>NC_141601.1:42270908-42975908 GCF_047967505.1 Dipteris shenzhenensis | reverse complement strand
AATTGAAAAATGTTAACTTTTCTTTAGATACTTGTTCTTCATTTCTCTCACATGCAGGTTTAGCCTCTACATCAAAACCCCTTCTTTTGCATATTTAAGCCTCTTAAACCCCAGCACAATGTTAAAATGAACACAGAAAATGAAATTATTTATTGCTTTTCTTCACTTCGACGGTTGGTTTAGCATAGTTTAGCATAGATTAGATTGCCTTAGAGGAGAGACAATTCTCCAAGTTGCCAATCGAAGCCATGCTCAAATTTTTCTAACTAGTTCCTAATTGTTGTCAGTCCCTTCGCTCACATGCAGTTTAACACTCATAAAATGCTATTAAATAAGACCTTTTACCATTTACCAAGAAGTTTATCAGTGGGCAGATTGCATGAGCAGATATCAGTGGACAGATTACATATATTAGTGGACAGATTACATGTCATGGGACATATTGGAGCTTGATGATTATTGGTTATTTTTATGGTACTTGTATAAATATTTAAGCTCATTTATTGTCATAAAAAACCTTGTAAAGCCTTCTATGCTATTTTTTACATTTATTGTCATATGAAGCGCCTTGTAATAAACTCGACCATCCTGACCATTCACTATTTAACGAGTATCAGTGGGATGCATAAGTGGATATCATGTGGGCTGCATAAGTGGATATCAGTGGAACAATTTTCAGTGGGTAGATTGCATCAGTTGGGTATCAGTGCACAGATATCAATGGATGGACAGATTACATGTCATCACGAAGATTGAAGCTTTATGATTAGAGGGCAAATCAATGGATGGATAGATTACATGTCTTCATGAAGATTGAAGCTTTATTACTAGAGGACATTTTATTTCATTGTAAAGCTTTATTGGCTAATTTTTTTACATTTGTACAAATATTTAAGCCTTGTAAAGCCTTCTAGGCTGTTTCCCACATTTATTGCCATATGAAGCCTTGTAAAGCTTTTTGGGCTATTTCCCACATTTATTGTATCAAGTGTTGTATATTGTACTTTACTTGTATGTATCTAAATTCTTCATTATCTTTTCTTGTAGGATTATGGAGAAATCAACTAATGTGGGGGCTATCCTAAATGATTTTGAGATCAGAGCATGGGTCTCTGATGTCACTTTGAATTTGAAAGGAAAGGAATATAGCCCCAATGGCTTTAGTAGGTGGACTCGATATCACATGGGCAGAAGAGCTTGGTTTCTTCATCAAAAGGAAAAGAGACTCTTTCTACTTATGTCAAAAAGGGAGTTCAATGATGTTGAAGATCCATGGGATGCTACTTTCTTCAAAAAAGATATGACTTCAAGCCTTGTAATAGGCATAATGATAGAGCCAAAAGAGACATTTATGGATATTTTTACAAAGAGTTCAGATCCTGAAGTTGGCGGTCTTCATTTTGTTGTGTCAAGGAGAGACTCAAAGACCTTTGTGATGCCTCCTCCTCAACCATCAAAGTTTCCAGAGCTGCAAAGTGCATTGGAGGCTCTTGCATATACTTGGGAGCAATTTCCTAGTGTGGTGGCAAAAAGGATGCATACAAAGATAATGTTTGAGTACTTTCAAGATGCAAAATATGCTCCTCATATTCAAGGATCTTCACATGAAGGAGATCAAAAAGCTCAAACTTTGATGCAGGGACAAGAAGAACACGCACACTGTCACAAATGTGTAGAACATGAGCACAAACTTCTAGAGCAAGAAATGGTGGATATAACTAAGGATGATGAAACACAAGCCTTGAGTGCACAGGAATTAAAAAAAATTGAAGAAGATCAAGGTCGATCCACTGCAGTTATGCTAGAAGCTCTTGCTAGCAAACCACGACGTGAAATGCAAAAGGCTAGTACTGCAAGAGCCACGGTTCCAAGCAGTAAAAGAAGGCATCGTCCCAGTGTAGAGAGAGATAATGTGGATGAAAAATGGTTAAAAGAAGAGAAAGATGAAGAAGACTCAGAACCCGAGGCTGAAGATGATCAAGATGAACTCACATCAATCAAAAATCTTAATCTGCGTCTTAATGAAGCAGTTAGAGATGATGATGTGGGATATATCTGGGGTCAAAGGACGTGGTTTGTGAATGCCAAAGATGTGGAAGCTGCAACTATCTTTACTAATAGCCAAAGCCTTGATATATCCTATGCATTGCAAATATACGAGGCTTTGAGAGATGGTAAGAAACCTGTGGCAAGCAATGTGGTCCTTCGCCCAATAATGTTTTGTCCAATCAAAAATAGTTTTCTGGATCAAATAACATTTATAGGGCCTACACATTTCGAGGAAACCTTCAGTCGATTCTTTAAAGACACTCTTAAAAATATTCCACATGAACAAGGCGAAGAGGCACAAGGTGAGAATATGCTAAAGGAAGCAAAGAAGGAATTCCTCCATTGCAGATTCCAGCCCATTGATCGTCAACACTGGGCTTATGCTTGTAATCAGATCGCAAAGGAAGCAAAGGAGGTCAAAAGACTCACTTTAGAACAATTTGCAAAGATAAGCTCATTCCATTATTATCCTGCAACAATCTGTATATTCAAGCATGAGATCAAGTATTTGATTGAATCTGAAAGACTTAATAATTATGTCCATGGAAAGCGTAAGATATCCTCAACATCAGAGGTCTTACAGAAGGCAAGGGTTATATGGACAACATTTGGTTCTCCAAATCCTGATTTGAAGTGAAAGGTCACAAAAGCAGACGCCAACACACTCATAAACTTCTATACTTCTTTGAGTGCAGTTGTGCCTAGGGGAACTCAAGAGTGAGAAGAAAATATGACAAGCCTCAAGGTGGTGAGGGACAGATATGCCGACTACACTTCTATCATATTTCGTCCTGTTGAAGTGTTCAATGAGATGCTTGAAACGTGCATTGCTTGTGAGCGTGGACAGTTGACCTATGAAGCTCCTTTGTTTATCTCCAGAAAGTCAAAGGTAATGGATAAGGAGTTGACGGCAAGGATGTGGGGGCCTATAAAGTACTTACCTGACAAGTATGCATCCATGGTAGCACAAAAAATTTTAAAGAAAGAATGGTTTTTTGGAAAGAAAGACAAAGACCACTGCATGGAAGAATGCATCAATGTACAGGTGAGGCGTGATGCAGTGCATAGTGCCATTAAGTATTTGTTGTCAGAGAAACAAATTCCACTTACTCATTGTAACATTGACTATAGTGTGGTCAAGCATATAGCTTCTTTGTCAACACCCAAGATAAAGCTATGGGCAAACAGGTGGATTAAAAAGGATGAAGATGGGTCAGAAATAGTAACCTGTTACATGAGAAAAGAAATCCCACAACAGGTGGTTGCATATGTGGAAAGATTAATCAGCGAGATAAGGATGCCGACAGATATGCACCAAAGCTTTCAATTCAATGTAGAGGTTATGGCAGAGTCTGGAAAGCTTGTGAACTTCAGGGGAGTTTCAAAAGATGACTTCATCAAGAATGAGTCAGCATGGGATAAGCCATAACTATTCTTTATCAATGAAGTTTCTAGCGATGATATCCATAACTTCATTGATAGAATAGTATGTACCACCATTAGCAAAGTGGCAATTTGAAACATTGTCATTTTTGTTGATAAAAAAGACAAAGAAGCCATGCAGGTTACTCTAGAGCAAGCATATTCATCAGATTTGAAGATCTATAGTGGTGTTTATGTAGCAAAGAGAGGCAAGAGAGAATGTGGCATAGCGATTCAATCTCTTGAATCATTCTTTTTGTGTATGCGGAGTCCCAACCCTGATCACTCCTTACAAAAGAACATAAGAGGGAATTTAAATAATTTGAGATTGATGCTAGAAGAGCAAGATATTCCCAGGTCCATACATTATCAAAAAAAACAACTATGGAAGTCTTGCAAAAAGTGGGAGTCTCTTGCTTACCATGATGGAGAATTTGCTACTAGCAGGCTGGGAGGTCACCTTGTGCAGGATGGGATAGTTATTTGTCAAGGATCTGTGGGGGTTAAAGGTCATTGTGCCTTTACCCTGGTTATGTACAATACTCAAACACATATATAAATGAATTAAAAGGAAGATTAGGGTGGTTCTACACCCACCAAAACTTGTGTGGCTCTCTGTCTCTCTGTCTCTCTCTCTCTCCTTCTTCCGTTCTTGCATCCGTTGAGAGCACTCTCAACTGCTATCAGAGCCCGGGTGATCTAGCTGAGCGTGCGTGAATGCTTGGAAGCTCAGTAGCTCTGTGGGAGGAAGGAGAAGCTCTGTGGGAAGCTTTGTGGGTGACTTTACTTGCATCCGAGTGTGTAGAGACGTTGGAGGAACCTTTGGAAAAGTCACTTTGGTTTTGCGAAGTGGTTTTGAGAGCCTGTTAAGAGTTTTCAAAGAAAAAGTCGTTTTTTGAGCTTTTCCCGGTTCCGTTCGATGACAGAGACTCCGTATTGACTTGTAGAGGCAACTATTGCTTGCTTTTGGTGTCCACTTCACTTCAGAAGCTTGGAAACACCTTCATTCTTGAATCTGGGATCATTTCATTGGATTTCTGACTCACTGTGTCAGTTTCTGCGTTTTTTGCTCGGGTGTTGGAACTCAAGTTTGGAGTAACCATTTGCAGATCTGTCAGTTCCGATGGACTCAGGAGGTCCTAAAACTTCTATGTTGCTCATCATTCACACTCTGGTGGAGTTTACAATTAGCTCTGTTTCCAAAAACGTTTTTCAGTCGAGACCACGATTTCCAAAACCGTCTGTCCCATTGTGTTTCGGATGCCCAAAAACCCCTATCTATCAGTTCTTGCATGATTCGGTCGAGGATTTTCAGAGTTATAGATCTCTGTGTATTCGATTTCGTCTCTCTGTTATGCATTTTTCATTCTAAGGTTTTGAAACCTTAGATTTATGCCACATGGCAGTGGATAAGTGTTGACTCCCATTTCTCACTCATCGGTTGGGATTTTGGAGTTCTGGAAGAAGAGAGATATTTGTAGATTTTCTTATTGAGTCCGATTATGCAATGGCATGCATGTTTTGAGGCATCTCAGGTTCTATTTTCAGTAGCGGTCATTAT
This sequence comes from Dipteris shenzhenensis, assembly GCF_047967505.1. Taxonomy (NCBI): domain Eukaryota; kingdom Viridiplantae; phylum Streptophyta; class Polypodiopsida; order Gleicheniales; family Dipteridaceae; genus Dipteris; species Dipteris shenzhenensis. The sequence continues at coordinate 42,970,876 of NC_141601.1, read as the reverse complement.
TGTGGGACTATGATTTCTTGAGCATACCTTATGCAGATCACTCTAGCTGCAATTTGAGCAGTGTGCACTCATTCGTGGTATGCATTGGGTTATAGTGGATGATTTATAAGCCATTTGGATGCATTACGGTCCTTATTGGATGCACTGATAGGCCCAAATTGCCTTGTGGGATGCTATTTTTTATGGACGCTTTGCACATGGATGGCTTTTTATGCTAAGGGACAGCTTTGACACATTGCAGTGATGCTGCAGTGATGCACTGATAGTGCTATGTTCTCTTGGATGAGATATTATTAATGCATATGCCAGTGGACGGTGTTTATGTTTGAGTCATTTGGCACTTATTGGCATTTTGGATTGCCATTGCAGTTGGCATTCTCTTTTGGGCCAGATTTGCTCATATGGATGCATAGTATATGCACATGAGTCAGATGCTTTGAGCTTTGAGTTTTGGTGATATTTCAGTCTATTGTGGCATACACTTTTGGGTGCACTTGGTATTTGGTGTGATTCTCTCTTGTAGGCACTAGCATTTGGGATTTTGTTTCATTTGCATCATGGCATCCTCTTCCATGTCTGAAAAGGAGTTTTTCAGCATTAAAAAGTTTGATGGGACAAACTTTTCTTTGTGGAAAGAACAAATAAGGGATGTGCTTATTCAAAAGAAGCAGATTAAACCCTTGGTAGGGATTGAAGCTAAGCCTGCAAATATGTCTGAGGATGACTGGAATGAGTTGGATGCATTAGCAAAGTCTACTATTAGACTTCATCTTGCAGAGTCAGTTTATTTCACAGTAGTAAATGAGCAGACTCCAGAAGATTTGTGGAAGAAACTGTGTGCCACTTATGAGAAGGGAACTACCTCTAATAAAGTTTACCTCATGAAGAGGTTGTTTGAGCTGCAGATGAAGGAAGGGGTCTCCATTGCTTCTCACTTGAATGAATTCAATATTATTTTCAGCCTGCTTCAGGCTCAGAAGATGAATTTTTATGTGTTGACTAATGCAATATTTCTCTTATTTTCATTGCCATCCTCATGGGATACCTTCCGTACAGCTATCAGTAACTCTGCACCTGGTGGAGTACTGAAATTTGATGATGTTGTGAGTAGCTTGTTGGCCGAGGAGATTAGACGGAAGTCTATGGATGGCAACAAGCAAGATGCAGCCTTAATTGTGCAAAGGGGCAGATCACAGTTCAGGGGGAAGTCCCAAGAAAGAGGGAAGTCTCGTAGCAAATCCAGGGCATGGAACATTGAGTGTTACCACTGTGGCAAGAAGGGCCATATGAAAAGGATTGCTACAAGCTAAAAAGAGAGCAAAAGGATAAGAAAAAGAATGCAAATTGGGGTGCAAATCAAAAGGAAGAGAGTCCAAGGGAGGACAAAGGAAAAGTGAAGATCGAGGAAATCAATGCAGTCACACATGATAGTGACAATGACATTTTCTTCATGTCTAGTTTATCTGCAGAGTTGCTTATCACTTTAGATGATGCATATTCCCAGGATTGGATTTTGGATTCTGGTGCTTCATTCCATGTTACTCCCCATAGAAAATGGTTCTCCACTTATGACAGTGGAAAGACAGGTTGTGTGCATCTTGGAAATGACTATGCATGTGACATAGTGGGAGCAGGTGACATAAAGTTTTCTTTTGCAAATGGGTCTGCATTTGTTTTGAAACATGTGAGACATGTGCCTAAGCTGACCAAGAGTCTTATTTCAGTGGGTCAGCTAGATGATGCTAGTTTTCACACCACTTTTGGCTTTTAGAGTTGGAAAATTTAGAAGGGCTCTATGCTTTTGGCCAGGGGTGTCAAGTGTGGGACTTTGTATCCCTTACATGTATCAGGGGTATTTGATCATGTTGTTGCAATAACCGAGCAGCCAAGCACTTCTTTGTGGCATTGCAGGTTGGGGCACATGAGCCAGAATGGAATGAAACTCTTATGCCGTTTGGGTTATGTACCGCATTTGAGTTTCTCTGATTTTGAATTTTGTGAGCATTGTCTCTTTGGGAAGCAGACTAAATCAGCCCATAAAAGAAGGGGAAAGAAAGAGTTTGAAATGCTTGATTTGGTGCATTCAGACGTATGTGGTCCCATGCCTACACGGTCATTAGGCAGGGCTAAATACTATGTGACATTCATTGATGATGCAACTAGGAAAGTGTGGGCTTATGCTATAGCTCGGAAGAGTGATGTGTTCCAGGTATTTCAGAAATGGCTGGCCTTGGTTGAGAATCAGTCAGGTAGAACACTTAAATGCCTACGGACTGACAATGGTAGACATTATCTCTCTCATGACTTTCAGCATTTCTATGATACACGTGGGATTAAGAGGGAGCTCACATCCCCTCGTACTCCAGAGCAAAATCCAGTTGCAGAAAAGATGAACCGTACCATTCAAGAAAGGTTGCAATGCATGCTTTCCAATGCAAGTCTTTCTGGTGGTTTTTGGGCTAAGGCAATGAAGACTGCAGTGCATGTGATCAATAGATCACCTAGTAAGAGTTTGGATGGTGGTATTACTGAAGAGGCATGGAGTGGCAAGAAGCCCTCTTACTCTCATTTGCACAGATTTGGGTGTGAGGCAGATGCACATGTGCCAAAAGAGCTTCAAAAGAAGCTAGATCCTAAGTCTAGGAAATGCATCTTTCTAAGTTATAGTGAAAGTGGAGAGATGGGCTATCATCTTTGGGATCCAGAAGCAAAGAAGATCATACGTAGCCATGATGTAGTCTTCAATGAGAAGAAGATGCATAAGTCACCCATGAGGGATGTGGAAATGAGGAGAATCACTTTCCAGGATGTGAATCCACCTGCATATGTTGATAGACAGCAAGCTGTCCATGCACCAAATGTGCAAGAAATGGTACCACCAAGTACTCCCACAAGTATACAATCAAGGGTAGATGATGAATCATCTATTGGTGGAAATAATGAGCAAAATGTGGCTGATATGCAAATGGGACAGCAAGCTGAAATGCCTTTGAGAAGATCATCTAGAGTGTCTAGACCACCTGATAGGTTTGTTCTAGGGGTAGACTATGTGATGCTTACTGATTGCAGGGACCCTTCTTGCTACAGAGAGGCTATGATACGTGAGGATCAACGCAAGTGAGAATATGCTATGCAATCAGAGATGAGTTCACTTATGAAGAATAAGACTTGGGACTTGGTTTCTTTGCCACATGGAAAGAAAGCATTGCCATGTAAATGGGTCTACAAAATGAAGGTCACAGGTGATGATGTGCCTAGGTACAAGGCCCGTTTGGTCGCTAAAGGATTTAAGCAAGAGAAGGGTGTGGACTTTGATGAGATATTCTCTCCGGTTGTGAAGATGACCACACTTAGATGCATGCTTGGAATAGTGGTAGCAGAGGATATGGAGCTTATGCAGATGGATGTCAAGACATCTTTCTTGCATGGGGATTTGCATGAGGAAATTTACATGGTTCAGCCGAAAGGCTTTGAAGAAAAGGGCAAAGAGCATTTAGTTTGCAAGCTGAAGAAGAGTCTCTATGGTCTTAAGCAAGTGCCTAGAGAATGGTATCAGAAGTTTGATGCTTTCATTTGGTCCCAGGGTTTTAGAAGGAGTGAAATTGATCACTGCCTCTACACTAAAAGGGCTAAGGATAGTAGCCTTATAATCCTGGCACTATATGTGGATGATATGCTATTGGCTAGCAAGAATACTTATGAGCTAGATGCATTAAAGGCCAAGTCACATGAGGCCTTTGATATGAAGGATTTGGGACTTGCAAGTCATATTCTTGGTATGCGCATCACGCGTGATCAGAGTAGGAAACTCCTTTGGCTTTCACAAAAAGAGTATGTTACAAAAGTATTGCAGCGTTTCAATATGGAGAGGGGGAAGGCAATGAGTACTCCATTGCATCCATATGTGAAACTGAGTCATACAGATAGTCCCAAATCAAATGAGGACAGGGCCATGATGGCCAAGGTTCCTCATGCATCAGTAGTTGGGAGTCTTATGTATGCTATGATAGCTACTAGACCAGACATTGCATTTGTAGTGGGAGTTGTTAGCCGGTATATGGCTAATCTAGGAAAGAGGCATTGGGAGGCAGTTAAGTGCATCATGAGGTACATGAAGGGTACCAAGGAGATGTGCATTTGCTTTGGTAAATGAGACATGCGTGTACTTGGGTACACAGATTCAGACTATGCAGGGCATGTGGATAGTAGGAGATCCACTTCTGGTTATGTGTTCACCTTTGCAGGTGGTGCAGTGTCGTGGATGTCTCGTGATAGAAGTGCGCTGCTTTGTCTACCACAGAGGCTGAGTATGTTGTAGCCACAGAGGGTTGCAAGGAGGCTATATGGCTTGATCGGCTAGTGGGAGATTTGGGGATTCATACAGGTGTACCGACATTGCATTGTGATTCCATGAGTGCGATTCAGCTAGCACGGAATCCGGTCTTTCATGCAAAGACCAAACACATTGAGGTCAAGTACCATTTCATCAGGGAGGTACTTGAGGATAAGCGCATAGAGCTTGTCAAGGTTCATATGGATGATAACCCTGCAGATATGCTGACGAAGAGTCTACCTAGTCAGTGGTTTGAGTATTGTCGTGTATTGATGGGCATTGGATAGTATGCTCACTAGTTGTTCTCCCATAATGGCACATTGTCCTTTAAGTGGGAGATTGTGGGGGTTAAAGGTCATTGTGCCTTTACCCTGGTTATGTACAATACTCAAACACATATATAAATGAATTAAAAAGAAGATTAGGGTGGTTCTGCACCCACCAAAACTTGTGTGGCTCTCTTTCTCTCTGTCTCTCTCTCTCTCCTTCTTCCGTTCTTGCTTCCATTGAGAGCACTCTCAGGATCTCCTTAGAAGAGGCAACTCCACAAATATTATTAAAAACAAGCATTTCATGGCTTATTTTCAGCTTCAAGCAGATCTAACCACAGGCTATGAAAAAGAGATAGACCACAAGGACACTGATGACATGGATGAAAACCTTAAAGATGATAATGTCCCAGTTGATGATGATGAAAAGATGGACTTACATGACCCGTTTAGAGAGAGGTTGATGGATGAAGACAAACATGATGATGCCTTCTTTGATAATTATGGCTCACAGGGTTATGAAAAAAGGCCACTACGACAATACTTAGCGGTATGAACTCTCTATTTCTCAACTAAATACAATCTTTTAAATAAGATTTAAATTTAAAGATAATGAATCTAATCTCTCATATTTTTTTACAGGCAATAGAGGGAGAAGAAATGGATGAAGTCAATATGGAGGCACTCCCTTCTACTTCAACAATGCAACCACCTCTAAAATCCCATGAGCACAAGAGCTTTAAAGACACCATGGAAAAGCAGAATGACCGCAAACATAGAATACAAGCTATGACAGAGACCCATTCTGCAAATTTAGCTGCATTGGATAAAATGGAGAGCTCATTTGAAGTTAGGATCGTTTTGAAATGAGAACCTCAGTATTTGAGCTTTGGTAGAGAGGAGGTTTCAATCCTCTCCAATCCTTCAAAAGAGGTTAATGACAATGTTATCCTGGCCATTCTTAGGTAACATTTGTTTATTTGTTGCTACTTCAATGAGCTAACATTTGTTTATTTGTTTACAGTGTAGTTATATATATATCAGTTTCCTAGTGCAGAATGCAAATCAATTCTATGAGCTAACGTTTGTTTATTTCTTGGTGCAGTGTATTTATTTCTCAGCTTCCTAGTGCAGTGCAACATCGTGTCTACATGCTCGATGCTCTCCTTTCTTCTATTCTTAGCTCTCCTCAAAAGACTATAGAAGATGTTTGTACCTGGTTAAGCCCTTTGAATTTAGATGGGGTGCGAGTCATCTTTATGCCTTATCATGAGGAGTAAGTATCAACTCTAACCTTATTTTTACTATTTCTTTGGCAAGTTTGTGTAAAACAATAATCATTTTTATTCTGGTCGTGTAGCTTACATTGGAGTCTGATCGCTTGGGACCTTGAACTCAACCGTTTGTGGTTTGTGAATTCAATGGAAGGCTATCATGCCAACTCCCCAAGGTAATTATTCTCTTAATATTTTTGTTACTTTCTTATTTTGTATCTTATGATCATGACATAGTAATATATTTAATATGTCATGATGGATAGTGCTGCATATCTGCTAGTATCTGCTCTCAGAACAACCACGGAGCAACAAGACCAAGTAGAATTCAAAAGACGTCTACCAGTGGAGCAAAAAGATGGGCACAACTGTGGGTGGAGAGTTGCCTACAACTGCATGTTGTTTCTTAGAGAGATTTTTGATTTGGAGTTATTAGTAAAAATGGAATCATATATAGAAGCCGATCTGCTAGCGTTTCAGGCTGAGAGTATTCAGCGTCTAATTGCTACCATTGGGAAACAACCTGAAAATATGACTACATTGCAGCATGTATAAAACCTTATCTTTATACTTGTATGCTTGTTCAAGCCTTTAATTGGGATGTGTAAATCTCATAACTTTTTTATATTTTCCTCCAAGAGGAGAAGAGACTGAGTCTAATGAAAGCATGCTATCTTTATACTTCTATGATTATTTAAACCTTTATTTTTATTTGGGATGTGTAAATCTCATAACTTGTTAAATTTTTCCTCCAAGAGGAGGAGAGACTCACTCTAATGAAAGCATGTATGAAACCTTACTTTTTAAATTTTTGCTCCAAGAGGAGGAGAGACTCACTCTAATGAAAGCATGTATGAAACCTTATCTGCTTGTTTAAGCCTTTACTTGGGATGTGTACATCGCATAACTTTTTTCTATTTTTATAGCAGAAGGAGGATGTAGAAGACATAAGAAGTGAAGAAGAATACGATGTAGACTACTCTCTCAATAAGATGAGTCATGAAAATATGAATCTATTGTGGAAGTTCATTCACCGCTATGTTGTTAATTCGACAACAACCTCATTTTTTTTAATTTGGTGAAGAAGATTTCAATCCTCTTGAATCCTAAGAAAGAGGTTAATGTCAAAGTCATTACAACCATCCTCAGGTTTGATGTAGCCTTTTCCTTGGCTTTATACTTTGCTTATTTTGATTAAACCCAGAAAGCTAATACTTTTTTTTAAAATATAGTAATGTTATAGCAAATTTTCTGCAAAATATACAAAGTGTTTCATATATGCTCGATCCTCGTATTTTGGAAGTGCTTAGCAACAAAGAAGAAACCATAGAGGACGTTTGCAAGTGGTTGAAGCACGTTTCTATGAATGAGGCACGAGTTATTTTTACAGCATATTATGAGAAGTAAGCATCAAACCCTACTTGTTTTTTCTATTGCATTGCTAGAATTGTCTCAAACACAGTAATTATTCTTATTGATAATGCAGCTCAAATTGGAGTCTGGTAGTCATGGACATCTTTGCTAAGAAGTGCTTCTTTGCCAACTCAATGACATCCGTCCATGGCACTGTGTATAGACTACACTTGTTGTCACTTCTTGACATGTAGATTGATATGCAATGCACATATTCACTATTGTTATATGTTTTGATGTGCAGATCAGCTCGAAAGTTAGTAGATGCTATCGACACAGTAATGCGGCAATGTGACTTGGCACAACAAATAGAGTATTGTCAGGTATCACATCAAGAGGATAGCCACATCTATAATTGTGGATGGAGGGTGGGCTACAATTGCTTTTTGGTACTTGGTCAAATTTTTTAGATACAAAATGACACCACACTGTCAACATATACGGATTTGCATCTCTATGCATTTATAACATGTACCATTCGAGCAATCATTAAGGGAGACATTATGGACCCTCCCACAAGGCAAATAGATAATGGCTCAGAAGAGTGCGAAATGAATGCCATCAAAGAGTCAAAGGGGATAGAAGACCTCAACTCTACAAACATGGCTTCATTGGAAGAATTGGGAAGCTCTTTTAATGTTAGGGTTATAATTCAAGATAGACCTCAGTATCTTGAATTTGGGGGAGAGGAGATTTCAATCCTCTCTAGAGCTTCAAATGAGGTCAATAACGACGTTATGATGGCCATTCTCAGGTTTGATACAAACTTTTTCTCTGCTTAATAATTCAATATTTTGATTAAATCTAATAAGCTAATATTCATTTATTTGTTGGTGCAGTATAGTTATCTCACGATTTGGTAGAGCCGTACAAAACCGTGTGTATATGTTGGATTCCCTCCTTTCTCCTATACTTAGCGATAGCAAAAAGACGATAGCCGATGCTTGTAAATGGTTACAGCCTTTACATTTACATGGTGTGCGAGTCCTATTTATGGCATATCATGAGATGTAAGTATCATGGCAACCTTTATTTTCATCTTATACTGGCAACATTGTGTTAAATAATAATGGTCCTTAATTATTCGTGTAGGGAACATTGGAGTCTAGTGGTTTGGGACCTTGAAGACAACTATTGTTGGTTTGTTAACTCAATTGCAGGCTTTCATGGCTCAGTGCAAATGTAAGTATTCTATTAATATGTTGTTACTTCTATATTATGTACCTTATGTAATAGACACACTCATTTTTTTTAATATGTCATGATGAGCAGGTCGATTGAGAAGTTGGTATCTGCTATTAGAGAAACAGGACAATACAAAGACTCGGTAGACTTCCAAAAGCGTTTAGTAGTAGAGCAGGAAGATGGGCATAGTTGTGGGTGGAGAGTTGCCTACAACTGCATGTTGATTTTCAAAGAAATTTTCTCACCTAAGCCACAGATGTCATCGGAAGACTCTTTGGAGCTCAAATATTTAGAGGAGGATATACAATTGTTTAGGGCTGAAATCATTCGAGACCTAATTGCAGCCATTAGAATACAACGTGCAACTGAAGCAATATCAGAGCTTGCAATTAAGGAAGAGGAGACTGAGTCTACTGTGAAAGCACTGCACACTATAGAGGAAGTAGAGACTCAGTGTACACCTATAGCACCACAGCCTCCACTGGAAGCATCAGAAGAGTTGCCACAGCCTCCGCTTGCATTTAAGGAAGAGGATACTGAGTCTACTCAGAAAGCACTACATACTATAGAAGAAGTAGAGACTGAGTGTACATCTAGAGCACCACAGCCTCCATTGGAAGCATCAGAAGAGTTGCCACAGTCTCCACTAGAAGCATCAGAAGAGTTGTGATGCATGTATGATGTTGTGTTTGTATATATGCATGAGGAGCATATTCTCATGATGTTGTTTACTCCATGAATATTATGATTGACATTTATTTGTTGCAATGTATGAATCATGATGTAGTTTTTGTTGATTATACACCAATTAATGACTTATTACTTAAGTGGCATTTAGTCATGATATTTATATATTTATTTCATGCACACAATTTTATGATATGAATGTGTGATGATGTGATTATTAGGAAATATAGCCTTCTGTGATGAGAATTTTGATATGAATATGTGATGATGTAATATTTGTAATATATTTCATGGCAAAGTATCAATTCCCAATGCTCCACTCACTTCAAGTACAGCATTCCCCATGCTCTGCAAAATTTTATTTAGTTGGACAGTCTCCACTCATTTAAAGTAGAGCATTTCCAATGCTTCTCTCACTTTATTCCAACCCTTATCCTTATCATAGCAAACACATCGTGCCTTAGTGCACTTGTATTCTTCCATCGTAGTCCTTCCACAAACACTCTCTTATTTCTTACATCCTAGTCCTTCTGATTAACTTGTACTCGTCTTTCACTTTACGTCTTCCCTCACTTTCTATCACTCTTGAAGGAGGGGCAGCTCACTGCGCATCCCTCGCTATCGCTCCCTCACTCTCCTTCTCCCACTTTCCCTCTAAGACAATGACTAGTTACTACCCGACTTCATTTACTGAACTCAAATTCTGTCTTAGATCTCTTTTGTATGGACCAATGAAGGGAAAATCATTTGAGGAGGATATGTTACGCACATGGCTGCTTGATTTGAACTCAGTAGAAGAGGTGAATATCCTTAGCTTTCTTTTTCGCTTCTTTTAATCACGTACTTCTTATGTGAACGAGTTAAATTTTTGTACAGGATATGGCGGTGGCTAGAAGCTGTATTGAAAAAAATGGTGAAGATGAGGAAAGCCAAGAGAGAAAAGAAGAGTTGTTGAATGCTTACAAGTCGGCGGAAGATTCGAAACAAGTTGTGAGGAGAGTCTGTGAGGAGATTTGCGATGCCAGCCCTGGTTACGCATGGCTTGCGAGTTTAAAGTTTGCTTGTTTTCATGAAGCCAATGCCATAGTAGGCACTTTCGAGGACATATGCTCTCTCTAATGACTTAATAGTCAAGTGATGGAAATTTAATTCCATAGAAATTTAAAGTAACTCTGAAATTTAATTCCATAGACTTATGTGTTTTCTAAAGTAGCTGTAATAGATAAGAAATGAAACTACAGTTCCACAAAGACTTTTTAGTTCTCTAATGTAAAGTTGTAATAGACAAGAGAGACAAAGATGACATCTTCTAGGCTGAGCTAATGGAAGGTGTTTTTTAACACCATATGGCTTTGAGTTATATGATCTACTTGTACAAATGTGTCATGCTTTTTTTTAAATGTACTCTAGTTTTTTAAATGTACTCTAGTTTTTTTTCTAATTTGATTTTTTAAAATCTTACTTTTTGTCTTTTTTAACAACATAAAGTCCTCTTTTTTTAATGTACTCTAGTTTTCATAACATGTCACGTCATTTTTTCTAATTTGATTTTTTAAAATCTTACTTTTTGACTCAAAGTTTTGTTTTATAAGAGCCTCTTTTTTTTAAATGCTTTATCCAAAATTATCTCACAAAACGAATTTGGACAGTGCACTAGTCCAAAATTAATGAAATAGGTGTTATATGTGGGTCTCAAACCAAACTCAGCTAACCTAGGTGGCATACTAAGTGAGTGACTAACTAGAGTACATAAAGATAGCTGTCATCCAGCTATTATTCATGGGCGGTGTACCAACTGCATCTGCAGCTAACAAGTTGGTGACATAAATGCACAACAGTCATCGTGGCATATCATGAGTGGAGCTCGATATCTCAACAAGGCAAAGGCCAAAAAGTCCACTGCCTCGATGGAGAATGAGGAAGAGATTGAGGATAAATAGAACCTATGGCAAATACCAGCCCACTACAAGGCCTATACTATTCAGGATTGCAAGCTATTATACCAACAAGAACATTGTATTCAAAAAAATTAGACTTGTATAAAGTCCATTTCCAAAATTGGACTTTATACAAGTCTATTTTTTTTTAATATCATAGTCCCATGGTTTTTTTTCCATATACTTCAAAACAAATATCGCAATATTGGTTGAAACTTTACACATCCACTTATATAGAGTAACCATTGGCAATTTTTCTAGCAAATTTTGTCAAATTACCAAATACTAGATAAGCTTACAAAAATACCTTCTATGATTAGCCAAATAATTACACTTTGGTCGACACAATGTCATAGTTTTGAACCAAAGTCCTAAGTATATCAAGATGTCTTGTTCTCTTTGAGAGATGGTGTACATATACACCTTGGTGTAAAAATACACGGTTTAAGTGTAGGCCTTTTTCAATTACAATTGTGTGCCTACTTGTTTCGACCAACTTTATGATGAAGGGGGCTTGTCACTAGGGAATCCATGTGGAAGCAAAAAATGCATGTAGAGGAGAGAACTTTTTGTTTTATATATATGTGTGTGTGTGTGTGTGTGTGTGTATGTAAATATATATACATATATATATATATATATATATGTATGTATGTATATATATGTATATATATATGATTTGATATCTATTAAAAAAATTTCCAAAAAACAACTCAAAAAATGCAAAATTTTTCAAAGTTTAAAAAAAAAATCAAAAAATTTTCAAACATGTAACTTGAGCCATATGTGCCGCCCCACTCCCAAACATGTGGCATGAGCCACATGCCCCCCCCCCCAACATGTGGCATGAGCCACATGTGCCCCCCCCCAACGTATGGCTTGAGCCACATGTGCCCCCCCCCCTCCCAACATATGGCTTAAGCCACATGTACCCCCCTCCCCCAACATGTGGTGTGAGCCATATGCCCCCCCCCCCCCCCCCTTCCCCCCCAAGCATATGGCTTGAGCGACATGTGCCCCCCCCCCCCCCCACCCCCCCAACATATGGCTTGAGCCATATGTCCCCCCCCCCCCCCCCCAACATATGGCTTTAGCCACATGTGCCCCCCCCCCCCCCCTCCCCAAACATGTGGTGTGAGCCACATGCCCCCCCCCCCACCCTTGACATATGGCGTGAGCCACATGTACCCCCCCCAACATGTGGCATGAGCCATATGTCCCCCCCCTTCCCCTTCCCCCCCCAAACATATGGCTTGAGCCACATGTGCCCCCCCCTCCCCCACCCTCAAAATATGGCTTGAGCCTGTGCTCCCCCCCCCCCCCCAACATGTGCCGGGAGCCACATGTGCCCCCCCCCCCCCCCCCCCAACTTATGGCTTGAGCCATATGTGCCCCCCCCCCCCAACATATGGCTTGAGCCATATGCACCCCCCCCCCTCCCCCAAACATGTGGCTTGAGCCATATGTGCTCCCCCCCCCCACCCCCAAACATGTCGCATGAGCTACATGTGTACCCCCCCCACCCTCCTTTTTAAAAATATATATATATTTAAAAAAAAACATGTGACTTGATGATATAGATTTTTTAAAAAATTCAAAAAATTTCCTGCCATTCCCCTTTTCCCTAATTTGAAATTTGAAAAAATTTCTTGCCATCCGTCTCTTTCCTATTTTGAAATCTATGGCGGGATAGAGGAGAGGGGAGGGGAGTGAAGCAGAAATTTCAAAAAAAATCCCGCCATCCTTCTCCTTAACATTTCAAAAAATTCCCCGCTATCCCTCTCCGTGACTCCCCTCCCCTCTCTCCTCTGTCCTCCCTTCCCTCCTCTCTCTCACTTCACCCCTCCCTGCTCCAAGCCCCTCCTCTTTCATGTTGCTCACCTATCCCCTCCTCTCCTCTCACGTTGCCCACCTCTCCCCTCTCCCCTCCTTTCTCTCCCATCGCTCAACTCTCCCCTCCTCTCTCTCATGTTGCCCTTCCCCTCTCCCCTCTTCTCTCTCACGCATCCATCCCCTCTCCTCTCCCCTCCTCTCTCTCACATCGCTCACCTCTCTGTCTCATCTCTCTCATGTTACCTATCCCCTTCCATCCTCTCTCTCTCTCTGTCTCTGTCTTCACCTCTCCTCTCCCCTCATCCCCCCCCCTCTCTCTCTCTCTCTCATGTTGGCTCTCCCCTCCCCTCCTCTTTCTCATGTTGCTCAACTCTCCCCTCCCCGCCTCTCCCTTTCCCTCCTCCTCCTCTCACCACATGTGATGTGGGTGAAAGGGAGAGGGAGGGAGTGAGGGAGGAGTAGCGAGACGGTGAAGGGGGACAGGGGGGTTAAGAAATAAGGGGGAGAGGGAGTGAGGGGGGAGTAGGGAAAGGGAGAGCGGGGAGAAGAGACTAGGAGAGAGGGAAGGTGAGGGAATGGGGAGTTGGGAGAGGGGAAAGTGTGTGTGTGTGGGGAGGTGGGGGGTTAATGAAGAGAGAGAGAGAGAGAGAAGCCCCCCCTTCCCACCAACATATGGCACATGCCATATGTTACCCCCCCCTTCCCACCAACATGTGGCACATGCCATATGTTCCCCCCCCCCTTCCCACCAACATATGGTGCACGCCATATGTTGGTGGGAAGGGGGAGGGGGGAGCTAAGAGAGAGAGAGAGAGAGGGGAGGGGGGGCTTGAAGTGGGGAGAGAGAGAGAAGGGGGGGAGAGAGAGAGAGAGAGATACAGAGAAGTGGGGAGAGAGAGAGAGAGAGAGAGAGAGAGAGAGACTTTAATTTCCCCATCCTCAGCCTCCTCTCCCTCCCCATACTCCCCCCTCACTCCCTCCATCTTCTTACTTCCTCCTCCCTCACTTTCCCTTTGCCCTCCTCTAGCAGCTCTGTGGGAGGAAGGAGAAGCTCTATGGGAAGCTTTGTGGGTGACTTTACTTGCATCTGAGTGTACAGAGACCTTGGAGGAACCTTTGGAAAAGTCACTTTGGCTTTGCCAAGTGGTTTTGAGAGCCTGTTAAGTGTTTTCAAAGAAAAAGTCATTTTTTGAGCTTTTCCCTATTCTGTTCGATGACAGAGACTCCATATTACTTGTAGAGGCAACTATTGCTTGCTTTTGGTGTCCACTTCACTTCAGGATCTTGGAAACACCTTCATTCTTGAATCTGGGATCATTTCATTGGATTTTTGACTCACTGTGTCAGTTTCTGTGTTTTTCTGCTCGGGTGTTGGAACTCAAGTTTGGAGCAACCATTTGCAGATCTGTCAGTTCCATTGGACTCAGGAGGTCCTAAAACTTCTATATTGATCATCATTCACACTCCGGTGGAGTTTACAAATAGCTCTGTTTCGAAAAACGTTTTTCAATCCGTGTATTGGACCTAGTGATTGAGACCACGGTTTCCAAAACCGTCTATCCCATTGCATTTCGGATGCCCAAAAACCCCTCTACCTCTCAGTTCTTACACGATTCGGTGGAGGATTTTTAGAGTTATATTCTCTGTGTATTCGATTTCGTCTCTCTGTTATGCATTTTTCATTCTAAGGTTTTGAAACCTTAGATTTATGCCACATGGCAGTGGATAAGTATTGACTCCCATTTCTCACTCATAGGTTCGGATTTTGGAGTTCCGGCAGAAGAGAGATATTTGTTGCTGATTTTCTTGTTGAGTCAGATTATGCAATGGCACCCATGTTTTGAGGCATCTCAGGTTCTATTTTCAGTAGCGGTCATTACCGTGGGACTATGATTTCTTGAGCATACCTTATGCAGATCACTCTGGTTGTAGTTTGAGCAGTGTGCACTCATTTGTGGTGTGCATTGGGTTGCATTGGATGATTTATAGGCCATTTGGATGCATTGTGATCCTTATTGGATGTGCTGATAGGCCCAAATTACCTTGTGGGATGCTATTTTTATGGACACTTTGCACATGGATGTTATTTTATGATGAGGGACAACTTTGACACATTGCAGGTGATGCACTGATAGTGCTATGCTCTCTTGGATGAGATATTCTTAATGCATATGCCAGTGGATGGTGTTTATGCTTGACTCATTTGGCACTTATTGGCAGTTTGGATTGCCATTGCAGTTGACATTTTCTTTTGGGCCAAATTTGCTCATATGGATGCATAGTATATGCACATGAGTCAGATGCTTTGAGACATGAGTTTTGGTGATATTTCACTCTATTGTGGCATACACATTTGGGTGCACCTGGTATTTGGTGTGATTCTCTCTTGTAGGCACTAGCATTTAGGATTTTTGCTTCATTTGCATCATGGCATCCTCTTCCATGTCTGAAAAGGAGTTTTTTAGCATTAAAAAGTTTGATGGGACAAACTTTTCTTTGTGGAAAGAACAAATAAGGGATGTGCTTATTCAAAAGAAGCAGATTAAACCCTTGGCAGGATTGAAGCTAAGCCCGCAAATATGTTTGAGGATGATTGGAATGAGTTGGATGCATTAGCAAAATCTATTATTAGACTTCATCTTGCAGAGTCAGTTTATTTCACAGTAGTAAATGAGCAAATGAGCAGACTACGGAAGACTTGTGGAAGAAACTGTGTGCCACTTATGAAAAGGAAACTGCCTCTAATAAAGTTTACCTCATGAAGAGGTTGTTTGAGCTACAGATGAAGGAAGGGGTCTCCATTGCTTCTCACTTGAATGAATTCAATATTATTTTCAGCCAGCTTCAGGCTCAGAAGATGAATTTTGATGCGGAGACTAAGGCAATATTTCTCTTATGTCCATTGCCATCCTCATGGGATACCTTCCGTATAGCTGTCAGTAACTCTGCACTTGGTGGAGTACTGAAATTTGATGATGTTGTGGGTAGCTTGTTGGCCGAGGAGATTAGACGGAAGTCTATGGATGGCAACAAGCAGGATGCATCCTTAAATTGCAAAGGGGCAGATCATAGTTCAAGGGGAGGTCCCAAGAAAGAGAGAAGTCTCGTAGGAAATCTAGGGCACGGAACATTGAGTGTTACCACTGTGGCAAGAAGGGCCATATGAAAAAGGATTGCTACAAGCTGAAAAGAGAGCAAAAGGATAAGAAAAAGAATGCAAATTGGGGTGCAAATCAAAACGAAGAGAGTCCAAGGGAGAACAAAGGAAAAGTGAAGATGGAGGAGATCAATGCAGTCACACATGATAGTGACAATGACGTTCTCTTCATGTCTAGTTTATCTGTAGAGTTTCTTACATCTTCAGATGATGCATGTTCCTAGGATTGGATTTTGGATTCTGGTGCTTCATTCCATGTTAGTCCCCATAGGGAATGGTTCTCCACTTATGACAGTGGAAAGACAGGTTGTGTGCATCTTGGAAATGACTATGCATGTGACATAGTGAGTGGGAGTAGGTGACATAAAGTTTTCTTTTGCAAATGGATCTGCATTTATTTTGAAACATGTGAGACATGTGCCTAAGTTGACCAAGAGTCTTATTTCAGTGGGTCAACTAGATGATGCTAGTTTTCACACCACTTTGGCTTTCACAAAAGGAGTATGTTACAGAAGTATTGCAGCGTTTCAATATGGAGGGGGGGAAGGCAGTGAGTACTCCATTGCCTCCATATGTGAAACTGAGTCATACAGATAGTTCCAAATCGGATGAGAAAAGGGCCATGATGGCCAAGGTTCCTTATGCATCAGCAATTGGGAGTCTTATGTATGCTATGATAGCTACTAGACCAGACATTGCATTTGCAGTGGGAGTTGTTAGCCAGTATATGGCTAATCCAGGAAAGAGGCATTGGTAAGTGCATCATGAGGTACATGAAGGCTACCAAGGAGATGTGCATCTGCTTTGGTAGAGGAGACATGCGTGTACTTGGGTACATAAATTCAGACTATGCAGGGCATGTGGATAGTAGGAGATCCACTTCTGGTTATGTGTTCACCTTTGTAGGTGGTACAGTGTCGTGGATGTCTCACGCACAGAAGTGCGTTGCTTTGTCTACCACAGAGGCTGAGTATGTGTTGCAGCCACAGAGGGTTGCAAGGAGGCTATATGGCTTGATCGGCTAGTGGGAGATTTGGGGATTCATACAAGTGTACCGACATTGCATAGTGATTCCATGAGTGCTATTCAGCTAGCACAGAATTTGGTCTTTCATGCAAAGATTAAACACATTGAGGTCCGGTACCATTTCATCAGGGAGGTACTTGAGGACAAGTGCATAGAGCTTGTCAAGGTTCATACAGATGATAACCCTGCAGATATGCTGACGAAGAGTCTACCTAATCAGCGGTTTGAGTATTGTCATGTATTGATGGGCATTGGATAGTATGCTCACTGGTTGTTCTCCCTTAAAGGCACATTATCCTTTAAGTGGGAGGTTGTGGGGGTTAAAAATCACTCTCCCTTTCCCCTGGTTATGTACAATACTCAAACACATATATAAATGAATGAAAAAGAAGATTAGGGTGGTTCTGCACCCACCAAAACTTGTGTGGCTCTCTGTTTCTCTCTCTCCCTCTTCCGTTCTTGCTTCCATTGAGAGCACTCTCACGACTCACATGCCACAAGCTAGATAGCCACTGGATTATGCACATGGCATCCCAACTCTAAAATCAAAATAAGCCATAACACAAGGATGGGTAATAAAATGGATCCAAGAGTATGTTGACTCTGGCCAACATGAACCTATGTAGAAAGAGAATGTGATACAACTTTGTTACAACTTTGTGATACAACTTTGTGATACAACTTTGTGTTACAACTTTGTGATACAACTTCGTGTTACAACTTTGTGATACAACTTTGCGTTACAACTTCTACATATGACTTCAACTTTGTGTTACAACTTTGTGATACAACTTTGTGCTAAAACTTTGTGTTACAACTTTGTGTTACAATTCCTACATGCAGAGAGAGAAGCTCTCCAACTTGTATAAATACCCCATAATGGAATGAAGCCCACACTCTTTGGGGCATTGTGTTGAGTCTACTTTGGTATTCCAAGCATTTGTCTCAAGTTTCCATGCTTCCTTGCACTCCATGTCCAAAACTATGTCCTAACCTTGCAACTCCCCCTCCCCTCTACTCCATCCTTGCAACCCGTCCTCTCCCTCTCCTCCTACCTCCTCCTCCTTCCTCCTCCTCCTCCTCCCTTCTCCTCCTCCTCCTCTCTCCTCCTCCTCCCTCCTCCTCCTCCCTCGTCTCTCTTCTTTCCCCCATGCTCTTACACCTTCTTTCTCTCCCACTCTTATGCTCCCCCTAAACCCTTTGTTCCTCATCCCTTAAACTCCATGATCTACGAGGGAGATGAGTTCTCCACCATGTACTCTACCTTGAACCTTGGAACCTCCTTCTAACCCTGGACTCCTTCTAAACCCTGGAACCTCCTTCTAAACCCTGGAATCCTTCTAAACCTTGGAACCTCCTTCTGAACCTTGGATCCTCAGTCTAACCCTGTGGACTCCTTCTAAACCCTGGAACCTCCTTCTAAACCATGGAACTCCTTCTAAACATTGGAACCTCCTTCTAACCCTGGAACCTCCTTCTAACCCTTAAACTCCTCCTAAACCCTACAATCCCCAATGAAGGCGAAAGCCTTCATTACCTCAACAAACATGATTTACATTCCTTTTATACATGCATGCACTTTGTTTGCTTACCACACTTAAGCCTATGTCTCTCACTGGAACACGACTCGATGTCCTAAGCTACACGTATACTACAACGACAACCCCAATATATCTGTAGGTGACAAAATGCCTCGAAACCCTGCATACTGAGAGAACCTAGCTCTTCCTACGAAAGCAGTAGGAAAGAGTCAATAGAACTCAAAATGGGATGACCACCTAAAGTATCTCAGGCTCATCCTTGAGAAGTGCCGCTTATATTGCTTATCCCTCAACCCCCTTAAGTGCCAATTTTTAGTCAAACATGGTGTCATCCTGGGTCATATAGTGTCCCAAAATGGAATCTTCATGGACCACAATAATGCAGTCAAGAAATTCAGGCACTACTTGTTAGCTAACAAGTTTGTCTTCTTCGTGGACCATCAAGCATTGTTGTACCTGGTCACAATAAACCCTGCATGACAGGATGCATCACTAGGTGGATGCTGATCCTGTTAGAATTTGACTTTACAATCATTGTGCACAAAGGAAAAACCCATGTCCTAGCTGACCACGTATCGTGGATTCCTAACGGCGGCGAAGCTCCAACAAGGGTAGAAGATGATATCCCTGACACTTCCCTCTTCTTCCTTGATGTCATTCCAGAATGGGCTATCGAAATTGGCCACTACTTGGCCAACGGACTACCCTTAGGACAAAACCTTAAGAAGGATAGAGCCCATAAACTCATTATTAAGGATGCAGTGGCATATCAACTAATAGCAGGCCAACTCTACCGCATGGGTAAGGATGACATACTACAAAGATGCGTTTGCGAATGCGAATACATCAAGGTGCTTGAAGAAGCCCCCACTTAGGAATTGCAGGAGGCCATTTTTCCACTAAGGTTACAGCACGTTAAGTGCTACAAGTTGGTCTCTGGTGGCCAACGCTCTTCGAAGATGCGATCGAATTTGTCAATCAATGTGACCCTTGCCAGTGCATCCAAATCCCACATAGGGCAGACATGATGTCCCTAACTACGATCCTAGTTCACCAACCCTTTGAGAAGTGGGCATCAATTTCATTGGTCCCATAAGCCCAGTCGTTAAGGGGACCGATTCTCAATGCATCATCCTAGAGATCGACTATTTTACCAAGTGGGTAGAAGGAAGAGCCACGGTAAAGGCTGATGCAAGATCCACCGCCAAGTTCTTATATGAACAAGTCATCATGCGGTTTGGATGCCCGTTGGAGTTAGTCAGTGACTGAGGAACTCACTTCCTCAATGAAACCATAGCAATCCAGACAAGTGAGTTTATAATCATTCATAGGAAGTCAACGACATATTACCCCAGAGAAAATGGCTTGGATGAAGTCTCCAACAAAACTCAATGTAAGATTATCACATGTATGGTAGAAGCCAGTCATATAGACTGGGCGCATAAGCTCATAGCGACGTTATGGGCCTACAGGACCTCCTACAAGGTGGTAACACATTGTACCCCCTTCAAGTTAGTCTTTATGGTAGAGGCGGTAATGCCAATGGAGTATGTACTGCCTAGCCTCCGTTTTGTCGTAAAGGAAAGACTCACAAAAAACACACTAGCCGAACGGCTAGTCGACCTCAAAAAGCTAGAAGAGACAAGGTTGCGAGTAGCCTACGCTCTCCTAGTAGAAAAGGCCCAATGTAAAAAGTGGTTTGACCACAACCTCAAGAACAATACCTGGCACAAGGAGACTTGGCACTCCTGTACAATGTCTGCAACACCAAACATAAGCTTAAGTACCGAGGTATGGGTCCTTAACACGTAGTTGAGATTACCCCCCAAGGGGCATGCCAAATAGCCACCCTTGATGGGACAGAAATGGATGGCTACCTAAATGGGAGTAAATTGAAAAGATACTACAGACCACTCACTATCCCTACCCTTCAAGTTGTGCATAGAGAAAAAGAACTCAAGGCATAGATGGCCAGGATGAAGCGCCAAGCCATCGAGAAAGTGAGAATCCATAATGCTAAGATCTGACAGTGTAGATAAATGACCCTTTTTAAGGCAATGACTGAACAGATTCAACTGATGGATGAGCTAACAATAGAGCCATCCAAGTTGCTTGTTTAGCTACAGGTACGATGCTTGCGCATCAAAGCACTCGTGGACTTAGGAGCGAGCCACAATTTCATCTCCCGAGAGGTATGGAAAAAGCTACAGGTACCCCTAATCCTCACTATTGCCTCAATAAGAGCTATAAATGGCCAACTTCTACAAAGCTTGGGATATGTAAATCTAAATCTAATGGTTGCTTGCCAAGATGTGGATATATGCTTTCATGTTCTCCCTACAAAAGACACTGAAGAGCAAATTATTCTAGAAAGAACCTGATATTATTCTGGCAACTACCAAATCAACTAGTGCGCCTGAACTGCTTCACTTACCAATGGTGGTCAAATGATGGTAGTTATGCTATGCAGACCAAGCCCCCCCTCTTCACCTCATCGATTCAAGACAATGAAGCGACATAGCAAAGATGATCGGATCACCCAGCTTCCACCAGCACACTGCCCTAGGTCCCAGCTCAAAAGGAGCACAAAGCTCACCGTAGTGGTAAACCAATGCCATTGCATGCTCAACCCCCATGCCACCATCCTCCACTCAAGAAATTTGGGAGCTACAAGTCCAAGATGCTATCCTCATAGCCCAACATCACTTTGATCAAAACCGACACTCAAGGAATGGTAATGCAGTAGCAACAGCTCTAGCCACCTCAAGATCACTTCCACTACCTAGAGGAAACCCCTCCCAATGCTCACACCTCATCCACCGTCACGCATCACCAACAGTTCGAGAAACACTGCTTGCTTGGGTGACCAAGGCAACAAAGTCGCCTGGATCCAAAAAAAGACATTGCAAACCCCGAAGGCAACAAAGGCAACTCCACAAGAACCTGTGTCCTCCCAAGATATAGCACCATAAGAACCTACCAACGATTTAAACACAATAGGATAGCCTCAAGGTACTGAATATGCAATGGTGCCATGGGTAGTCTGACTCAACACAAGCATCACCACTACCAATCGAGGGACCCCACAGCATCCAAATTCCACCCCACAAGGAGTTACACAAGAACCTCACCTTGGGGATGCACACTCGACATCAAAGCCCACAATAGCAACAAAGTCCGGCACAAAGGTGCCTCTGGCATCCAAGGTAAAGAACAAGCTGGACATGTACTCTACATGGCTCCTTACTCACTATGCTATAGTATGGCATCCGCCTCCACCGCATTCATCATAATCATCACGTCTAGGTCTAGGTGAGTCAATATGGTAGGCATCTCACCTGATGCACCAGCAGCACACTAGTCTTTGTCAAACACACTGCACATGCACACACGATCAGTACTAGGTGAAGAGTCCCGCTCTTGTATTTTTTGTAAGTGCTCATGTTCTCACACACTGACCTCATTGTCACATCGCACAACACCCCGCTCTGTCCACATTTCCCCCACCCCACTCCTCCTTCCTTCTCTTTTTTCCTATTTTTACACAATCACTACCCCATCGGCTGTCGTTGAAGCATTCACCACTGACTAGTCACACTGAAGCATTCGCCACTAGCCGTTGTTGAAGAGTTCACTACCGACTATTGTTGAAGAGTTCACCATCGACCGTTGTTGAAGAGTTCACCACCAACCATCATTGAAGGGTTCACCACTAACTATCACCGAAAGGTTCACCACCGACCGTCATAATCACGATCCCCACCGAGTCATTGCCATCCAACACCGTGCTGCCCCATCGCCATTTGGGTACCACGCCGGCCACAGCCTAAGATACTTTGCACCGATCGTCACCTGGGGGGTCCACTAGGGTTTATCATATGGTACCACGTGAGTGTAAGGGAGGGGGGTCATATAAGGGAAGGAAGGTACATTTTATAAGGTAAGGTCCCATAAATAGGGGGTAGAAAAGGGGAATTTTCATATATTTATTGCATGCAGGTGACATCTCCTTATTACTACTAGTGAATCCCCTATGGATCATCACCATCAAAGATTGCCACCAACTGTCACCATCACATTCAGCACCGATCATCGCCATACCATTATCCCAAAGGTCGAGGGGATAAAAATCTGTAAAATAGGCCTACCCTGCTGGGTCGTCACCATAGCTGTTATAGCAAAACTTTGTCAAAATTTATCCAAAAATCTGATAGTTTCCTACCCACTTCCTCTCCATCCCCACCAGCAAATTGATGTCCTCCTGTTCTTCCTCATCCACCGATTCTTTGTCATGCAACTTCCACTTCTGTTTGCCATGGAGGCTGAACATGACTTTTTTGAATTTGAAATTCACCAAAATCTCAACCCTCACCCTATCTTAGAGGCCACCAGCCCATTAGATTCTCAAAGCATTCCTTCGGCCATAGTTTGAATGCCAAACGAAAAACCCACGGAGGACTTACAAGTCAAAGACACCTCCACGAGATAGGCTACTCAAGAAGAACTAGCCACAGTAGGCACACCCCCCATGAAAACACAAATGCGCACCCTGGTGCCAACCGCTGACGAATACAAGATCGTGAGTTCACAAGTGCACTCACCATTAGGAGAAGCATGGCTCCAAGAACTAGATGCTCAATGCATGATCCACTCGCGCTTTGCCTTCAAGGGTCAGGACTACACCCTCCACTACCTCCAATTTGCCACCATCTACAAGCCTGAGGTAGAGCGCCCAACAAGAGCCCTACAATGGCTCACTCAAGTGAAGCACATGGATCATAATCAATCCATTGTGACCAATATCTTGCTAAGAATGGTGAACTTGTAGAAGATGAACTGGGCTGACTAACTATTGCACCCAGATGAGAGATGATCTTAGCACCCACGGGTATGTCATCGGCAATCCAATGTTGTACATGCTGGTCCTCTATTACCTCAAAAGCTAGCATCAGCCCATTGGCTTCAGACTCGCCAAGAAATCCACCATCCGTCCCATATAGACCGAGTAGGAAGAGACAGAAACAACGCCCAAGAGAGCAAGGACAATGCCAAGTGCCACTCTAGCCAGCCAGGTCCAAGTCTGTTGCTCAACCAATATGAGGAAAGCTAGTTGCAACACTTATTTCATTAATTTTGGACTTATCAATGTACAAATTCATTTTTACATATACTTTTGGACTAGTTTTTGGATAAAATTTTAGAAAACCCAATCTTCAAGGCACATATAAAAACATAAAAACAAGAATTTTTTTAAATATGTTTAAAGAAGATGAAACTAAAATTATAAAATTTAACGCAGCCTAGATAAGTTACACAAGAAAATAAGATTCAACAGTTGTAAACTCTCTTAATATTTATAATGGGTTAATAGACACCTTCAAAAGTTACAGTATTAAGGAAACTCTCACAATATTTATAAAGGTGTTGACAAACACCAAAAGTAACAATAAGCCTGAGATCATAAGTTACACAAAAAAATAAGATTCAGCAATTGTAAACTCTAATATTTATAATGGTGTTTAGGAAACACTTTCAAAAGTTACAAGTGGAAGTAGTAAACTCTCACAATATTATGAAGGTGTTGAAAAACACCAAAAGTTACAATAAGCCTCTCAGTGGAAGGCAAATCTATTTTCTCTCTCTATCCTAAATTCAACCCATTCAAGAGCTGAGCTCATCTCATCCTCATCGATGTAGTTAAAATTACAGAAAAGAAGTAAGGATTGATGAATTTTCTCTTGTATAACACTTTGTTTATTCCAAATGGCTTGCGCTTCCTAGGGTGGAAATCTTCCATAACGAGCCACACGCGAATATATCTCACTTTGAAAGTCTGTCAGCTCTCTCCTATATGATTGCAATTTATCTATTTCACTAGTAGCCATACTTATTTTTCTTTTCTCCTCCTTCTCTAAGCCCTTCTTGCAAGCAAATTCATCCTTCTCGTACTGGGTTAACAGAGCTAGATTTTGCTTTCTCTTCTCTCTCTTCCCCTGGTTCTCGACAATCCATATTTTGGTGCTGCTAATGGCTTGCTCGATGGAATCGATTACTTCAAAAAGATCCATGGAAACGAGAGGAGAAAGGTAACGAGAGCAAGGAAGGTAACTAGAGGAGGTAAGGTAAGATGGAAGGAGTATGCTTGAGGAGAGGAGGTAAGGCTGCGAGCAAGATGGAAGGAGTAAGCTTGAGGAGAGGAGTAAGGTAAGAAGAGCAAAGTGGAAGAAGTGTTTGCTACGGGCGAGATATAGAAGATGAATGACTGCAGAGGGATTTATAGAATTGTAGACTCATAATGTGAGATGAAAGATTTAGAATTGGGGGAGGCTGAGATAACTAGATTGTCTGAAGTAACAGATGCAAGATCGTAATGCAAGACATGTGAGACATGTAAGACATTGAGTACATTGAAATCTATAAAATAAAATGATGGAACACAAGAATGATATAATTATTAGATTCTCATCATGAGATATTTTTATGAGTTAGACTGGGATATTTTTTATATATAATAAGTTAGACTTGCAAATGCAAGACCGTAATGCGAGACATGTGAGATGATAGATTTTGAATACATTGAAATCTATAAAATAAAGTGATGGAACATAAGAATGATATAATTACTAGATTCTCATCATGATATATTTATTGTATATAATAAGTTAGACTTCGAAAAAAGTAAAACCGATTTAATAAATTTAGAGCGGTAAGTTGTCCATTGAGTGAAGTAAAAATGAAAGACCATAAATGTGAGAGACACATGAGATGATAGATTTTGAATCGGTTTAAATCTATGAAACAAAGTGACTGAAGACAAGAATAATATAGTTAGATTCCCTTCTTTCGTCCATCCTAGTCCTTCTACAAGCACATTCTTTGTTCATCACTCTTAATTTATCATCTCTCCACCCACCATGGATGTCCTTGGCATCGTTGGAGACGTGGAGTTTGGAATCGACAATCTCAAAGAATGGATTGCTAACTAAGGAGCAAGGAGAGATGCAAGAATTTGACAAGGCTCTCCTGACACAAATGGAGAGAGAGGAATTTGATGCACAGAGGTGGACAGAGAGGGAGGAGACTCAAAAGATAGCATAGAGCGAAAGACTTTTACAATGTATTGTAAGAGCATGACAAGATCTCTTGGACTTCTTAAGAAACCTATGTTATCGAAGCACTCGGTATGGCCGATTTGATCGGGATGCTGAAAGAACAATAAGGGCCTCCCAAAGAGATTATAAAGAAACAATCTGTGACTCCTTGAATTTCTTCCGTCATTGTAATTATGTTGATGTGGAGTCCATGGAAGATTGGATCGTTGAGAAGATAAGAGATACTAATGATGAGATCTTCTAGTGTGATCTCGGCCTCTATGGCCCGTAATAGTTTTGTGTTCTCTGTAACAAGCCTGGTAGGGCTAAGTAGATCATATTAGAATTGCTAATACAATTTATTTTTTTAGAATTGCCAATACAATAATAATACAAATTGAATAAATATCATAAGTAAATATCCTAATGTATTGTAACATTTAGCATAAGTAAAAAAAACACTATCATTAGTCAACACAAACAAGATAAAAATATTCAAGGACTCATGTTTATTTCTACATCCTTTACAACGGAATAGAGTTTGATGAATCCTCTTAAGGCTGTGATGCTCTAAGAGTACATTGAATCTCTACTTCTTGTATAGATGGTTTCTACTTCTGGTGCAATCGGGATAGACTCAATCTCTTCCTCCTTTGCAAGATGTGATATTGTAGATGCACATTGAGTCTCTAGTTCTTGTATAGTAAGAATGCATGGAGTCTCTAATTCAAGTGGAGACTGTAATGCTTTTGCTTGAGGCTGTGATGCAGAAGGAGACTAAATTGTCTCTTGTTTTTCTTTGGCTCCCTCAGGTTCTTCATTGAGTCCATCATGTTGTTTACCAATGGTAGCAGTTAGGTAGTGAACATTCTTAGCCACATAAAATCTTGTAGCTCGAGCTTTATGTATGCTTCTATTGAGACATGTTCAAAAATTTCATTGAGGAGCAACATGAAGCTATAGGAAACTCTCCACCCAATACTAAACTTGTCTTTCTGCTCCACTGCAAGGTCTGTCTAGAAATTTGGTTGGTCTTGATGCTCCCTGATTTTCATAATCGCAGATACTAACTTGTTTGCAGACCTGTCCATCATGACATATGACAAAGTAGATTTGTGTAGTAAATAGTAAGATGCATGTTCATAATGATATGATAAAAGAACACTTACTTGAACACCCCGTGAAAGCCTGTAAATGAATTGACAAACCAACAATGGTTGTCATCAAGATCCCATACTATCAGGCTCCAATGTGAGCTACATCATCAATAAAGAGCGATGAGATTTATCACAATATTAAGTATTAATTGACATAATATTACAAATAAAAGAGTAAAAGAAAGATTGAGATGATACTTACTTCTCATAATATGGCATAAAGACGACTAGCATGCCATCCAAGTCTAAAGGTTGTCGCATTGAACGAACATCATCTATCATCTTCTTGGTATCACTAAGTATAGCTAAAAGGAGCAAATTGAGCATACACACACAATTTTGTATCGATCTAGGAAAGTGAGATATAACTGCAGCAATAAATAAACAAATGTTAGAAGCGGATTGAATCAAATGATTGAAGTATCAAGCCAAGAGATGTTCATATCAAACTTGAGGATGGCCATCGTGACTTTGTCATTAGCCTCTTTCAAAGGGTCAGAGAGGATTGTAACTTCTTTGCTACCAAATGTCAGAACATGAGGTTGCTTGCTAATGATAACCCTGACCTCAAAAGAGCTCCCCATTTTATCCAATACAGCGATTACATTAGGAGAACTTATGGGCGTAGCAACCAATTTTTCCCTTGGATGCTCCACCACGTTATCAATAAATGCCTTAATGATAGATGACATAAATTTTCATAGATGCAAGTCTGTATATGTAGATAATGAGGTTTCACCACCGCTCAAATTAAAATTTGAGCAAGGAGCAAAAAGCAGTTATATACATTTGCATAAGTGCATCTATAGCACCTACCAACTTCCGAGCCGATCTGCACATCAAAATAGATAACATAAATGAATGTGCACATTGCATAGGATGCATCTCATTGAAGTAATTGTGACATAGGTAGGTTATACTTACTCTAACACACTGCCATGGATAGATGCTATTGAATTGACAAAGAAACATTGCTTGGCTAAGATGTCCACAGTCAAAGCTCCAATGCGAGCTACATTATCAATTAAGAATAATTATTATTTGATATAATCCTCCACAATGTAAGAGATAAGCTAAGTAGGGATTGATACTCACTCCTCGTGATATGCAGTAAAGATAACTCATGCCACAGTCAAATCAACATGTTGCAACCACTTAAAAACATCATCTATGGTCTTTTGCTTATTGCTAAGTACATTAGAAACAAGAGGATCGACCATATATACACATCTCTCTATATATAGAAGAAGCTCTTCTAAAACCATATTGTAATAAAAAGAAAAGAATATTAGTTCATTTGATCCAATGGAGATACAAAAGCATAAAGTCAACAAAAAGTTTGTGTCGAACCTGAGTATGGCTATAATTATGACCTTGTTATTAACCTCTTTCTTGGAGTTAAAAAGGATTGAAATGTCCTCTTCATAGAATAGGAAAGTAAGAGGTTGTTCTTGAGCTTGAAACCTAACTTAAAATGACTTCTCCATCTGTTGCAAGGTATGATTATTTTCTAGACTCATCTGATGGATAGCCAGAGCAGCTTTGCTTTCTTGAGATGAGATTCCTTTATTCTCTACTCTAGTTATGTCTTCCTCATGCTCCTCCTTTTCCTCCTATAAAGGGATAAAATAATTATGAGATTCAAAAATTTAAATTAATTATAATTTAAAATAGGCTTGTAAATAAATAAAGAAAATTAAAGATAAGTTTTCATACCTCTAGATATCTTCGTGGTCTTTTTATGTAACCTTATCAAGAAAGGTCAATATAATATCCATCTCCTTCAGCTTCCTTATTATCACTGGTGTCCTCACTATCATATCCAAAGCTTTCAGCATTTTCATCCTCGTTCTTGCTCTCATCATACATGGCCATCTCTATGTCAACATCCATACTTTATTGTGAGAGAAGCCACGGTATCAAGGTATTCCAAGAAAGTAGGGATCTCAATAATATTTACATGGTGTTCTTTTTTTATAAGAGCTTCAAACAAATGTCCCATTCGACACAATGTGACTTCCCATCTGGGTGGCAGCAAAAATTCCATCATACTAATTAAAAGATCAGCACTTTTTGCTGGCCTTTCATAGTGATTTGGATTACGATGGAGGGGACTTGGAGCTTCATTCTCTTCCAGCACTAGTTGCTCTTTACATTCCCTCTTATGTTGTTCTATAAGGAGTGATCATTGTAAGGGCTCATCCTGCACAAGAAAAAGGTTTCAAGACTCTGTATCTTGAGACCACATTCTCTCTTATCCCTCTTTCTTGAGTATATACCATTGTAAATCTTAAGCTCATTGCCATATTATTTTTCTAGGATAGCAGACATTTTTTCCTTGTCATCTTTATCAACAAATATGACCATGTTACATAGTCCCACTCTACCAATGGTGGTATGTAATATTCTGTTGAATGTCATCTGGTGATATTTCATAGATGAAGAAAAGCTGAGGCCCCTCTCCCAAGTAGTGTCATTGGACAAGAAATCATTCAATGAAACTCCCTTGCACTCAACACTCTTTCTAGACTCTGAAATGATCTCATGTATGAAAAAAAAGCCCTTATTCAAAGTTTTTGCTTTTCTGAGAGTGTGCTTATTGATGACTTTTTGTGCATATGCATACACATTTTTCGGAATGTCACTTGCCATAGAAGGAGTAATTTCATATCCATCATCTTCTACCTTGACCCATTTGTGTGCCCAAGCTTTTTGTTTAGCTGACGTAAAGTTGATGCCATCTGACTCACAATGCTATGATCAATTTTACATTGGCTAATTGGAAATTTTTTTTCTACCAACAAATATTCAATTGCACTCTTTACTGCATCATGCTTGACCTGTTGGATGATGCAATCTTCCATGCAATATCTTTATCCTTTTTGCCAAAAAACCATTCTTTGGACATTAATTTCTCTGTAGCAAGACTTGCATATTTGTCTAGCAAGTTTCTTAGAGGCCTCCACATCTGAGCCGTCATCTCTTTTTTCTCAATCTTATTTGCCTTGTCTTTAATCAATGATGGAGCCTCATATGTGACATCTCCCTTCTCATAAGCAAGACACATGTCTTTTATCTGATGAAAAACTTCATCACTACGGAAAAGTATGCTTGTGCAATCTTAATACCTGTCCCTTACTGTCTTAAAGCTTGTAATCACCTCTGTTCTGTCCTGCTTTCCCCTTGGTATAATGGAACTCAAGCATGTGTAGAAGTCAACAAGATTATCCGCTTCCACTTTAGTTGCAATTATTTTGAGAGTGGTATTATCTAGAAAAGAAATCAAGGCATGAGGCTAGACGCTAGGCATGGCATTGCTTGAGGGCCATGGAGGAAAAGGGAACGTGAGGGGAGAAGCATTAACATAGGTGGAGAAAAGGGATTAAGAGTGGTGGGAATGAAGAGGTGGACTATGGCACAAGGGGGAAGGAAGAGGGGTAAGAGGAGCATATACATGATGGGAGGTGGAATGTAGAGATGGAGACCTCAAGGGAAGAGATTCATGCTTTATTTGAAAGGAAGATGGGGGAGGAAATCAAAGTACTAGCTAGGTGGCTTTACAAGAATGAGTGTGTTACATCAAGAAATAGCCCCCTCCTTTTATAGCCAAGAGAGGGGGTCTCTCCCAATAAATGCATCCTCCCACATGCAAGGAGCATGCAAGGTGTGTGTAGAAGAGTCTCCCATGTGGGCTAGGTGGGTATGCACTCTCAATTGTGTGTGACAACCCTTTGCCTCATTTTTCCACATAAATCAAACCCCATATCCCAAGTCTAAGATACTCCCTTGGTCTCCTCCCAATTTTATAATTCGTTCAAACATCTAGGAGGACAAGTGGAGGGTTGGCACAAGAAGTCTTGCCACCTCATCCTACTTTCCCCATTATTTAACTTGCATACTTTGACTATCTACACCCTCCCCCACATGGGCCTATCCTACATGGAGGGAATAATCCAAAATAATATCCATCTCCACCTATTTTATATTACTTCTCCCATGGTCCTTGGTCCATATCTCACTAAATGCAGGCATGGGACCACCTAGGCGAAGGGGTGGCACATAGAGGAACCATGCCACCTTAACATTACTACCATGGATTATGTACAACACACCTTATGGGTCCTCTTACGTGGAAGGGTGGCACATGGTCATACCTTGCCACCTCAATTTTAGGCCTTATGCACACCATATTTTATTATACTATTGCCACACATACAAAATTTATGCCTTTTACCTTGGTCAAATTTATCCATAACAGTGGTCACAAGAGAATGAAAAGTTCTCCATATGGTCCTAGCTTTGATCAGCATCTTTGAAGTGGAGGTGATCTTTCGTAGTGCATGAATGTCATGATTAAGGCTTTCCAACTCAATAAAATATTTTTTCTCGTTCTTGAAGATACAAATGCTTACAGAATAGTAGTGGAATTGAGGCACACTCGTGAAGGTTTGATAAGTAATTTCTCCTTTGTTGTATGCCTCTCTAGAATGCTCATTACAAGCATAGGCATAGTGCTAACCATCTATTACCTCAAATGTGCAATGAGCTAAGAAATTTCTCTTGGCATCCTTTATATGTCGTTCTGGATGATTCACTGAACTCTGTCTTTCTTGAAGTGAGGGAACTTGTTTTTCGAGGAACTTAGTGAATTGCATCTCAAAATCTATAGGTTGAAAGAAATTGATGGATTGACTAGAATATCCTTTGACTGGCCAAAATGCCTTTGGACGGAGTACCAAATTAGAAACAACTAGTTTTTTTCCATCAATCAAAGCCTGAAAAATCTTTTTAGCATAGACAATATCTAAGGTCCTATTGTTGGTGAAGACGCTTGCTTTAACCAATGTTGAATTATGCATAACCTGAGTCTTCTAGCCCCATATATATCCTGGATCCTCATCTGTCACTGCCTCATTCAAGCAAAGATTTAGGTTCTTCATTAATAACATTTCTGCTTCTGAATCTGACTCCATTTCAAGACCCTCCGCATCCTCTTCATGTTCTTTCTCTTCTCTTCTTTGCCCTTTCTTTGTAGATGAACGACCTCTTTATCGAGTTATAGGACTTGGAACTGTAGCTCGTGAAGTACTCGCCTTTTGCATTTGACGTCAGGGTTTATATTTTAGGGGCTCTATGTGAATCACTTTAGATTGCCCTAGTTCTTCTTCTATTGCCTCCACTTCAAGTATACTCAAGGGCTGTACTTGTTCTATTATTCCATCAACTTCATGAGTTACACCATCTAAGTGAGTAATATCATGAACGAGAGATGCATGTGCATGTCCTATCTCATTTGATGCATGTTGTGTCTCAGCCAATTCAATTCTTGTCCCAGATGCATGCGCATGTCTTATATCATCAGATGCATGTCGTGTCTTAGCCAATTCAATTCCTATCTAAGATGTAGATCCCTTTCAAGCATACACATGTACAAGACCCTCATCCAATGCTACAATGTGTTCTGTCTCATCCACTCCAGTTCCTTTCTCATTTGTATTATCACAAACTAGGTCTACATGGTGTGTCTCATCACTTCCTTTCTCATGTGTGGATTCTGCTAGATATTAATGCTCCACTCTTGTGTAAATGCGTGGGAACCAGCTAACTCTACTTGTAAGCTCCCCATATGAGGAGAAGGCATTTGAGTAGCTCGGTTATCTGGTAGGTCCTGGTTTGGAAACCAGATGGGGGCCATATGTGGCCTGATGGTTGGAAGGCTTTAGATAGAGTTGGCACACCGCCAACTAGGCTACATGCAAGTGCGGGAAGGCATCCCTTGACTGACCACACTGAGGGTAGATGGAGCATTTCTCAGGGTAGCCCACTCTCGGGTTGCGAGGCCCGTGTGGAGCCTCAGATGATCCCGGATGGCTGTGGGCCGAATGGAGAGTGTAGGTTAGTTGCTTTGTTTTGTGCACCGGTTCTATCGTATGGTCGGTGGCCTATTTTGGGACCGACCCCCAGTTGACCATTTTGGGTGGACTGGGTCGGCCACCCAATTGAGCCTAACTGACTACAACTGGTGGCTATGTAAGAGCAAGCCCGTGAAGCCCATTTCATCATTGGCTACAGCAACCTTGATTCCTTAGCATTCAGCCTCCGTCTTCTACTGTTTCCAGCATGCCATCGAAGCTTCTTTCACAGGAGCACACGGTTGGAAGGCAGCGCCATCTATTGTATCAATTCTATAGTAATCAAATTTTTTATTCTCCATACTATCTTGTTTTCTCTCTTGTGTACGAGATCCTGTTATCTGTTGAGCACAGACGTTGTATTATTTTCTTACATGGTATCAAAGCCTGGACTCTAGCAAGAAGATTTGGTAGTGTGTTTCTATTTTTGAGCAGATTGTGAGAGATGGCCCAGCCTGCAAGACTATAAATCCCACCGTTTGGCAAAAGTGGAAAGTTGGATGGCTCTAACTATCCTCTCTGGAAGTTCAAGATGAAGACCATCCTGAGCGCATATGAGCTTTGGGACACTACTACTGGGGTGGACGTGAGGCCGGCCGAATCCAGCCAATGTAGGACAACAGATAGTACCAACTGCGGATGAGATTCTTGCATGGACAAGAAGAAATGCAGATGCACTGTGTTCTATTGTCTGCAGTCTTAGTGATTCCATCATGGCGTTAATTCAACATGTCACCACAGCGGAGGAGGCATGGACGGTCTTGAAAAATGAGTACGAGACCATGAATCAGATGCGGATTCAGAATCTGGAGACTCAACTCGCGAATGAAAGGTTGTCTGAGTCTAAAGCGGCAGAGAAGTTCATCACTAGGGTGAAGAATCTACGCGATCAGATGACTGCGATTGGCATCACCAGCGAGAATCTAGCATGAAGGTGCATACGAATTCTCCCATCAAAGTACGATGGTCTTGTTACGGCACTAAATATGCAGAATAGAAATCCACCCCTCAACTTTGAGGATTTCAGCGCGATGCTTCTAGAGGAGGAGATGTGTCAAAAGACGAGGACTGGAGAAGATTCGGCTCTCTGGACCGGATCAAAGAAAGGTAAGTGTAAGGACTCTGGTAACCCATCTTCTTCTGATGATAAAAAGAGAAAGAAGAAGATCCAGTGCTTCTATTGCAACAAGGCAGGGCACAAGCAGAATGAGTGTCGCAAGAAGATGAGAAGAACGGAGTGAAGAAAGATTCCAGCAATAGCGCGCAGACACAGTACCCATAGAACTGTTCATCGCAATTGAGGAGATTTGCAAGGAAGCAATTCATGTACCTATAGATGAACCTTGGATTATTGACAGTGGTGCATCACGCCACATGACCAGTCGGAAGGATTGGTATACCTCTCTACAGCCGGTAGGGAATGACATCATGGTAGTAGTCGGCAATGATGCAAAATGTCCAGCAAAAGGAAAAGGTACGATTGCTCTCAAGTCAAATGGAGTTGTAAAACAGTTGTCCGATGTTCTTTATGTGCCAGATATTAAGAGGAACTTGTCCGTTTCTGTGATCACGGATCGAGACCTCAAAGTTCAATTCGATAAGAATGGTGCACAGATCCTGGATCTTTAAGAAAGGTCATTGGTAAAGATACACAGTGCAACAACATTTACAAACTCTCAGCTTTCAGTGCTTGAGCGGATGTGAAGAACACTAAGCTGTGGCATGAGAGGTTTGGTCATCTAAACCTTAGTTCTTTGAAGGAGATGCATAAAAGTGGAATGATTGCAGACCTACCAGAAATTTCAAATCTGCCCGATGTATGTGAAGCTTGCATGATGGGCAAGCAGCATCGGTAGCCCTTTCCTAAAGAGGCGAGCAGAGCAAAGGCTCATCTAGAGCTCATTCACATGGACTCTGTGAAAAGATGGAGATGGAAGCTTTGGGTGGTTCCTTCTACTTCATGATGCTGATCGACGACTACAGTAGAAGGATATGGATATACTTCCTGAAGACGAAAGACGAGGCTTTCAGTAGGTTCAAGGAATGGCATGTAATGGTCGAGAAAGAATCGGGGAGGAAGGTGAAGAAGCTGAGATCAGACAGAGGTGGAGAGTTCACATCGACTGAATTCGAAAGTTACTGCAAAAGTCATGGAATCAAGAGGCAGAAACCCCCACCACATACATCATAGCAAAATGGAGTAGCATAACGCAAGATGCACGTCATCTGCAAAATGGGCCAGAGTATGATGAAAGGGAAAGATTTGCCAAAGACTTTCTAGGTTGAAGCATGTAACACTGCAGTTTACATCCTCAATCATAGCTACACGAAGGCTGTGAATGGGATGACTCCACTGCAAGCCTTTTCTGGTAAGAAACCTTCAGCTGCACATTTCAGAGTTTTTGGATGTGATTGTTTTGTGCATGTCCTTGATGCTACTAGGACCAAATGGGAACCGAAGAGCCGGAAGTGTATTTTCTTGGGCTACAGTGAAGAGGTGAAGGGTTACCATCTCTATAACCCTATTACCAAGAAGGTAATTGTAAGTCGTGATGTGGTCTTCTCAGAACAACCGCATCAATTGGAGGAGGATGCTTCCTTCCCAGACAACCACGACCAAGATATCCATCCAGTACCACCACCAACAGTAGACCGAACTCCCCCAACGGTGCTTGGGAGGATTCAAGACAAAGAAGATGAAGAAGTGCCTACAAAACCACAATGGTAACGGCCATTCCTGAAGTGGGTAAAGCAGCTCTTGGATGGCAGAGAACCTCCAACAATTGAGGAGGAACCATCCGAACACCGCCGGTCCAAGAGATTAGAGGAGCAAAGAAGGGCGCAGGAACACTCGGTCAACTATGCTTTGATGACAGAAGTGATCCATGCTGATGAACCCAAGTGTCTTGAAGATGCACAAGGCGATGATAGGTGGATGGAGGCTATGTAGTCACAGTATGGCTCCATAATGAAGAACAACACTTGGGACCTTGTGAATCAACCACCAAAGCGCAAGCTAATCGAAACCAAGTTGGTGTACAAGATCAAGTACAAGTTCGACGGCACATTGGATAAGTACAAGGCTCGGCTCGTGGCAAAAGGATTTGCACAGGTACATGGTTTTGATGATCAAGATACTTTTGCTCCCATAGCTCGTCTAACCACAATTCGTAGTGTTCTGGCTTTAGCTCCCCAGGGAAGTTGGCTCGTGTTTCAGATGGATGTGAAATCCACCTTTCTGAATGGAGATCTAAAGGAGGAGGTATACGTGGAACAACCACCAGGTTTTGAGATCCCGAGTTCAGAAGGTAAAGTCTATAAACTAAAGAAGGCACTTTATGGGTTGAAACAGGCCCCACGAGTGTGGTACTAGCGAATTGATGCCTACTTTCTACAAAACGGATTCAGGAGGAGCCCATCTGATGCAAATTTGTATATCTTCAGAGAAGGAGGCAGGTGTATGATCGTGGTCCTTTATGTGGACGACCTTATCACAACAGGGAACCATGAAGAGAAGATCTCGCAGACGAAGCATTTGATAAGAAGAGAGTTTGAAATGACAGACCTCAGACTGATGCATTTCTGTTTGGGGATTGAAGTTTGGCACGAGCCAAAATAGATCTTTATTTCACAACTGAAATATGATGGAGAGATACTGAAAGAATTTGGCATGGTTGAGTGCAAAATAGTTGGTACCCCTATGGAGGTTGACGTGAAGCTCTCAAATGAGGATTCATCACCACTGGTGGACGAAGTGAAGTATAGAAGGCTTGTGGGCAGCTTGATCTACCTGTGCAACACATGGCCAGACATCAGCTTTACAACTGGTGTACTAAGCAGGTTTTCCAATAAGCCCCGGGAGAACCATTGGAGGGCAGGGATGCGGGTGCTGCAATACATCAAAGGCACACTTGATTATGGCATCACCTATACCAAGGGCAACATCTTGACCAGATTCTGTGACTCGGATTGGGCAGGAGACGTGGACAGCAGGAGATCAGTGACAGGGTACTGTTTCTCACTTGGATCGGGAGTTGTGTCATGGGTCAGCAAGAAGCAACCCACAGTTGCTCTTTCTTGTACCGAGGCCGAGTACAAATCTGCAGACAGAGAATGGAACTAGATCCATTCTCCATATGAGGCCATGTTGAATGCCAATAGTACCTCTTATCTAAAACCCCACATTGGGAGAATGACACTAGCGCCATTCCCCATGTCATTATATCACAAGTTCATCATATCACATGTTCAATCTCTTTAATATAATGAGAGTATGTGAAATCAAGAAAATCCATAAAATTGATATTATTATATTGCTAAAATTCTTTTGAAATTGTATATACAAGGTATAAATGAGTAACTAAAGACCTTCTTGATCCAAATCTTCCAATGTAATCGTTGGATTAGTTCCAAGGTCTTCTTCAGTTAAAGGTTGCAAGGGTTCAGTGTAGTGCTCACCCACTCCAATTCCTTCATCTATAGGTGAATCAGCACTACGTGTCTCGAGAGGCTCTTAATGCTAGAACAAATTCTAATGTGGGGATTATTTGATGCATGTCTCACACACATAACCTCGATCTCTGTCACCTGTTGGGATGTCATCACAATTGCTATCACTTTTCTTTTGCTTGGCAATGCCTGTAATGCAGCATCTCCATTAGTAAAAAGGTCAACAACAACTTCATCTTCCCTACTACAATAGCACCTGATGCACTCTGCCATGCTTCACAACTGTATCTTTTTCATACTCATTGTCCTCATCAGAATAAAGAATATTGTCCTCAATTATTGTGTATGGCCTTGTGTTTTCTAATAGGTGCTCAAATCCATCAAACCTGTCATGTGAGCTTACAAATGACAAAAAGACGAAGGTCTCAGAGAAACCCATTCATGTGCTCTTTGATCCATGGATAACACCCACAAACCTTCTATGCCGAAACCAAGCATCTACCATTACTTCCTTGAGATTTACCATCTCTGTCATTGTAAAAAATGATAGCAATACAAATTGTGAGCGACAGAGAGGTAGCAGTCTCCATCAAACCACAAAGCAACTTCTTGAAGGCAACCTTATCCCAACACATGCCTTTGGCAGATCCTTCTGAAGTGTCAAGCACACACAAGCTGATGTCAACCAAAATCATCTTAGACATTATTTAATCCAAACCATGTAATAGAGAGAAGAATGGCACTAGTGCCATTCTCACATTGCCATGTCAAAAATATGACTTGGTAAGGAGGAGAATGGCACTAGTGCCATTCTCACATGAGGGAATTGACACTACTATCGCTTCTTTTACTCACATCCCAACTTTGTTAATCTTTATGCCCTTTAGCAAGGCCTTGGGTTGGTTTTTTTGGTCATCTGAATGCAACCCATTGTGCCCTTAAGGTTGCAAGATGTTGATGTATGGCTGATTTTTCAAAATAGTATGTTGATGGAGCTCCTAACTCTCGTGCTACTCCTTGTGGGAGCCTTGCATGGTGAATCCTTCACTCGTGTCACTTAACTGCCTACCGGTGGATCGTTGCATGGGATTTCCACCGAGAAGATGGAGGTGAGAAAGAGAGAGGGGAGGGGGAGGGAAGAAGGGAAGGGGATGGAGAAGGAGATGAAGGTGAAGGGGAATTGTGGCAAACACCAAAGGCAAATAAGGAGAGTAAGCAAACGTGAATCTCAACACATGAGCAAGAAGAGAGCTTGTATTTCTTAAAGTTTGCATACAACAATGAAGACCAAAGTCAACCACTTAGTCTTTTATACATGTCACCTTTTGAAGAGGGGGCCAACCCTATTCCTTATACCACATAGTCTCTCTCTCTTTTGTGACAACTACTTGGGCAGAGCACAATCAACAAATGCTTGTTTTTGGAAAGCATAGGCATTTTGCATACTATGATATATCTTATTTTGGTGGATATTATGGTATTTTGCTTATGTGTAAACATCATCTCAATCCTTATGTTGCTTTCAAATATCCTAGCAGATGGCTGGTCATACCATGCATGGTGCATGGAGAATATATGAATTTATAGAGCAGATTGTGGTCGAAGAATGGCTCAATGATGCTTTCATTTGTAGAGACTTCAATAATGCTTCAATTTTTTATGACAACACAACTCATTGAGGCATGGTAACTATGGAACACACCTCATGGGTTGCTATGCTTTCTAGCATCCATGCTTCTAACCTTTAGGTTATACATTTCATCACAATGCACTTTCTTAGTACTAGGGCCAACTCATAGGTGGTACTTGATCCATTTGACTTGCATGAATCAAGTTTCTGCTCCATTAGCCAGCAAGGACATAAATGTGGCTTGGTATCATTTTGCCATCAAGATAGTCGTGCCTATAGACGCACTGTTAGATGTGTCTAAAGACGCACTACGACAATCTTTCTTATGTGAGTCCTTGAATTTATTGTAGACCAAATTTGCAAATGATGAAATGACTAGTGAAAGCTTCAAAAATGGCAAGTTTGTGTAGGACAAAAATTTTGAGGATAAAGGTTGCTCATCAAAATCTCTTTTCAAAAGTTTATATGCCTATAAACAGGAATAACCTAATGCTCGATTTAACAGGTTAGATGGTACTTGGACTCTGGATAAACCTAAACTCAAAGGTGAGGGTCTAGTTCATATTTGCCATTTTTTTGCAGTGCCATTGCCATCTATTTTCCAAAAGATTACATCTAAGAATGTTTTTTAGATGGATTCATGCCTATAGCATTGCTTAAGAATGATTTTAGTATGGATATGCCTTCTCTCCAAGGTGAACTTGATGATGCTTTCAATTCTTTGGATGCATGGAAATCCCTAGTATGTGAAAAATATAATGTGTGAAACACTTGCTAATTGGTGCCCCATAACTTTAATTCCTATTGTCTAGAAGCTTACCACTAAAATGTTGATCAATTGATTGAAAGTGTTCTCCATGCAAGGTTTGTACCACAAAGGTAGATGCATGACAATATTGTCATTGTGCAGATAGGCATTCAATATGCCAAGTATATAAAAAAAGATGTGCTCATCATGTAGGTAGATATTGCTAAAGCTTTTGATATAGTGCTTCGAGATTACATTGCTCATGTAATGCGGAAAATGGGGTTTGATCCAAAGATGTGTAATGCTATCTTTTAGCTATATCAAAATAGTACTACTTGATGCATTATTGGAGATGACCTCTACCAGCCATGGACACTTGGTAGATCAGTATGGCAAGAATAACCCCTCATTGCTTACTTTATGCCAACCATCCATTGTTATTGTATATGGACAAACTTTCAAATGATGGCAATTTGCATGGACTGCAACCAGGGATGTTTTTATTGAAGCTATGCTTATATATTAGTATAAAATCTTGGCGAAAATTTTCAAGATTGTTTTTTTAGTTTCACAATATTAGTAAAATGCAGTACTTCTTTATATATGTTCTTTTGAATTTTGAAGGAAAAAATGTAAATCCTAGCGAAACTTTGAATTTTTTTGCATAAAAGTGTCAAATCCCAGCAAATGTTTCAAACATTTATTTTTATTAGGGCATACAAACTTTCAATGCCAATATAAAAGTTTAGCTTCTTAACGAAACTAACTTGAAAAAATCATCCATGACTGCAACTACCAGACAATAAGCATTTTGTGGCTCAAGCACACATAGATCACTCCTTTATTCCCACAAGATGCTCAATATCACATGTGTTCGATCATGGATGCTTTGGAGTTATATGGCTTAGCTCCTACGCTACATTTAAATTTTCACCAGTCTAAGCTTTTGCCTCTAACTACCAAAGACTAGCAGGAACTTTTTCATTCGGGTCATATTTTGCAACCAAGACAAATAATATATCACGCAGGATATCCTATTGGCTGGTCTATATCCTTAAACGGAGGAAACCTGTCGGGTAATGCTACGTATACAACAAAAGTTGGATTACTAGAAGCTACCCTTTGCATATAAGTCTATGAATCGAACTATTTATTCCTTTGCCGTGGATACACTCTCATGCCAATCGACTTTGGAGGTTGGATAAACCTCTTTGATGGTGCACTCGATGCCTACATCACATATCGAAGAATGGTCTTCCTCTAAAGCAAGAGGCCTTCTTGTGGCGATGTTTGTTGGGTGTCCTACTGGTGGGGACCTAGATTGACCAAACTACAGATTGCACCTGTGCATTGCTTTTGTTGTTTATAGTGTGACTATCAGCCATCTCTTGTGGCACTTCTTGGCTACTCGGCATCTCCTTGTGACATCATTTGATGAAGGATTACCAAAAAGCAAGCGACAAAGAACGAGTGAGCCACAAAATTTGAGCGACACAAAATAATAAAATATGTAAAGATCCCCTATTTGAGTAGCAAAAAAATATAATTTTCAAAAGTACAGTGATTGAAGAAGGCTGACCAATAGTAGAAGAACCAGTCCCACCCACAGCCAATTGGTGAAAGACTCCTTGAATGGATTAGTCTACATTCCATGCATATGTAAATGCTTAGCTTTTTTAACTCTATTCACTCTTGGAACAAAAGCCATGTTTCTTTGTTACTGCAAAACAACCATCCCCAATGATTCAGTCTTACATCCCACTAATCCAACTAGTGCAACTTATTGACCACCACAAATTCATATTTTGGTGCATGAAATTTTACTAGATGGTGCAAAGAGACATGATAATCATCTAAATCATGCCTTGCCATTTGACTTGATATTTAACATGACCCCATTTGGACTTGTAAATGAAAAGTTATAAAGATGTGAAAACGGCCAAAACAGAAACAGGGAACACGGTCCTTGTTTTGGCCCAGAAGATGACATTTTCACATCCCTATGTCTTTGCAAGTTGTCAAAATTTCTTGTTTGGCTCAAAAAATGAGTTTTTGACAATCTTGCATCTTTTGATTGTCAAATCCAAATGGCATAATGTTAGATATCAAATCAAATTGACAAGGCATGATTTAGATAAAGTGCTATGTTATATGTTTATGCGTGACCCCTCCTGATTAATTTCCAAACCCAAATGGGTCACGTTAAAATAGTCCTTAGCTTTGGACTACTCAATTTCAAGAAATGTGACACATATAACCCCCCTTTTGAATATGTTCTACTTCAAGCAATTATTTAATGGGACACTTAGATTCTTTCTTTGCTTGCTTGATTTTCCTAGTGCTTCAACAAATTCTCGCTCGCTTTTTCCCGCTTGCTCTATCGACTGCCTCCATTGGATGGCCTCCAGAGTCATTTCCATTCACATGATTTCTCCATGCAATTTTGGATACTTGGGAGAATTGACTCCTCTCATTGTTGACTATGCCCCTTTGTTTTCATGGATTAGATTTACTGCAATCTGGACCATATGGCATGATAGAAATCATTGCACATCCTCCCTTGCCCTTTAGATACATATGCATTCTCAAGCACTTCTTGCATACATCCTTATATGATGCATATCATATAGGCAACATTTCTTTGCATCTCTTAAAGGTTTTTTCCCACTGCCCCCACTATGGGTGGCAGGGTTTGTACATTCAATTAATTAAGTCAGTGATTTCACCCCAAACATCGTGTGTGTGTGTGTGTGCGTGAGAGAGAGAGAGAGAGAGAGAGAGAGAGAGAGAGACGGCATTGATTCCTTTTGTGCAAAGCAACGAGCTCGGGCGGTTTGGGCACTTAGCTGGCTACGCTGTTTGATCCCCTTGAGCCTATCAGCGTAAGCCACGGGCAGTGAGCCCCTCATAGATGGCCAAGGGGTGTGTTTTGTGGAGGGGGGGGGGGGGGGGGAAGGCAGGGAGGAAGGTTGACACCATGCTGTGCATTCTTCCGAGGCTTGTGACGCTTGAAGTGCGTGGGGGTGGTGGCAACCAATGTGGTGTCTCGAGTAGAATTCCTTATATGAAAAGGTAAAGGTGAATACACAAAATCATCCGGAAAGGTGAGGTCCGAGGATACTATTCCTAAGGAAGACAAGATCTCTTCTCTTCGTTATCATCATCATGATCCTCATCCTCATCA
Organism: Dipteris shenzhenensis; assembly: GCF_047967505.1. NCBI lineage: Eukaryota > Viridiplantae > Streptophyta > Polypodiopsida > Gleicheniales > Dipteridaceae > Dipteris > Dipteris shenzhenensis. The sequence goes on along the minus strand of NC_141601.1, from coordinate 42,928,050 downwards.
TCATCATCATCATCATCATGATTAATATGATGATGATCTTCTTCTTCTTCTCCTATCAAAGGCTATGGCTATGGCGTCTTCCTCATTCTGTGTTGCAGCTCAACCTCTCCCTTTGCTTCCCCTTCCCCCTTCCCTCTCCCTTCCCTCCAGCTTCGCCTTCCCTTCAGGTATTTCTCTCCTTTCCTCTTCCTCTTCCTTTGTGTTTTTTGTTTTTCCGTCCTCGTCCTTTACCTTCATCGCATGTCCACCGGTGCTTGTTTTCGTTTCATCATGCAAAGCTTTATCTTCGATTTTGATCATGCCAGTCTTATCTTAGATTTCTATCATGCTTTAGATCTTCAGCTTGCTCTGTTCGTTGCCGGCACAAAATCATTGCCAGAATCTCGTTTATCTTTTCATTTCTGGTTTTTCAGGTCGACGCACACTTTGCGGAAGACAATGTATCTCCATCGTTGTTCCGTCGAAAGGCCTTCCTGTCAGAGCGCAGCAAGTCCAAAGCGCAGAGCTTTTGATAAACTCGACCCAGCAAGCCCAGGTGATTGGGGATTGCTTTACAATGCCATTGAACCAATGTGCGGATCAGGCATTGCTTTCCTTGGTTACATGAGGCGCTGAGGAATTTGATCTGGCAGCTCGTGCAGGAGGTAAAAATCTTGCTGGAAAAGATGCACCCGGAACTTCCAGTGGGCAAGAATGGGAGGGACGACGATGACCTTCTTTTGTGGTTTTTGAAAGATCGAAAGTATAATGTGGATGCGTCAGTCGGCAAGCTTGTCAAGGCGATTGTATCCTTCTGACCAAGGAATGCAGCTACTTTCTTTCCTTTACCATCTGAGCAAACTATATGCAGAGCCTTCCATAATCCTTAACAAAGAAGTATGCAAGACGTGGCGTCGGGACTTTGGTGTCGATTTGCTTACGGAGGATTCTGTCAGGAACATTGCGGCAACTGGGAAAGCTTACCTCCATACGCAACCTGATGTGGAGGGAAGGCCTGTTGTAGTTGTTGTGGCTGCCAATCATGTTCCAGCCGTGAGTATTCCATCTCCCATGAATGCCAGATTCGAACTGCTAGGGATTTCTATGGGAAATCATTTAGGAAGGCCCTGAGCTTACTTACTCGATCTTTGTTTCAGAGAGACGATCTCATCGAAAGTGAAAAGCTTTGCATTTATCTGATCGAGAAAGCGTTAAGCCTACTCCCTGCAGGCGAAGAGAAAATTCTTGGTATTTTCGATTTGAGAGGGTTCACTCACAAGAATGGGGACCTGAAATTCGTGAAGTTCCTGGTGAGTTTTAATTCAATCTGCACTAATTTGCGTGCTGTAAATATGTTCAACATCTTAATCGCAGTGGTTCTTATTCTTATAACAGGTAGATGTATTTTTCAACTACTATCCGAAGAGGCTAGCTCAAGTGCTGTTTGTGGAAGCTCCATTCATTTTCCAACCTGGTTGGAACATGGTCAAGCCATGGTTGAAGTCCTATGCTAGCCTGGTGGGTGATCCATTCCTCAGATTCTCGCTTTGCTCGGATTTGAAACTAGTATTTTCCACGTCTTTTAACTTTTAGAACAGCATTTGAATCCCCACCTCAATGTTGCTGATGAAATATGTTGAGCCTACAGGTTAGATTTTGCTCGGCAGATGTGGTCCGACAAGAGTATTTTACACTGGACACAGTTCCTCCGGACTTCAGAATTTCCAAGGCTGCAAATTCCTCATGAATTTTGATCTTTTGTTGATGTGACGAGTTTCCATGAGTCAGTGCTTCAGGTCCTGTAGGCCATCTTTTACATTGGTACATTGTTTGCATTCTTATCAACAAGGTTGGTGGACAGCAACGATATCAATATGAAGCTTTTGAGTGGAGATTGCCGCCATTGTCTTACAAATCGGGGAGCTGTGTACATAAGGAAGCTAGCTGAGCAAATGCGGCTAAGTGATCTCCAGGGCTAATCTGCGTGTAACCTTTGGACTTGAAATTTGGGCTTTGCCTCTTGATGCTTCAGCATCTTCATGCTTTTGTTGTCCTGCAACCATTTTCTTTTCTTGTGAAATTTTCACAGGAGTTGACAATACCTTGGGAAAGTAAGCTCGCTCATTTCAAGGCTATAAAGTTTCACATCAGAATTTAAGTTCAAAGCTTTAAAAACACTTTGTGGTATCTCTTTGCCTCACTACTTCATCCTTAGCTAGTCCACAACAGGCTACAGCATGGCTCACACCCTTTATTTCCATGACTTTGTTCCACAAGTCCAAAGGAAACCTGGCATCCCTGAGGGCATCTGCCTCTCTGTTTTGGACTCTCATCAGGTCGTACGAAGCAAGACAGATCCTTTTTTGGACGCATCCCATTTAGTGTCCCACAATGTTTTGAGAGGTAGCTGGAGGTTAATTGATTCGTTGCCTTTTGATATTTTGTATTATCTTGAGTATCTGGTGAGAGAAAGGCTCAAGTAGGATTGCTATCTTCAACTCTATATAGTCCATTTATCTGAAAGGTGACTGAATTTGTTGTGGTTCGTTCATTGATGGTTTTGTATAGAAGGATAAAAAATCATTACAGATTTGGTGTCTTGTGGAGTCTTGGGAGCTGTCAAGCTCAATTTAGCTGGACAATGATGTCTATATGATCATGGATGAAGAGTAGTCCACAACATAGCAAGCTCTAGCTACTATACTCGAGAGAGAATGGATGGGTAATTTTTCTGTTTTTACATACTCCTGCTTGATCAAGTCCCTTCCCCTTCATGGAGCACCCTTTGGTGCGTTTTTCAAGGGTGGGTGGTACATGTTGAAGCTCAAGGGTGGCTATTACAGTAGGTGTTGTCGCTAGAGTTTGAATAATAGAGTTGGGGGTCAGGTTGAAAGGACGGGTGTAGGTGAATGGTTCCAATAAGTTGTTGGAACAACCTAATGTAGTGGCCCCTCAATGAGGGAAAATGATGTGCTGTTGTATCTTGAGCATGCAAAGAAGATTATTGTGGAGGCGTTGCTCCTCTCTCCAAAACCTCTCATTCCAATCGAGAGTACATCAACTTTTGCATTGGATATATCAAGACTTTTGCCCTAGTCTATTGCTCACTGTCGAGAAATCATGTCCTCTTTCTCAACCATGCCATCTCCCTTTCTTCATCTTCATAATTGAGAGTTTGTGCTTTTTACTTTTAAGCTTCAGCTCGGATTTCTTTCATAATTCTTATTTCTTCAAGCTAGTCACCAGGTTGATAGACATTGCCTTAGTGATAGAAACTTGGGAATGAGGTGCATGTGAGATTCGCCCATATTATAATCACAATTAGATTGGATGCCATGGAAGAGCACAAGAGGAGGGAGAGGGTTGAGAGAGTAGAAGGGAGTGGAGAGAAGGGGCATGAGGGAGTGGAGAAAGAGAGAGAAGGGAGTGGAGAAGCAATGGGGGTAGCTTGCAATTTGTGCAAGAATGTTTGCGATAATGTAAGTGCTCAATGGAGGGTGCCATGCTCTATTTCTAATAGGGTGTTATATTGCCAATTGTGATGCACCATACTACACAAAGCAAGACTTTGCCAGCCAAAATAATGTTCTCTTCTCACTTAGGAGCAAGAAATCGGGCAAACACAACAATATCTCAGAGAAATAGGTAGAGGTATTAAGGGGGTGTGCTAGAAAATGCTCCATCTTGAAATATCACAAGAAGCCTCAAGAAGATGTTACTCAAACATTAAATGATTTATGAAGAGTGTAGCAATGAGAACCTTGATAACCGTTCTTGAATTTGCTATAGGTAACACCCCCAATAGTGACTAGCAACCTTTGAGCAACCTTTGCCTTGTGAATGTCATTGTTTTCAACAAAATATTTATCCTTGAATGATGCACTAGATTTTGATCCCATTGTCACCATATCAAATGATTGAGTTGACTATAATACCTTTCATTCACGTTTAGCTTGTCTTCATCCTTTGACAATTTGTTACTCTATTCCATGTGTATAGATGCAATCTTGCAAACAAACGGTCTTCAATAAATTGTTGACATATTTATGGTGAGTCATAAAGGTTGATATCAATCTCTCCATAATTCAACACCAAGACAACAACTCACGATTCATATATCTTTCATAACAAGATTGTTTCTTGACATACAAGATGACTTCTCCTTGAACTTTATAGTATAATTTACATTTGACTGTTTCTTGGATAAGCGAAGTACTTACTAGTCTTATTATACTAGCATTTGGGTGCTTATTTCAATATATATAAGCTTCTCTTTTGCCTTTTCAACATATGCTTGTCGTCAATGTGTATAAACTTCATCATTGGGAAAGTAAGTTTAACATCCACACAATGCATATATCATTTATTCGTATAGCCATTCTAAATCGAAAATCTAATTGAATTCGTGTAGGCAATTGGGACATAAGTTTCTTCAAATTGATGAGAAAGCCATTTGCTATGAATTTGACGCTCAATGGAAAGATTGTAGTTTACCTTGTAAAGCCAATTGTTTGCAAATGCTTTCTTCTTTGAAGGCAAATAACTAGATTATCATATGTTATTTTTGCATATAAAGCATTCATTGTTTTTGCCATTGTGGCCTTTGAGTTACATACTCAAAGTAAACTCCCAGTAAATTGGTTATTCTCTTTGCATACTAGTTGTCATCAAAGCTTGCTTGCAATCGACGTTTTTTACCTTTTACAAACATAAGTCAATCTTTGAGGCTATTTTCTTTCTTGTGAGGTCTTATTTAGCTTTTGATCTAAGTTGTTTCATGTTCTAGTGCTTATCCTTCTTATTGTTGTACATTCTTCTTGCTTGATTGGTAGAAACAATAATCTCATGTGGTTGAAGGTGTTTTCAATACTGCATCTTTAATAAATATCAAATGCCTTTAAATTTAAGAAATCCTATTACCTAGATCAACCAATCTGAATGCTTTGCTTTGCTATTTATGAAGAACCATTATATAGTTTCTTGCTTCCATGTCAAGTTTTCTTCAATGATCATCATGAATGTGTGCATACTCAAATTGTCCTGAGATGCCCAATCTTTGGCTTTAAAAATGCAAAATTTTCATATGGTGCCATACCTTTCACTATCTCTATCAATACTTTGTTCAATACAAGTCGATACATTAATGGCAAGTTCTTATCTTTCAACATAGCTTTGGCACCTTTTTCCAATGTTCGTTCTTTCTTTTGCTAAGAAATTTTGTTGAGGTGTATTAGTGCATGTTAGCAATCTTTGGCACCTTTTGCTAAAGTTCTCTTCTTTCTTTTTGCTATTACATTTCGTTGAGGTGTGTTAGCACATGCCGGCAATCTTTTGATTTCATAAAAAATAAAAAATGGAGGTGACATTATATTCATTACCTTTATTAGACTTTTTGCTTTGTTGTTGTTGATACTAATGTTCGTGACGTCCACCACCTCCTTTTAATGATCTCCCGCTACCTCTACCTCTATTTGAAACTTAAAAACTTTGCTCACTTGAAACTTCTATTGGCTAGAATAGCTTGCTTTTCACTTATTGCGATTCTTCCAATATTGGTTTTTTCTTTTTAATAGCAATATTTATATCAAATTCTCATAGTCATTTCCTAAACCATTAAGGATATCTTGAACTTCTTTCATTGTTTTTCTAATTGATGAAATCTATTTATTACAACTGTCGACTTTGAGAACATATGCATGATACCATGACCAATTTCATTGCTTTGCCAAAATCTTTGATTAATATGATTTGAAAGTGTCAAAATACTTGAATTTCTTTGACTCTTACAAATTGCAAACATATACTATTAACTTAAAATTTTCCTCTACCATTTCAGGATGAGATATTAGATCAAGTTGCAGGCCATGAAATATATTCAATATGTGATGGGTACTCCGGATACTTCCAAATTTGGATTTGTGAGAAAGATCAAAGGAAGACTTCATTTGTTTCACCATGGGGGGTGTATGCATATAGGGTGATGCCATTTGATTTAACTAATGCACCAGCAACTTTCCAACGTTTCATGAGCCAAGTATTGGCACTCTAGTTAGGAAAGTTCATAAGAGTGTTTTTGGATGATTTTGGCATATATTCAAGCCGTGTGGATCACTTGGAAAAGTTGAGGATTGCATTAAAAAGTATTGATGATGCAAAAGGTTGCCTTAATCCTGCAAAATGCCGTTTGGCCAGGAAGAAGGTGGCTTTGTTAGGACATGTTATCTCAAAGGAAGGTATAGAAATGGATCCTGAGAAGGTACAAGCAATCATGGCCCTTCCACGACCTAGTAATGTAAGAGAGGTGAGGGGCATTTTGGGTAAAACAAAGTATTACTAGCGCTTTGTTGATATGTTTTCTAAAAAGATGTATCCTATAAATTTATTGACAAAGAAAAATGTATCTTTCCAATGGGGACTAGAGCAAGATAAGGCATTTTGTTTGCTTAAGGAATGCATGAGCCAAAGGCCAATTATGCAGCCTCCTAGGTGGGAGGATGATTTCTATGTGAATCCAAGTGTGTCAACTCATTCAATGGGAGCTATACTACTTCAGAAGGGTGAGCAAGGATGCATGCAACTAGTGTATTATGCAAGTCAGCAACTCACAAAGGTTGAGGAGAGGTACGGTGAAATGGAGAAAGAAGGTTTATCTTTGGTCTTTACAGTGAAGAAGTTTAGGTCATACTTGCTGCCTCGCCCTTTTTTCTTCCTTACATCTCAACCTGCTTTACAATTTTTGGTTCGCAAACCCAATATGGAGCTCTTTCAAAAATACTAAGCATGCATTTGATAAAGACTAGCTCAAAAATCAAGAAGCAAAGAATGCATTGCCTTGAAGAACTTCAAACTAGGCCATGCATATATCTATCTTGAAAAAGTTGGGTATGTCTTTGGAAGTCTTGACATGAATGGAAAATGTGGCTTAAATTATCATGCATTTGTTTGAGTTGAAGACCACCATAATTTGTGCCTTGAATTGAACCCTTGTTGAAGATGACATCTGTTAAATTTGTTGGTATAAACTTAGAGAGGCTTGAAAAAAACTTGAAACTTGGAGAGGTTTAGATGTAACAACATTTGCTCATGAAGGTTTACCAAGGCTTTAAATTTGACTCTTGAAGAAGAGGATTTCAAGTCAAATTTTATGAAGTACAATTGGGCAATTATGAAATGTTGTCAAAGCCTTGCTATTAGACCAACTTAGGTGCAGTTGGGAGATTCTTTTTGCAAAAAGAATTTGAGAACTGTGATGGTTAGCCGAGGTGTGTTGGCCATGGAAATGATTTTAATGACATGGTGAAAGCAGCAACAACCAAGGCAAATAGATGCTTTGGAATCACAACCAGAAAGATAAGAAAAAGAAGAAATCACATGGCTCTAATGTGGAACCAAATTTAGATGAAGATAGTCATGGAGATTCAGATAGTGTATTTCAAATGCAAGTCTAGACTCATACTTTGCAAAGGGTGAAGAATGAGGATTCAAAAGAAAAAAAGATATATATTTAAAAAAATAGTTAACAGAAAAGTCAAAGAAGAAAGATAAGAAGAAGTTTGGTGAAAAGACATGGTAGGAAAATCAAAATTGGATAAAAAAGTAATGGAGTGTTGGGAGACTTTGGGTATTTCCATGAATCCATTTAAAGAACAACAATTGTATCAAATTTGTCGAAAAGGAGGGCAGACAATGGAAATTATTGATATAACCCTAACTATCGATGGAGGTTACCTCCTCGTTTAGCACATGCCAATTCACAAGGTTCACCACCAAGCATCAATCCACAAAGTTTGTGACTTGTTGTTTTCTCTCTCTAGTCTACCAAAAATAGGGGCATGCTTATCCATAACAAACTATGATCTTACTCTCTTCCATAGTTTTGAGAGTCAGTTGCAAAGTAGAAATCTTTGGTTTGCCCAAAGGTTCTCTTATCGTCTTTTAGAGGGATACATAAGTAACAAGGTCATCATGGACTATTTAATTAAGAAGGTCTTAATTTCTTTCAGTATTTTTTTAGTTTTATGTTAGTAACCTCTCGCAAGAATAGCAAGCGAGGATAGGTGTACTTGTGACCATGGATTGGAAGTTTTGCATTGCTTTACTGCCTTTTACTTGTAGTTTTTGTTTTGTTCAACCTGCCTAAGGCCTCTTATCTCTTCTTTACTAGAAATGTCCTCAAGGTATTGAAGGCATGAGAACATTGTCCAATTGTTTTCCCTTCTATTGTGTGATTGTTAAAGACGATGTCACTTCCTCTTGAAGAAAACTCAAACCATGCAAGTAAGAGCATTTGTTTGTCTAGTGGGTTAATCCATATCTCCGTTAAATCATCTAGTTGGTGTCTTTCAATATCTAAAAAGAAGGATTTTCTAGTTTTCTTCAGATGTTTTATTACTTTTGATAAAGGGTGGTTTTGTTCATTGTAGTATTTCTTGAATTCTTCAGCAATTTTTCTCAAATTTTCTTTAGGAAAATTTTCCATTATAGCCTGACATCAAACTAATCAGTAGAGGCATAGTTTACCACATGAGAGAGAAGAGAGTCAGGGAAGGAATGCATAGATGAGAAGGAAACTGGTCAATGCTGCCTTGCACCTTGGTTCGGAGCATCTATTTCAAGACTATAATCTACAATTGCCTTAAATGGCTAGTGACATGTGGACAAGAACCGTCTACTCGACCCATGGATTGCTAAAAACGTCCCTAGGTGATTGGTTGGGCAACCACATCATGAATACCCCTCCCCCCAAAGTTTACATCTTGGGACTAATAAGGTTTGATGTGGGAAACATGCGCAATAAGGACCGATCCACTAATCAAGGAATTGGGTAGCCAATCCTTTCTTGAGAAATTTACCAAGACTAAAATCACTGTTAGAAATCAATTTGAGCATGGCAGAGATCATAATACTTCTTCTGGCGATGGGCTTTCTTCAAATGGAGAGCTGCATTTTGAGGCACCTTTAAGAAATTCATCCCATTGCAATGGTTTGCGATTTTGATTTGAGTAAACATCTATCGGACTTGTCTCGGCGGTGAATCTAGGGCAACGACCCAATAGTGCTTCAAAGGGACTAATCTTCATTGATTCTTGGAGTGTTGTGTTGTATGCGGCTAGGACGTATGGAAGAGAAACATCCCAAAGTCAGTGAAGAGGATCAATATACATAGCAAGCATCAGTTTTATAGTTCTATTAAGGCGCTTTGTGAGACCGTTGTAGTCAACATGATTCGGGCCCACGTGTTATTGTCAAATGCACGACTATTTTGAGAACTTTATATTTGAAATTGGTGCCTTCGTCGAACAATAAAAATTGAGGACATCCATGAGGTAGGATGACCTCTTGGATCAATAAATCTGCAACGTCTGATGCTCAAATAGATTTTAGTGGTTTTGTTATCGCCCAGGGAGTCGCATAATCTGCAAGAACAACAATCTAAGAATTTCCAGATTCAGACGTAGGGAAGAGACCTATTCTGTCATAGGCGATACAGTTGAAAAGGCTCGTTTGTGGAGATAGATTGCATGTTACCTACAGGGTTTCTAGTGGGAGATTTATGTAGTTGGTAGGTAGGACAAGATTGAACATAAGCATGGAAAGAAAAGTGCATACAAGGCCTTAAGGGCTTGTGCGATGCCCTAAGGCCGACGTGCAGAGCCTTAAGGTCTTGTGGGGCACCCTAAGGGCTCGTGGTGCTTGAGTGGTGTGCAACGCCCGTGGACTAAGGCACGTAGCACCCAAGGCGAGGAACCCGTGTGGGCACGCGGTTGCGACACGACGCTCGAAGGGAAGGTCGCACGACACTCAAAGCGCCGGCAGCCACCGATATGGAGGTGGAGGGGGGGGAGGGGGAGGGGGAGAAGGGGGGTGGAGGGATTGGTGGAGGTGGAGGGGGGGAGGGGGGGGAGGGGGTGTGGGGTCAGTGGAGGTGGAGGAAGGGTGGGGGGGAGGTTTTGGGGGGGTTGGTGGTGGAAGAGGGGGGGGTGGAAGGTGGTGGTGGGAAAGGGGGGGGGGGGGGGGAAGGGTGGGTGGAGGTGGAGGAGGGGAAGGGGAGGTGGAGGTGGAGGTGGAGGTGGAGGTGGAGATGGAGGGGGAAAAGGGGAGATGGGGGTGTAGCGAGAGGTAGAGAGATGGTGGAGGGAGAAAGGATGGTTACCTTGAGTGGGGGGAATGGGGGATGGACGGAAAAAGTGGAGGTGATGGGGAGGAAGATGATGGGAGGTGGAGATGGAGATGGAAGGGGGGTGACGAAAAAAGTGGTGATGGTGGTGGTGGAAACGGATACTATAGAAGGTTCATTCTTAGGTATGCCATGATTGCAAGACCCCTTTATAAGCTACTAGTGACTTTCATCTGGACAGAAGAATGTGAACAAGGCATTCAAAACCCTCAAGTGGAGATTAATGATGGCTCCGAATTGGGACATTGAATTCCATGTGCATACAGAAGGTTCCAAATATGTACTAGTGCGCATGCTATGTCAACCTGGCAAGTACAACAAAGATTACCCAATATAATTTACAAGCAGGCAATTAAATGATGGAGAGGTCAATTACACTACCATTGAAAGAGAAGCCCTAGCAATGGTCTATAGTGTGAAGAAATTCCAACATTATTTATTGGCTTTTGACTTTGTATTTTACACGGACCATCAAGCGCTATCTATTGTATCTTATGAATCGACCATGTACCACTAGTTCTCGCGGATCACTAGATGGCTTCTACTCCTCCAAGAATCTAACTTCAAGATAGTGGTAAGGAAAGCAGCTCAGCACTACATTGTAGATCATATGTCATGATTGATGACGGGAGAAGAGCTAGATGGAATAAAAGATGACCTAGTAGATGCTGCTTTGTTTCAAATTGATCCTGGTACCTAAATGGTGTGCAGACATCATTGGGTATTTAATGATAGGAACACCACCCTGTGAAAAACTGAGACGCCCAAGAATACTTGGACACCCTTAGCACTTTGTAGGGGGGAAGCTTCATGATGATTTCGATTTTGTCCATGTCGGTAGCAATCCCATGTCGAGAGACTATGGGTCCCAAGACTACTCCATGTGTGACCAAGAATTGACATCCGAGAGGGTTTAAGGAGATTCCATACTCCCTACATTTCTTCAGTACATCTTCAAGGCATTTCAAGTGATCCTTTTTGCTTGAGTGTATGCACAAGTCATCGAGGAAGACTTGTATGAACTTGTTGAGAAATCCTTTGAAGGCGGTGTACATGACCCTTTGAAAAGTGAATGGGGCATTGCATAAGCCAAATGGCATAACTATGTATGCAAAAATGCCCCATTTTGTGGCAAAGGATGTATTTGCATGATCTTGAGGTGCAATTTGTACTTGGTTGTACCTGCTGAACCCATCCAAGAAGTTGTATACTTTTGATGCTGCTACTCGTTCCAAAACTACCTCTGTCAATGGTAGGGGGTAGTGATCTCTAATTGTGGTTGCATTAATGTTTTTGAGATTCACATATATTCTCAGTTTCTTATTTTTCATTGGGACAATCACAATTGGTGACACCCAGTCGGTGTGCTCAATCTCATAAATGAAATCGACATCCAATAATTTTTCTAGTTCTTCATAGACCTGGGTGCCATACTTTGGGTTTGTCCTATAGCATCCACATACCTTAGTCTTGGATCCTTCCCTAATTGGTATGGTGTATACTGCAACTTTAGGGGAGATCCCTTTCATATCCTTATAGGACCAAGCGATGCAATCCATGTATTCTATCAGCAATGCTTTTAGTTCTTTTTCTTCTTGGCCACATGGACGGTGTGGAGGACGGGGTGGTCGATGGCAAGGGGCGATTGCAGCATGGTTAGAAAAGGAATCGGAATTGAAATGTAGACAAGAACAGAGAAGATGAATCAACCTCTCTGGAAGGTGCCACACAAGCTAATTAGCCCTATAGTTGTTTCTTAGACAATACGCTTGTTAGAGCATTATGCTTGGTGTATTTCAATTTTGACGCATGTACATAAGGATGGAATTTAGAGATGGACCAAACTAAAGCAAGACATTCCAAATCGGTGGCTGAATACTTAGATTGTTGTTTTGAAAGAGATTTGCTGATGCATGAAATTGGACAAAGGATCCCATCTTGGATCGTGTTGCAAAATAACACTACACCCAAACCACCTTGAGAAGCATCGGTTCTAATAACAAACGGTTTTGTAAAATTTGGATGCCTCAGCATGCATCTTCTGAAAGGACTACCCGAATAGAGTCAAATGCTGCCTTGCAATCATTGGACCAAATGAAAGGGAAATTCTTCTCAAGTAGCTTCCTTAAAGGTGTTGCCATCTAAGCCAAAGAAGGGATAAACCAAGAACTAAAGCCAGCATTCCCAAGAAATGATGAGAGGTCTTCAACGTAGGATAGTTCATCAATGCTTGAACTTTTTCATGGTAGGGACCTTGGGCCTTAGTTCTCTGCTGTGAAATGTCCAATCTCAAACGTGGCCATAAGAAAAAGAGTTTCAAATCTTCCAACATGTTTGGATTGACCTTGGGAAGCATGTGGGTAATCTTGACCCCAAACTAGGACATCGTCTCTGTAGTCTGCTTGATCTCCTACAATTTTGTGAGGACGTCCTTCACCTTGTATGCGTTTCCAAACACAATTGAATGCATGTCTCAAGTGTGGCCATGACGATTTGATACTTGTGTCCAATTGGTGGTACCAAGCTACTGTCACGCCTTGCAATGACGACTTCATCTCTTCTGCTTATTGAGATTCCGTTCATCTGTGGTAGTCAGCCAAGTTTGCAAAATGGTCTAGCCAAAGGTGGATGTCCTTATCGGTCATACCATTGAAGGGTTTCGGACGTACCTTGGGGTCATGACCTCGATTTGAAGCACTCGTAAGAGATATGTGAGCAAGATTCTGATTAGATTGAACTAATTCGGAGAGAACCACTACCAACAATTCGGGGGTAATCTACATATGCAACTGGTTTTGTAAGTATGATGGGTGAGAGGATTCTCTTGGTCATGGTCCATCGCGAAAAATTAGATAGAATCAAGTTACCCGGCCTCTCCACCAAGTCATGTCAGAGTACTCGATAGAGGCATGATTGAAACACGAGAGAGAAGGGAGTCAGGGAAGGAATGCGTATGCAAGTAGGAAACCGGTCAATGCTACCCTGCAACTTGGTCCGGGCATCTACTTCATGACTGAGATCTACAACAGAATATAACAGCCTTACACAGCTAGTGACATGTGGACAACCTACTCAACACATGGATTGCTAGACACATCACTGTAGGTCACCAACACCCTCGAAACCTACACTTGGGAGAAACAGTGACAACATTTTGGCGTTGCTGTCGGGGAGGTTAGCGCCTAAAGCAAAAGAGGAGCACGTGTTTGCATGTGTGAAAAAGAACCCCCTTCAAAATACCATTCAAGATACATCCCTCAAGGCAAAGGAGTGAAAAAATGCTTCCAAATGGTGCAAAAGACTAATGCTGACTTACAAAATCACATTAAAACACTAAACAAAATTAACCCTTAATCCCCCCACATCCTATAAAAGCAACACCAACCCCCCTCATTTCTTTCCCCACACTTTTGCAAGCCACTTCCTTCTCCAAATTCCATTAAGCCTCCATATTTTCCGTCTATCTCTATTTTTCGTCCTCCAACTTCCGTCCATATCATGTTGTCTTCTTCTTATGTCTAAAGGTTCCATTATTTTTAGATTTTAGATTAGTTTGGCTATTTTGCAAAGTGGCATTGTCATCGTTCATTTTTTGGGAGAGTATACATCTCTAGTTTTTTTTTTCTTTTTGCGTACCTATATCAAGCTAGTTCTTAAGTAAGCTTTGCACTATTTTCTCTTTTTAGAGTTGTGGTGCTTTCCTTCATTACCTTTGTGGTTAGGTAAGATCGATTATCATGCTATTGTCTATATCAAATAATGTTTGACTTTAGATCATTGCCACTGTTTGAATGATGAGCTCAAAGTCTGTGCGCAGGATTGTCATCATACAAGATTTGTAATAGAATTGCATTGAAGTTGTCTCCGTATTTGACGTAGATTCTTTTGTTTACTCATGACCATAGATGGATTGGTCTTTATAGAAATGATGAGCTCCACCAAATCTCAAAGTGATCTCCACAAAATAGAAATGATGCATGCAAGATAATGTTGCACTCCATGCAACAAATCCAAAGACAAAAATGTTTATTAACATTTGTTGTTTATTGTGTAAGCAAGTTACAGATTATTGGATTGTTGTAGCTTGAAGTTGCTCAAATGTTTATTGTGCAAGCAAGTTACGGATTATTGGATTGTTGTAGCTTGAAGTTGCTCAAATGTGTAATCCATTTGTGTCAAGAGCTTGAGCTTTATGGTATCAAATAGGTAATCACCTAGTGTCTGGTTATAATTTCTCTCGTGACATAAGTGCAGTTGGTACGAAACATCATCCATTTGAGAGTTTGCAATATTGTTTGGCCGTTTCGAATGCTATAGTGTTTCAAGATGTCATTCAAATCATATTGACAAACTCTAAGACATAAAATTGAGTGTTTCAATGTTACATATACTAGTTTTTTCAATACATATAGAAAAAGATGAGCTTTTTCCTCTATTTGTATACGTTTGCTTGCTCTTCTTTCATTTCTTTGGTGCATACATATCCATTGATAAGGTGCAATAAATCAACTTGGAAGTCAACATCACCACTTACTAGATTGATTTTGGTGACAATTCCTTTCCCCTCTAACTCGAGTATCTATTTCAAGTAGCAAAAATATCTTCCCTTTTGCAACAATGAAGAATGGTGACCCGATCTAGACCCCCGATCGAATGAGAATAATCACCTAGAGGTTTGAAAGGGGCCTTAACAAAGGCAAGCAAGCCGGAGGAGCAAGGGGAAAGTTGGGGACGGCCACTTGGGGTGCCGTTTTTTGAGGGGGGAAATGGACCCTACCCCACGGCCACGTGTGACATTACAGATTCGGTGGCTAATTCAATGCAAATTACTAATCGGAGATCCGACGACTGAGATCTTGATTCCGCCAACCTGAGCGTTTGACGGAGGAATCATAGAAGGAATTAAAAGTGGAGTCGTCGTTGGAAGGAAAGGTCATGAGGGAGACCATTCCGAGTAGAATACAATTCCCAGAGATTAAATTCTCCATATGACAATCATCCTCAAGTCGCAAAGGGCAGTGGTCGAGAGGGAGTAAATCTCTGCCGTCCGATCAACCCTGACATTCTCAAGTGGAATATCACCTCCAATGAATTCCGAGTACACTTCTTTGCCATCTGCGCACAGTCGTGCGAGAAGATCGAAAGTTGCACAATTGTTGCCGATTTTGATCCAAGTGCTCGTGAGCGCGCCACATCAGAGCCCAGAGATCAAGCTATTGATGCCGCACGGTCGATAGTCGAAAATGCACCAAATCACCGGGCTGCGGCCACCTCATCGGCCACATCACCGGGCTGCTGCCACCTCATGCGCCAGGCGGGCGTGCCATGTCACTTTCCGGCCGACTCGCTGGCGATACTTGATCATCTCTGCTATCGGTCTTTGAAGCTCAAAGTCGATCTTTGAAGCTCCATTTTGATCCCTGTCTCGGTAACAAAACAGTGATTCTTGGCTATGGCGACTCCGAGCAATATCCTGCTCGCCGTTCACGACAAGAAGACCAATTCCGTCGACCTTTACAAGCCCCTCCGACAGTACATCGTCCAGCACTACAGTGAACGCGACGCTGTTGATCACGATGAGGATTTACGCTCCCTTCAGCAGATGCGCAGCGCCGTAGAAAAGCCTTCCGATTCCTTCGAAGCCCGCCGTGATCTCCTCCAGAGGTACTTCAGAGCGCTCTGCGTCATGGAGTCTCGCTTCCCCATCTCCAACGAGCGCCAGCACGTAAACTCGCTTTCCTTCACTTGGTTTGATGCCTTCAAGCAAGGGAAGAGAGCTTCTCAGCAAAATATCCACTTCGAGAAAGCCTCCATCGTCTTTAATTTAGGTGCCGTTCAGAGCCAAATCGCTTTGGGAGCTGATCGTTCCACCCCCAACGGTATCAAACAAGCATGCAATTGCTTCCAGGCGGCTGCAGGAGCATTTGCTTTCCTCCGAGATAACATCGCATCGAAAGCTTCCGGAAGCACCTCCACAGTAGACATTTCTGTGGAATCTGCTGGTATGCTTGAGAGGCTGATGCTTGCACAAGCCCAAGAATGCTTTTTCGTGAAGGCGATTGCAGATCAGAAACCGTCGCTCTTGTGCGGCAAAATTGCAAGGCAGGTTGGACTGTATTACGAAGAAGCACTGGCAGCCTTAATGCTTCCTCCTCTTAATCAACACTTTGATCGTTCTTGGGTAGCCCACATCCAACTGAAAGCGGCTGAGTTCCATGGGGAGGCTTGCTACCGGGTAGCTCTAGAGCTTCATGAAAAGGAGGACATTGCAGAAGAAATTGCCCGTTTGAAGGTGGCAAGCGATGCTCTAGCCACCGCAAAAAAATCAGCAAGAGGTGTTGTGAATTCTCTCCTGGACGCCGTGTCAAAACTTGAAGCCAATGTAAATCTCAACCTCGAGCGTGCCATCAAGGAGAATGACCGCGTGTATCTCATGAGAATCCCTCCTCCCAATTCATTGGGGCCATTACCTACCGCTTCACTCGTACAGTCCTTCAATTTGACAGACGTCCTGGATGCTAGCAAGGAAAAGATGTTTGCAGGGCTTGTTCCCGAAAGCAGTGCCAAAGCACTCTCCAGATACACTGAAATGCTAGATGACACAATCAGGATGCAGTTGGAGAAATTGCAGCAGGAAAGTGAGATCACTCGGGTGAAGCTTAAAGAAATGGAGCTTCCAGAGTCTCTGCATGCTCTAGAGGGCAGTGCTGTCCTTCCGGAGCAGCTTAGAAATGATGTAGAGGCAGTTCAGTTGGATGGAGGACCATCAGGTTTGGAGGCTGAAATGAGACAGTTGCAGGATCTTAGACGCGTTAATCAAGAATTGCTTGTGCAAACTGAGGAACTACTACAAAAAGAGTCTAGGGAGGATGCACAATTCAGGGCACAGTTTGGAAGTCGCTGGACAAGGCCACAGTCGAGCAGTTTGACTAAAAGTTTCCAAGATCGTCTCAACAGTTTTGCTGTGAACTTGAAGCAAGCTGGAGACATGGATGCAAGAATTGATCGTTCCATCAAGGAAAACTGGGCCTTGATGTCTATTTTGGATGTAAAGCCAGTGAGTGAAGATGTTTTTGTCATGTTTATGATACCAACATGCAATTTCTTTGTGCTTTCTTCGCCCTCTCAAGTTACTGCTTTTATTTAGATAATGGGTACGTACAATGGTTCTTTTTTCTTTGGTTTGTCTTTGTCCGTGTTCACATCAACTTATTCAATCTGTGGTGCTTATTTTTGGAAAGCATCGCCATGGAATGCTTCTTTGCACTTGATGGAGCGAACATCATGTTCTTAGCATCCTGTTGCTACCCTTCCAACTATTTTTCCAGGATGATTAGATGGTTAGGATCATTGAGAGTGATGTGTTTTGTCCTGTATCTTCAAACATACTAAACGCCAATCGTTGGGTATCTGATCGACAGTGCCAGTCGTTTTCTTTCCTACAGAGATGAGCCTCTGTCAAGCTCTTTTTGAAGAGGCGTGACAACATCATTCTGTATGATGACCTTATTTGATTGAAAAACAATGGAGAGGTTAGTTGGAAAGGATGCAAAACTGTAGAGACTACAGTTTATTTTTTTAGTGCACTTGACTTTTAGATAAAGTAGAGAATTATTGATCATAAGATAATGGAGAACGGGACTACTAGTCAATTCAGGTTTAAAATCTATGCAACTATTGTTTCAATTTTTAAGGACCTGGCTGCCACATGGGCAGAACAAGTATCTCCTTGTTAAGTTCTATTTCGGGCAGCCTCCAGGGCCACCCTGGCCTGAATTGTCTACAAAGTCTCTCTCCTTTGCATGGTGTGTTACTGTTCACTTTGATCTCAATTGAAGTGAAATCCCTAAGATTTCTTGTATTTGGAGAGGCCACACTTTAAACATCAAACATGTACAAAGTATAATTATTATCTGTTAATTGCATATCACATTTATTTGGAACATGATTGGTAGTTATTGTAACATGCGGGGACTTATTGCCTTGCCATGTGCGGAAATCCAATGTGGCATGTGAGTCTATTTTCTGCACTGTGCGGAAGCGTACTGAATGTGCGTACATAGATGCAAGTAAATAGAGAACTCAAGCACCAAGGACACGTGAGATTCTTACTGTACACGTGCTTATATTGCAAATGCTGGCAAAAATTCCTCAATGACTGACTTACATGACTGCAAAATGGATACGAATATGTATCATGCAGGCTACTGCTGATGCTGGATGACTACTGAGTAGACGCCCTGATCTCCATGCTGATGCAGAGGCATGCTGGAGTAAACGCCAGGAATGGATGCTGGAAATAGAGGCCAAGGCTGCCTGGAATGAATGCCCAAAAGTGGAGGGCTAGGGCCCCTTAAATAGGGCCTGAGACTGGCCAACTGGGCCAGCCAGTTGACCAACCAGGTCAATCGACCTGTGTCACCTGACCAGCTGACCTGGCAGGTTGGCTGACCAGCTGACCTGGTCAGCCCAACTGGGCTGATATGGTCCGGCTTGGTAACGTTCACCTGCTGCCTGGTTATGCCCTTGCTGGTCCAGACCATGGTGCACACTTTTGCACCTCGGTCGGCCTGAATTCTCGCCCAAAAGGCCCCAAAATATTCTGCTAATTGATGACTGTGCAGCCAGGTTTCACTGCCAAGTGTGCCTTGCACTAGTGCACATGACATTTTCTTCTACTAAACTTGTTGCTAAGTGGGTACCTTGCAACTCTTTGCCCTGGCAACCCGAACTGCTCCGCTGTGGCCTGTGACCTTGGGGGCTGGGGATGGACCCACGTAGCTCGTGCCTGACTCGTCCCTGAACTAGGGTTCACAATGGGTCAATGGCATAGGGCAAAATATTTTGGGACTGAACGTGTGTCACGATGCATCCTAGTGCAGGGGTGCATGTGACATTCCTTCTTGCTTAAATTCTGGATGGCGATAGATGCTAAATTTGCCAAGCTAAAGTGATCATGTTGACCACTAACTGCTGTGCGAACCTTGCCTGTCCTCCCAAAGAAATGGGGAATACAGTTTGGCACTGGTACTGAGCTGGCACTGCTCCAAAAGTTGAGGAACGAATGCTATCCTATTGTAACATGGTGGCTTGCTAAAAACTCCCACTGCTACGAGGACGGGAAACCGACCAATCATCTTACCACACTACCACTGCAAACTCCTGATCAATGGGTGGTATGGCACTCTGATATGCTTCTAGAAATATTAATTGCATGATGTTGTTGTGTACTGCTGAGGATTGACTGGACTACCGATGCGGAGGTAGAGAGCTCTGGAAGGCTAACAGCATGATATTGGCTACTAGCTGCTGGCATGCACCGTCCCCACTGCGGAAGAACCACCCACAGAAAACTGCTGGTGATACTCCATGAAGTGTTGGGGTGATGAAGAAGACACTGCGACTAGGCAACCAAAACTGAATGCCCGGAAACTCCATAATACTCAAATGCACTCCTGGAAACTGGGGTACAGTTGTCTGCATGATTGCTATTATAAAGCTGGAATACACCTACCTCCTCCGCTGGAGTGATAACTGCTGAGGGTAAAAGCTCTGCCCTCCTCCTTGAATTTGGAACTGTGGATGTCTCCTTGAGAAACTGAGAGAGACCTAGAACTGCGGATGCATTGCAAAGGAGCTGAGGGGTGACTGGCAAGACGGAGCATACCTCCAAGGGATAGACTGTACTGGATGCTGCCCGAAGGAATGGAGGAGCTGCTGAGCAGCCCTCTAGGACTGACCAGGAAAGGCGTGGCTTGTTTGTGCCTCGTGATCTGTCGCCGTGGGCATATGGTTTTAGTAGCCCAGTGACCTGTCGCTGTGGGCACGTGGTTTTAGTAGCCTAGTGATCCTTTGTCTATGAGTAGAAGCCCTAATAATCTTATACCTATGACAAACTGGCTTGTCTGGCTGCTGCCAATCTCTTGAAAGCATCATTGTAGATTCGTTTGGTTGGGGAGCTGGTAAAGGTTGCAGTTCTTGATCTCTTATGTTTGCTGAGTTCATAGTGTGCTTGTAGCTGAGATAGTTCATGTTAGAATAAGTATCCTTGATGCTAGACCTTGTAGTGGAATCTGGACACAGGAACCTCACTACTCTTTGCAATCTCGCACAACTTGTGCGCAAAGTTAAGAACTCGGATATGGAATGTAGGCAAAGGCACAAGTTTCTGCTACAAATCACCAGCCTCAGCAAAGGGAAGTCTTGAAAAGGTGAAGAGATGAACTCCTAAGGATTGCTCGTACTGCTCTTGCGTGCCTTCAGGGCTTTAGTGGGGATGCTTCAGGAGTGACACAATGAAACAACTCCCTTGCTGAGGGTTGTAGGATCTCCTCTATCTCCATGCTAACCTGCAAGCATAGCCCAACGTTAGTATACAAACATAGGGACACATATGTGTCGGCTAGTGCATCACCACCCAATGTTAGGTCCCTCGGGATCACCCCCAAGCTAGAGGGGCTATGCGTCCCATACCACGCAGCCCCTTGTGTGCATAGATGTCGTTAGGCATGGACACACTTTCAACCTAGCTATGTATTCTCAAGAGGCCCCAGTCCTAAGAATGCCCCAAGTAAGCAATCGCTTTCACTTATATAAATAGGGTGTCTAAGGTGTCTCAAGCTAAGATTCCCCTTAGTGTACCAAAGGTACCACGTGTGTCCTAACTGTGCCATGCTTAGGACACATGACCATAGGCTAACCTGACCTTCATAACCATAACTCTAGCCACATTATGCCCTGCGTCGATATAACATTCTACCCCCTTATTCAGAGAAGGTCTGAGACATAAATTCTAGGATGTGTCCTAGTGCTATCCTCATTCGAACGATCTTTCCACCTAACTTTCAGCTCTGGAACAGACCTGTTCCTAAGTGGCTGTTCCCTATAATCCAAAAGCCATTTTGGTTCACGGGGTACATAAGTGGACAGATCTTTCAATCTTACGAGTTCATCCTCAGAGACCAAGTTATCTCCAGCACCCAGAGCCTCTTTCAGTCTACTGACATGAAAGACTGGATGTACCTGAACTCCTTCAGGTAATTGCAGCTTGTAAGGTGTGTCCTAGATCTTTTTAAGGATTCATAATAGCGATGAGATACCTTTTACACATGGCTAGTGCGCATTTCTCGAGAATCTTTTGGGATTTCAAGTAAACCCATTGACCTTCTGAGGGAGGTGTCCGCTTTTGGTCAACATAAAAACTGCGCTCTAGCTTTGCCTAGCCAACTACAACATATCCTGTAACGATTGTAGCCTATCAGCAGCAGAGCTCATCTTAACATTTTGTCGGCCAACTACCCAAGGGCTCTAGGCTGGTATCCATCCATCCATAGATAAATGGACTATTTTTGGTTGCTGAACTCTTAGGATTATTGTAAGCAAATTCAAACAGAAGAAGGTGTCTTCCCAATTAAATTTAGATGCTCGTCTGGGAGAGACTAAAATGAAATTGTTGAGTCTTCGCAAGCAGTTGTAGCTTGAATGAAGAGATTTTGGACTACTTTTTGATTAGCCTTCTCCTTTAGTGCTAGCCTTTGTCGTGGCTGAGTGTGCCCTTCACCTCCGGAAACTCAGTACGAATACTTTGTATAAATGGATGCTCAAGTATGCATGGGTGTGTGGATTTGTATGTGTGAGAGCATATGTTTATACTATGGTCTACACCCACTATTGGGATGTAGGGTGTCTTAGGTGTTCTCAAGCCTAAGACTCCCCCTAGCGTACCAGAGGTACCAATTGTCCTAACTGTCCTGTATTTAGGACACATGACCATAGGCTAAAGTGACCTCAATAACGCTAGCCACGTTATGTCCATGCGTGGGAGGCATAACACACAAGGTGCCATGTGTATAGGTAAAGTGGAGGGGGAGGGGGGAGGTGCCTTTTTCGCTTCTAGACAGCCCACTGGAGCAGGGCTTTAGATTTGTATAGTAGAGCTTCTAATTCGTAACTCACAAATCTATTGATTTCTAATATTTAACGTTAGAGGTTTAAATCACGAACATTGTTGCAATTTCAATTTAAATGATGGGTTTTGAATATTTATTGTTTTGTCAGTTTACTCACAAATGTGTGCGCACTGCATGTGCTATGCTGCAACTTGAGACTTATGACTCTCAGTCCCTCTCTCATGTTTTAAGTTCAATTGTCAACTAGCAAGACAAATCTGCATTTTCCGACATCTGGCTATATTGGACTTACTACGGCACCTGGTTCCAGCACCTAATACTCAAGATAGGAAACTTTGGCCCAATTTTTGAACTTTGTCAATGTGGAACTTTGGAATGCTTCACATTAAAAAGTTTGTTAGGTGACTCTCTCTCTCTCTCTCTCTCTCTCTCTCTCTCTCTCTCCTTTGCTGATTGTACTTTTTAATTAAATTTTCTTGAAAATATGTTGCTTGAAATTCTGTTATATTCTCATCTGTAGTAACACATGCACTTCCCTTTCTCCCCCTTACTGCAAACCTTAACTTGCAAATCCAGGAATGCATGTCCAGGCTTGTTTCAATTTTATGCCAGTAGTAACTAGATGCTGATTTTTTCAAGAAACAGTACGAAACCCAGATCTTATTCTGTAAAGAATATTTTGTAAACATAAAATGTATTTTATTGCTAAATGCCCTTCAATCATAGTAACCTTGAGCTACTTATTTAAAAAGCAAGGGATTTCGATGTGAAAGTTTGATTTCTTTTTGTATTGATCGTACAGATAGAAGTGGCGCTGCCATCTCTTGGGAGGCCTATGATGTCATTGAATGGGAATGAAGATGCGATTGTGGGTGCTTTGAAACAGAGTTTGGTATGTTTTTGTTTTTGGTTGGGATGTGAATATATGCTTAAAATCTCCAAACCTTGTGGATCCCAGGCGTAAATGTAATTATGATTTGTTGCTGAGTCATTTTTATATATTTGTTGAATCTAGGCCCATGACCACGTGCAATAAAATTTCTATATCTGTTGACGATCCACAGTCCTGATGGTCTGAAGAATAATAAGGACACCACTTGATTATGCTATACCTGTTGTGACATGCCTTATTGGTGTGACCTACACGTTTTCAATCCAAGATTAGATGATGAAGGCATGGATCCTTGCCACCGACATCTCCTTATGCTTCCTCATCCTCTTCATCTTCTCTTTCTTCATCTCATTGTAGGAGATATCAAAGAGTAGGAAAGAAAATTGGATACAAAGTGTTGAAGTCTAAAAAAGACAAGGGTTCTAGAAGAGAAACCATAGATTTTGGTAGTGTGGATAAGAGATCTCGATCGTTTCTTTGAAGATGTATACTGTGAGAAGTGGAGATGGAGGGGAGAGCAAAAAA
Source organism: Dipteris shenzhenensis (assembly GCF_047967505.1). Classification (NCBI taxonomy): domain Eukaryota; kingdom Viridiplantae; phylum Streptophyta; class Polypodiopsida; order Gleicheniales; family Dipteridaceae; genus Dipteris; species Dipteris shenzhenensis. The sequence continues at coordinate 42,904,568 of NC_141601.1, read as the reverse complement.
CTTGAATTGCAGTGCAAGAAAGAAGTACAAGGAGTTGTCAACATGACAAAACCCTAAAACCCTAGTGTGAGTCAACCACTAACTGTGGTTAGGTAGGGGGAAAACCTTAGAAGGAAAAAGTACCCCTAACCCACCTAACCACTCAATACGTTGGCCACTGCCTTAAATTTTACAATATTTCCAATAGCCCCTACAGTGGCAATGTCCTGGTGTAAAGGAGTGATCTCAATCACGGAATGAGCTTTGCGGAAAGCTTCAAACTTTTTTCTAGATGGAGCCTTGGTGAAAAGATCTGCAATGTTGTGATGTGTAGGACATTAGGTCCAACTGCTCTCTCTTGCATGTAACGCCTCTCTGACATATGTCAATGGATCTCAATGTGTTTCATGCATGCATGAAGCACAAGATTCCGTGCCATTGTAGTAACACTCTGATTGTCAGGGAGTATGGCAGTAGATGGCTGCAAACCACAATGGTCTACCATCAATCTCTTGAGCCATACACATTCAATTATAGTCGTGAAGGTTGCCTATACTCAGCTTCGCAAGATGATGCTACCAAAGTGGATGGTTTCTTGCTCAAGTAAGAAATGCATGAACTCCAATAAAGAAATAATTTCCACTTGTGGAAGGTTTGGTGTCATAATCCCCAGCCCAATCGGAATCACTGAAAGCATGCAAGTCAGAGTTACCGCCTCTGACATAGAATAGACCAAGAGATTGAGTATCTTGCAAGTATCTGAAAACCTTCTTTACAACACACCAATGTTGTGTCATTGGGCTGTGCATATACTTGCTCAATTGGGATACACTGAAATGAATAGTAGATGGGGATTGCACATATAAATAAGGCATCCAACATCATGACTATGTACAAAAGGTTCACTTGCATCATGCATCGACAGCCTCTCCGTGGCTCCATGGGAGTTGAAATAGGCTTGCAGTCCTGAAATTGAACCTTTTTAACAGTCCCTGCATGTATGTTGACTGTTTGAGTACAGTGCCTTCATCTGTTTGCATAAACTGAATGCCTGAATGCCCAAATAATAGTGTAGAAGCCCCAAATCAGACATCTCAAATGAAGCTTCAAGATAATTCTTGAATTCTGCAGTTTTCTGCTCATTTGTGCTTGTGGGCAGCACATCATCCACTTACAGGATGACAATCAACAAATGGTTCTTGTCCTTCTTGACATAAAGGATATTCTCAGTGGGACTCTTCTGTAGACCCTGACTGGTAATGCTCACTTTCTTGAGCGTCCTCAAAATTACTTGGTTCATCTAAATCAAAAAAGTTTGGTCCGTTTGTCCCTCTTGAACTAGCCCTTGTAGAGAGTGGCTGAAGTCTGCTGTCCTGTAGAGTTTGTAACAGCTATTTAGGGATTGTTCTAGCTCCCTGTGAAGCAGCCCTCTGCTCTACAACCTCCTCGTGTGTAATATGTGCTGATCTTGAACCTGATCTAGAGCATCCAGAGGCTGCTGTGCACCAGCATGTGGATGATGAATATTCTGACCTTGTAGTGGCTGCTCTGAGGTGCCTTAAACTGCCAACTGGAAGTAACCTTTCAAACACGTCTTGAGTACTTGTATGCAGCTGTCTGTCAAACTCAATCACGGACTGATTTGAGTTTTCTGCAAAAATCACATCCCTATTGACAAAAATTATTCTTCTCTGAGGATTGGAGAGACAATAAGCCTTGCTCTCACTGCTGTAGCCATTAATTGCCTTATCATCCATCTTGCTTCACAACTGACTAGGCATATGCGCAGAGGCTATGTAGCCAAACATCTTGAGGTACTTCGGTTTTCAAGGCCTTGGTGGGAGCATCTGTTCAAAATGTGTGCTGCACATATTATTGCCTCCATCCAAAAGCTGTGTGGCAATCTCTTTCCTTTGATCATGCATCTGGCCATCTCCATCAGAGACCTTTTCTTCCTCTCAGCACCACCATTGTGCTGAGGTGTATATGGGGCTGTACATTGATGCATAAGCCCTCAGAATTCTTTGAAAGCATCTGACATATATCCCCCCCCTCCCTCTGTCTGTTCTCAAAGTCTGCACTTCGCACCCAGACTCATTCTCAGCCATAGCAGCATTGAAAGACAAATGATTTTTCTTTTTGGGAATATATCCATGAAAATGTGGAAAAACCATCTGTGAAGGTATGAAAATGCAAATCGTAAGATGGTGTCCTCATAGGACCACATACATCACTATGTGACGTACAAGACCTCTGGAAGGCATAAATCAGTTCCATCAACTGATAAAATCCCCCCAACTCCTTTCACAGACACACTTTGCAAACAAAAGTAGGCTGCAAATATGCAAAATAAATTCTTCTTGGAAGTATTGTGTCCCTAGAAGCACCACTGTCAAAGTACCAAACTACATCTTAGACAGTGAGGCGACATCATGGTCGGCATCACACTTGGCATCATAACTTTAAACCAAAAAAGATACCCTTGCTTGCATCTGATGCATCAGAATTTGAAACTATCATTCCAACTTCCTATTTTCCTTTCTTTCTCCAATCTTTTCCTGCATTCACTGCTGTGATGTCTAGGCTTTTTGCAATAACGGCATTTACCATCTTTTTTGGCTGGCCCGCATTTTTTGAAATTTTCTCCGATGCGTCCCTCCCACCAAAATGAATAAATAAGAAGAAACCATAGTGACCTGAAGCGCTTCTTGCATTGCAGATACTGTAGCTATCAGTGTATTCAAGGCATTAAAGGCAGCTGTCTTGAATGCCACATTGAGGTAATCATTGTGAGATATCTCCAGAAAATAAATAGATTCTGAAAATTGTTGCTTCAGCTGTGCTCTCTGTACAGACCCTTTGATCAACAAAGGAAGTATTTTAGGCTAGGGGCAAGTATTAAATGTCAGTGTGACATACAAGTAGAGCATTAGATAGCATTATTGTTGAGCCTAGGTCCTACTTTGGTGTGTTGAAGAATACATAATCAAATTCACATGCATGGGTCCGTTCAGAACAGAGGTAGATATGCTTATACTACCCTCAATGTACCCACCTATTTTCCGTCCCGTTAACACATCCATCAAGGTTGTCTTCCCAGAGCCACTTACACCAAACAAAGCTATCAGAATTCCTAGTTTGAAGGACCCACTCGCACCCTGTAACAGCTGCAATCTTTGTCCAAAGACTCCCTGCCGCCTCATTGCCTGTGAATAGCACTGGGTCACCCACATGCCAATTTTCAGACTCGATGAAGAAAGATTTCACGCAACAATATAAAGGTAAAGGCATAAATGAAAACTCATAATACTTGGCTACGAGAATGCAGCCTGAATACAGTTTTGAACTGGAATGCAGATTTTAGGGGGCAGATTTGAACTGAAAAAGCAATACCAATGCAGAATCAAATCTTCCCCAAAAATCCAGTATTTGTAGAATGTTCCTTAAACAAAAGCACCTCCAAAGGCATAGTAGATAGGAGCAGATATTCCACATCTTACAGGGCGTCAACAAGAGTGCAATTTCCTAAAAAAAGAGCTTGCAACAGGTTGTGATTGACCACATAGCTCCAATATGCAAAATTTTCTGAAAATGCTTTCACACATGCTATGCCTGACCAGGCACTGTATGGATTACGTCATATACTTGCATAAACCCTGAAATCTGCAGAAAAGTTGCTACAGCAGGCCTGAAACCCTTAAAAATGGGTCTAAAAACAGCATGCAAACTGTTAAAACACCTCAAAAAACAGTTTGAAATTGTAGCAGAGGTTGGAGAGCAGCTGTTGTGCAGTTTTCAATGCGAGAACTTCTGCAAATGGCCTCAAAATCTGTAGAAAATCCCCTGGAACACATTTAAAAAGCTCGAACTTTGCAAAAAGTATGCAGAAAACGCTCTGAAACCCTCATAATTAGAGGCAACCTACTCAGAAAAGGTTGCAGTGGGTTGAAAATAGAAAACATGTCAAAAAGCCAGTAGACCAGCTTCAAAAACACCTAGAGAGGCGGCCACGGGGACGTGTGGGGGAGCAAACCTGCTTTGATACCAAATGTTAGAAGTGGAGATGGGATGGGAGAGCAAAAAACTGGAGCAATCCGGAATTGAGGTTGCAGTAATGGAGTACAAAGGGGTGTCAACATGAAAAATCCCTAATATCCAACGTAAAGCGTATTCAACCACTAATTGTGGTTAGGGGAAAAAACCTTAGAAGGAAAATGCCCCTAGCCCTCCTACCTACTTAATATATTGGCCACTGCCTTAAATATTACAATATTTCCAACATAGCTTACTCCCACAAGCCCTTTATCTGGAAGATCAGACATTGTATGAGGCAACATGTGTGACTTTTGGCACCGATTCATAAGATAGATCCATGAATTCTTTCTTCCCAAACACTTTGAGAGAGACATCATGGTGTATTAGGATGTGCTTGACCAACATGTTGATGAAAAAGTGAATGTATATGTATCTTAATTTTATAAGCTCTATTGAAGATTCAAGATTTTAGTAAGAAAAGCAGATGGGAGCTCTATGCAAAGGCAGCTCCAAGCAAAAATCAGCCACTAAGCCAGTTATCGGATGATGGAGGAACTAGGTAAGAAGCCAACTCCAAAGCAGAGGCTGTAGTATTTGAAAGAAGTGTGTGTTTCAAGTACGGACAGCGCGGACGTTCCTTCTTTGAAGCAACAAGACATCAAACTCCGGAGCTGCAGAAGAAAAGAAGAATCATAAAGGACACATGATAACTAGGTACTGGTAACCGTCAACTGAAATGAAAGTCTCGACTCTCAAGTGTCTCAAGGTCCATCCTAATCTGAATCTGCAACGTCGGTTTCACTTTTGGATCCAAAGTCACTATCAGGGATAGTGTTATGCTCACTATATATTGTGGCTCCTCAAGCTCCACTGCAAGCACCTCCTCCTCCTCCTTGTCTAAGTTTGACGGTAGAGGTATATCTTACGAGGTAACGGCCACAACCTCTGCCTCACACACACACACACACATAAGACACACAAATTTTTTGTGTGGTGAAATCCAGTTGTATTTATATTACAATTTGCAGCCCCCTAAAAGAAGGGGGAAGCAATTACAAGATCAGAAAAGGTCATTATATAACAGATACATAGTATTGTTAATTTGATGGGTTCTCAAGCAATTAAAAAAAGATTGCCTTAATGATGCCCTGAAGAAAGAGAAACTATGAAAGAGAGTTTCCAAAAACTCTATGGTTGTGGTCCTTACATATAGTCCAGAGAGCCCAATAGCGAATACAATAGAAGAAAAGCTCATAGCCTTGCGTGATAGGGTGCTGTCTGAAAAATCCAGAAAGGCCTACTGAAAGTAGCACTAGGAAAATGAACCACTAATAGGCATTGTAAAAAGAATAAGAAATCCTGGAGTGAGGACAGCGCTAGAAGATGTGGCTCCTAGATTCCTGTGGAGCGAGACATCTATGACAGTGAGAAGGACCAACATGTCTGCAAGCCAATAGCTGTTGAGTAGGAAATACTCCTTCAATTACTCTCCAAAAGAAAACCTGTTGCCGAAGAGGGAGTTTTGAATTCCAAATGAGCTTGAATATGTTCCTCCACCACCCAAGAGTGCGATGCAAGGACTTGATGTGATTCGCACGAGCCGAAAACCCGGAAGCGGGTAAAAGAAGCCTCTATAAAGAGGCAAACAGTGATGGAAGCCATGTGAAGAACCGGATTTCTCAAGAATGCAAATGTGTGCAATGCATGCAGAATTTGAATGCCAATTGGCCCTCCAATGGGGGAAGAATGCCCTCATGAGAGTACTTGTTTTTCTTTTTGATCTACATGCAAGGTGGGAGAGAGAGGGTAGGTGAATGCAATGTGGTAGAGTGTGCTACGTGAGATTCACAATGAAGGGTGATAGCCTTTCATTAATGTCCCTTGAGATCACTCAAGTCTCATCTTCCCATTTAGATCTACCCTTAGGTCTATGACCTACCCTTAGCCTATGACCCATGGATCTACCATTCAATGCACCTGAATGCACCCTTCCCTTCTATTGCCCCTAGGACCTAGACATGTGGGTGCACATCTTTATTACTAGAATAAGTGTCACATGTCCAAATTTGATGCCGTCTTAAGGAGTGGCTCCAATTCGACTAGCCCTATCTACTCAGATCATCCACTGCCATAATAATTTGGTTGGTGTCCATCATAAATACAAACACACGTTACACCATTGGCATATAATATATATAATAATTATAATGTCTACTAATCACAGATTAGTGATTTCTCGTCATGACAAGAGCCCAATCTTGGAGATGGACATGAAGCTCCAGAGGCGGAATTGGCCGAAATCCTGAAGGAGCTGAGAGAGTAGACGCCAATAGGGATGATAATGAGATCCCAAATGAAAATGATTAGCTGCGACAAGAAAAGGCATCACACATCCTGTGTCATCCTGAACATTACCATAGAATGAAACCACATAGACTAAATGAAATAAGAGCGCCTGGGTTCTTGTAAAGCTAGTGGATTATAAAACACCTTTGACCAATGTATACTTTCAGCTCGCAAGGAGTTATTGCCAAGAGAAGGCCGTCCGACCCATTTTAGATGTGAAAGGATTTGTTTCCAATCTGCAAGCATTCGACTCACAAAAGGACATCCCTCAATTTGACCATTTATATGCCCAAATAGGAAGTCCCATTGCGTCGGTCTCCAATGGCCAAAGACATCAGACGTAAGATGGGAAAGCAAGTGCTTCATCATGGCAGCCCATGGCTGATCACTCTGTACAAACTGAAGCATCATTTTTCCCTTGTGAGCTTGAAGATGCAAGTGAATCTTCAAAATATTGAGACCGCCATGCATCTTCGGGGTACAAAGGTGATCCATAGATAAGAGCTTGAGAGACGGTGATGATGAGTTTTCCAAAAGAGTTTCATAATGGCAAACATGAAGGAGGAAATGTCACACTTTGTAAACTTCATCAAAGCTAGATAAAATTGTATATATGCAACCAAGATGGATTGGACTATGCGAAGCCCTACAAGAGGCCGAGAGGCTAGTTTCCAGTATTCCAATTTCTTCTTGAGCTTTTCAAGCACCCAATCCAGTTGTTGCCTACGAGTGATTTTCCATCCCAATGGGTAACCCAGATGACACACTAGCTGCACTGGTGCAACAATTTCCCCTGGCCATAGCAAATGATGCCAATCTTTCCTGTGAAAAGCAAGACGCTTAGATATCTGAAAATTTACATGCAGGCCAACTGCCAAGGCAAATAGAGACAGCGCATTCATAATGCATGATAAGTCCTCTTTTGTATTTTGTAGGGTGAAAATGGAGTCGCCTGCATAAGCCTGGGCAATGAAAGTCTTGCTGCCATGAATCTGTAAGCTATGTAATTCTCTAGAGGCCACAAGGGATCCATGTACATGAGCATTGGATGAGTGACAAGTGCATAAAGCAATGCATTGAGAGGGCAGCCTTGACGCACCGAACAAGACAAGACCCATTCATCCGTAATGTCACTGCCAATGATGCCTACAGCCTTACTATCACGATACAGCCAATAAATAATGTTTTGCAAATTTTAAACCAAATCCCAAAGATTGCATGGTTTGCGAGATGAAGTCCCATTGTACCATATCAAAGGCTTTAGTAATATCCACCTCTGAAAGAATCACATCCTGTCCCGTGTATTTGGTGTATTCTATGCTGACATATGCATATTGTCAGAGTCAGGCATGAGAGTAATGCGTCTCCAGTCTGCAAGAGTCTCACAATAGTTTGACTAGTCCTTCTTTCCAACAATCTGGCATCTGTTGCATTTCCCAGGCATGGTTGATCATAGATAAAAGCATTGGAGAGATCACATCCCAATTTTCCAAAAAGAATTCAACTGTGAGACCATCCCAGCCTCGGGATTTCCATTTACCGCAAGATCTAATAGCATCTTTGAGTTCTATATCCGCGAATGTCTGGCATTCCCAACATTTTGTGAGAGAGGACCCACATTTCCAAACTGGTTGGCAAAGCGGCAAACAAATTCCCTAGCTAAATGCACCCTAGAGGAGGTCCAATGGCCATCGAGGGTTTTGACTTTGGAATATTCTCACATTGTCACTTATAATGCAAGCCTTTAAAATAGTCCTTCGATGAGCATATGAGTAGGAAAAGCCAACCATGCATGATCCAAATCAATACGACTTTGTGCCCAAAGCGGAGCACTAGCAGCCTGTACCATGTTGGCAAATGTCTCATGCTGTAAATAACTGTTATTAATGATAAGCATCGGTTTGTTTGACAATCTGTTAGAAGGCAGAGCATAAAAGGACAGCTGCAGCCAAAGTGGAGCATGATTAGAGTGAGGAAAAGCATCATCTACCCATAATCTGGAGGTAAGGGAAGCATATTGAATTGGATTGAGCATATACCAGGGATCTAGCCTGGCTTGATAGGCAGAATGCGCATTATGCTGAAAAGTATAACCAGGGGCAACCTGAGTTCTTTCCAAAGATCAACCATACCATGCAGAGAAAGTAGTTGAGACCACTGCAAGCGCTCTGAGGCTAACATATGTGTGCAATTAGATGTATTGTCTCTTGGCTGCGGGACATTATTAAAATCTCCACAAAGAAAGACATTTTGTCTCCATGGATATTGTTGCAATGCCTGCCAGAGGGAAGCCCTCCCATGTGAAGACTGTGGAGCATATACTGAAGCCAACTCATAAATTTCTCCTTGTAAGAGGCATTGTAATACTATCCAGCGACCAAAACAGGCTGAAGGGTACGTTTTACCAGCATCACCACTCCAGAGAAATTGGTGGCTCCGGCATAAACAATATCATAGCCTGCAAAATGCTCAATCTGGCCCACATAACCATGCTGGTTATGCTCTTGTAAAGCAACCATATCATGCTGAAAGGTGTTGATGTAATTCCATACAATCTTCCATTTGTGCAAATCACATAACCCATGTACATTGTAAGTCAAGCACTTTATTTGTGACTGCATATGTATAAATGTACAAGTATATACAATGTGAGAAACCAGTGAGAAAGATCAAGTTTGCATATCCATCTTAGGATCCCGAGCATGATCTTGAGACTCCGGCAAAGAAATGATGGCATCCTCTTCAGCACTCGTAGTCACTGCAGCCCAAGTGATACCCATGCCAGAGTTTTCGGCTGGAGTATGTCTACAGGAAGATGCACCATTCCATGTACGAGAGGGAGGGGGCCTTCTGACAGAGACCATTTTCTTGTGTGTTTGCCTTCTGACAGAGACCATTTTCTTGTGTGTTTGCCAACTATCATTTGTACAATTTTCCTTAGCTTTTGGCTGAGCAAAAGAAGAATTTGGGCCAGCTCCAATATTGGTTGAGGCGACTTTGGCTTTTCCTTTTTCTTGCACTGTAGTTATTGCTCTTATTTTTGGACCCAGAAGTAGAGGCAACATCCTTGGTTTGAAGAGGAGGCGGCATCATGTCAAGAGGCTTCTTGTGAAGAACCAACGGACATTGAGAAGCACTCAAAGCAAGCTCCTGTGAAAAGACCCCATTTCATTTTATAAAAACCACTGCCCATGTCTACATTATTTATAGTGTAAGTTTTTCATCTTTCATATAAGCCTTAAGTTTGCATGGCAACATACTAAGCGCTCAAACTGCCTTGTGCTTACTTGTTCCTTATCTTCATATGGATCAATGAGTAGGAACTTGAAAACCTCCATTCTGCAAACCTTTATTTCCTGCTTCTGAAAGCTTTCACCACATGGGCCACATGACAACTTAGGTTAGAAAGAAAGAAAGAAAGAAAGAAAGTCTATTAACGTCCACGGGAGACCAAGAGGTCTATGGGAAAACATGAAAACCAACTAGTACATCAGCTTAGGGAGGATAGCTCCCAGGGAAAGATTAGGGTTGGGACATAGGGTCAACACATTGCCACGGCAGTATAACCACATGGCAGATAGCCTTATCTGGATTGCCTTGTGGCAGCTAGTGCCATATTCTTAGGTGAGTCGACATGCCAGGTCATTAGGTCACGTTAGCATGCATAATCATTAGTGCCACATGATCATGCCACGTCATCAATGTCGCATCAACATGCCACCTAAGCATATATGACCACACATGCACACTTTTTTAAGTAGCATGTGAACACACATTGCCACATCATCATTTTTTATGACTCCTTGAACAAAGTTAGGCATAATTTTCAAATGGCCATAGCTTTTCATCCATAAGGAATTTCGTAGTGGTGTAAAAAGCAAAAATAATCAGCAGATCATGCTCTATGCCTTGTGCATATGAGATCTACATTTTGACTTAAATATTTTACCTGAGGTTGGAATACTTTAATTTTCATTTCATTCACTAGCTTCGGTAGTACTTTGTCTCCGTACATGTCTTCTAAAGTTATGGTTCACCCAATCCATACTCCTAAAATTTTGATTCTTTGGTCCCATCTTGGAGTTGTGGAGTAGTATCAGCATCCCTTCGATGAACTTGCATTTTTGGATGTGTTTGTTGTACAAACCTCTCCTTTGGGTTTAATGGAAGGTTGAAACCGAGCTGGTCTTAGACAAATTTCATTGAGATTTGAAAATTCATTGAGTCTCTTTTGCTACAATCTTTTTCTTCACCTATCAACTGTATTGCTATTCGAGGCTTGGGAAGAGGAATTCCACAGGGACTATTGCTTCTTGATTGAATGCCAATTGGAACGATGAGTGTTTGGTGGTCATCTTGAATGCCGTTCGGTATGCCCACAATGTTATGTCTAGATGTAATCCAAGTCATTGTGGCTGTGATTGATTGTCATCATTAAGATTGATTCGAGAGCTTTGTTTTAATCTTTAGCTTGACCGTGGGTAGTATGCTGTTGATTTCTTATTGTGAAACTTTGTTATATGCGCTGAGTTGATAAGTTTGCGCTTGGCTGACACAATCTTAATTGGGTAGTTGAATATTACTTCCCTATGCTGCAATTTGTGTTGTCCCTTATGGCTTTCAGCCCGTTTTCTTCTTACACAGTCCTTGGGAATGACTATATATTTGTTTCATCCCGGGCGGGTTGCCACTTTGAAATGTCTCACGAATTTTATCTTTCATTTTTGTAGGGGTATGTTAGCAGGTTTAGTTGCATTTGATCCATAAATTTTGGTCTATCCATTCCAAGTGTAGAGGTGGAATTCAGTAGGATAAGATGGAATAATTCTTTGGTGTCAACAATTTTGATGATCTTGCTAGGAAACTCATCTTGGGTGCACTGATTAGCATTTGAGTTAGACCCTTGTCTTTCTTCATCTTTTCCGGGCTCTTCTCTTCATATCCGAACGCCAACCTTATGATATTGTTTCTCCTCCTTTGGTCCGCGACCGCTGTTGAAGTACATTCAGTCTTCATTTAGCTTCACCCTTTGCAACCACGCTGCTCCCATAATGAAGTCATGTCACACAAAAATGCCCCACACACATCTTCGGTTAATTTGTCCTTTAGTGCCTACAATTTCGGCTGCTCCTTTGGTTGATCTGCTCTAGTTTGGGGGTTACATGCTGGAGCTTCAGTGCTGAACCGATTGCTCTGTCACTGCAGAGATCCTTGGAACTTCACACAAACTTAAGGCCCATCCGGGCTCCTTTGAAAGGGCCGAAGGGCTTGCCATGCTAGGTGACTGACACTCACAGATATGACTGACCCCACGGACTGGCCAACTGAGTCTAAAGGCTAGTCGACAGCCCTACTGTTGGCCACCCTTTTGGAGAGGGAGGGGGGGGGGTTGAGGGTGCTAGAAAACCCCTCTCGCCCATCCTCCATTGCTGGTATGTGTCCCATTCTCGTGGCCGGATTGGCCTGCTTTATGTAGCCCTTTCAGCCTTGCCATAAAAAGATGGGTATGCTTCCCATTTATTTCTACAATCATTGCCATTCTCCCCCTCCCTCTCGTCGTCATCCTCGAGATAAAGAGTTTGTGCGGTATCCTATAGCCATGTGGTATTGTGGGCTTGCTATTGGTGTTCTTTGGTCTCATCTCCAAAATGAAAAGCATCTTTGATGTGGGTATTTGAGGAGGTGGGACGAGTTACTAAAACCTTCAGGGAAAAGGCAACCGAATTGATCTTTGGTCTGAAAGTGTTGTCCCTTGCCTTAGACTCTCAATCTTCAACCTTTATGATGGAATTTAAGCTGGCCGAAGGCAATCTTCAATGCATGTGATACGTGGATTTGAGCTAGCAATACACTTTGTAGAACGTGTAGAAGTTCCTGCGACGTTCCAAGTGGAACCTAACAATACACTTTGTAGGATGTGTAGAGGGTGATAGCAAGGAAGAGAGAGGAGCAGCTTAGACTATAGAAGTCTCGTTGCCATACTTACGGGACAGTTCAGCTCATACGCCTGCCCTTTCAAAGTCCTAGACCCTTTTCAGACTATAAAAGTACTTCCTACCGCAAGTCTAGAGCTAAATCACTAAAACTAGTTTTCCCCCAACTACATGCCTGAGGTATGAGGAAAAGTTTAAGGTTTTTGATAATTTGCAAGAGCTACTCTAGACTGAGAGGCAGGAGATCACAGTAATGTCCCCACTCATGTATGCCTCTAGCCCAATAAACAGACCGGGAGATGCAATTAGCATGTGAGCTGAGGGAACCTCTTGACTTAACTAGGTTCACCTGGTCTTCTTGCTGGTCCTCTTTGGCCAACTGATGAGTCAATAGATTAACTGGATCTAGCTAGCTAAGGCCTCTTTGTATCCTGAATCCCTGGGCTTGTATCACACATTATAATTTCTAGAGTAGTCTCTACTATATGAGAATAGCTAGCATGCAGTCATGGACATAACAAGTTATGTGTCTTTTTTACATAAGTATTGAAGTTTAAAGGATACATGATTTTTAAATCATAGGTAGACAGAAAAGTGACATGTTCAGAAACGTTCTTAATTTATTTGATGGTGCCTTCAAGTTTCAGCTTGTGCACTTCATCTATGCTCCATAGATGAGATCGTGAGGTTATTTAGGGTTTTTTCTGTATAAGTATCTCTAGATACATTTGTTTGGCTAAGGTAGGGGTTTGCAATGAAAAGATGATTGTTGTAATTTCGGTTTGGATTTGTGGGTTTGGTACTATTCTAAATATGCAGGGACAACTAGAGATGCTGGGGTCACAGCGTGCTGGGCTGGAAGATATGCTGAAGGAAATGAAGCAAAAGGTTTGCTCTTAAATTCGTTATTGTAGTTTGTGTTGGTTTCTTGGACCCTTTTGCAAGTAGACTGTTCAGAAAATGCAAAGACTGCATTATCTGGGAGATTTTGTGGCTGATTCCTTTGTGTAGTCTCTATACTTTGTTTATTTCCCTAAAAAAAAGTGAACTGATGCATTGGTCAGGTAAGCTATTTGGTGAGGTCCTTGCCTTCAGATGTTCTTTCCTAACTACTTTGTTTGGTGTGCATTTTCATTCCAGGACAATATTTTGCCAAAGTTGATGGCCACATCTGGATCATATGAAGATCTTTTCAAGAAAGAACTAGCAAAGTATGAACCAATTTGTCAGGAAGTTAACAAGAATGTTGAGGCACAACAGAAATTACTTCAGCAGATTAAGGTTACCTTTTCAACCTGTCTATTGTTGTTTTTATCTCTACCTGATATTTCAGACCATGTGGGCATGCACAGAAATTTAGTATTTGTAGTGGTTATGTGGGCCTCTAAATGCATTTGCAAGTGAGAGCATATGTTTATACAATGTTCTGCATTCACCATTGGGTGTGGTTGTGGGGGTCAATGCCATGCATGATGACGTTATGGTTTCTAAATTTGTGGTTGACAATGGCTTCTAAATTTGTGTTTGACAATTATAAAGTTAAAACAATGACAATTATATATGCAGCGATTTTTTTTTGAGAGAATAGAAAACAGTTTTTGCAACCTGGTAGTATCACACCCTCAGGGTAGATATCTTCCACGAGGGAAAGAAAGACAACTCTTGAGATACATAGATGTTGCTGACCATCAAAGTAAACGACAACACTGCTGATTGACAGCTACAACAATGTCAGACAGCATTTTCAAAAGACACTTTAATGGTTCCAGATGTTCTGTTGCCAGCTGTATATCCTTCTTAAGACCTGCATGGTGCAGTTCTTGGAGTAGACCATCACACTGCTGTATTGTTTCACTTCTAACCTGTATTCATCCACCACGTTAGCTTAAGTTGCCAAGCATCAATATACTCAGCAGTAAACATCATAGCATGTCTTTGCAGCCATATATTGCAGATGACAGCACCTTTGAGCACTACCCACTTTTCCTGTAGCCTGCGAGACACATTCCCTGGGAGAAGATAAGAATAATTACATTGAACAGGCCCTATATTTACTTCCCAAGCTTTCTGATAATGAAAGCATTTCATGGACAAATGAGAGAGATCCTCCTGAGTTCTATGGCATCTGCAGCACATCCCTCACGCTACCACCCTGTGCATAATCAAAAGAACTTGTATTAATGCTTGAAAAAAACAAATACAAATCAGCAATCTGATAGGCACTGATCATGGGGAAAGAGAACCTAGCTCACTACCTAGGGAATCTCTGGATTAAGGGCTAACAACAGGCTGGAGTCCTATACGTCCAGTGAATACCTCTTGCGGTAATGTTATAAAGATACCTGCAGTCCAAGCATTGCAGGAGCTCTGCCCTCTCGGCAGTCGTTCTAGAACCTAAAGCCCTGCGTTCCCATATTGCGTGCAGGATGTATATAATATCCTACCAAATGATGACGAGGGGCTGCCAAGGGAACTTGCTGGCCGACAAGTTACGACGGGCAATCCAGATATTCTAGTCAGTGATGCTGGATGTAGTCTCCCAAACACTATCCTCCAGCGAAGGCAAAGGGCGCATGCAAGATCTATCCTGAGAACTCGCGGGCCCTGGACCTTGTAGGCTAGAGAGGCGGGGTCAATAGAGAAGGCATATCAGCCACGTCGCCATCCCCCACGTGAAGTCTCGCTGCATCCTCCATGTGTTGGCCACAATTGGGAGGGTTCCCATATAGATCCTTTGCACTGCTGGGCAGCCCCAGAGAAAATGTGGGATTTTCTCCAAATCTCTGTCTGTGCAACAGTGGCATCTCCCATCTACCCACATCTGCTTGAGCTAAGGGCCAATGGGCAAGACTCTATGCACCACAATCCGGGGATTGCGGCGGCCACCTCGAAGAGGAAGAGGGAGGGAACAAGGGAGTAACCCTATTGAACTGAGCAAAAAGAGCAAAGGACTCCCCCTTGTGGCCACCTATGAACATTTGGTTGGCACTCCTTGCATACATAGCCGACACCCCTGTAATCCATCTATCTAAAAAGTCCACCATCCTTTGCATGGTGCCCTCACTCCACCCTATCATAAGCCTTCTTGAAATCTAGAAGAACGGTCGCAAGAGGCTGAGACTTCTCTCGAGCTCAATCAACTCGTCCCAAAAGGTGAAGATATTGTCCAAACTACTACGTTCCTAAATAAAGCATGTTTGTGTGTCGTGGATGATGTTGGCAACCACAAACTCAAGACCTTGGCTAGGATCTTGTAAGCGGCGTCCAACAAAGTGGCAGTTGCCACTGGTGGATGTTACACATGTCGCCCTACTTCGGGATCAAACAAATGCAGCCTGACTCAAAGACAGAGGGAGGGAGCTGGAGTCGAATATCTCCTAAAAAGCCAATCGATGGGGAGTGTGGATGTACTCCCAAAAGAACCTAAAGAAGGAAGGTGTCAAACCATCCTCTGCAAGACACTTCTGAGGCAAGAGACCCTTGAGGGCCTCCGAGAGCTCCTCATCGGGCGCCTCCAGCTGCCTGCTCATACTTTGAGCTACCACTAACAAGAATTGAGCCCAAACTCCCTCTTGGGTTGCAAGGACCTAGGGGACTCCTCCTCGGACTGGAACAACGTTTGATAGAAGTTTGTGGTCATCTATCGCATCTCTTGGGGGTTTGACTACATCTGCCCACTCCCATCCCTCAATCATTGAAGCCGTTCCCTGTTGAATGTGGGCCAATGGTCTGGAAAAACTGCCTAGCCATCTTGTCTCCTTGCTATACCCACCGAGCGCGGGAAGAGTGATAAGAGAACTCCACTTGACAAATCTGTGTGTCCTAGAGGTTGACCCTTGCGCGCTCATAACGGTTTGCCAGTTAGTGTGAGACTGGGTCTTGAGTTGCTCTATGGAAGCCAAATCCCATCTTAGTGCTCGGGAGCCTAAATCACAACTGCGGATTTCTATGACTTTGAAGGGGGTTTGGAAGGAGAATATTTGTTTTCTTGCAAGAGCGTGTGCCAAGGGCATGGCGGGTTTGATGCCGACCTTCTAAGACCACGACTTTACAAAGGAAACCTCTCCTCCAAGCTTGACTGCGTCTGTATAATGGCGAGAAACCTAATTGGTAAATAGGCGTGTTTCCATTAGTAATCCACAACTCCCTACGCTAGGGTCCCAGCCACTCCATCATATTGAACATATGATCCCTCATCATAAGATCAAAGAGTATTGGAGTCCACTTCTTCTCTCCTGTAGAAGTGAACATGAACCCTCAAAAAGGAGAAGAGGGGGAGCCAATTAGTCCAATAGAGACGCCCTTTTGGGGCTGCACTATCAAAACCGTCACCTCCAAGGCAGGGGGGGGTTAATCCTCTAGAACATCAAGGTAATTCCAAGGTCCAAGCGTCCATAACTCGTGCGGGAGGGGCTATCCTAGACGAGGCCTCGGACCTAGAAGCGGAGAAAAAGGGCCATTTCCTCTGATTGCCCCCTAGGAGTTGCGTCCTATGTCGGGAGAGGGCGGGTTGGGACTGGAAGGAAGAAGCTTGGGGCTGAGAGGGAGAAGTCTCAGCCCTTGCCCAAGGTCTCCAAAGAAGATTGGGACTTTGGGAGGGCAGGGTGAGAGGAGGAAGCAGGAGGGACTACTCCTGCAAGAGGGGAAGGATGGGGGGCGGAGAAGAGGACGATGAGGGCAGTTTGTGAGAATGACCACAGTGGTAGGGGCAGGGGGAGGCAGAGGAATGTAGGGGGGGGGGGGGGGGGGGGGGGGGGCCCTCCTATGGCCTGCCTTTGAGCAAGAGGTTGAGAGCTCCGAACCACTGCCTTTGGTGGATCTCCTGGGAGGTCAAAGAAGATCTCACTCTTAGGAGTCTGCGGACGTGCCATTAGTCTACTCCCTCTATGGCAACAAACTGCTGTCCAATCTGCCATCGCATGCTGTCTTAGTCTCACTCATTTACACGTATACAGTTCTTTGTGGCCCTCTTACCAAGATTCTCTCTCTCCACCCTCGTTGAAGCCGCATTGGAGGGATTCACCTAGGGGATTTGGGAGTCGGGACTTATGCTACTGTCTAGACGGACGTTACATTGTGTCTGTACAAGATTCCACCCCCTCTGCTGCCCCTAACGAGCCTGAGAAACAGGGGGAGCCCTACCCTTACCCCTGGGACGCCAGATGGCCCAATCTGCCTGAAACAAAGGCATTCACCTGAAATCCTAGAAACGTTGACCCTCTGTCGGAGTTCCCATCCGTCTAGAGTCTCGAGGAGGATCTCCTCAAAAAGAGTCTCAGGGTCCTCCATAATCACCCTGAGATGAGTTACGTACACCTTCGGGAGTCTCGGTAAAGTAGAGCGTGACTGGGAAACATGGCACATGATGAGTTGAGTCCATGTCGTCAATTGTGAGCCCATGGTACCAAGGAAGTAAGTAGACAAGGTGCGGGTTGAGGAAAATGGGGCTTTGCTCCACTAGGGCTAGGGTGGTCTGAGAGGAGCTCAACTGACGGATGAAAGACATCTCTCTCATAGATAACGACCTCCTGGATGTGGGCTGGTACCATCTAACGCTAAGCTCGCCTGGACCTGACTCCTCGTGGGTGTGAGTCCACCTATCCTCCCCACCAGAGCACTGTCTTGAAGTGACTATATTGCATTCTTCATGTGTTGCTTGTCCTCTGGAGAAAGAATAATCGCAATGGATATGGGAGTCGAGGGATCTGCCATGTGCTCGAGCCCCTCTTGCCAAACCAAGGGTCACCACCAAATTTTCCCTTTAGAGGTGCAAACAAAAACGATGCGCTTGCAAAAAAGGAAAAAAGGGGGACATAAAAGGGAAAAGAGAGGGCTAAAGAGGACCAAGTTCCTCTCAAGGGGCCAACCAAAGGCTCTGGTAGATAAGGAACTGCTCAAGGCTGGCCGGTTCACTAGAATAGAGCAGTGGAGCCAAGAAAGGGCTCGCAGCAAAGCAGGGAGGGCACTGGCCTTCAAACACTGCTCAGCTGAGCCAAGAAAACCCGCAAACCAGGCCAAAAGGAGCTCGGTCAGTGGGGACTGCTCCAAAACCAAGAGAGCAGGGGTGGGGTGCATAGTCACACAAGTCCTTAGGGCTGAGGTTTCAGTGTATGTCTCTTTCTGCAGTTGCGTTCCTCATTCTAAATGATTTCTTTCTCTTGGTAGGATTCTGCTGTTGTGTTATGTCATCACTTGGATCTTTAAGGTTTGGTTCAAAAGAATACATGGAAGATCATTTGGCAAGTCCATTAGGACCGAGTTAGCCATCTGCCTCAGCGAAGCAATAAAACAAAACATGTTGGTGTTGCTGCAAATGTGCAAATACTTTTGACTTGTGCCTGCTCTTGGCTGCTGGAGTCAGAATAAAATTGAGTATAGTTCAGACTCCGGAGCCTATGCAATGGATGGGGAAGTTTACTGCTCGTTTTTGCGATTCGGTTGTGAAGTCAAAACCGGTGATTGTGAGTGGATGTTGTGACGTCAAATACATCCATATGATTAGAAGTCTGCATGTAATTAAATTCAGGTGGAGGTTTGCAATAATGCTTGCCTATCTTATAGTTCTTCTCCTGGAAGATGTTGAGGGTGAGCGTGATCCCAATTTTTATACGTTATGTGATGTCCCTTCCAAGTTTGTCAGAAGTTCCAGCTAAGAGTGAGCTCTGCTACCTTCTGGTGTCTTGTGCAGAAGGAGAGGGGAGGGAAGTGGTTAGATAGAAATGCAGGAGAAAGGGGAAAGAGAGTGTTGTTTTCCTCCTTTGGAGGACGTGTATGTATGTGTGTGGACATGGATTGGGTCTTCCACTTCTTTTTTGGTATTTTGGTTTCAACCATCCAGTCACGGAGAATAAACCAACTCATAAGTCTTTTGAGGTGCCATAGCTTGTAAACAAAGTGGGTGGGTAAAAGAATGAGAACAGTCTGTTTCAATGTGTAGCTGCTACCTGTCTTTGTTGTTCTCATTTGAATAGTGAAGACTTGGGCTATAGTAGTGATGACACGTCCAATTTCAGTTAGTTGAGGGACTCTTTTCCAGATTCACATTCCAATCAGTTTGTAACTTTAGCTCGTGATTTTGATTCAGATGCAAAATGATACCTTTGCAGCAGTTTTCAATTTGGAGGATTTCAAAGGTAAGCTATACCATGTGGGATTTGAGGTGCATCTTCTTGTCTTTTATGTTTGGGGGTGCCTGAACGATGAGTTTTGCTGCTCGGTTTCACTTTCTTATATGGAAAGTACTAATCAAAACGCTGAGTCGTATTTTCCATGTTTTTGTGTTTAGATTGAAGACAAGCATTGAGGAATTGGGATTATGAGACGTTTGAAACAGTTGCTTCTTTTTTAATTTCATCATGATGCCGAAGTTTGATTAATGAAGAAATTGGTTTATGTTGGATTTAAGGCTCTAGGGATCGAGTTTTCAAGCAAATCAATGCTGCTGTGTCAAAATATCGTGAAATACGGGATAATATCAATGAAGCAGGCATCAAATTTTATGTGGCTCTTCAGGTTGCAATCTATCCAATTTCCCTGTATTCCTGTATCTTCCTGGAATTGTGCAGGCTTATATGGTTGCATTTAAAGTTACTACTGATGCTGAGTATGTGACATTCAGTTGTTTACTTTAAGCACCTGGATTGAGATAAGATGGTTCATTTCTTTTGCTTGCTAATATATGCTTGTGAGAGTGTTTTATGTCTCTGCACAGGCATAGCTGAAGCATTGTTTGAATTACGTTGCTTTCTTATTTACTTACTCCTGCTTCTTCGCCCAAATAATTTTGAAATTTGTGATAGTGATTTTAGGTCATTCCATTTTGTTCAAGGTAGCTTTTTCTGCTTCTATGCACACAGCATTTGTTGTTAGTTTCATGGTATTCGCGTTAGGTAACACATTATGTAGGTTTTTATATATGACCTATTGTGACTGCTGGTTGCTGACATCAGTCTGTTTTCGATGATATGTTGGCTTAAAAATTTTCAGGATGCAATCAATGATCTGAAGCAGCAATGCAGTGACTATGCAATGACACGTAGTAGGCAGACCCGTGACCTGATAGAGGAACTACAAAGGCATTTAGCAGGTTTTTCTTTCAGGGATTTTCTTTCTTCAATGAAGTATCCTTCTGTGAGTCAGAATAAAAGAGAAGCTCCTCGTGGTCCACCACCACAAAAGGCTCATCCTACGTACTATCCTGGCACACACCATCCTGGAGCTCCTCAATCCTACATGGCACCTGATCCTCCTCAAAGCTCCAATTCAGGTGGGCAGCAAATATCGTTACCTCCTTATTATGCTACCCCTATGCAGAACCAGGGCACAGCTCCTTCACATCCCCAAATTCCATCCCAGTCCATGCCAAATTATAATTTTAGCCAACCCCCATACCCTGGTTGGCACGGTCCATATTATAATGCTGCTTCTATGAATGCACAGTCTGGGTCTCCTCAACCTCCCCCATCACATCAGCCATCCTCGACAGGAACTTACTACCCTTCATCACAAGGAGATCATTAGAAATGAGACTCTTCATTTATGCTGTAGAGAATTGAATACACTTATGACCCTTTGGGCAGATATATGTCATACTATATTCCAGCCAGATATCAGGTATCTTTGTAAATGCCACAAATGATCTGAGTTTGAAACCCTCTATTTTGTATTCTATTTCTCTTAAAATGTTCAAAGAATTGATAGTCGTTTGAAAGAAGCAGGCTCATATTATAGTTGAAGTATTCTACTTGAGATTTGCAGACATCGAGGCTGTACGTGTTTTGCAAAATAGGGCAGGAAAGATTGGACACTCTGCAGATAGCAGACTTGCAGGAGGTTGAATCTTGCAGATTACTGAATCTTAAATAGCCTGTCAGGCAACCACTACATGAAATTCGAGTTTCAAATTGCCAAATCTTCCACTCTAAGTAGTATTTTTGACTCGAGAATTTCGTATGAGAAGTCGTATCCAATCATTGTCTGATTTCATAAGACACGTCTGAGCTGCATGCTTGCTATGAAGAAGGATTTAGGTAATCTGCACAGGGTTATCTGGCCTGTGAAATCATTAGAAGAAAAAATGGATACAAAATTCAAAGTTGACATGATAGTTGCAAGAGCAAGTAATTTTATATGATGGAAATGATCTGATTTGTTGAGCCATATTACATATGAAATGATGAAAGAATGCAAATATTGAAAATATTATATATGTGTGCTGGTGTTTTGTAAATAAAGTTTTAATATGGCTGAATGAACCATAAAATCTTTTCTATGCAAACTGTGCTCCCCATGTCTAGTTGAAACAAAAAGCACACATTTCAAGATCGAACAGTTACAGAAATTTGGTCACTTGCTGTTAAATTTGATCTCTTATCAATTCCAAAATTTGCTAAAAGATGACCATAAACTGACACTGGTGTCACTTCCACCTGGCTGCAGCTAGAAGTATACTAACTGACAGTGTAGACTTGGGGTAGGACGAGTTTAATTTACATCTTATAGGTAGGGCTTGGGCTATAATGGTTCAACCTACATCCTATGAGGCTGAGCATAGTTTTTGGAATAACAACCAGAAGTAGGAATGATATTCAACCTAGTAAATTTAATGTGTGATAGACAGGTGAGATTGTGCTTTCTGGTTTTTTCTTAGTGTATGAAAGCTATGAAGTCTCATTACTGGCTGGAAAATCAAATAAAACAGAGTAAACAAAGAGAAAAAACTATTGCACTAGGTTTTGGATGTGTAAAATGTTTGATTCGTCACAAGGTTGGTCCTTTTTTAGTGGTGGTTCTAAAAACCTTATGTGAGAACTTTCACGACCGTTTGAAACCCTAAGTGGATGTGTAAAATGTTTGATTCGTCACAAGGTTGGTCCTTTTTTAGTGGTGGTTCTAAAAACCTTATGTGTGAACTTTCACGACCATTTGAAACCCTAAGTGGTAACTTATGTGTGGATATTGACGAGAACACAAGTCTAATTAAAATATAATTTCTTCTTAGCGTCGGTTGTTTCGTTAATCTCCCCCTCTGCTCTTGCATTCATTAGCCCATTAGCCCCTTGCAGTTCACCAGTTCGTTAGCTCGGTAGCCCATCACAACCCAAAGCCCACCAGCCCGTTAACACCCCGTCAATGTAAGACCCATCAGCAGTAGCAATGCAAGTCTCGTCAACAAATCGTCACCAGCCCGTTAGCTCGTTAGCCTGTCATCCCGACAGCAACAGCCTATCCTTCGTCACCTAACCCCAAGCTGGACTGAAACCCCTAGCCCAGTTGGGGGTTAGCTGTTGCAGGAGGCATGGCTAGTCAAGAATGGACCAACCTCTCTTACCCCTCCTCATCCTTAAAAAACCCATCAAGTCCAACAGCTCCTTCCAGCAGGGCGAAATATGCCACAGTTGCAGCTCGAACACCCTCTCTTTATGCACATATATATGAGAGAGGAGGTCTTTTTGATCGCTCCTTTATTGGATATTATGAACATATTTTGTTCTTACAAGATCAGGTGAGAGTTGAGGACACAGTTGGCAGATGCTGTAGCTAGAATCCAGGTTCTTGAAGGACCTGTTGAGTAGGAGACAATTAATGAGGCTATAAAGTCTTGCAAGGATTTTCACCTACCCCTGGCTAGTCTCCACAATCAAGGATCTTGTTCAAACTGATGCAGACAGCGAAGCAAGAGGTAATTGTGGAGTTTGGAGCAAAGGTGAATAAAGCTGATATCCAAGAAGAGATTACGGAACATGAAATCAGACGGGATAATGTGTTAAAAATCAGAATTGGGGGACTCCTTGATGGATGGTACAATGAGGCGGATTCATTCAATGATACTTTAGCACATGTTAAAGCAGGCAATGCCTAACATTGACTGGACAGTAGACGAGGATGACAAGCCTGATAACTCTGAGGATGATGGTGAAGCTTTAGCAGTCCGTATTAGTTATCATAGAAGACCATGATGTTATTACATTTAACTCGTGAGATTTAAGACTCAAGATCCTACGACAATCCTACAAGTTGAAAGGAACTAAGCCATGGATAGCTAAGGAACTTACAAAAGCTCAATTGAAGGATAAAGCAATGGAGTTAGCCAAAGTTAAGGCTGCCAAGAAGGATGGAAAGTGGGCTGTTTACCGCGGAGGAATAGCTCTCATTAAGGAATTCAAATCAAAACCAAAAGACTCTCAGGCAATTATATATACGTTAGGATAGAAATTAGTTACTCTAAATTATTGGAGTTGCTTTATGCATTCCTTGGAGCTGCCATGTGCCCTCCCTAAGTTGTTGTATTGGATTGTTTTTTATCGTCCCATAGACCTTTGGTCTCCCATGGTCGCTAATAGACTTTCTTTCTTTCTTTTGGGTTAGTGGTAGGGGTGTTATTTTTGCTCTCTCTCTCTCTCTCTCTCTCTCTCTCTCAAGTTCGACACACCTATGCCCGCACAGATACTCAAGTTTGGCACACCGAAAGGGGTTATTGTGGCTTGTCAAGCTTAGAGTAGTTGCCAGGAGGGCACCACGGACGACTCCTCTAGATCTATCACGGGCTTCTTGCTTACACTGCCTAGTCCGTCACCCAACATACCTTGATGTTTCATGCCATGTCTGTGCTGCATTGTATTGTATGATATCGGATCAGATTGCATCTATTATGATGATGATGATGATGATGTCAGGAAGAACTATGACTATGGTGACATGTATGATGATGGCGTCGACTATGTCTACATAATTTTCTAGATGCTCGCTTAGTAGCTCCATCCTTTTGCTCATTGTATCAGGTTTTATATAGGTCTCATAGACCTGTCAGCAGTCTTTGGCAGACTTTAATAAGCTTTCTTTCTTTCTTTCTCTCTCTCTCTCTTTCTAATGTCTTCGAAAGACAGAAGGGTCTATGAGACTAAAAACCACTATATGAAATGAAAGATAAGGGGTGGGGCTACTAAAAGAAGGCTAATATAGCAATGCCTGGTGGTTTGGTAAAATCCTCCTTGAAATCTACATGTAGTGATTTCTCTCTCTCTCTCTCTCTCTCTCTCTCTCTCTCTCTCTCTCTCTCTCTCTCTCTCTCTCTCTCTCTCTCTCTCTCTCTCTCTCACGTGCACGCACTCACCTTCATATTTAGAACAATGGGCCTTCATGTGTTGACGGCAATTAATTGTCATGCAAGTTCTCTTCTCATATCTTAGAAGTAGTAAACAAGAAGTTGTATACCTTGCCTTAAACACCAATCACTTTGCTTATATAACAGTTGCAAAGATTAGGAAACACGCTTATTAATATGAGATCCAGATTGTTATGCACTAGCATCTTGCAACTTGCATCATAAGTTGGTTGATCATTTTCATGGAGTTGAGTTTACACAAGGAATGACAATGGCAGCTTGGTTTTAAAGAGTAGGTGAATCTTCATATTATTTGAGAGGAATTTATCACGGTATGACATGAAAATTTGTTACGATAGGTGCCATATGTGATCCTACATAATGATACTTGAAGAAGTCATGCCTTCCATGCATAATATTAGGAAATATGGCATTATAAGAGCCATCGGTTAGTGTGAATTGTATAAATTTTTCTCAAGCGAGGTGTTGGAGATCCATGCACATGGATCTCCAATATGTCGCTTGCCTGTGGATAACTTGAATAAGGTTGCCATAAGTGGGCTTGCATGGACATGGAAAGGGATGCTTAAAGTGGTCCCTTGAGTTAGCCAATAGATCAATGTTGAAGTTGGTCATCTCAATTGTATGAGAAATTGTAAGGTTTGTTCCTAGATCTATCTTTACCTACGAAACGTCCCACCTTATGCTAGTGAAACAATGTTTGTTCCTAGAACTATCTTTTACCAGCTAGAACTATCTTTTACCAACTAGTGAAAGTCTTCTTCTAATTGAAACAATGTTATGAGGGCATTTGCTAGATATGATAGTTGCAAAACTAATGCATGTTAAAAATTTGTACCAAATGGTCATAACATTTGTCTTCCTAGATGAAGGACTTGAAGAAGGGCAAACATTAAGCATGTGCCTATAGAAAGAGGGCCTAACTCCACTCAACTCCATAGTAACCTTTGAAGTCTTAAGGGAGCACGTAGTCATTGGAATACCTTCCTATGTACTCTTGAGGGAGCATGTAGTAATTGGAATACTGTTGTATCTTAATAATTCTAATGCGACTATCCACTTCGATTGTGTAGCTTACATGAATATGATTTCAGCATCTCACGAGTCTCTTATACACATGAATCGTCTTCTATCTTGATCTTTTGGTGGCCTCTCATGTATGCTTCCACAATGGTTAAGCGCACCAGTTGGGTTGCTAAGCAAAGCTTATAAAATTGGAAACACTAGACTCTAATAATGCTAGATAGTTGCTCTAGATATCTTGGTAGCATTTCTAATTAGCTAAGTAGTAGTGAAAAAATAGGAAAAGCTATTAGAAATTAGAAACACACTACTCATAGTAATGCTAGATAGTTGTTCTAGATAGCTAGTTGGCAATTCTAAATAGCTAAGTAGTATTGAAAAAATAGTAATAATTATTAGAAAGCTTGTAAGTAGTTGAAAAGTAATTCTAGCAATGCTAGATAGCTCACTACAGTTGCTTTATATGATAGTTGCAAAACTAATGCATGTTAAAATATTGTACCAAATGGTCATAAAGTTTGCCTTCCTAGATAAAGGCCTTGCAAAAGAGGAAAACATCAAGCCTGTGCCTATAGAAAGAGTGCCTAACTCCACTCAACTCCATAGTAACCCTTGAAGTCTTAAGGGAGCATGTAGTAGTTGGAATTCCTTTGTGTCTTTACAATTCTAATGCGACTATCCACTTCGGTTGTCTCAGCTTACATGAATATGATTTGAGCATCTCATGAGTCTCTTATACACATAAATCATCTTCTATATTGATCTTTCGTGGCCTCTCATATATGCTTCCACAATGGTCGAATGCACTTAACTTTAACACTAGACTCTAGTAATGCTAGATAGTTGTTCTAGATAGCTAGTTAGGATTTCTAAACAGCTAAGTAGTAGTGAAAAAGTAGCAAGTAATAATTATTGTAAGAAATTTTAGATAGTTGAAAAGTAATTCTAGCAATGCTAGATAGCTCACTATAGTGCTACATAGCTTAGCTAAATAGTTTCAATAGCTGACTAGTAGCACTAAGTAACTAACTAGCATTGCTAGACAACTAACCAATAGCATTGATAATTAGCTAGCATTGCTACTAGTAGCAATTCTATATAGCCAGGTAATAATCTTCCTAAGGTCGATAGTCATACCTAGCTTTCTAATAGTTCAAACTAGTAGTGCTATGTAAAAAACTAGATGGCAAGCTAGCTTTATGATAGTTAGGAAACTCACGGTTTTCACTATGTAGCTAAATTTCTAGATGCATTAGGAAAGAGGGAGCTCATTTTGGGGCCCTGTAAAAAATTCGTTATTTTCTATTTTATCTCTCCTCTACAATGTGGAGAAAGCAATAAAATAGGGATATATGTCAGTTCAGGACTACAAGTGTGTTAGTCCAAGGAGGAATAAAGAAGTCCTTTTAAATAACTGAGAAGACACTGCATTAAACTCTCCATATAGATTCCGCATATCTTTTGACAGCATTCCGGCGGCTTCTCATAAAGAACCCATCACTAATTTATTTTTTCAAATATTTGAATGATTACTGCGAAAGATTAACGATGAGATTTATAAAAAGCAGACGGGATGAAGAACCAAACCTCACGAAATGGCTGCGTGCAACCATAGTGCTGAAGAAGAATCTCAAAAGAAGCGACTACACCATTTTGGAAGAACAATATGCACCACTACAGAAAACAGGAAAGGTTCTGCTTCTAAATGCTGAGTGAAAGGAAAACATGAGAAGAGCTGGCTCCCAACATATCGTCTTATGGTGCGAGACGAACATATTTATTTACAGAAAATGCCCATTGAGAAATTCAAGCCCTCCATTTTCTAATTCGACAACGCTATTGAGGTTTGTCGGTGACAGGAACAATGGATTGTATGGATATATTTTGACTCAACATTCAAATGTACAAGACATTGAATGTCCGAGAAAGAATGGAGAAGACGCAAGAAATATCGATAAATTCAGACTTAAAAGAGCAGCTGCTGCTGTAGAGGGAAATCAAAGAGCATTCAAAGACAAAGAATGAGCTACGAAGAGCAAGAATGAAAAAAACAGTTCTTGGAGGCATACAACGAAGCAAGAGAATTCAAAACATTGCAGAGTTGAAAGCTGGCACTGGAGGATGTAAGCACAGAGTACAAAAAGCAAGGTAAGAGCACATCTTGTTTGGCCATTATATTTGTATATATGTGTCTTTCTTGCAAGCAAATCTGTGATATTGCAAAGTGTACTTGTTGTAGGGAAATTTTGAGACCTCAGAAAGAAAACATTGATCCTAATTTAATTCCCGTCAAACAAATGAAGGGTTTAGTCTCCATTATTTTTGCAAAGAACATGATCAAGGAAAAAAAGTTTAAGAAGGTAAAAAGTGAAGTTCTTGAAGACTTTGTATCAGAAAGTAGAGTTGATGTCACTAAAATTCAAGAGGCTCTTGATGTGAGCAGAGTGAAAAAAAAAGGATATGCTTCAATTTTTAAAGTTGTGTCATCAACATTAAAAGATCAATGGATAAAATGTGTGTTGTTACCAACACCAGCACAAGTGTGGAAGGAACGAGGTCTTCTCAACCAAGAAATTGATAAGTTCATTGGATAGTACTTTCATATTGAAAGTGTATATGAAAGTGAAAAGGGAAGCACTACATATAATGCTTAGAATAATATTTTTGTAGATCTTGAGCAACTACAAGTATCACATTTGAAGAATGTAAAGGAGTTTTGAAGTTTGTTGTGAAGCTAGATGAGTGTGAAATTGTCAAGGAAAAAAAGATAGAGAGAGTTTCTATCACTTTGATGAATCAATCAATCAATCACAAAGTCTAGCTCAAAGTACTTCAGTGTCCAATCGAAATAGTACATATGGTGGTTGGGCTCATTTGAGGTATGTAAACTATCACCTTCCAAATTAGTCTTTGCTCAAAATGTTATAAATTTTATATAACATATCTTGCAAACCTATGGTTTTAAATGACAGGTGAAGACTGAGGACCATGCAATACTTTACTTGGTACTTTATCAAACAGATATACCATAAATTATAAAAAGTCAAGTTTAAGGATGTCATCTTCATGTTCTAGGGAAGGGCGATTTTCAAATTGAATGGCATATGACTGGTGACCTAAAGACACTGAAGTGTATGTTCAATATAAGCAAAGGGGGTAACTCAAAGTCTCCTTGCTTGTACTTCAACAAACTAGCACATGTCTTAGATTCTAAATGGTGGAAAAGAGCACCCAAAAGAGATAAAGTAGATAAAAATTTCAAAGCAGTTCTTGAGATCCCATCACACAATGTTCACATTTGTACATTGCATGCATCATGTAGGATCATTGAGAAACTAGTTTTTCTACATATTGGATTTGCATTGAAACTTCACCCGCAAGTAGAAGAAAAGAGGCACTACAATCATTAGAATCAGTGCTATCAAAAATTGGTCTCCATGGAGGAGATGTACATATTACAAAGGATCGTAAAAAAACTACAAATGGAAAAGATGTCCTTATCAAGTCATCTATTGGTGGAGTAAAGGCTAGAAGATTTTTGTCTCATCCAGAGAAAAGAAAAATAAATGGCAATAAAACAACATACGTATCAAAGGATAAAGTATAACTTGTGGAGAAAAGTACACAATGCTGTCAAAGATCATTAGGCAGACGGATTGGCAAGAGATGTCAAGGAAAAAGTGTGAAAATCCTTAGATAAGCTTTTTGTTTTTTGTGACCAAGCTACCTAGAGCAAGAATGATCAACAAGCATTTGAAGAAGCGATAAAGAGTTTTGGAAAGGCAATGAATGAGGCTTGGACAACATGTAACATCACTCACTACACGGTAAGAGCAATATCTTGTTTTTGTGCATGTATTTTTTTAAAGCAAACAATATTATTTTTATGTATTTCTAATGCCCACTTGCCTATGTATCAAAACAACATATAATCTACAATCACCTTCCTTTCTTTGCAAAAAAATGCAGATGCCTTGCAATTTGGTCCATACAAGGAATGGAGAAATCACACTAAACATTTTGGAGGAAAACAGAAAGCCAATAGTTTAAAAGAAGTCTTTTAGTGGTTCTATCGAGGAATACTACAAAGGATTCAAGCCAAGAAGAAAGTGAATACATCACAGGTTAAGTTAGCTTTCAGATTGACTCAAAAGGAAAGAAGGAGGCAGATTTTGGAGAACTCAAATGTAGCATAGAGACATGCTCAGTGGAGGCACTCAAAGATATTTGTAAACCACAAATGGGTAGATAGAAGGAGGATAGAAGCTAAGTGCTAAATATTTTTCCTCAATAGGTGTCATTTAATGTAACAATTTTTTTTTTGCAATGAATAATGACTTGGATCTTTCATTCATAAGAAGATAGGACTTATTGTGTCATTGCTTGCAGAGGTGCAAAAAGGCAGGGATGATGGCAGTGATGATGATGTTGTCCAGATTTAGATAAGGATGTGGTGTTGGAGAAAAGGAAAGAAGATCAAAACTGTTGGAGGGATGGAGAAAAGTGAAGATGGCATAGTTATCTATGCAAGTCACATCAGTCATGTCAGCCACACGTGCAAAAAACAGTCTTGTAGGTATGTGCGCATTTAATTACCAATCATTGCTTGCACATATTTCGAGACCAAGCCGCCACTAAGTAGAGTTAACCTTCTCTTTTCTTCTCTATCTCGAGTTTCAGTTGCCTCTTACTATCTTGTGCTATCCAACCTCACCAGCTTCATCACACAGACCCAGTGCAGCTCCAACTCCATCCTGAACTATCACCTGGACCTATCTGTAAAATCAGGAGACACAAGCCAAGGTAAGCAATCTGTCACCCATCAAGCTCATATTACCTTCATTAACTATAAGGGAGTCATTGTATTCTGCCTATTGTTAAGGTGAAATGGCCTTTCTCTAGCTTTTTCTCAAAGATGCTATATGACTTGGTTCTATTAAGCACATCTCATCTACATTCAAGAGTATGCTACATCAAATTTAGGAGGATGCTACATCAAACTTATTTGTTAGAGCATGATGTAGAGAAATTTGCACTAAAACGCGATTTCATCAATTTCTTCATATCTTTACTCTAAATTGCATTTTCCAGCAAATGTTTGCCTGGATTATTTCTTTGTTATGTTTGGATTTATCTTAGCAGAAGAAAACATCTGCATTCTAGAGTATGTTACATCAAAATTAGGAGTATGTTGCTAGAGTATGTTGTAGATAGATTTGCTCTAAAACGTGATTTCGTCAATTTCCTTAAATCTTTGCTCCAAATCGCGTTTTTAAGAAAATGTTTGGGTGTCTTATTTCTTTGTTATGTTTGGATTTATGTTTAAGAGAAGACAACAATAGAGTATGGCAAGAACAAAAGAAACAACCAGGAAGGAAGGTAAGGGACCTGACATTGTAGAGGTTGCCACAGCTCCATCAAGATCAAAATCCTCAAAGAAGGGAAAGCCTATGCATATGCTAGCAAGGAACATGAAGAAAAGAGTGAGCCAAGGTAGATCTATCTTGAAGGAGATTAAGAAGGCCTAGAAAGCCATAATATGCATCACTTGGAACATTGACTTCAGATGGCAAAGGACTACACTTCTTGCTCTCCAAGAAGCTGCTGAAGAGTGGCTTATAGAGTTTTTCCAAGACACAATGCTGGTAGCACCACATGCACATAGGGTGACTATAATGAAAAAATATATCCAAATATTTCCAAGACACAATGCTGGTAGCACCACATGCACACAGGGTGACTATAATGAAAAAATATATCCAAACACTTATAAGGGTCAGGTATAGATATGACAAGATCCTTAATGTAGAGGATTGGGTTGATCTTAAAATGAGAGGTATCCTATTGATACCTCCAGCCAAGAAACGTAAAGCAGATGTAGTAAATATAATAGAGGTCACCCACCAACATGAGACTAGAGGCAAAGTTGCATATGAAGAGGAGCGAGTTAAAGAAACATTGTCTGTCTTGGAATCCCAGACATTACTAAGCTACTACAACTTGGACCAAGGATCAGAATATCTATAAAGACTGTGAATGATGATATGAGCTGGGATTTGACACAGGATTGCATAAGTGCTTTAGCACATAAAGAAAACCACGTCACTTGCACAATCATGCT
Organism: Dipteris shenzhenensis; assembly: GCF_047967505.1. NCBI lineage: Eukaryota > Viridiplantae > Streptophyta > Polypodiopsida > Gleicheniales > Dipteridaceae > Dipteris > Dipteris shenzhenensis. Next base: position 42,873,007 of record NC_141601.1, on the reverse strand, counting down.
TGCACCTCTATATTAAGTATATCTTTCAAGGCCAATTGTTTTTATGTCTTTGTAGCAGTCACTTTTTCATAGGCTAAGTGAAGTGATTTTTTGTAGTTTTTTGAAAAGTGAGAACCACCAAAGCCTTCAGCACATTGTATATATAGTTGATCCAGCTATTTCATTCAAGTTGAAGGATAAAAAGACATCAACAAAAAGCATTTCCAAGTGGTTTCTTTTTTGCAATCTCGATGTGGTTGATATGCTTCTCCTCCCATATTGTTCAGAGTCTCTATTCCCTGACCTTTTCGACTAATACCCTCTATTGACAAAATCTTGATATGTTCAAATTGTATTGGCACCCTCTTGGGCAAATCCACTCATGTTTATTGTTTTTCTTGCAGCAATCACTAGAGTTTGGTGCATATAGACATACAACAAAAGTTATGCTATACCTTCAACTTCTTAAAAGGCACCCACCAGGATTTAGAATTGTAAGTCAGTCTTCCACATACTTTTTTTGCAAAACGCATTTTCAATGTTTTCTCTTGAAAAGACAACCACATCGCTTTCACATGCAGAAGCATGAATTTTATATTTTATTGCCCAATTTAATTTAACAGTATACATTCCCTCAACCTTCATTCCCATTGCAGCTGCCTCAAAAGACTACTGGATGCACTAGACCTCCGTAATTCGAATTTAAAGATGTTAGATTTAGTTCAACCAATGTCATTTTGCAAGTATAGTAATCATAGTTACTTATCTGTATCTCTCTCTTATTTTGGCACTCTTTGTAGTCCAATATACATCTTAGCATTCTATTTTGATAAAACAGACACCACAACAAGAGGATCCTTTCTCTTATGGATGGAGGACTCTAATAAGTGTAAAATATATGATGGACACATACTTTTCAGAGATACAACCTAAATTTGTAAGCACCTTTTTTGCATACTATTTAAGAAGTTCCAAATTCAATGCATTGGTACAAAAACATTTAAAAATACTTTGTTTCTATTTGCACATGAAAGATGATAGTTTTGGCTTTGAATATGTAAATAGCTTCAGAGCAAAGACAATTTTGAAGCTGTTAGAGGTCTCTTCCCCTTCTCCAGCACCGAACCAAACATTCCATATAGGAGAGGGATCAAAAGGCCTTGAAGATCTTGGGGTTGGCCAACAAAAATGTCCCTGCTACTAGCAATCTAGAAGAAATCCTAGAAGGTGTTGATGTTGATGACCTGCTGGAACAATTCTCAAAGGATGTCGAAGGAGAAGCCGCAGTTGATTCTTTCTATGCAGACCTTCCATGGTCACAAAATTGGACACATGAGATCAGTGAGGCAGGTCTTTGTGGCAAAGAGATACTTTGTACTTCCACATCTTTGCCAAGTAGAGCAACATATTGTTTCCTAGTGGCACGGCCATAGTTTTTGGTTGCCATTTGAAATCCTCACTCTAATACCTGCAAAGTCAAAGAAACACATAGCAAAATAGTTAGACATTATACTTTATCAATCTGAAGTATTTTTCCCAAAGTAATCAACGTTTTAAAAAAAACTAAACGAAACTGAGAACAAGCGAATGAAAGGTGAACGGAGCTTATTGTCTTGAAAGTTTAAGAGCATCACAACAACAATAATGCAGAAAGGGATGCTTGTCTTGAAAGTTGTGTTGGTCTTCTCCTCATTGGTTGAGAGACATTTTTCCCAAACCCTAAAAGGCCCCAAAATGAGCTCTTTTTCCTAATGACATGTTAGATATGGCTGATGTGGGTTGCTAGTGCTAGGGAGATCATTGATGTTTTGTTTTCAAAATGGTGGGATATGTACATTGGACCGCCTTAGATGAAGGTATTCTTGGGTATCCATCATGGCTTATCCCATGTACTTTGTCTCATAAGAATTAGCGTAACATCTTACATACAGTGGTGCATGGTCCCGATTCATTTTTGTACTTAAATTTCTATTGAAAAGATCTACTTTATGAAAATATCCTTCCAAAACCAAAAGATGATACTACCCTTTTGAAATAAAGAGTTTATTTACTTACACTATCATTTTGTACTAATAATGCAAAAACTAAGAAAGATAATTCTTACATTACTCTATATTGCAAAAATCCTACTATAAATTTTTATTTTTAAGAATCCTCATTTCAAAGTTTAACTTTTCCTTAACTTATAAATAACTTAAATAAACAAAAATCATTTAAATCCATGGATAAACTATATATATATATATATATATATATACATAGTTAATGTCCATCCATGAGATTAATTTACCATAAGAGTCCTCTAAAATCTCCAAGACCTGATAACGGTGTTAATAAACACCTTTCAGAGTTTCGAAACTCTAAATCTCCAAGAGCTAATAATGGTGCCAATAAACACCTTTCATAGTTTCAAAAAGCAAAAATGGTATAATCTCAAAAAACTTTATAATGGTGCCAATAAACACCTTGCATTAGTTACAATGGTTTTTTAAGCACACACCTTTAAATGACGCATCTTGATGGAGGGGGAAAGAGAGGGAAAGAAGTAAAAGAGAGAGGAAGGGGGAGAGAGATGGAATGGAGGGGGAAAGGAGAGAGAGAGAGAGAGAGAGAGAGAGAGAGAGAGAGAGAGAGAACGGGGGGGAGGGGAAGACAGAGGAGAGAGGAGAGGAAGGGAAAGGGGGAGAGGAAAGGGAAAGAGAGAATGGAGGAGATGTCTCTTGCATTGCCGCCATGGCAGCAAGAATTTTAACAAAAAAAAGAAGGAAGGGGAATGGGAGAGGGAAAGGGAGAGGGAAAGGGAGGGGAGAAATAAAATTTTTAAAACAAATTTAATTAGATAAGAGGAGAAAGCTGGGTGACGGGGATGGGGGGTAGAGATCGCCCTCAAGGTCGGTGAGAGTCAATGATTAGATAAGAGGAGAGAGGTGGGTGAGAGTCAATATATAGCCCTCAAGGAATTCAAACTTCCCGCTCTAGAATTGAAACTTCCCGCTCCTTCTCTCCCCCCCCCCACCTCTCTCTCTCTCTCTCTCCTCCCCCCCCCCTTCCCCTTCCCCTCCCCCATTCTCCCTCCCCCCCCTCCCCCCTTTCCCCTTTCCGCTCCCCTTTTCCCCCCCCTTTCCCCTTTCCCTCTCCCCCCTTCCCCCATTTCCCCCATCCCCCCTTCCCCTCCCCCCTCCCCCCTTTCCCCCTTCCCCTCCCCCCATTCCCCCCTTTCCTCCATTCCCCCTTCCCTCTCCCCCCATTCCCCCATCCCCCCCCCCCCACTTTCCCCTCCCACCTTTCTCCTTTTGCCCCCTCCCCCCTTTTATACCTCCCACCTCCCCTCCCCCCTCCCCCCCTCTCCCCTTCCCCCACCTCCCCTTTCCCCCCCTTCCCCCTCCCCCCCCCCCCACTTTTCATCCCCCTTTTCCCTTCCCTCCCTCCACTCTCCTTACTTTCCTTGCCAATGCGACAGTACTTCCTTCTGTTCCCCTCTACCATTCCATAATTCCCTTTTTTCCTAACTTTCCAAGGTAAATTTTTAAGAGCGAATATTTGCCCAAAGGCGAATCTAGGAGCTCCTCCAAACTACTTTAGCTAATATTTCAATCATGAAATTTGATGAAATTGCCCAAAAATTAACATAACTTCCTCATATGAGACCCAAATTTAGCCCTCCAAGTACTCAAATCGATTGGCATAAGCCATCTAGAGTCATGTATATGGTTAGAATTTTCAAATTCTAGCTTATAGAAAGCATGTGCAAAGTATTGTGCCCATCAAGTATGAGCGTATTTGAACAACAAACCTCAGATACTCATAACACTTGGTGAAAAATGGTGTTTGTGGGTGAGTTTGACCATCCAAAGCATATCCGATGGGCATGATAATTTGCATGCACATCAACATAGGTTGGATTCACATGTGTAAAGTATCATGCCCATCAAGTATGAGCACATTCTTATGACACAACTCAGATAGTTTCTTTTGGCGGTTGTGCATATTACTTGGTGAAAAACGGGGTTTGTGGCAACATTGGCCATCCAAAGCAGCGATGGGCATGATAATTTTTACATGCATCCAAATATGAAAGATTTATTCCTACACACAATATCATGTCCATCGGGTATGTGCGCACTCAAATAACACACCTCAGAGCATGTTTTTTGGCGATTGTGCATGACACTTAGTGAAAAATAGGGTTTGTGGCAAGTTTGACCATACAAAGCATATCTGATGGGCACGATACTTTGCACAGGACTCAAAAAAGGTGAAATAGACATGAGTACAAGGTATCATTCCCATCCGGTATGTGCGCACTTGAATAACACACCTCAAATACTATTTTTTGGCGGTTGTGCATAATACTTGATGAAAAATTGGGTTTGTGCTGCTTTGACCATCCAAAGCATATACGATGGGCATGATACTTTGCGCGCACCTCAACATAGTTTGGATTGACATGTGTGCAAAGTATCGTGCCCATCGGGTATGAGTGCATTTGAGTACACACCTCAGATATTATTCTTTGGCAAAAAATGGGGTTTGTGGCATGTTTGACCATCCAAAGCATATCCAATGGACACGATATTTTTCATTCACCTCTAATTAGATTATATTAACATGTGTGCAAAGCATTTTTCCCATCGGCTATGAGAGCATTTGAATAATACACCTCAGATATTATTTTTTGGCAGTTGTGCATAACACTTGGTGAAAAACGGAGTTTGTGGCACGTTTGACCATCCAAAGCAAGTCTGATGGGCATGATATTTTGCACGTGACTCAACATAGATTTTATTGATGTGTGTGCATAGTATCATGACCATCGAGTATGAGTGCATTCAAATGACACACCTCAGATACATATGACACACATCGGTTGTGCATAACACTTAGTGAAAAATGAGGTTTCAGGCAACTTTGACTATCTAGAGCATATCTGATGGGCACGATAATTTGCACACAGATCAAAATAGGTTGTATTTACACATGTGCAAAGTATCATGCCCATCAGGTGTGTGTACATTTGAATAACACACCCAAAGCATGTTTTTTGGTGGTCGTGCTTGACAGTTAGTGAAAAATAGGGTTTGTGGTAAGTTTGACCATCCAAAGCATATCCGATGACGATACTTTGCACAAGACTCAACTAAGATGAGTGAAAGGTATCGTGCCCATCTAGTATGTGCGCACTTAAATAACACATCTCAAATACTATTTTTTGGCGGTCGTGCATAATACTTGATGAAAAACTGGGTTTGTGCCGACTTTGACCATCCAAAGCATATCCGATGGACACAATACTTTGCACGCACCTCAAAATAGATTTTATTAAAGTGTGTGAAAAGTATTGTGCCCATTGGGTATGAGTGCATTTGAATAACACACCTCAGATACAATTCTCTGGTAGTTGTGCATAACACTTGGTGAAAAATGGGAATTGTGGCGAGTTTTACCATCCAAAGCATATCTGATGGACACGATATTTTTCATGCATCTCTAATTAAGTTATATTAACACGTGTTCAAAGCATCGTTTCCATCAGCTACTATGAGAATATTCAAATAATACACCTTAGATACTATTTTTTGGTGATTGTGCGCATAACACTTGTTGAAAAATGAAGTTTGTGGCATGTTTGACCATCGAAAGCATATCCAATGGGCACGATATTTTGTATGTTCCTCAACATATATTATATTAATGTGTATTCAAAGTATAGTGCCCATCGGATATGAGTGCATTCAAATGACACACCTTAGATACTACTTTTTGGCTATTGTGCATAACTCTTGGTGAAAAACGGGGTTTGTGGCAACTTTGACCATCCAGAGCATATCTAATGGGCACGATACTTTGCATACAGATCAACATAGGTTGTATTGATGCACGTACAAAGTATCGTGCTCGTCAGGTATGTGTGATTTGAATAACACACTTCAGAGCTTGTTTTTTAGTGGTTGTGCTTAACACTTGGTGAAAAATGAGGTTTGTGGTGAGTTTGACCATCCAAAGCATATCTGATGGGCATGATATGTTTCGAATTTCTCAAAATATATTAGATTGACTTGTATCAATAGTATCGGGCTGATTGGGTATCTGCATGTTTGAATAACACACCTCAAATACTATTTTTTGGCGGTTGTGCATAACACTTGATGTAAAACGGGATTTGTGACCACTTTGACCATTCAGAGCATATAAGATGGGCAATATACTTTGCACACAGCTCAAAATAGGTTGTATTGATGAACTTGCAAAGCATCATGCATATCGGGTATGTGCACATTAGAATAACACACCTCCAAGCGTGTTTTTTTAAGGTTGTGCATAACACTTAGTAAAAAATGGAGTTTGTGGTGCGTTTGACCATCCAAAGCATATTCGATGGGCATGATACTTTGCAAAGACCTAAAAATAGGTTGGATTGACATGAATGCAAAGTATCATGTCCATCTAGTATGTGTGTGTTCGAATAACACACCTTAAACTCTATTTTTTGGCAGTTCTGCATAACACTTGATGAAAAATACAGTTTGTGGCAACTTTCACCATCCAAAGCATATCCAATGGGCATGACACTTTGCACACAACTCAAAATAGGTTGGATTTATGCATGTGCAAATTATCGTGCCCATCGGGTATGAACACATTTGAATAACATACCTCAAATACTATTCTTTGGCAGGAAAAACGATGGGTTCATGGTGCGTTTAACCATCCAATGCATATCTGATGGGCAAGATATTTTGCACGCACCTCAAAATAGGTTTAATTCACACTTGTGCAAAGCATCATATGATATGGGTATGAGCACATTCGAATAATACAGCTCAGGTACTATTTCTTGGCAGTTGTGCATAACACTTAGTGAAAAATGGTATTTGTGGTGCGTTTGACCATCCAAAGCATATCCGATGGGCATGATTATTTGCACACACCTCAACATAATTTTTATTGACGTGTGTGCAAAGTATCGTGACCATTGGGTATGAGTGCATTCAAATGACACACCTTAGATACTATTTTTTTGCGGTTGTGCATAACACTTGGTGAAAAACGGGGTTTGTGGTGACTTTGATCATCTAGAGCATATTTACTGGGCATGATACTTTGGAAATAGCTCAAAATAGATTAGATTTATACAAATTCAAAGTATCGTGCCCGTCGGGTATTTGCGTGTTCGAATAACACACCTCAGAGCATGTTTTTTTGTGGTTGTGCATAACACTTGGTGAAAAATGGAGTTTGTGGCACGTTTAACCATCCAAAGCATATTCGATGGGCATGATACTTTGTACAGGCCTCAACATAGGTTTTATTGACATAATTGAAGACAATTGTGTCCATTGGGTATGTGCACGTATGAATAATTAATACATCTTAAAAAAAACCTTTGTAACTATTTGCAAGGTGTTTATAAAGTTCTTTGAGATTATACCGATGTTGCTTTCTGAAACTTTGAAAGGTGTTTATTGGCACCATTATTAAGTCTTGGCGATTTTAGAATTCCAAAACTCTAAAAGGTGTTTATTTTAACACCGTTATTAAGTCTTGGAGATTTTAGAAAACTCTAATGGAAAATTAATCTCATGCATGGACCTTAACTATATAAATATAAACATAAACATAAATAAATAAATATTATATATATATAATATTTTCATGGTTTTGTGTATATTTAAATTATTAATAAGTTAAGAGAAAGTTAGTTCTTAAAAGAGGATTGAATTTCTTTAAAATAAATATTTATACTAGGAATTTTGCAATACGAATTATGTTTTCTAGTTTTTGCATTATTAGTCCAAAATAATAGTGGGAGTAAATATAATTTTTATTCAGAAAGGATAGTGTCAAAAAGTAAACTTTTGATTTGGGAGGGGTAATCAAAACTCGCCCAAGATGGCCCACCTCCTTTGAATGCCATTTGGGGCTAATGTGGAGAAGGTGCACATGGGAGGAGGGTTAAGCATGGGTTAAGGAGGCGGGAGCAGGGTGGATGGTTTGGGTGGTCCCTATTGTAAGGGGAACAACCTAAAAGGGCTCTTTCTAGGCCTTACCACCCTCCATCTCAACATACCATCGTCCCACACCTTGGAGCACTCTCATTGGTACACCTCAGTCCTTCCCTAATATCCTTGAAATTAGGAAACACTAATTGAAGGCCCTTTTGAGACCCCATTTCTCCACTGATGATTATTGTGAAATTTATTTTTTAGAAATGATAGTGCCAAAAAGTAAACTTTTGATTCTCGAATGACATTTTCATATAGTAAACTTTTCATTTGGGAAGGATTTTTAGGATTAGTCCAAACGTAGACATGAGTCCAAAATTAATGAAATAAGTGTTAGTTGCTAGTAGGTGTGCTATTGCTGACGGGCAGTGGCTTTGTTTCAGTTGGAAAGGCAGTGTCTTTCATGACTTGAAATCACAAAGAGAGGCTTCACAAACTCATTGTTCAGAGCCATTCGATTATGGCGAGCTTGTGGCACGATGACTAAGCTTTGCAACCTAGCATATGCGCACACCTCGTGTAGTTGCATGTTAAGCCCAAAAAAATCATAATGATAAGTCTGTTGAAGTACAAACATTAAGATGTATGAGAAAATCGATAAGCAACGCTCTCTGGCCGCATATGAACTCGAGATAATTTAAGGCTTTATGGAGGTAAAAGTGAGCTTTTGCTTATCCAAAATCAGTTTATGCTCATGAGTCACTAGTTATTCAACATTTATGAACTAAGAATTTTCCAAGATCACAAATTGATGGACAATTTAAAAAAAAAAGCAAATTCATACAAACAAAAAAAGCTATTTACAAACATACTATTGAAAGAAAGATATTACTAAAAAAGCTATTTTCCAAAGAGAAAACAAAATACACAAGACAAAATCCACACAAAAAGAAAAAAATCAAAGATATCGCAAAACAATGTACTTCCAAAAAAGCTATTGTGCCACTTATCTTGCAAACTTACATATTGACAATGTGTGGTGGCCATCTCGTCCAACCCGTGTTTCTTGCCATTCCAGGTATTAGCTATTGCTTGTTCTCGTTCTTTGCATATTTTCTGTCATTCTTTCTACCGAGAAAGCTTCTTCTGCTACCTTCATCCAAATAGTGGGTTTTAACCTTCTGTTTTGAATGTATTTTTTCATGCTTGCAGAAAGTCAAAGAAATGTACGTGACTCGTGGGTGCAAGGTATTGAGTTCTCAAATTGCAATACAAATATGACTATTGATATTCATGTAATATGCTAGTGTCCTATCTATTCATAATACTTCTTTGTGTGTCAATCTAAATTCTTACAACATTCCTCTCTTTTGATGCATGTTGAGGTGAGATTCGGAATCAACAAGAAAGATAGCCAAGTTGGATGAAAGGTCGAAGGATGACATTTCATACTCTTGTAGTCCATGACACAATATTACATAGGTTGCAACTAAAGATAAATTATGAGCTCTTGGGAGTGTAATTTTGTTCATGTATTTGTTGGGCTTCAATTGCCAAAAGGCGCAAATCTTTGGACAGAATCAAGATAGTAATAAAACATTACCCCTGACATTTGCAGGGAGGATTGGGAACTCATGGACCCTGTGTCATGTCTCATGTTCATATTTTTTCGAATCCCCTATTTTTCTTTAGGAAAATTTCATTAAACTGTAGGATCTAAGTTCCATTTTAAAGTAGTAGTTATGTGTTCCATGGCAAAAATGGAACTTTGAAGTATAGTGAGTGAGAGTGAATATTGCTACCCACTTTGAAGTAACCTTGAGTTCTTTCAACTACATGGATGAAAAAATTTCTCTTGGAAAATCAAAGACTACATGTTTCCATATCTCACTTGAGTATACTATTCTCACGGAGGTGGAGAGCAACAATGAGGCAACATGACACTAAAACGCACAAAAGTAAATTATGTGCTATAGTTGTATAAAGTAAATACTAAAGGAATTATCAAGAGCTTTCTTTCTTATTAAACAAAAGCCAAGCCAGTGCTTATGTGCAGTTGAGCTCTCTTGTTCAAATTGTGGTGCAATGATTAGTAGGGAGAGGATTGTGGATTCCTAAAAGAGTTAGCAGAGCCTCTCTTTACTTGGCTAGCACTAGAGCACTTTATGAAACTCTAAAATCCTACGAAGTCATGTGGCACATTCTAAGCCGTTAGATGAACCAACCTATTATTAGCTACTTACAATATACTTAGAGGCTGTCCGCATACTGGGGACAACGAATGATGCAAAGCCTCCTCGGTGGAGGCTATTCCAAGGTGCCTCCATAATCAATTTTCGTTTCCCGTAGGAGAGGTGATCACATGGAATTGCTGGTCTAAACGCTAAAAAACTTGAATGTATGACAGACTGCACCAAAATGAAGAGCTCATATTGGCTTAATGTCTCAGAGTGTCAGTTACATCTTAAGACAAAGGTACCCCTCCCCACCCACAAGACCCTCCTCGGTGGGGGGTTGATCAGGTTGCCTTGCATCAAGGCATGGGGATTAGTCCCTACATGCTAGACCAACCTGTGATGACGATCTGTGCAGGGTATGGGGATGGCCTCTTAGCAGCTGGCCAAGCATCTTTAACCTATTAACCATGGACAAAGGAAAAAAAAAAGCAAGGACACGTGGTGGCTTGGAAGAGAAGAGCCTACCATGTGTCACAAAGAAGGAGCTCTTGAATGGAGGTTGGGAGAGGGGAGGAGGTGGAAAGACAAGAGGGAGGAAGGAGGATGGAGGAGATAGAAGTTCACCTTTGGGAGGAAGGAGGAGATGGAAGGTCAATGGAATTAAAGGAGGAGATAAAGCCATGGGTTAAGACTTGCCAAAATTTCAAAAGCCAATCCAAGTATGCAAGGTTAATTGATTAGAAATTTAAGAACCGATCAATGCATGTGGGCCAAAAGGAGCTCTCTCTCTCTCTCTCTCTCTCTCTCTCTCTCTCTCTCTCCTACGGCAACATGCGAGTTCCAATCCAAGTATGCAAGGTTAATTTATTAGCAATTTAAGAACCAATCAATGCATGTGCCAAAAGGATCTCTCTCTCTCTCTCTCTCTCTCTCTCCCTCTCCCTCCCTCTCTCTCTCTCTCTCTCTCTCTCTCTCTCTCTCTATATATATATATATATATATATATATATATCCCACAGCAACGCGCGGGTTGCACACTAGTTCTCGTTAAAGTTAGAGTTCAAATTGTGGTCAGGAGATGAGAGAATTGTGGATTCCTAAAAAGATAGCATAGCCTCTTTAAACACGAGCGAGAGAGAGAGAGAGAGAGAGAGAGAGAGAGAGAGAGAGAGAGAGAGAGAGAGAGAGAGAGAGAGAAAGAAGAGGGGGTATGGAGAGAGAGAAAGAAAAGAGAAATAGAATTTATTAGAGTCTTGGGTAGACCGAAGGGTCAATGAGACGCTGAGAAACATGATACAACTAGGGTGCGGTAGGTCGCCTAAGGGGAAAGGCAGAGTGAATTATGAAATTTATAATAAGTCGTTTTAAATTGAAATGAAAAAAGTAAGTTGAGAATATCAAAATTATATGCTTTTTTCTTTTTTGCATTTAAAAAGCAAAGATATGCTTTTACCCACAAGTGTTTACGTTATTTGAATAAAACCTTCGTGATTGACATTAATTAAAATCAATCTAGGGGCTCACATTCATTACACATGGCTCAAGGAGATGGAAGAAAATCGAAAAATATGATTTATGTAAGTTTTGAAAGTCAAGAAAGGGAAATACCTGACTATAAACTAAAACTAACCAGGCAATAGTAAGTCCGAGCAAATGTTGTGTGTGTTTAAGTGTTCCCTTCTTGCAAGTACCTCAACACAGAAACATATAAGAATTTAGAATATGCAAAAGCAAACGTCAAAAAACAAGGTTAAATTCAAAACATATATATAATATACTTTATATAACCACACAGTGTGGACGGGGAGGCGGCGTGCTTCCTTCCCCAAAGAGTTATAATCCGAGGGAACGGGCCCTTACCCGTGCACTGAGATTGGAATCGTCGAGAATATTAGCGCCGAGATTGAGTATCGCGAATATGTAAGAGACTGACACATTACCTAAATCTCAATGGGCATGTTTGTATTCCAAGTTGAGCATCCAAATTCATGTACGCACCAAGTATGTACGTCTACTTTTTTTGAAAAGATGCAAAACACATGTCTGAAATGGAAACAATATTAAAATACGATATTATTGAACAACAAATCATTAGTCTTGCTTTTATCAAAATTAGTATTGTAGAAGGAGCTCTCTGCACCCGAGTTCCTTCTCCATGCTCAAGCCTGTCCACTACAACCATACTCTTTGAACAAAGGCAAGTAGCTAAGAACTGCTTTGTCTTTAGGCACTTGGAAAATCGATTTGAAATCCATTATTCAATGTATGTTTTGTTCGTAACTGGACCACCCCATATCTGAGTCACCATGGCAGATCGAATTGCAAATTGAAAACTTGATCTTTCTTTACTGCAAGTACTCCTTGTAAGCAATCAATATTACCCTTTGTCTTTAGGCACTTGGAAAATCGATTTGAAATCCATAATTCAATGTATGTTTTGTTCGTAACTGGACCACCCCATATCTGAGTCACCATGGCAGATCGAATTGCAAATTGAAAACTTGATCTTTCTTTACTGCAAGTACTCCTTGTAAGCAATCAATAATACCCTTACAGAATGATCAAATTCTAGATATCTTTAGTGAAGCTTGACTCCTCGATACGCTTGCAATGATGTACTTTGTGAGAGACAAGTTTATCTCCATTCGTGTCGTTTAATTTGCCTAGTAATTTCAGGCAAGAACTCTCCTAATCTCGAAGCCTAAGCCCTTGCCAATATCTATTAATTCTTGGTAGCACGACTTCCATTTGTATTACAACTCTTTGTATTATCTCTTCTACTCTTTGTTTGGAGAGCTTCTACTTCTTTCTTGGCAGCGACTTCGATTTGTAGTATCTAATCTTCCTATTCTAAGCTCTTATGCTTTATGTTTGGACAGCTTCTGGTTCTTGAACGCTGGGCCTTAGGTCCATCCACAAATAAAATAATCAAGAGCTTGATAAAGTAATCAACCAAATATATGTGCTACAACGGGCCTGAAAGGATGAACTTGTGGATCATGACCCCTCATGGCATAGCCGTGTCACCCATAATAAAATCATCGTATGTCCCGTTCACATTGCCATCTTGCATTTTGAATCTACACTTGTGGCCTCAATTTCTGCTAGTTTTTCTTCTGCTTCCTAATCAATATATTTGACCACTGCGACCCATTTTGGAAAAATCATAGTCTGCCTTCTTTGCATAGCTCCTCCATAGCCTGAGAAAAAAAATTATATCATTGTTGTAATACTGATTTCTAGCTTCCACATCTCGGATGATGTCGAAGTTGAACAAGCATAGCGCTTTTCTGAGATCGGATGCAATGCTCAAGATGAAATTAGTACGAGAAAGCTCAACCTATGGGACATCTATATTAGCAGATGAAACTGTATTTGAAATCTAGCTAAACAAGACAGGTCCTCTTGAGTTTTTGAGCTGATCTTCATCGACATCAAGAATTGATCTCCTACGCATGCACTGGACATGCTCATCACAACAACATAAACTTTGAATATTAACCCACCCGATAGCATAGTCTCTCATATTCGTGCCTTTCGCAAAATATCCGCTACAGCTTTTCCTCAAGAGATGAGGTTGGGAAAGTTGTTTTTAGCTCTAGAAACAAGAGACATCACATTGACAAATCCCTCATGTTGCCACAGGCCATAAATTTCTTCGTTCATCACCTGGGATTAAGCCATACCTTCTTCAATTCCAGTTTCATCCTTGTCTCACGTCTCTTTGATTAGAATCAACTTGCCTTCGACTTTCTTAGCTTCCCTTTTGTGGATCCAGGATTGATCGATACGATGCAACAATTGCTTGACAATCACCTGCAGTAGCAAAGCAATTTATCCAACTACTATCAAGGCTGTCTACGCGGGAGGACTATTTCACATTAATGTCTACCATTGATCTATTTCAACAAAATCTTCAAACAAATCTAGGTTTCGTTGGTTCCTTTCTTTGAATCCGATTGCTTTTAGACCTATATAGTGCAGCAATAAAGAAACAATAATCATTGCTTTTCAGGATGGCAAGATGCATCGAAAAGAATTCTACAAAAAGACCAAAGCATAGGGATGAAGAATTATGCGAAAGACCTTAGGTTTCACAAGAGCGATCCAAATCTTTACTTGGCAGATTCATATTACGGATTACTAGCTATTGGTCCTAAAGGTGGGATCGCTAAAGTCTTGACTCAAGAGGCGGCTAGTGAACACATTAAGTTTGCATCATGTTGACGATGTGAGGCATCGTATCTCTCTCCTCGACCTTGGATTCCGTCATGTTGACGATGTGAGTTGTTGTTTGAATTGCTGCCCTTTGCCACCTTGCTTGGAAAACTTGCCCCTCCCCGCAAGCATTTGACTTGCAGCCCAGCAAGGTGGCCGAGCAAGTCACTCGTGACCCAACGTGCTAATGAAAATGATACTCTTTACTTCGTCGCCACAGTGAGAAAATAGCTCCCAATTCCCTCTGGTTGCTCCTATCCTTCTGCTTCTTGAATATTCTCCTGCTGCAGCACCACTTGGAATTCGGCCAAATGGACATGCAAGGGGTCGTTGTCCGGTGTCAGATTGATGATTTCCCACAATTCCATCATCCCTACCATTGGTTTCTTCGTCACCGGATCACTAAACTTCTTGAAATTTAGTAAAACAAATGCGTCGGATCTCCCGTCACACTGTCGAATTTGTAAAGCACGATGCTTCTCTTGGCTATGGCGTCCTTCATCTGCAGCTTCTCCACCTCTGTAAGCTTCTTTGGTACCCTACTCTCATCCGTCACCACCTCCTTCATCACCATGAACTTCATCACCTTTTCGTTCATTTCGTTGGGTACACCCTGCTCGGAAACGGATACACCGCGTTGTTTGTCATTACCGCCTTCGTTGATGATCCTGCAAAATCTACCACCACGTCCACTATCTCCGACGGTGCCACCAGTATCTCCATCACCACAGGCTTGTCGAAGTAGAAGATGTCCGATTCGATCTGCATGAAGTTGAGGCTCCCGTGAGTTAGTCTAGCCCTGTAAGCTCGATGTCTTCAAGCAGCAAGCCTTTGTGCTTTCTTATAATCCTCGTAATGTTACTAGCCCTCCCAATTGGATCCCGCATAATACAATCACATCCTCACCACCATTCTTGAAACCTCGAGAAATAGCTGAGACATACACCAAAACTTCCACACCACGCCAACTACTAGCCAGAGGTTTAGCATAAGATCGTACGCACAAGAAAACGCTGACAAGCAAACAAAGTTGGTAGAGTTCACAAATCAAACCACACCGGGCTTCAAGGTTCTTCAACATAAAAACTCCAGTTTCAGGGCCAAACCCTGGAGGCAATTCTATACCACCGTCGTGATTGTTTCAAGCGTTTCCCAAAGTGGCTCAATCTTAGAACGCACCATAACATAATAAGATCCTAGAGACTGCAATTCTGCACCAGCACCATCATTATCGCTATACCAAAACCATGAAAGACGCCAGGGCAAGATTGATAGATTAATCAAATGGTTTTTTGAGATTTTTGAGCTTTCAAAAGCATAACATGAAAAGCTCACGTGAAAAGCTTTTGTCAAACATCAGATCAATTTACATCAATGAAGTCTATTTATGACAGGTTCAAGGAGATGTGAGAAAACCCAAACATCTCTTTACGCTGCCTATCGTAACAAGCTGAAAGGGTGGAGCTACTAAAACGAGAGAGAGTGTGTGTGTGTGTGCGCACAATGAAGTTCAGCGAGCGAGCGAGAGCGATGACAAGCAGGGGCGATATGGGTAGTGATAATAAGGTCTGGAGAATGAAGTTTTGCGATCCCTGCCCCTGAGGAAAGCCATAGATCACCGGCCCAGGAGAGGGAGAGGAGGAGAGGGTGGCTGAGATGCTGGTTTCAAAGTTACGGTTCTGCAATCCGATGTGGGTGCAGCGGACGCCATGGCTGCATTCCACCGGCCGCCTGTTTGTGGCTTCGGAGGATCAACACAGTGAAGGTCACAAGCCCGAGGTGCAGCTGCAGCAGCAGCAGCAGCAGCAGGAGCAACAGCTGCTGCTCTGTGATGCTTTTCGGGGTAGAATCAAGGAATGGATGGAGACTGTGCCGGAGAAGATTTTTACGCCCAGCATCCGGCGAAGTCGCATAAACAAAGATCCCGAATCTGAGTTGAACGATGCTAGAGCGGAAGAGAGTGAGTCCGAGGCCAAAGATGGAACCGAAGAACCTGAAATGTACGGCTTCTATGAGAGTGCTGGGAAAATCAACACTATTCCTTTCGCAATCTTAGCTCCTAAGGATGAAATCTACCAGAAGCTGAGCGAGGGTGGGGTTGTATCCTCCAGGTTGAAGAAGCCCCTGCCAGTTCTTAAACTGGTGAAGCGGAGTGACGCTGAAATCGTCAATTGGTATCACAGTCTCGGTCGAGAATTGCTGGAGTACTTCCGTATCTGCGATAATCTGAGCGAGGTGAAGGCTATTGTGGAGTATCACGTCAGGTGGTCGGCCATTCGGACTTTGGCAAAGAAGTACCGTTGCAACGAGCGAGAGATTGTTTCTAAGTATGGGAGGGACTTGCAGTGCGAGGATAAGAAGGGCAGAAAGGCTGCCTTGTTGTCTAGAGAGGAGATCAAACAAGTGAAGAGGGGCGTGAATAAGAAAGTTCAGGTTACAGATCGATTCAGGGCTCTGAGGGTGCTTGCAAACATGGATTAAACAGACTGTGACGTATTTCGAGTTTCAAGGGTAATTTACCTGCCGTTGAAGCAAAGGGGCGTTGATCTAAACATGGCCTTTTCGAATTTGCAAGGTGGAATTGGGCAATTGGCAACATAGATTTTGTGATGAGCAAGGAATGTGTGTCATTACCGTAGCCCCAATGTTCCCTTTCCTGAGCTGTGGTTGCCTTGAGATTGTTATCCTCTTAAGCATCCCACGGTTTGGGCTCCGCCACTCAATTGCCTTTTTCTCCATCAAAATTTGCCAAAATACCATAGGCACTCTAGTTGATTTATATGCTAAATATGTTGCTCATACGGGAAATCTATTGCAGACAACAAATTGACTTCTAAATACTCCGTTCACTTTTTTCAAGATCAATAAGACTCTCCGTGCACGTGTTTTTTCTTACGCCCTCACTGTAGGTATCAATCGTGGAATTTATGACACTCTTAACATTTCAAATCTAAGGGATGAACCGGAGCATTGTGAGGGTTACTACCGAAGGCCTTTTCAACCAATATCTACAGCAAGTAACCAATAGAAGTAAAGTTTCAGACGCAGCCATGGAGGAGGAAAAAGAGTAGGTGGATAGCTGCCGGGTCTGGTGGTTCACATGACCCGGCCGTCATGTTTAATACAGCAGGCTTCCATTCAATGTCAACAAGGTGTGATTGGTGTAGCAGCTGAATGAGATTGTATGGGCCATCTGCTCAGATTCAGTCACCACTCAGCGTGCTTCATGGGAGATTTTCTCATACAGCCATGGAGTTTATGTGCTGGACACATTTTTTGTGTCATTGGTAAAGGCCTTCCCTCCTATTTGGGCCAAGTACCTTCCCTTCATATTTGTGGAGATGGCCACCAAGTGGTGTGAACCCAGCCTTATTACGCACGGGGTAGGAGGGTGCATGTAATTTAGTTATGGCAAAACCATCCTATTTACGGGCAGCCCTATTGATCAACACTAAACCCTTGTTGTGTAAGCTTTATGAACTACATGGTGTCCTTTCAAATACATCCCGAAACAGAGTTCTTCATGGGAAGCAATTTGACTGGTTTAACGCTTATCTGCAGACAGAATAAATTGGCCTATGTTGAGCAACCTCTAGACTTTGATGTTAAGGGGAAGTAATTGGTGTGCAAGTTAAGGGAAGGCGTCGCACAGGCTGAAATAGGCCCAGAGAACTTGGCACCATGGAATTGATTAGTTCTTCACCCACTATTGGGCTCACCCATAGTCCTGGAGATACGCATTGGTATGGGATGATCTTATTGTTGATGAACCTATCATCTCTGGGAATCATCGTAGTGTAATAACAGATATACAGGTCATGCTTTAAGATGAGTTTGTGGTTTGAAATGATGGACCTAGGAGAGCTTCACTACTTTCTTGGTATGGAGATTAGAAGATGGCTGATGGAATCTTTCTTAAATCAGCACAAGCATTGCTTGGAACTTTTGGAGAGATTCTGCATGATGACCGGTTACTCCAATGGATCCGAAAATTGAACTTCTCAAATATGATTCTTGGGACACACCTCAAGATGATCCTGCATGTATCCAACATGAGAGCGAAAGCTGCACTGTTACAACTTATTGCACACAATCCAGTGTTCCATGATTGCACAAAACACAGTGAGTTGTACTATCACTACATTCGGAAGCTGATTGAGGGACCTGTTAACGTTGCGCATAGGGGAAGCATGTGCGCACGCGTGAGAGAGAGAGAGAGAGAAAGATATATTAACGTCGACAGAAGCCCTCCCGGGGCTATGCGACCAAACACACATCCAAAAGGGAGCTTACAATATCTGGATATGACCAGAAATTAGAGGAGTGCCCATGACAACTCAGCTCTAAGTTACTATAGCAGCCTGTTCCTAGATTTTTTCCCTTAGAAAAACTATAGAAAAGTGGCCTTCATTACATCAGTTTAAGACTGAAGGTCTCTAGGTTTGGATTTAAAATCCCTGATTAATGCTACTCCATCTCGGTAGACAGCTCATTTTCCAGCTTTGCGTGCATCTTTCACTTTAGCTAGTTTTGTGTTCCGTTGCTTGAGCTGAGCTGAAGTAAGCTCCTCTGATATCCAAGCTCGGGTACCCTTCAGCTTATTTGTCTGTAGGAGAATCTTTGTTCGTCCTGCCCTCTCATTAAAATGTACTTGAAGTTGTTTTCCCTTGCGAGTGACACCGTTGATGTCTTTGGTATTCCATTCAACTTGTGGTATAGCTTTATTGAGACAAGTGATGAGCTGAAGTAAGCTCCTCTGATATCCAAGCTCGGGTACCCTTCAGCTTATTTGTCTGTCGGAGAATCTTTGTTCGTCCTGCCCTCTCATTAAAATGTACTTGAAGTTGTTTTCCCTTGCGAGTGACACCATTGATGTCTTTGGTATTCCATTCAACTTGTGGTACACCTTTATTGAGACGAGAGAGAGAGAGAGAGAGAGAGAGAGAGAGAGAGAGGCAAGATAACTCCGTTGACAGCGTTGAAAACAGTCCCAAACAGAGGGGTGTGTCAGGCTGTAATGGAGCACTCCAAACATGTAGGGTGGAGGTAGGGCCTGCAGACAGCCGGCCAATCCAGTCGGCCTGCTTGACCTGACCCAGGCTAGGCTGGCTGACCCCACCTTGGTCAACCAACCTTGTGTAGTCCAAGTAAAGAATGATGAGCTGTCGAACAAACCACACCCAATATTCCCTCAACACATCACATTCAAGAACCCCAAACAATGAACTCGAAACACATCCCGTCCAAGTCTTTGCCGCATCAAACAACAAATCTAGTCCATGGCTCCAAAGCTTATCTAACCTGCCAGTTTTCAGTTTAAGGAGCTGCTGAAAGTTGTCTTTTTCCTTGGAGTTTGCTCTTGGCCTTAAGCCAACAATCCTTGGCCAGGTGACCTCTCTTTCCACAAGAATAGCACCGGCTCTGTCCTTTCTTTTGCACTGTTGAGAGTGCCTGATCACAATTAAGAGGCATTTGCAGCATACCTCGGGACAGGAGAACAGATTCTTCCTACAAGAGAAGAGAGCAGAGGTCAACAAAGTCCCACTAAGATGTCGTGCCCTGGCAGTGCAAAGCTTGAGAAACCATAACATACTTTGGTGGAAGCTTTGTGAGGATAAATGCAGCCAACTGAGGAGAGGGTAAGGAAGCACTCATTGCCTGTAGCTGGTCATGGATGACATTGGCCTTCATCAAGAACAGCTGGATCAAGCTACTTGTAGAAAATTCAAGATTTTAGAGCTGACCGTGGAAATTGACACCCTGCATAGAGGAATCCCAGGCATAGAGGTCCTCCAACTTAGGCTACACTTCGGAGGCACTAGTCAATGTTTACACTGCTGGGAGACCTCCTTTGTAATGGTCCACACCAATGCTGAGTGTGCCTTGGAGTCACCGTCCTCCCAAATCCTGCAGTCCCTTAAGGAAAGCTTCCTCCCAGTCAGCGTCCCAATGGATTGAGTTCTGTGGATGTTCGAGCTTCTGCTCGTACCCTTGAACAATTCCCAGAGGCCTTTGTGAATGAACCAGATCTTCATGTTCAGCTTCCAATGAGAATAGTTGGATCTGTCGAGTTTGTCCTCTTTGCCAGTACATGGGGGTGCCATGGATCCACTTCAGTCCTCAAACACTTGTGCTGAAAGCAACAGCCTTCTTTAAGTCATTGTTTCTAGCCACGCCTTTAACAGTGGTTCACCTTCTGCCCAAGCTGTCCATGCTACATTATATTGTGCAATCACCACACAATCAAGACATGGGCGATGGTTTCATTCATGTGTGATTCAAGACATGGCCCGTGACAGTATCTTGGACTCAGCAACCAGCAAACTCTGACACACAAAGGGGTATGTCAGGGTGGAATAGAACACTCCAAACGTGGCAAGAGAGCCTTATTTATAGGGTGGTGGTAAGGGCTGTAGACAGCAGACCCAGTCGGCCTCCTTGACCCGACCCAGGTGAGGTCGGCTGACCATTGACCCAACCTTGGTCAGCCAAATTTTGGCCTGGTTAGCCCCAGCCAGCTGTTAGAAACCAGCGTGAGACAGGCCTTTAACCAGCCCTCTAGCCCCCCAAAACTGAGTGACGTACTCCTTTCCATGGTGGGCACACTCACATAGAAGCCCTCACTCTCCACATATGAGATGCTCTTAATTCTAGCAGGATCGTGTGGTGGAGCTTGTTCGCTGTTCGAGAATGGCGAATGTAGCTGACCTTCTGACAAAGGCACTTTCTCGGGAGCAGCTGGAGTATCTTCTTTACTGTGTGAGTATAGGATCACAGTTAGGGCTGAGGGAATGTTGGAATGTACTGTTTAGGCCACCACCTGCCTGTGAGCCCCATCAGGGGATATTAGGCCTGCCCAGGGATGTTTTTTTGGTGGTGTTATTATGCCCTGATTATGGGCAGGCACCTTGGGAAGGGAGATGCTGTTAGTGCACCTTTTTGAGGGCTGCCTTGCACATGAGGCTGCAGTCGACTGTGCACAGCAACCCTCAAGGTCTGGGAAAAGGCCCTGCTGTGGACCTTTTATGGGGCCAAATCTTCCCCTATATAAAGCTCTCTCTCTCACCTCATTTTCAGTATTTTTCCCTCTCACTTCCAGTGCCTCTCCAGTCAATCTCCTGCTTACCCTAGCCCACCTAAGTGTTTCCCTGAGGCATGTGGAGGTGGAGCATTGATGCAACAGAGGTTTCTCATCGTAGTGGGAACCGTAATAGTGATATTTTGTACATGATTCACCATTTTTGTCAGCTGTAATAAATCACAGTTCTATTTTCTGTGTGTTCGCTGAGTCATTGTAGAAGTTGAGTGTGTGAAGTTGGCTGAGTCTGCCCTTCACCTCCGGAGTGCCGTCAGAAACTCAGTACGAAGACTTTGTATAAATGGATGCTCAAGTATGTGTGGGTGTGTAGATTTGTAAGTGTGAGAGCATATTTTTATACTATGGTCTACACCCACTGGTACAACAGCATCTCTTGCACCTTCCATCTGACTTGCCTATCTTCAGACTGCTACAGTTTGTCCTAACAGCTTTGTGCAAGATGAGCCACATGAGGATTGACATTTTTCCTGGAGTGCTTTTAATCTATATATCTTCAATCTGCTATGCTATGAGCGTGAGCGTGGAGTGAAGTGTAGAAGCATATATGAGAGGGCGAGAAAATCAACACAAGAAAGAGGCAATGGCAACTGTATATACAGCAGGGCACCAGCAGAGGAGGAGAGTGTGCTCTGGGCAGGGCTATCTATATAGCCTGCCTAGTGGGCCGATTGAGGGGCAGCCAATTGGTCGACCCCAGGGCTAGTCAACTGACCAGGCTGGTTGTCGCGGGGACGTAAATTCATGTGCAAATAACCCCGTGGACAAACCCGAAATGGCCATAGGAGACTGGCCTAGAGGAAGTGCTAACTTCCTAGAAGTCGCTAGAGTTCAATTCCAAGTGCACCCACTAGGCCCAAGTGCTAGGCTAAGGCTAGAAAGAGGGGTCAAAAAGTTGTGCCCAAGGGGAGACCAATGTATCGGTGGTAAAACACGTTAGGACTTTTAAGTGTGTCATTGGTTGTAGGGGTTAGGACCTTAATGACGGGGGCGGGAGCAAATGTGCCATGTGGCAATTTCCCATGCACCCTTCTCTCCAGGCATTCCTCAATTGTACGGATTTTGACGTCTTCTTTTCTCTTTTCCTCATGCATCCTAAGGTCCTATATCTCCCTCTCTCTTAGTTTCAGAGAGGGAGCTTAGCAGCCACACAGAGGCTTGGGGACGGGGGCACTAGGGCAGGCAAGATTTCGGTAATGGCACTGCATCCTAGACCAGATTTTCACTTTGAGGGCTATCATTGAGGAGGTGAGGCCCAGACACGAGAAGGTCTACACATGCTTTGTAGACTTTCGGAAGGCTTTTGACATTTTCCCACGGTCCCGCATGATCAGAAGACTACAGGAGCTACAGATTCCAGAGACATTGATATGAGGGGTGATGAGCCCGTATGAGTTAGTTAGAGGCAGAGTTTGTGCCCCAGGTGGTCTATCGGATTGGGTTGAGAGCACCATCGGAGTGAAGCAGGGCTACCCCCTCTCACTGACCCTCTTTGGGCTTTACATTGATGAGATCACTTCCTTCATAGACCGCCTGGGAGGCGAAGGATCACTAATGGCTGATCTCATGACGCAGATATTGCTATACACTGATGACATAGTCCTTATCTTATCCTCAACAGACGGGCTGCAAGGACACTTGGAGGCCCTAGAGGTGTTATGTAGAGAGAGACCTGACAGTCAACCTTGGGAAGACCAAGGTTATGGCCTTCAACACCTCACATGCAGTGCTCCGTCGACTTAGCTTCACTTATCAAGGCGAGCCAGTGGAGATAGTGCAGTCCTACACCTATTTAGGAGAAGTCTTCACAGAACCGCTTCTTTCACTATGAACATGCAGCCCATGCACGACTCACACAAGCACGAGGTGCTCTAGCCCGATTGGAGAGATTGTGCTTCTAGGCACACTTTCAGAGTCCACTGACGAAGTGCTGGCTCTTCGATACGCTAGTGCGGCTGACCGCCATGTATGCATCACCGTTCTGGGATGTGACCTACTGATAGCAGAGTGGAGGAGATTTGAGCGGCTATAAGTGACTATGGGATCTAGGATGATTCGGAGCAAGCCCTCAGTCTTGCATGAGCTAGTACATGCAGAGTTCGCCATGGCACCACTACAGGCTGATGCCATCTTTCAGGCAGTGACAATTCATTCACAGAGTCTAGGACTTACCCTAGTGGAGACTATTGAGGTTGGCTCTGGAGTCATCTAGACGACTAGTTGAGAGCGGGACGGACACATGGTATGCACGTATATCCACATGGTTTGCCAGACACAAGATTTAGATGGACAGGCTCCCTCCCTTTGAGTATAATATGGATGCATCCTCTGAGTCGATTCCACAAGATGAGATTAACCATATCATACGGTTAGACCTCCTTCAGCTCCACACATCTCGGGCTTGGGGAGGAGATCAGGAGCTCCCCACCAAGACCCAGTTCTACCGCGACCATTTCTTGAGATGACAAAGTATGAAGAGGGGAGAGGAAAAGAGTGGAGATGAGGAGAGAGGGCACAGCTAGAGAGCACACCACAAATGACTAACTGTACACTAGATTTAGTTTAAAAAATAGAATATACACAAACCCATTTAGGGTTAGGGTTAGGGGATCTAACCGTTTCCTTTATAGCACTCTATAAGGTTAGTGCTATGCACATATGATCACATGATGGTGTTATGCACACGTGATCACATGATGTTGAGCGTGAACTCTCAACACCTTCCCTTAAGATCAACATCATGAAGTAGGCCTTCCCTCAAGATGATGATTGTGGGGAATCGAAGAAGGACTGAGCATTACATTCCATCACACCCCTTTAATGGAAATGTCCTTCCTCTGTGTCAAACCAAGAGCTAGTCGATGTTTCTCGAATAGCTCTTTACCGAGTGGTTTGGTAAAGATGTCTGCAACATTTTCTTTGCTATCACAATGCTACAGTGTGATGTCACCAAGTAACACTCTTTCTCTGATGAAGTGCTCTCTGACATCAATGTTCTTTGCCCTGGAGTGATATACTAGATTCTTGGCCAATGCTTGAGCCGATTGATTATCACAGTATATTGTTGTTGGCTTTGACTCATCAAAGTAATCTGTTTCTGACAATAGTCTTCTGAACCATAAAGTCTCACATGCACATGTAGTGAGTGCTCTATATTCTGCTTCAGTCAAAGACAAAGAAACAGTTGGCTGTTTGTTTGACAACCATGATATAGCACCTTGACCAAGGAAAAATGCATATCCCTGTGTCGATCTCCTGGTCTCATGATCTCCGGCATAGTCACTGCCACAGTATCCATGCAACCGTGGATGACTTCCTCTGTATTCTATCCCAAACTTTCTTGTACCTCTGATGTATCTCAAGACTCTTTTGGCTGCATTCCAGTGAGACTGTTTTGGATTTGCCATAAACTGTGCTAGTGAGCTTAGTGCATAACAAATATCTGGCCGTGTGATTGTCAGATATATAAGAGATCCGATGAGTTGCCTGTAGTATCTGTCATTGATTGTAGGCTTTTCTGAATCTTTAGTAAGTTTCAAACTCTGTTCCATCGGAGTGGCTGCAATCTTGCAATGTGCCATATGAAACTTCTTCAAGAGATTATCAACATACTTGAGCTGACTCATGAATGTGCTATTCGAATCTCTCCAGAACTCAATTCCAAGACAATAGTGCATAAGTCCAAGATCTTTCATGTCGAACTCTGTAGATAAGTCTTGTTTCAGTTTTCTGATGAAGCTATCCTTACTTCCTGTCACAATCAGATCATCTACATACAAAAGTGCAATAGTAATGTCTTCCCCTTGAACTTTGTAGTAGAGAGTATGATCTGCATTGGATTTCATGTATCCTAGATTAGTAAAATACTTGTCGATTCTGTTGTACCAACTTCTGGGTGCTTGCTTTAAGCCGTAGAGACTTTTCTTGAGATGGCAAACCTTATTCTCCTTTCCTGGTTCAACATAACCTGCTGGTTGTTGCATGTAGACTTCCTCGTCTAGGTAACCATTGAGAAATGCATTCTTGACATCAAGCTGATACACATTCCATCTGTTGAGTGTCGCTAGTGATATCAAGAACCGAATCCATCTTTGCTAGTGGAGCATAAGTCTCATCATAATCTTGACCATATTGTTGTGCAAATCCTTTTATAACTAGTCTAGCTTTGTATCTCTGAATAGCTCCATCTGGATTGTACTTCTCTTTGTATACCCATTTGTTTGCTATGGCCTTCTTTCCCGGTGGAAGGTCGCATAATTCCTAAGTATTATTCTTATACAGAGCATCCATTTCTTCATTCATAGCAGTTTGCCATTGTGGCTTGTCTATTGCGTCTTCGAAGTACACTGGCTCTTCTGTAGCCATGATGGTAGTCATAAGAGCATAATTGGTGGTTTCAACCTAAATTGCTTTGCCTTTCTGAGCATATGTCAATCTGATTGGAGGTCTGCTTTCCCTAGTAGACCGTCTGAGCTGCTGTGGCTCTACTTGGGGTGTTGCTGGCAATTCTTGCTCTTCTTCATCAACCTGTTCTGTAGATGACTGTGAAGTCGATGCTTCTATCTCCTGTGTAGGTGAGGTTTTCCATTCTGATTTCTCATCAAAGATTACATCTCTGGAGATAATGACCTTGCAGTTGATGGGATCATACAATTTGTATGCTTTGCTTTCTTCACTGTAGCCAACCATGATGCATTTACGTGACTTCGCATCCAATTTCCTACGATGATCATGTATGTGGGCATATGCTATGCAACCAAATATGCGGAGATGCCCAATGTGTGGCTTATGTCCAGTGAATGCTTCGTAAGGAGTCATACCCTGAATCGGTTCGGTAGGAAGCCGATTAAGCAAATAGTTTGCAGTGGCTATTGCTTCTGCCCAATACTGATTCGAAAGATGCTTTTCACTAAGCATTGCTCTAGCACTGTCTGCTAAAGTCCCATTCTTCCTTTCAGCTCTTGCATTCTGCTAAGGAGTATCTACACATGTGAATTTTCTTCGTATGCCGTGATTTTTGCAAAAGTTCATGAATGCTGAAGACATGTATTCACCTCCTCTATCTGATCTCATGACCTTGATCTTTCTGCCTGTCTGGTTTTCTACCATGGCTTTGAATCTTGAAATTTGGAAAACACTTTAGATTTCTCTTTCAGAAAGTAGACCCAACAATATCTGCTGTAGTCGTCGATGAAAGTCAAGTAGTAAAGTGAACCATTGATGCTGCGGGTCTGGGCATAACCCCATACATCTGTATGTATCAAATCAAGAATACCTCGTGCGCGAGAGGTACTTCTACCAAAGTTGGTTCGCTTTTGTTTGCCGAAGCAGCATGCTTCGCAAACCTTTCCAAGAAACTGTAGCTTTGGAATCTCAATTGCCATATTCTGATTCCTGAGATCTAACAAGTACTTGAAGTTGACATGACCATATCTCTTGTGCCATTTTGCAAATAGTGGCATCTGTTGCGGTTCAGCTGACATGGCATGCTTATCTGGTACTGTAGCTAGCATTCTGTATAAGTGTCCTTCCTTGACACCTGTTGCTACTAGCTGACATCTTTTGGATTTATCTCTGATAGTGCATTCATCACCGTCGAAGATGACTCTGTAGTTGTGTTCCGTCATTTGACCTACTGACAAGAGGTTTTTGCTGAGCTTCGGAACATAGAGCACATCTTTCACCAATCCTTTCGTACCAATGAAATTGTTCATAGGGATAACACATGTCCCTTGGTTGGATTCGGTGTATTGTCTGCTGTGTAGATGACATTTTTTTGACCTAATGGCTTCATTTCTGTGAACCATTCTTGATGATTTGTCATGTGAGATGATGCACCGGTCTCGATGTACCAAGGATCCTGTTCCACTTGGTCGACTTGATAGCTGTAATCCTCTTTGGGATTGAAATTAGAGTCTAGGTACAGTGTATCAGTCTGATGCATTTCCTCACTTGCAAGAAACATATTTCCATGTTCATTTGCAAAATGACTGTGACTTGAATGTCCAACACGATGATTTCCTCTGCCTCGGAGATTCCCTCGATTATTGCTAGATTGATTGCCTTGGTCGTATTGCTTCTTGCGGCAATCTCTTTCATAGTGTCCAAACTTGTGACAGTAGTTGCACTGAATGTTTGACACGTTGGTGGATGCATTCCCTCGTCCTTGAAATCTTCCTCAGTTGGAATGATTTTCTCTTTGCTGATTCTAATGCTGCTGAGGATGATGCTGATGCTGATGTTGATGTTAATGTTAATGTTGATTTTGATTTTGTTGCTGGTGATGACCACTTTTCTAATGTGATCTATCTCTGCCTCTACTTTTGTCTGAAGCTGTGAATGCCTGATCATTAGAATGACCTTTACTTGCTTGGATTGCCTGAGTTCTGAATTCTTCACCAAGTAGGACTGACTAAAGTTCTTCCAGTGTCGGAATTTGCCGTTGGATGGCAATACTCTAGACTAGATTCTTGTATCCCTCTCCTAGTCCATTTAGAATGACTTGAACCATTTCTGCGGTGTTCATAGTCTCTCCTGCTGCTACAAGTTGATTGTTGTAGTCTTTTATGCGGAGTACATAAGCATGACCGGTTTCACTACTGTTGCAAAAACTCTGGTTGATTTGGTTTCTTAGGGTGAGAATCCTAGATCTGTTCTTGGACTCTTAGAGAGTTGCGAACATATCCCATGCTTCTTTCGATGTCTTGATTGTGTTGAGCTATCTTAGCATGACATCTTGCACATTCTACTTGATCAGATGATAGGCATACTTGTCTTTCTTGTCCCATTTTGCTTGAGCTCGGGCAATGGCTAGATCTGCTACTGGTGTGGAAACTGTTTGTGTAGCTGTAGATCTCGTTGTAGATTCCGTTGCTGGTGCTGTGACAACAAATGGAGTAGAGCTACTTGTGGCTGGATCGTCCAATGGTCTAGGTGTAGACCCATCGACATACTCCCATTTGTCCTGAAGTACAAGAATGGTCTCCATTCGGTATTTCCATGTACCGTAATTGGAGTTGTCTAACTTAGCAGATGCCTCCAGATTGAGATTGCTAGTCGTAGACATGGTGCAAGAAACGTACTCAAAAGTGTCGTGAAAATCTCTGTATGAATCAACTACAAATACACTGACTGTACCAAGTGAAATCTATGAACCGTCGGTGAAGATAGAACTGCAATATATAGAATTTGATCTGCATTACAAGGCTTGTGGCAATGGTGCCGGGAATAGCCAAGAGGCTTTACAAGGCTGAAATGATGTACACGATGCCGTGAGATAGCCGAATAGGCTTTACAATGGTGGCATGTGTGTGTGAAATCAAGTGCTATCTGCCCGTTGAAACAATCTGCAATGCCTCTGTACTCTCTGAAGTCTGCTCAATGAACTGATGAACGTAAGGTTTCAGGTAATGTAATGATGGAAACCATATGTGAGCGTATGGACTGACTCCGAGTAGGTACTAGTCGGGAATTTCGGGCATGGCTTAGATTGGCAGCTTGGGGAAATTCAAAGCGTCCCCTCTATGGTGATCTAGTCTGCTCTGATCTAGATCTATACCAACCGTCAATCGATGAAAGAACAACAAATAATTCATTTTCTTTTGTTCTTTTTAAGTGCTGGGTCAGATGCGTCGATGTAGAGGCAAATGTGCGTGAAGGAAGTGGTTTTGTCGGCAAGGCTCAAATGTGAGTGTCACTTGCATCGAAATGTGCGCGTGATGTGACGAGCGCATAGAGCACAAAAAAACGAGCGACTTTCTTTCTTGGAGCGCCCTCAAATTCTTCACGGATCAAGAAATACGACTTGATCTAGGTGGAGGGGCAAAAGGAGTGCAAATGGCGCTCAATGATGATGTGTCACTGTGGGTCACATGCAGTGTGATGTGGCATTGTGCCTAGCAAGAGGGGTGCCTGTGGAGCCCTGTGCTGAGGTGGTAGGAGTGGTCACATGCAGTGACTGTGAAGAGGTAATTGTGCCTGTAGGGCTTAGTGCTGACTGGACAGTTGAGGTGGCACTGCTGAGGTGGCATAGATGATGATGTCAGTAGATGATGTGGCAATGATGACATGGCATAGATGACATGGTATTGATGATGTGGCAATGATGATGTGGTAAATGATGTGGCAGGTGATGTGTCCCTAATGACGTGGTAATGGTGATGTGGCAATGGTGACGTGGTAGTGATGATGTGGTTGATGAACTGGCAGGATGACGTGGTCGTGATGACATGGTTGCCATCGTGGCACTTGGAGATAAGGGTGATGATGTGGCAGCCTCACGGGGCTACTGACATGGCAGTTAAGGTGACACGTGGCCAGATAAGATGCTTGATGATGTGGCGAGTGGATAAGTGCCAGGTGTAGGGATATTGGAGGTCGAAATCTAGCAAGGAACCGATGGAATCTACGAGATTCCATCGACATAACTTTGAATCTCTCCTGGAGGACTGGCGTTGGCTGGCGTTGCACGTCTGAAGAAGGCGTTGACACTTGAAGTGTTCAAGTTGGCTATTCCCGGTTGGAGGTCGGATGCAGGAGGTCTCGGCAGAGGCTTTGGAGCCATAGTCGTCGTTGGAAGGTGCCGACACTATGGGCTTCGAGCAGGTGTGGCTTGGAGCGGCTGCTGCTGTTGCTCGTTGGTCGGTCGGTTGGTGTCACTGGAGCTCAAGGGGCATTGTAGGAGACACTGGGAGGCATCGTTTGGTAGGAGCTAGGAGCCTATTGGATGGCCGATGAAGCTTTGCAGGCTTGGAGTCGTGTGAGTCGGCGTTGGTCGGTGTTTGCCTTTGAGGTCACTCGTCGCTGCTGGAGAGGCTTGCCTTAGGAGATAATGCGAGGCGTTGCTGACTATGGAGCTTTGCCCATCTGTCGTCTAGTGACTTCAGAATTGCTCGTTGAAGAGGCGGCTGAGGGTTGGCCGTCGCTACTTGCTGGTGGAAGAGCTTCTCATTGTAGGAGATCGTGTGGGCATGCACTGGCTCTTGGAGCAACTAAGATAGCCTGTTTACAAGATGGAGAGCCATAGGTGGAGCTCTAGTCATAGAAGGTTACGGCCGTAAGTGGATAGCCCATTTGCAAGAGGTCGCTGCAGCCCGTGTGGATGGAGCAGCTGTTGCTAGCATAGGATTTGGAGGTAGATGGCGATTGCAAGGGTCGCTTCTGGGCACTGCTTCTCGTTGCTATGGCAGTCGAGAGTCGGAGGAGTAGCCCGTGGATATTTCGTTCAAGTTTCTTCAAGAAGCTCTCTATCTCACATATTCGGAATCAGAAACATCCCTCTCGCATTGAATCTCTTCAGAAGCACTCAAAGAACTCTCTCTTTTCTGAACTTCTCTCAAAGAGATCTGTTTCTCTCAACTGCAATCTAAGAACAATACAAGGAATCACTCAATCTCATATAGAGGGAAATCTCTGTCAATGAACACAAATTTCTCTTAGAATGAACGGAAAATTCCTCTCAAAGAATGGATGAAGATCTCTCACCGGAAGTGGACTCTCACGAAGAACACTCAAGAGAACTCTCAATCTCTCAATCACTCTCTCAAGAATCGCAATGCCTCAGCGGAAGGCAAGGAAGCTCTGATACCATGACAAAATATGAAGAGGGGAGAGGAGAAGAGTGGGGATGAGGAGAGGGGGCACAACTAGAGAACACACCACAAATGATACCACAAATGACTAACTGTACACTAGATTTAGTTTAAAAAATAGAATATATACAAACCCATTTAGGGTTAGGGTTAGGGGATCTAACCGTTTCCTTTATAGCACTCTATAAGGTTAGTGCTATGCACATATGATCACATGATGGTGCTATGCACACATGATCACATGATGTTGAGCGTGAACTCTCAACATGAGAGTCTTGGAAGAGGGATTCATCATCAGACCCCAATATCTCGAGGACAGGGGTGTCTCACACGCATTGAGGATCGCCATTGAGTAGATGCGGGTTTCATCTCATCAGTTAAGGATTGAGCCAAGGAGAGCAGCACGTATATCCAGAGAGCAGCGGATCTGCATGTTATGCACAATAGCCTACTACGAGATCCGGGGGCAATACCACTCTCTTTATTAGGATGTCGGCCCATTGTTGTGATTGATCCACTTCCATGACCAGGTCTGCATTGGGCTCTATCTACTTGAGATGCGCCGCCACAAGGAGACCTTGCTACAAGAGATCAGGGAGCAACAAGAGGGGACCAGACCACAAGATACAGAGGCTGACCGAACATAGTGGCATGTCACAAATTTCTATGCATTTGAGTCAGCTCCAGGACATAGTGGGGTGGAGGAGGAGGAGCTAACTGATATGCGGACAGTATGGAATGTTGAGAGAGGATTGCAGAGGCTACCTGTGACATGGAGAGCGACCAGAGCACACTCGATTGAGGTTCGACTTATCATAGCTTTCCTCAGAGGAGACCACCCGAGACGAGGGGTCACTTTGAACATAGCTCAACGGGTTCAGAGATCGAGGAGACCACGCCCTCCTCCGCCACTATAGTGTGAGACGGCCAGACACATGTAGATTCGAGACATCTTCGCCGCTCATGGACGAGCCACTTGTAACAAAGGCAGACTCCTAAGCTAGCTACTGGTTTAATTAGCCTCTTTAATGGCTTGTAAATAAATAGCTCTTTTAGTAAAGAGAGCTATAAGTTGCCACATGGCATCATAGATTTGCCATCCCATAAGTAGTTTTGTAATTGATGCTAGGCCCACACCTATAAAAGGGGGCTCTGTTATACATGACCATTCATTTTCTTTAGAATAAACAATTGCTTTGTTGTTCAAGATAACCAAACAAGGAATGTTCCTATCCTATCCCTATACAACCCACTATAGGCTCTTGTGTAAGTCTAGCCCATGACTTACCACTCCTACCCTAACTCATAAGGTACTACCCTGGCCTAACTTTTCTGCTATATTTTTATCTTAGATTGCCTAGTTAGTGGTGACTATCTTCAAGTAGAAGCAGTCTTGTTGCATTGGTATCAGAGCACTTTCCAGGGTTTTTTATGAGGTAAATCACATCCTTTTGATCTAAAATTTGGAGCACATCATCTTGAGGTCGAGGCCTACCTGCTTGCAAAATTCTGGTGACTAGATCTTTAGATATACACGTGGCAGCCCCTGATTGTGGCTCAAATTCAAAGTGCTCAGAATTGCACATTTTCTACATCAATCTCTTCATAATGGCTTGCTGATCAAAAGCCCTAAGCTACTAAACAGAAATTTCAAATTAGGGTTCAGATTTTTCTAAAACTGTGTGGCACTAATAGCATGTCATAATTCTACGATTTGAGTGAATTATAGCTCCAAATGTGGGTTTAATTGCATTATCCATTTTGCCCTAGCATATTGCACCCCTGTACCAAGTTTGGTTTGAATCAAATGCCATTTGTCCTGATTTCTACCTCAAATTTGGTTCCAGTAGAAGTTTTTTTTGAAGATCAATAGTCATAGTTCCATCAAAATTTGGGGCTTTCAAGTTTTTTCTGCATAAATGGAGTTGCACCAGTTGGTTACACCCTTGTACCAAGTTTCATATTGATCTGACTCCATTTTCTCTTGAAATAGCCTTGAAATTTGTTCCAAGACTTGAAACAGTCTACTATTCCTTGGGAATTGAGCTATTCTTGATTAGGGCTTAAGATAGTGCATTTACTCTTGATTTTGGTCATTAAAGATGCCTGTAAAGAGGTCTACTGGCCAAGCCAATAAGCAGCCAATGGGTATCCTTGATTCCATCTCAGAGAAGGAAGCAATTGATGATCATGCTATAGTTTCTGAGCCCAATGATCATAATGTTGGCAATATTCAAGGGGATTTGGAAGCAACTCCTCATGTACAATTGCCCCTTAGCCAGGACCAGATTACAAGGAGCTATATGGATCCAATGATACATATATTCAAGGAGTTAACCAATGAAATTAAGACCAATAACCACCCTTAATAAACGCTTTGACCAGCTCAAGAGAAATCAAATCTATGATGGTAAGAGACCTTTGGATCCCCAATTTGATGGAGACTTGGATTTAGATGATGATGATGATCCTATGCGTGTAGCTAACCCAATGGGTTTTATGGCTTCTGCCCAAAAGACCTATCATGCCAGTGGAGTAATTGCACATATGGTCAAGGATTCTGCACATGGTGAGGCTACTAATGGTGACAGTGCAGCAGCTGATGAGTTATGTCTAAGATTCCATGAATACAAAGCGTTGCCAGCAGGCCTTAGCTCAACATTGACATTCTAGCAATATTTACAAACAATTAAATCTATTAAACCAAAATGATATTTTCATCAAGAAAGATATGAAATACAAGATTATCCTTCCCAAGTTCAAAGGTGATTTGTCACTTTGCTTCAACAATATGTATCCACTTGCTTGGTAATTCTTCTTTTTGAATTTCAATAAGCATGCTTGTAAAATAATAAAGAAACGTTTTTCCTAATGTGTCAATTAGGTTAATGAGAACTAGGTCTAGCATTTCAGGGTAATGGGCATCAATGACCCACAAGAGTGATGACCTCTCTTTGAGAGGGTGGACCGCCTTGCTTGGGGTTATGGGCATTAATGACCCACAAGAGTGATGACCTCTCTTTGAGAGGGACATCAAGACACCACACCTCACCTGAGTACCCAATTACGAGACCACTCAAATGCACATATTGCATATTGACCGGACTCATTCAAGAGAATGTTCCTTGAGCTTTGGGTGTGGGCCTGGAAGCATGCCAAGAAACATGGAGATACAAGATAAGATGACAAAGTAATGAGATCAGTTATGGCTCAATTGTGACTTCAGAGTATGTCATTGGATAGTACAAGTCGTTAGGTATCCGACAGTGAAATTAGAATGAAATTCTGACCACTTCGTATTTTTAAGGTTTTAAGGTTACGTACCATGCTGACATGGCAGCCTTGACATGTGGCATAGCCACATGGTAGCGCATGAGACACATGGCAGCCTGTGGGGACATGTGGAGGGCCATGCATGGGACCATGGCACCACTTGTCACTGTAGGAACTACAGCCTCCATGCAGCCCACCAAAATCCAAGGGGGACCAACCCACTTTCTTAATTGGGCAGAGGGTGGGTTGAGCCTATAAAAGGCGGCCTCCCCCCCCCTCATTCTCACACAAAATCCAATGTCCAATTCAGTCCCTCCTCCTCTCCCTTGATGCAGCAGCCCTCCTCCACCCTTTGGGGTTCAGTCAGCTGCTCTCTAGCATCTTCTCTCTCTACTGTAGCACTCTCTCTCTACATCAGAACACACTCTCTCTATAGTTTCAGCTCCTCTTCTTCAAGGATATGCCCCTTCTCAGCATTTCTAGAGTAGCAGCAGCTTCCCCTTTCCTTCTCCCAGCCTGTGAGTAGCAATAGCACCCTTCTCTCTCTTGCTGCAAGCTCTCTCTCTACTGCAGTAATTTCTCTCTCTATAATTCCAGCCCTATCCCATGCAAGAAACATTCTCTATTTGCACCTTTGGAACTACATCAGCATCCCCTTTTCATCTCTCAACTTCAAGGCAACCATAACACTCTCTCTAAAAGTATAATCTCTTTCAAGCTTTCTCTCTCTAGTCTAAAGGGCGTTTTTCTGAGTTTTTCGTACTCTAGTCCCATGATCTCACTCTTCCCATCCAAGGGGGCTGTAGATGCATCAATGACTCCAAATAAAAAGGAGTCAAGTCATGAGGGGAGTCTCTAATTTCAAGTTTATCTTATTTGCAACAGAGGTCTATTGATATTCGCCTCTTCCTAAATAACTAGTGCTTGCAACTAATGTTGGTCCATGGAAGTGGTGATTGTTGCAGGTTTCTTCCTTGATGATTGGGTTGTCTAGGAGTTGAATATGTTCTAGTCTCAGCCATGGAGTCATTCTCTCTACTATTTATCTCTTTCTACAGTTGTTCCTAAGTCTTCTGTCTAGGTCATAGTCATCAATTGAGTTCAAAGTTTGGGAGGTGCATTGCACCTTGGTCTTGTATCTCTTTTTCAAGAAATAAAGTGAGCTTGGATAAGGGGGGGTGGGTGGGGCGTCTTATCCTCTGAACCCAAGTGTATTGTCAGCAAGTTTAGAGCAAATTTCAATTGTGTATATCTCTTTATTGCTATTCATATCCAGCAAATTGTCAAGCTTTGCAAGATCTCACACTCTCATGCAATCTCTTCCAGTATGCATCCATGAGCACCTTATAAAATTCTAAATAAAAATTTTGTAACCCTATCTCCAAGTTGTCAGAAAGCACTGAGTATTTTACATTGGTATTAAAGCTTAGGCAGTGGTCTTGAACTCTGTGCTTTCTCTTATTGAGTCCTTCCTTCATTGAGCCAATCTTGCTATCATGGCAGCCAATGGTCCTAATTCTCCTCCGAACCTTCATGAGTTGAGCTCTCTCTTGTCTAATATTTCTGAGCAGATACAAGTTTTGGAAAGCTATCAGGTGGGAACTCACGATACGGGACCTCAATCCCAAGGAAGAGGCCGTGCGGACAACCACAACTCCTATAGAGAGGGAAGGTCATACTCTTTCTCCCCTCCTCGAGGTAGATGGTGGCATCGAAGTCCATCTACCTCTAGATGTTCCAGGAGAGGACGCTACACAAAGCATAAGGTACCTCTGGGAGACAAGCTCTTCATGTTTACCAAATACATGGGAGAGGACAAGCCAAAAATCTTGCTAGCATGGATCTGAGACCTCGAATATTTCTTTGAGGGGGACAAGTATGAAGAGAAGGCTAAGCTTCGATTTGCAATCCTGCACCTACAATACCGTGCTTCACTCTGGTGGGCAGCCATGGTAAAAACTCGATAGCACGCCCACACCTGGAGTTGCTTCAAGCAGCATTGATGAGGCGCTTCCTGCCCAAAGAGTTCAAGAGAGACATGATGGCTCAATGGGACATACTCCACCAACAACAAGAAGAGAAAGTCAGTGAGTATGTTGATCATTTTTGGGATACCTTGTTAAAAGTTCAAGCATTCAGTAGGAAAGATAAAAAGGAGCAACAAAGGAAGTTCTTCGTTGGTCTAAGGTATTCCATCCAGAATGAGGTAGACATCAATGCTCCTACTTCTCTGGAAGATACCATCAATGTCGCTTTGAAGGTGGAAAAGAAGAAGCTCTTCTCCAACAAGCGCAACGGGAGCAACAAACAGAAGTTCCAAGGACCCTCCTCCAGGGAGCAAAAGGGTAAGGACATGCCAAAGGAGCTGAAGACAGCCAACCAGCCTCCTCTAAAGAAAGCAGTCCGAACTTTCAGTTCTTTGTCCCCGCAACAAAAACAGAAGTACTACTTCGAGGGACGATGTTTCAAGTGTGGCGAGTGACGCCACAGCTTCTACGAATGCTCGCAAGCTGCCAAAAACAGCAGTAGCAAAAAAGTAGCCCCAAAGAAGATAGACCTGGTGGTCAACAAGGTGGAGGTACCTCCAGAAAAAGGAGCTGCAAATGATGCTCATAGTTTGATGAAAACATGGGGTCAGGTAAAGGATCAATCCACTCTTTTTCTCTTGGATAGTGGGGCTACTCACAATTTTATTTCTCATGAGATTGCAGAAAATTTGGGGACAGCCCTAGAAGACAAAGGAGAGGCTCAGGAAGCATCGACAGCTTTCAAGAATCAAGAAAAGGTGTCCATCATCGGCAAGCTATGGGTACACATCCAAGGGTATTTGGATCATCTACCCTTTATGGTGGCACCACTCCAAGGGTCAGATGTAATTCTTGGTATGCCTTGGCATAAGCAAGTCAACCCATGGATCGATTATGTGAAGAATGTTTTAACCCTCCAACATAAGGGTAGGGATGTTAGCATCGCAGACAGCAAGAGTTTCAGGAAATACCATTCCTTTGGTAAGTCATGCACGATCTTCCAACTTACTTAAGAAAGAAGTATGCTCTTTCCTTGTGTTTGTACATGATACGAAAACAAGAGAAGAAAAGCTAGATCCAGCCGTCTTCTTTGATGATATCCTCATTTTCAGCCAAAATTAGGAAGAGCATAAAAAGCATTTAAACATTGTATTCCAAGTCTTAGCTGAAAATGCTCTTCGCATCAATGAGAAGAAGAGTAACTTTTTTCTTCCTGAAATCCACTATCTTGGCCACATTATCTCACGTGAAGGTGTCCGTGTGGACCCGGGGTGTGGACCCGGCCAAGATACAGACCATTGTAGAATGGCTCGACCTAAGGAATGCTCATGAGGTAAGGTCCTTTTTGGGCTTAAGCTCATATTACCGAAGGTTCATTTGGCACTTTGCTGAAATTGCAGCCCCTCTACATGACCTCACTAAGAAAAATCTGAAGTTTAGATGGACCCAAAAAGAAAAGGACTCTTTTTATGCTCTAAAGGTTGCCTTGACTATAGCTCCTGTACTTATCATTCCTAATTTAAGGAAACCTTTTCTAGTAGCAACTGATGCCAATGGCGATTGCCTTGGGGCTTCTCTTACCTAGGACGGTCATACACTGGCCTTTGAAAGCCGACGGAGGCTAAGAGAACCCCTGGCCGGTATTCATGCCCTAAAGCTGTGGAAACACTATCTTTTAGGGATAGATTTCCTACTAGTAAAGACCGATCATGAAATTCTCAAATATTTTTTAACTCAACCACTAATCACTAATTAGAGAGAGACATATGAAGTGGTCTACTTTTTTGTAATCATTTCATTTTTTCAGATCCAATACACTCTTGGAAAAGAGGATGTAGTGGTGGACACCCTCTCTCGTAGACCACACTTCATAATATTTCATTCCCCTATCATGATGAGCTAACAACCCTCAAGGATTTCTATGAAAGATATGCTAATTTTGCTCAGCCATGGGCACATCTAAAAGCTGGAGGCATCCATCATGCCTACCACCTCAAGGA
The DNA here is from genome assembly GCF_047967505.1 of Dipteris shenzhenensis. Classification (NCBI taxonomy): domain Eukaryota; kingdom Viridiplantae; phylum Streptophyta; class Polypodiopsida; order Gleicheniales; family Dipteridaceae; genus Dipteris; species Dipteris shenzhenensis. The sequence goes on along the minus strand of NC_141601.1, from coordinate 42,834,704 downwards.
TGGATATTTATTCATGGAGGACAAGCTATGCATCACAAAGCAACTTAGATCCAAATTGATAGAAGAAATCCATAACCCACCTTATGCTAGCCATAGGGGAATTGTGGCCACTTTTGCAGCCATGGAAAGACTTTTCTATTGGCTTGATATGAAAAAGGACACTGCTGCCTACATTGCAGCTTGTCTAGCATGTCAAAAAGCCAAATATGAGAGAGGAAAACCCAGAGCTTTACTTCAGCCTCTACCCATTCCTAAAAGGCCATGGGAGCACATCACCATGGACTTTATTATAGGAATCCCCAGGACAAATGAGGGCCATGACATGATTTGGGTAGTTGTAGATCGCTTTAGCAAGCAAACCCATTTCATGCCCTACAGAAAGAATCTTAAGGCACCCGAAGCTGCCCATTTATTTATCAGACACATCTTTAGGCACCATGGAATGCCCAAGTCTATAGTATCAAACTGAGACTCCAAATTCACCAGTAACTTCTGGCAGGCTCTATTTAAGAATTTGGGAACTCTCCTAAGTTTCTTCTCAGCCTTTCATCCTCAAACGGATGGCCAAACTGAAGTTACTAATAGTACACTCTTGGATTTTTTGAAATTTTATGTGCATGATCAACAACCCTAGTGGGAGAAGTTCCTTCCCCTTGTGGAGTTTTCATATAATAACACTATCCATTCATCCACTGGAAAAGCTCCTTTTGAGATGGTAGATCCTTACCAATACCGCTAATGCAAACTAAAGAGAAAATCTTTGCCGCTGATCAATTTATGGAGGACTATGACTCTGCTTATGCCACGGTTCAGGAAGCCATCCAAAAAGCACAAGAAAAACAAAGAAAAGCTACAAATAAAAGACGGAGGGCATTTATAATAAAAGAGAGTCAATGGATATTGTTGAAATTTGAAAAAGCCAGGTTAAAAACCAAAGTGGGCCATAAGCGGATATACCTCATGCTTTCTTTTTGGTATTATGGTCCTTTCAAGGTGTTACAGGTAATTCATGATGTTTCAGTTCGGTCGAGTCTTCCACCCCATTGCAAGATACATAATGTTTTCCACGTCAGTCTGGTGAAACCCTTCATCGGGGAACCACCCCAAGAGCCAACGTTGAAACACCCACTTGAAGTGGAGGACAATGAGATCTTTTTGATCCCGAAGCAGATCATTCTCCACAACTTCATCACAGGAAGATGAGAAAAGACTCGCAAGCAGTACCTTCTGAAGTTCAAAGGACTCCCATCCACAGATGCCAAATGGATGGATAGAGCTATGTTTTAGGAGTTTCCTAAAATCCTGGATGCCTATGAGGAAGCATTTTAGTTGAGGACAATAGAATAAAAGATGGAGGGAATTCACTCTGCCTCAATAATATCTATCCACTTGCTTGGTGATTCTTCTTTTTGTATTTCAATAAGCATGCTTGTAAAATAATAAAGAAAATTTTTTCCTACTATGTCAGTTAGGTTAATGAGAACTAGGTCTAGCATTTAAGGGTGGACCCCCTTGCTTGGGGTTATGGGCATTAGTGACCCGCAAGAGTGATGACATCTCTTTGAAAGGGACATCAGGACACCACACCCCACCTGAGTACCCAATTATGGGACCAATCAAATGCACAAATTGCATATCGACCATGGAGATACAAGATAAGATGACAAATTAATGAGATCATTTATGGCTCAATTGTGACTTCAAAGTACGTCATTGGATAGTACAAGATGTTAGGTATCCGATAGTGAAATCAGAATTGAATTCTGACCACTTTGTATTTTTAGGGTTTTTGGGTGATGTGGCATGCTGACATGGTAGCCTTAACATGTGGCATAGCCACATGGTAGTGCATGAGACACATGGCAGCCTGTGGGGACATGTGGAGGGCCATGCATGAACCATGGAACCACTTGTCACTGTAGGAACTATAGCCTCCATGCAGCCCACCAAAATCTAAGGGGGGCTAGCCCACTTTCTTAATTGGGCAGAGGGTGGGCTGAGCCTATAAAAGAAGGCCTTCCCCCCCCTCATTCTCACACAAATTCCAACTTCCAATTCAGTCCCTCCCCCTCTCCCTTGATACAACAACCCTCGTCCACCCTTTGGGGTTCAGCCAGCTCCTCTCTAGCATCTTCTCTCTCTACTGTAGCACACTCTTTCTCTACTGTTTCAGCTCCTCTTCTTCAAGGATATGCCCCTTCTTATCATTTTTGGAGCAGCAACAGCTTCCCCTTTCCTTCTCCTATCCTGTGAGCAGCAACAACACCCTTCTCTCTCTTGCTGTAGGCTTTCTCTCTCTACTGTAGTAATTTTTCTCTCTCTATAGTTCCAACCCTATCCCATGCATAAAACATCCTCACTCTGGAACTGAAGCAGCATCCCCTTTTCATCTCTCAGCTTGGAGGCAGCCATAACACACTCTCTCTAAAAGTATAACCCCTTTTAGGATTTCTCTCTCTAGCCTACATGGCATTTTTTTGAGTTTTTCTTACTCCAACCCCATGATCTCACTCTTCCCACCCAAGGGGTCTGCGGATGCATCAAGGACTCCATCTCCAAAGGAGTCAAGTCATGAGGGAAGTCTATAATTTCAAGTTTATGTCATTTATAGCACAATTCTATGTTGATATTCGCCTCTTCCTAAATACCTAGTGCTTGCAACTAATGTTGATTGGAAGTGGTGATTGTTGCAAGTTTCTTCCTTGAGGATTGGGTTGTCCAGGAGCTGAATACATTCTAGTCTCAGCCGTGGAGTCATTCTCTCTACTGTTTATCTCTTTCTATAGTTGATCCTAAGTCTTCCATCTAGGTCATAGTCATCAACTGAGTTCAAAGTTTGGGAGGTGCATTGCACCTTGGTCTTGTATCTCTTTTTCAATAAATAAAGTGAGCCTGGATAGGGGGAGGGTGTCTTAGCCCCTCAACCCAAGTGTACTGTCACCAAGTTTAGCAAATTTCAATTGTGTATATCTTTTTATTACTATTCTATCTAGCAAATTGTCAAGCTTTGCAAGATCTTACACTCTCATGCAATCTCTTGTAGTATGCATCCATGAGTACCTTATAAAATTCTAAATAAAAATTTTGCAACTTCCTATCTCCAAGTTGTCAAAAAGCACTGAGTAGTTTACATGATTCCACCTCTCTTGAGGAATTGGAGGAATGACTCAGCAAGATGGATGACTACTTTCTTCTCTATCCAAAAAGGGATCAGGGTAAGATCAGATTTGTTGTTCTTCATCTTGAGGATTATGCCCATTCTTGGTGGAGACATCTACATCAAGAAGGAACAACTTTTAACTCTTGGGATGAATTTAAGGCTGAAATGTCTAAAACTTTTATATCTCCTTTTACTAGAGATCAATATATTTGTTGGTGGTATGATCTGACTTAGCAAGGATCAGTGAAAAGTTATGTCAAATAGTTCTGGAAATTGGCTTTATTTGTTCATGGTATTGATTATCGGGTTAGAATGCCTAAATTCATCCATGGGTTACACCCTAGTATTGCTTCAGATGTGGCAGCTCAAAAGCCCATTTCTCTTAAAGAGGCAATGCAGTTGGCAGAGCTTTATGAACACAATGGGAAAGACTTTGGGTATTGGTCGCTTTGGAACTAAGCCTACTCTCAAAGGTATTCTCACTGATGAAAACAAACTTCGTGCATCTGCTACAACTTCTATTCCTAGATTTCCCATAGTGTATGGTAGTGGCATGTGACATGCTAAGGTTTACAAGGCTGTTGATGCAAAGCCATCATTTAAACCTATTCCAAAGGAAGATCTAAGTGATAAAAAGAACAAGTTGGTGAAGTAGTTATCTCAAGCAATTATTGATGATACAAAGAAGAAGAATTTGTGTTACCTTTGCGATAAGAAGTGGACCCCAGAACATAAGAATGTTTGCAAAGTTGAAATAGGAGCAAAGGTGAGCATGATTCTAGAGATGGACGATGACTTGCCTTCTGATCTTCCTGCAACAGAGTCTGAATTGCATGAATTTCATGATTGTGTGAATGAAGGCCTTGATGAGGATGAGGATTCTAGCTCAAAACGGGGTATTTCTCATCCCTTTGACCTAGGTGGTTCAATCATGGGTAACACCATGTCTAATGGTGATTGTAAGCTTAACCTCTCAAGTTGACCCAAACAGTGGAACATTGAACTATTGGATGATTATGAGTTTGAGCCTAAGGACTCAGAAGGTAATGCTCCTACTCAAGATGATGAGGTATATTGGGATACTCAATCAGTTATGTACGACGTCTCTCCTGAGTCTATTATGGGTTGTAAAAGTGATCAGACTCTCCATTTGAAGGGATTTATTCATAACAGATCTGCCCATATACTTGTTGACAATGGCAACACACATAGTTTCATTAACTCCAAATCAGTCCAAGCACTGAGGTTGAACCCTTCTCCATTGGATTATGGCCTTAAAGTTGAAGTGACTAATGGAGAGCACGCCATCAGCAAGAAATGTAGCAAAGCCACTCAAATCAAACTTTCTGAAGACTACTCTTTTGTGGGTGATCTAGTTGTACTGGATATGGACTATGGACCCTATTGATATTGTATTGGGCTGTGAATGGCGTAGGTCACTTGGAGAGTTTTCTATAAACTTGAATGAGATGTATATGAGGTTTTTCTATGCTGGAAAACATATTACAGTTATGGGTTTTAAGCCTCCTAAGATAGCTCTTGTATCTGCAAGGAGAATAGCTAAGGATCTCAAACGGGTTTGTAGTATCTATACTTTACACTTGGCCAAAGCATCACCCTGATATGAGGTTTTTCTATGCTGGAAAACATATTACAGTTATGGGTTTTAAGCCTCCTAAGATAGCTCTTGTATCTGCAAGGAGAATAGCTAAGGATCTCAAACGGGTTTGTAGTATCTATACTTTACACTTGGCCAAAGCACCACAGGGTGATGGGCTGCAAGTGGAGGCACTACTACAAAACTAGGTAGAAATGGCAATAGCTTATCAAATTGCCATATTTTTTGCAAAAATGATAGTTAGAAATGGCAACTAGTTCTTGAACTGCCATTTCTTTGGAAGAAATGGCAACACAAAATGGAAACTTTTTATTGTTTGCCATTTCTTAGCAATAATTGGTAGCACTAAATGGCAGCCAATTCGTGACTGCCCTTTCTTTACAAAGAAATGGCAGCAAATTCTTGATTGCCATTTCTTATGAGGAAATGGCAACAAATTCTTGACTGCCATTTCTTATGAAGAAATGGCAACAAATTCTTGGTTGCCATTTCTTGACTCCCACTTCATACAAAGAAGTGGAGGCACTACTACAAAACTAGGTAGAAATGGCAATAGCTTATCAAATTGCCATATTTTTTGCAAAAATGATAGTTAGAAATGGCAACTAGTTCTTGAACTGCCATTTCTTTGGAAGAAATGGCAACACAAAATGGCAACCTTTTATTGTTTGCCATTTCTTAGCAATAATTGGTAGGACTAAATGGCGGCCAATTCATGACTGCCCTTTCTTTACGAAGAAATGGCAGCAAATTCTTGATTGCCATTTCTTATGAGGAAATGGCAACAAATTCTTGACTGCCATTTGGCAACAAATTCTTGGTTGCCATTTCTTGGTAAGAAATGGCAGCCATTTCTTGACTGCCACTTCATATAAAGAAATGGCAAGCACTTCTTGACTGCCATTTTCTAAGAAGAAATGGCATCACAAAATGGAAACTATCTCTTGACTACCATTTCTTATGAAGAAATGGCAACCATTTTTTAACTGCCATTCTTACCAAGAAATGGCAGCACAAAATGCATATGTGGAGTAAAAGTACACAATGGTTGACCATTCAATTGCTGCAAAGGATCTTACTGTTGCCAAAGATTCAGTACTACCATTCACAACATTGATATTAGTGTCACTATTTCTATATTGTCTAAGTGTGAAAGATTAATCAAAAGTTTTAAGTGCATCAGTACTCATAGTACACAGTGTGAAGAAGTCATTAAAATTCTAAGGAATAACTTTTACCTTTTATGACACACGCATTTTACTTGATAAATATTATTCAATAGTTGATTGAGAAATAAATAATACAATTTTTACATAGCAAAATAAAATATAAAATTATAAAGACATTACATGAAGAGTTTTCCAAGAGACATTCAAGCCTATGGTTTGACCCAATGTCTGAATCTCATATTTTTCTTTAAATATACAAGCATCCTTAATGATTGCATCATCAACACTCCCGATGGGTATAATACTTTGTATAGGCCTTAATGAAAGTAATAGAATTGTTCTTGCAAAAGTTTTATGTGGATTAGGTATCTTTTTCATGGCCAGGAATGTGTATTTCCACAATTCTTACCATGCAACGTGGACAAGTGTTAAAAATATGTATCAATGTGCTTCTAGCATATGTGTGTCAGTTTGATGAAATATGATACTTTATACGAGTCTTAATACCAATAATACCCTTATCCTTGCAAATTTTTGAGCTGATAGATATCATTTGCATGGTTGGGCAAGCGTATTTTCATAATTCTTATACATGCATCATGCATGAGTGCTTCTAGCATATCTATGTGTGTCTGATAGGCATGATACTCTACATAGCTTCAACGAGATAAAAACCCTTGTGCTTTCAAATTTTGATGGGGATCAGGCATCAATCATCATGGTTCGGCATGTGTATTTTCAAATTTCTTACCATCATGCACTGTGCATGAGTGCTAAAAATTATGCTACAAATCAAGCAATGAGTAAAAAGCAACAATGTCAAGCAACAAAGTAATCAAAACAAACAAGAGAAATGAAAGAACACAAACAAGACAACAAGATACCAAGAAAGCAATGAACTCAAGCAAGAAAGCAAGCAAGATGTGCAATCATATCAAGCAAGCAAGTAATTGAAAATTTTTGGCAGCATCTCCCCTAGGTCGTAGAAAAATATCATATTTGCCTTTTGTGCAACCACAAAGACATAGGAAATGTGTAAACACACAATGCAGATTCCAAAGATTATTCTAGTACAGATGAAAGGTTTGGGAGCTTACCTAGAAGAAGATATTTGAAGACAAACCACTAAAAATATCATCCACTTCTTTAGTTCCCAAATCTTCTTCTTCAAGCTTGGAGTGGAGGGGAGTGGGCCAATAGTGGTGTGGGTGGTGTAGGGATGGCAGGGGAGGGTAGGGAGATGGTGGAAAGGTCATGAGGAAGAGGCAAAAAGTTGGCAAGATCTCAAACAAGAGAGAGGTGGCAAAAAAAGAGGCATTTGGGTTTGCTTTTTAAAATTTTATCTGAGTCGGTATAGGCATCAGTATATACCAGCATTGAGATCGACAAAAACATAGTTTTCCTTTGTTTCTGCATTTCCTAAAACTTTTAGTACTTCTCTCACTTCTAGTTTCTTACTAGGTTTAATAAATGATGAGTTTAATAAATGATGACTTGTATTGGATTACAAAATCTTGTAGCTTGGGAGGCTCTGTTTTAGGGTGCTTGTTGACTTTTTTTAATCATATCTCCTGTTTTACCACACCTTGCACCTTTTAAAACATACATTTTTGTACTTGTAGCCATGCATTGGATGCACATGATATTTTTCAAAAGCCTCATACAAGGTGATTTCAAGTCCTATGCAAAGAATCATGTCCATTCGATGTCATTTTCATGGAATGGATTGGATATTTCCTAGTTTCGCACCATGCATCATGCATGGTCATTGAAAAACATGCATCTGTCAACTTCTAGCCATGCAAATGACATTTGATAAGGATCATACTTTGCAAGCAATAAAATAGGTGCGTTCAAGGCTTGTGCAAAGTATCATGGCCATTTGGTGTCATTTTCATGGCATGGAATGGATATTTCCTAGTTTTTCACCATGCATCATGCATGAGTATTCAAACACATGCATCGGTGTGCTTGTAGCCCTGAAAATGGTATTTGATGGACAAAATACTTTGATCAAGCCTTAAACTCGGTAATTTTAATGTGTGCGCAAAGTATCATAGTCATCTGATGTCATTTGCATGGCTTGGAATGTATATTTCCTAGTTTTTCACCATGCATCATCATGCATGAGTGTTGAAAAACATGCATTGATGTGCTTCTAGCCATGCAAATGGTATTTAATGGACATGAAACTTTGTAAAAGCCTTAAAATAGGTGATTCCATGGCTTGTGCAAAGTATCATGACCGTCTCATGTCATTTTCATGGCTTGGAATGGATATTTTCTAGTTTTTCACCATGAATCATGCATGAGCATTGAAAAACATGCATCGATGTGCTTCTAGCCATAAAAACATTATTTTTTGGGAATGATACTTTTCACAAGCCTTAAACAAGGCAATTTCAATGCCTATGCAAAGTATCATGCTCATCTGCATGGCTTGGAATAAATATTTCCTAGTTGTTCACCATGCATCATGCATGAGCATTGAAATACATGCATCGGTGTGCTTCTAGCCATGAAAATGGTATTCGAAAGACATGATACTTTCTAATAGCCTAAAAATGGTGTATTTTAAGTCCTATTCAAAGTATCATGACTACCGGATCTAGTTTGCATGGCTTGGATCAAATATTTCCTAGTTTTCCACCATATGCATTATGCATGCCCATTCAAAAATATGCTCTTGTCAGCTTCTAGCCATGAAAATGACATCCAAAGGTCATGACACTTTGCACAAGCCTTAAACTAGCAAGTTCAAGCCTTTGCAAAGTATCATGCCCATTGGATGCTATTTGCTTGTCTTGGCATGGATATTTCTCATGCATGAGCGTTGAGAAACATGCATCGGTGTGTATCTAGCCATGCAAATGGTATTATATGGGCATGATACTTTTTAGAAGCCTTAAAAGAGGAGATTTGAAGTCCTATACAAAGTATCATGGCCGTTTGATGTCATTTGCATTGCTTGAAATGGATGGTTCCTAGTTTTTCACCATGCATCATGAATAAGCATTGAAAAACATGCATCGATATGCTTCTAGCCATGAAAATGGTATTTTATGGGCATGATAATTTTCACAAGGCTTAAAGTAGGGACTTTTAAGGCCTATGCAAAGTTTCATGACCATTGGATATCATTTGCATGGCTTGGAATGGACTTTTCATAGTTTTTCACGATGCATCATGCATGAGCATTGAAAAACATGCATTGGTGTGATTCTAGCCATGAGAATGGTATTAAATGGGTCTGAAACTTTACAAAATCCTTAAAATAGGTGAGTTCAACTCCTTTGCAAAGTATCATTCGATGTCATGTTCATGGCTTGGAATGGATATTTTCCAGCATGCATCGTTATGCTTCTAGCCATGAAAATGGTATTTCATGGGCATGATACTTTTCACAAGCCTTAAAAAAGGTGAATTCAAGGCCTTTGCAAAGTATCATGGCCATCCCGCGTTGTTTTCATGGCTTGGAATGGATGTTTCCTAGTTTTTCACCATGCATCATGCATGAGCGTAAAAGCATGCATGGGTGTGCATGATACTTCATATAAGCCTTAAAATATTGTAGTGTAAGTGATCCTATCCAAAGTATCTTGGACATATGATGTCATTTGGATGGCTTGGAATGGATATTTCCTAGTTTTTCACCATGCATCATACATGAGCATTGGAAACGTTGGCAGTTGCATCCTTAGCCATGCAAATGGTATTCGATGGACATGATACTTTTTACAAGCCTTACATTACGTAATTTTAATGCCTTTGAAAACTATCATGGACATTTGATGTGATATGCATGGCTTGGAATGGATATTTCCTAGTTTTTCACCATGCATCATGCATGAGCGTTGAATAAGATGCATCACTGTGTTTCTAGCCATGAAAATGGTATTCAAAGGCCATTATACTTTGCAAAATCGTGTGAAAAGTATCATGTCCATCTAATTTCATTTGCATAGCTTGGAATGGATATTTCCAAGGTTTTCACCATGCATCATGCATGAGCGTTGTAAAACATGGATTGGTGTGTGTCTAGCCATGCAAATGATAGTGGCTGGGCATGATATGTTGCACAAGACTTAAACTACAAGATTTCAAGGCCTGTACAAAGTATTATGGCCATCTAATGTCATTTTCATGCCTTTGAATGGATATTTCCTTGTTTTTCACCATGCACCATCCATGAGCATTGAGAAAGTAGGATTCCTAGGTGGGGCTTGAGCTCTTATGCTTCACATGATGGCATTCTCATATGGAAATTATGCTTAAGGCATGCTTGGTCTTCTATTTTCTCTGCTTGACTAAATTTCACTTTGTGGACAATGGTTTCAGTCGGATTTTTGACTTGGGATAGGCTTGCTAAGTGGGGTGAGGATATGTCTCCTATTCGCCCTCTTTGTCGGTTTTCTTTAGAAACACACTTGCATTAGTTTTTGGGTTGTGCTATCATAAGACTTGTATGGCGCACATTTTTCACATGGTTTAAGATTGTGGCATCTATCTACTAAAGATAGATGGAAGAATGCACTATTATGTGGTTGGGGGAAGATGATGGATTGTCAAAGATTTATCTTGAATGTTCTTCACACAATGGTTATTCATAGGATCTGGCTCACTCGTAATTTTTGTGGTTTTTAGACAGATTGCCTTTCCTAAGCACTTTTATTGTCATGCGCTGGATGAATTGCTTTTAGTTATGCATTACTGTAGTAAACTAGTAGTATATTTTAGAGTAGCTTATGCTGCCCTTTTTGGGGTTTAATTGTATGTCTTTTCTTCTTTTTTCTTAATATAAAACTCTTATTCGCACGTAAAAAAAGAAAAGAAAGAATCAAGTTTGTAACCTGACTCTTGTAGTCTTATCCCCATATGGATCTTTCACCTTCTTGCACACAACTAATTACTCCATCTACCTACACTATGTTCAGTCCTGCACGCAGGCAAAACTTTCCATTGACTCCTACAAATGTTCTAGCAAAGAGAAGACAGGGTGGCATGATCCAACACGGAGTTGGACATAATTTTGACTAATGTAAGACTCAAAACCTTGAAATTCCCAAAACACAACTCTTACAACAACTCTTACTAACTGGCTTGACCTCTTACAACAACTCCTAAACAACTCTTACTAACTGGCTTGACCTTAGCCCATTTGGGCCTTAACCTGAACAAGGTGGTAAGACCATGATAGGCCTTGCTAGGGGAGGGGAAGAGGTTCACCAAAGGACATAGTAATCCAATACCATGGCCATGTCTCAATCTATACACATGAAGCATACAAATCATCAAGAGAGCATGCATTAGATAGAAATCCCAAAATAAGGAAGAATCAAGCTCCAAGGTGGTTTGCAAGGAACAAAAGAATCAATAGCTCAATAGGAGGTTAGACTCCATGAAGTAAAATTCAACCTAATCTCGAATGTGACACAAAAGGAAGCACTAACTATAGCATCACATGCCCAATGTTCCTCATTATCCCTCAAGTTAAACAAACCATAGCCAACACCTTCCCTTTTTGAGGAAGAAGTGAAAAGAAATCTTGAGCAATGGTCTATGGATTTACAATAATGGTTAGGCTACTCATAACCAATTCCAAGCTGATTGCAAGCCATTATATCTTATTTCTTCATAGACTTGAAACATCTCCTTCCCTCCAAAATGACGTTTCTCTCTAAAGTATTTTCTAATCATAAAGGTTTCATCTTCAAGAAGCATCAATAAATGCTTTCCTGAAAGTAAAGATTGTTGCGGGCAGATGACAGTATCTAGATTAGAGTCATTGGGCTGGCTTTTTATTCCAGGAAGCATCAGAACGTTACAGTCGTGTGTCTCTATAGGTTAAATTGAATTGCTTATTTGTGAAAATAAAGGTCACCGTGGGCATATGCGTGCTCTTAAAATACGCAGATCTCTTTGGAGAAAAGAATGCAAAGTTCCAGTGTTGTAGCATGTTGTTGCATAGGTCATTCCTCTTCCTTTCGCAAATTAATGGCCCTTGCATTGCATTGATTTCAGGAGAATGGAAATCGTTTAGGTGCCGTGCAAATTTTGCATTCTACGTTTTTCTACCCATCGAATACAAGAATGCCAGTCACGGTCAGATATCTTCTATGCTTCCCATTGTATTTGTCGCACATTTGAAGCTCAAGTACATCCGTTTTTTGACTCTTTTCTTTTTGGCAAACTGTCCGAAACATCCCCAGGTAAGGGTTTGATTTTCAACATTCCTCTTAGCATGGACATTGAAATTCGATAGAAAGATATCTCTGAGCTTGTCCTGAAAATCTCTTATTACAGCATGAGTTTGGAGTGGGAATTCTCTTGGAGGATGAATCCAGAATCGAGATCGTTGAAATTGACTGTGTTTGTCCTGTACGTTCTTTTTCAAAATTTTCATTTTTTAGTACTTTAGCTATAATAGAATTGGGAATGCCGATAGATTTATTTATGTATGTTAGTTTTCTCCACTTTAATTTGAGATTAAGCGTAGCCACAAGTCTTCCGAGTTTCTCCACTTTAATTTGAGATTAAGCGTAGCCGTAAGTCTTCAAAGTATAAATGTCCCCTTGATTGAGCTTAACACATATGGTGACAAAAGTCTTACAAGAGTAATTCCCTTAGTGAAGGGCACTGTATCCAACGTCTGACATGTAGATTTCTCTTTGGAGAGGGACAGGTTGTCCAAAATTGGAGACTATCAATTTTAACCTTGCAAAGTGTGAATCTATCTCATTTAAGACTCTTGGAAAGATTTGAGACAAGGATGGGGTCATAGATTTTGAAATCTCTCAGTGCTCAGGGCATTTGGGAGTATGCAAAATCGTTCTTGCTTGAATTTTAGAGCTAGCTAAAACAATAGAGAGTCAATTGTGATAAAGAACACAATATTTAGGACCAAGATGAGACCCCTCCCTTTTCTAGGTGAGTCTTGATGTGCTAAAGAGATAGAAGACTGAGGGAACCCCTATCAATACTTTCCAAACTTCTAGACCAAATGGTGTTGAACTTGACTACTGGAATACCTATAGGAAAAGCTTGTGTACTAAAGTAATGAGTCCGTTTCTACGTCTCCGGGCTCGCTATCGGATTCGGTAGCCTCGAATTCGTAGGCTCAGGGCGATGTGACAAACCTCGTACATACATCTCAGAAACAGTTATACATTAAAAGACTACTTTATGTGCACATCAGTCAACAGGCTATTCTCTTATTTCTGGGGTCTCCAAGGGCACTCCAACCCTATGGGAAGCTTGCTATAATTCTAGCTGCTTAATGGAGCAATAAGGCTGGCAATTGGCTGGATTTAGGCTGAGCAGGAAAGGCTAGATCCTAGCAATTAGTTGGCTACAACTGGGCTCTATGTTAAGCATGAAAGGCTGGCAATTAGTACGTTGTATCATTTCTCAAGAGAGAGAAGAAAAAAGACAAAAGTAGCTGTACTACCTTGTACTAGGTAGAGAAGGAAGAAGAAGCCCCATTGGAGAGGGGAGAATGCTCATAGCAAAGGGGGCTCCAAGGAAGGGCATTTCCATGAAATAGGGGGGATGGCAGCTCCATGAAATAGGGAGGATGTAGGACCCCCCTCCCTCCCTCACTTTATGTGTGCTGGACATCCCCCCAGAAGAAGGGGCGAGTTTCCCCTAGAAAGAACGTGGGGATGGCTGGCCTTAGTGACCTGGTTTTTGGTGGGGGGTGTGTTGGAATATACATGTTCCCTGCCAATTCTTGCACTCAACCCCACTACTCCCACTTGTGTTTATGAGTGCGCCTTCTCTCAATTCATCTCTATTTTAGTCAGCAAATACGAGAAAGAGTGGGTTACCCTTCTCTTTGCTACATTAGTATAAAAGCTTCCGTTTTTTTCCTAAGATGATGAGGTTCAATCAGGGTCAGCCATTGGCTTATGGTTCTGATGACATCAGGCAGAGACACCATGAGTACCAATGACACCTCCAGCTGTGCTGTAGAGGAGGAAGCAGTTTTCACAACCCTTCCACTGCATTTCTTGGTATAGACCGGCTTGAGAACTCTCTACTACTCCTTCCGGGTGTGCTGCCTATAGTGGAAGGCTTCAGCAAGCTTTGGATGAGTGAAATGATGGAGAAGGGTGGCTTTTATAGGGCAAGCAGCCCTGGAAATAGGTCGACTACCTAGTCGGCTCCTAGGGCTGGAGGCTAGCTCTTTGTTTCTGGGTGGCTGACCTGCTGGTCGGCCCTTTGCTGGCCCCAACCAACCCCCCTGGGAAGCCTAAATAAGGGGCAACCAGCGGGTTCATTTCTTCTTCTGCTCCTGCACTTTTAGGCCTTGCCACATAGCCTCCTTTCTACCTTGTTGTTGCACAATAGTCCCTCCCATCACCAATGATCTAATGCCCCCTGTCCCCTCCACTTGGGGGCTCATAGGTGGGACACTTATCTCTAACAACTATTGCCCCTTTAAGCTACCCATTGTACCCAAGATTGAAAGGTTGATGCAATACCTCAACCGAGTGTTCAACATGCTAGATACTAGACAACCACATCAAGCACATGAGACTGGCAACGGTATACAAAAATCCAATCATAGACAGAATTTGCAAAGTAACTAGACGACAAGTTTCTTGAAATGGATGAGCACATGGGAAACATTGCTACTAGTGAACATCCATACTGACAACATGTTATCAAAGCTTTGCTACGATATAAAATCATGGGAGCAAGCGGGAAGATTTTGCAACATATTAAATCCTTAGCTGTGTGACCAAGCTTCTTGTAGTAGAAAAATTTCGTCTTCTTTTTCTTCTCTGCATCCTCGGTCATGTTGTTCTTGGAATCCTTGGACTTTCCATTACCAAGCTTGTCCCTCGCCACAAGTACGTTATCATCAGACTGATTGAATGGTTTCTCCCGAGCCTTCTCTTGCGACAGTAACGGGCCAAGCTCTTTGAATGTGAGAGGCTTGGTCCTCTGTCCCTTAGTGATTTGTCATCACAAAGCTCTTGAACCTCTTAGGTAGCTTGTGAAGTGTCAGCAATTCCAACTGACTCAAGTCTACCTTTTGACTCGAGTCTACGTTGACCTTTGTCAAATGGAACGTTGTCTCCCTCACTCATATCCAGATGTACAACTGATTGTGGAGAGTGAGGATCTCAGACGTGTTATCTGTTTCATACAGATCCTTCATTATGGCCCATGTCACTATAGACGTCTCCACCATTTGAATATCGGGAATTACTGCTCTACCGTCATCCCTATCACCATGGCTAGGGCCTGGGCATCCCTCTCTTCCCACGTTGCGAGATCTTCCGCATCTATTGCAATTAGAATTCTTTCCTTCTTGTCCAGCTCATCCTCCGGTCTTTCGTCAACGCCTATCACAAGCTTCCATAGTTTTCGAGCCACGAGATGGCTCCGGATCTTCACCTTCCGTATGGGATAGCTAGTCCCATCCAACTTCCTAGACTCACTAACCAAAGTTCGGGATAAATGAGGAAGGAAGATGAGAAGAGGAGGAAGGACGAGCAATGGTTGAATTCTTTCTCTTCCATCTTTGTTGTAATAACACACAAGAATATGAAAAATGGACTTGCAGTAGAAAAATTGACCACGCAGCAAACCTGAGTGTGAATCAGAATTGCCTTCTTGCCCCTAGAGCTGGAAACCTTGCCCTGATACCATGTTGGAAATAGGAGGATAGAATCTCTCACACCTCTCTTCGACCTTCAGCTCAAAGTATACTCAGAAATACTCACAAAACATTCACAGATAGAGATCTATGTCGACAGCAAGAGAGAGAAAAACTGAGAGTATATTCATCCACAAATTGTGGAAAAACTGAGCTCAAGGTGAGCACAAAACACCCCTCACAATTGAGATAAACCCTGCTGCAAAACTGTCCTCACAAGGCTCCTTTAAAGTGTTATCTTCTGGTAAACTTTAGTGGCTCGAGTGAGTGAGGAATGGGGGGGGATATGAGGGTGTTTTACAGCCCTGGCCCTAGGGCATTCCAACTGACCAGCAAGGGCCGACTCAGCCCCTTGCACCGACTCAAGCAGCAGTCCAATGAGCTGTCTTGTATGTGGCCGACCTAGGCAGGCCATAAGCTGGCCTATATAAGGCCTTGGTGTTGCCCTATAGCCAACCCTCTTCCAGGCCCTATTTGCAAGCCTGTTTGCTGTTGTAGTTCCTTGGTAGCCCTGTAACATCTACCTCTTTGTCCTCTCGGATTGGGAGCTCACAAGATGGGGTCAATGATTTCTAACACTATTTGAGGTTCCAGCCAACCCAAACAAAATGTGATTCGTGAGTTAATCATGCCACCCTGCATTCCTTGGTTGAAGTATGAAACCAGTATGAGACCTGTTAAGTGTTCTGAAAACACCCTTCAAAATCATGCCTTCGTTGAGTCCACACCTCTGCACACTCCTCCTCACAAACACCTTCGAATAGCAGCCCTTGCACTCCTCTCAGTGTGCTAGCTCCACACTCCCTCCATTCCTCGGGTCTCTAGCCAACCGTGGTTTTGATACCATGTGAGAAGTGCAGCGGATCTGGAGAGAGAGAGAGAGAGAGAGAGAGAGAGAGAGAGAGCAAACCTCTCACACAAACAATTAAGGAGAGGAGAAAGCACACAAGACTGCAAGGGATCTCAAGACAAAACCCCCAAGAATGGTGGAGAAAACCTCTGCTATAGATAGGCACCAATGCTCCACAATGAGATGAAAACCAGTGAGGGAAGGGGGCCTGTAAAATAGGCAGCCTCCCCTTCCCTAGTCAGCTGCAACAAGGGGTCCAGACCCCCTACTCTAGGGGCGAACCAGCTCATCAAGGTGGGCCGACCCACCTCCTCTAGAGGTAGCCACACAAGCCCTCAACACTGCTCAGCAAAGTGCACTACAATAGGGATTAACCCGTGGCACCCACGAAGCCTAGATGGATCCAGAATGGGCAAATCTGCCCTACTCTACCCTCACAGGGGCAGGCACACCCACAATACAGGTCCTCACTTAGCATACACAAGCCTCTTGTGGAGTAGGCACACCACACAAGCAAGGCCCTCTCTCTCTAAAATGTGACATAAGGAGATGTGGACCTCCAATAGGATGATGGATCAGCCACTCTTGCATCAAGCATGAGTGTATCAACTCGCTTTTCCTTGTCCTTCCCTTTGCTCTTGTTGCATGCAAGCTCATCTTCTCTTTCCCTTTTGCCTGCATCTCTTTCCCTTTCCCCTTTTGCCTACATCTATTTCCCTTTCCCTTTGGCCACGAGTTCAAATGTCTTTTGCATTTTGCATTTGGTATGACGAACCTCGGTCCACCTCTCCTCGATGAAGGTTGCCCACCTGCTGCCTACACATGGGAGTTCCCATTATCAGTGGAGGGGAATGATTGTATCCATCTCTGCTGTTGGAGGGCTCTAGGATCCACCATCCTTCTCTCTCGCACAAGTAGTCATGTGCAGGGTGGCCAAACTCATGACATCATAAACATTGATTAGGTTGCCTTGTGACAACCACCTTCTTGTTGGAAAGGTCACCCCCCCATCTGTAAGCCCCCATATGAGGAGAGCATGGGGAAGGGAGACCTAGGGCATGTGCCCAAAAGACTCATGGTGGAGAGGGGGCTGCCACATGGGCAGCACCTCATAGGGAGAGGGCTAAAGAGGCTGCCACATGGGTAGAACATGGGCTGCCATGTGGGGAGCACAGAAGCTTGGTAGAGGTGCCTCAAGGACTATGCATACGGGCTGGAACAGGCCCCTTATAGAGGGGCACAGGAGGGTGGACTGAGGCGACATATGGTGCAGTCAAGGCGCACACGTGTGCGCAATACAGGGTGCCAAAAAGGGGCGCAGCAGAGGCGGGTGTACCAGTAGCATGGTCGGCCATCCTCGTTGAGCTGGTTGGGCTGGTTGGAGCCAGCCAACCAAGCCTTATATAGGCAGACAGAAGGGGCTGGGACCCTGCATTGAAAGGAGGGCTAAAGCCCTTGGAGTGTGGGCCAAAGGCCCTGGAAAAGAGGGCCCTAACAAGGGCTGCCTACATCATGTATTCCTACAGACCAGGGTCGGCCCAAACAGACCCTGAAGTCGGCCAGTTCGGGTCGGCTATTTTGTGTAGGGATTTGCCTCCATAATCATCACTTGAAGCAGCAGTTGGGGAGCAGACAGTAGCAGCCACAGGCCCACCCTTGGACCTACACACGGGAGGAGAAGGAGTCTGACATAGGGCTGCAGACTAGGCTCAAGGTGCTGCCCACCTAGGTTGGCTTCCGGACAGCAAGGTGGAAGGGATCTAGACACAGAGTCTACATATGCTCGAGGTGGAGCATGCGGGCTCAGAGATCTAGAAGTGCCAGGTTTGTAGTAGAAGGACCTTTTGGTATTGTATCTTGTCCTAGTTTCTGGACAGACGAAAATATAAAGAGTTGCCTCTATATTTGTCTCTGAGCATTGTCTATTTACTGGCTTGCACATCTATGGAAATATAAAGAGTTGCCTCTATATTTGTCTCTGAGCATTGTCTATTTACTGGCTTGCACATCTACGCACATAAGTTAAGAAGTTTGTGATTCCACACCCCACATCACACTGTGTGAGCTCCTAGGCATTATTATCAGTCTTCGGCTGTGCATACCCTCTATTGGGTCATTTCTAACATGGTATCAGAGCCCAAGTAGGAGGCTCACAGGTGTGGGAGCTTGAAGGCAGGAGGTGCTACCAAAGATGCACCTATGTATAAGGATGGTGTGTAGAAGCAAAACCACACCTGGTGGATCAAGAGCCATTGGATGAAAATCAAGGTAAAGATTGCGACATCGAAATGTTCCAGAGGACTACGACCAGGGAGTTATTGGAGCATTGTCATTAGCATGTTGGCATTGGGCCCGGATGTCTCAGTGAGAGGGGGTGTTGGAAAGGCACCTCCCCATCTATAAGCCCCCATATGAGGAGAGCATGGGGGAGGGAGACCTAGGGCATGTGCCTGAAAGACTCATGGTGGAAAGGGGGCTGCCACATGGGCAGCACCTCACAGGGAGAGGGCTAAAGAGGCTGCCACATGGGTAGAACATGGGCTGCCATGTGGGCAGCACAACAGCCTGGCAGAGGCGCCTCAAGGACTATGCATATGGGCTGGAACAAGCCCCTTACAAAGGCGCACAAGAGGGCGGACTGAGGTGACATGTGGTGCAGCCAAGGCGCACACGTGTGCACAGTACAGGGTGCCAGAAAGGGGCGTAGCAGAGGCAAGTGTACCAGCAGTAGGGTCGGCCATCCTTGTTGAGCTGGTTGGGCTGGTTGGAGCCAGCCAACCAAGCCTTATATAGGCAGACAGAAGGGGCTGGGACCCTGCCTTGAAAGGAGGGCTAAAGCCCTCAGAGTGTGGGCCAAAGGCCCTAGAAAAGAGGGCCCTCAACTTCCTTTTGGATTGCATTTGACAATTTTTTGGTTCGGGGCTCTCTCTAGGCCTTATAGGTTGTAAACAGACACTCAACCATAGAGGGTGTACTTGGGAAGGAACCTGAGGAGTTTTGTGTTGCATTTGAATGCCTTGAGGCTATTTGAGCACTTTTGGGATCTTGCATTGATGCCTTGTCACACTCAATTGGCACAGTTATTGAGAAATGCCTTGGTCTTGCCCTGGCAGTTGGATACTAGTGTGGGCATTGGAATTGGATGCTTTTGAAGCCAAGCTCTGGCTTAGATAAAACAAGCATGGATTTATTATTTGGGATTTACAAAACCAAGTGCGGTGGTTAGTTTGGGAGTTACTACAAGAAGCGTAGCCTCAAATACATTTTCCATTTTCTAGGATAAGTGGAATATTTTTTCCTTGCAATGAGACTACATTTTCTTAGTCATCCTCGTCCACCGCTATAAGACACCCCAAGATGTGCTCATGTGTGTCTAAATCCAATTTGAAGACACTCTTGCCCTTCTTTTGTTGTCACACACAGGTTACATGTAGAACTTAATAGCTCTTACTATATGAGAGTACACAAATGTTTGTGGACTCTTATATAGTAGTTCGTAATTATGGCCTCTCTTGGATATTTTTTTGTACCAAAAATCTCAAACTACTACATCCCACTTTTCATAGGTTGTTTCCCAATTATCATTAAATGCTAGCTCAACCTTGTGCTTAGGTTTTGTTCACTGCAACAGAAAGTATGGGTCCTCTTCCTCGTTCTCCCCAAAGGCAATGACAAATGCAAAGTTAACCCCCTCTTTCAGACAATCAGTGAGGTCATCAAAACTCTCCCCATAACTGTGGCGAGTCTTTGTTTGTCTCTCCATTGTTTGTCACTCCATCTGAACGTAGAGGGAAAACTTGAACTCGCTACCATATTCAAAGTTGCAATGTTCTCACAATCATCTTGATCCCCTACGGTAAACACATTGCAGAAACAAGAAAGTTTTCTTGTTTTAATCAATTGGTTGTTTGAAAAGACCCATATGCTGTGAAAAGCATACTGCACAAATAAGGTGTCATGTTCCCTATCATTTGAAATGTAGAAATGGTATGTGCATTGCACTGACCTGGACTCCTATGAGTCAGCAAGCAGATTGGCATCAATGATAGAAGAATCAAGCAAATGACTATTTGCGATATGCACAAGAATTATTATATGCTTGTTGTACCAGTGAGCACTTTGTATCTCATCGTTCTCTTGAAATGAATAATTTTCAGTAAAATCTATGACAGAGACAATAATGTCATGGGAAAAATTGGCAGGGCACATCTTGAACTGCTTATCCTACTAGCTAGTTGTGAAATTGTGAAGCACATTTTTTTGGATGGATTGAACCGCGTGACCTATAAGCTACTTGGCTAAGTGCTCTTATATGATAGTAGCCATCTCTTTTTATCAGATCCTTCAACATTGACATTTTCAAATCTCCTCCATTTTAGAGCAACATGGTTGTCTTTCCTCATTCCAGTTGAACAGACATGAAATGTTGTCTTCTTCAGCTTTAGATTGTAATGCTTGCATGTGCCACAAATGCATTCAATGCGGTGCCACTCATGGTCTCCCTTTGTACAAACCACTGGTTCCCACCATAGAGACCTTAGGCAACAAAACCTGCTCTTCCTTGCAACACATGATGAGGATCTAGGTGGCCTACAAACTGCGTATTCATCAGGAAGACATGGAAACCATTTACCATGGAGCAATACTCCAACACGATCAGATCTCAAGTCATTCGTAGCCCAAGTCAAAGTCTATGTGTGTTTTGCAACAATAAATATTAATATCTTGAAGTTTCCTAACAGACTAGGGCTTACAATGCTCAAAGCTCCTCTGTCCAATTGAAATGTCAGGATTTTGATCCATAAACTTGAGATACAACTCCGTCTGCTAACCCAACATGTGGGAATAACATAACAGTGAGCCCTCTTTTGAATGAAACAATAGTACATTGAACCCCCTTTTTGCACTACTAAAACAAGACAAAGAACAGTCTAATTAAAGTATATAATGAAGCAAAACAATTTTCAACCACCGTGCTGGTTTAGAATAGTCATAATTTCAACTATTGAGCTAGTTTATGACAGCCACGATTTCAATCACCGGGCTAGTTTAGGACACGTTTAGGATAGTCAACCACCGGGCTAGTTTAGGACAGTCACAATTTCAACCACCTTGATGGTTTAGGACACTGTCACAATTTCAACCATTGGGCTAGTTTAGCCTGATGTTCTTAACTTCACATATTAGACAATAATAAGTATATTGCTTTTCATTTCTGAATTTCAGAATTAGAAAATAACAATATATTTCTTTTCATTTCTGAATTTCACAATTTCAGTCACAGTAACTGTTGTTTGTCTTGAACAAGACTGGGTTGGTTTAGGACAAGCACATTAAGTCCAAGTCATCCCGGTCTAGAAATAGTGGTATATGCTCCAAATAGCAAGAAATTAAATTTAACGAATTTAAGAAACACAATAATTTCAACCATCGGGCTGGTCAACAACTAATGTCTATTTAACCACGCTAGTTCAGGACAATCACATAACTGATGATTGAGCTAAAGCAGCCACGGTTGCATGATGTTCCAACCATGAGGCTGGTTTAGAAAAATAACTATATATTGCTTTTTTTATGTGAAATATATTGTTGTTAAGTTTTGCTCAACCATGCCACCAGACTGGTCAACAACTAATGTTTGTTCAACCACGCTGGTTTAGAATAATCACATAATTGGTGATTGAGCTAAGTCAACCATGGTTGCATGATATTCCAACCACCAGGCTGGTTTAGTAAAATAACAGTATATTGTTATTATTTTGCAAAATATATTGCTGTTAATTTTTGCTCAACCACGCCACCGGGATGAACAACAACTAATGTTTGTTCACCCACGCTAGTTCTTTAGACAATCACATAACTGGCAATTGAGCTGAACCAGCCTACGATTGTACGATGTTCCAACCACTGGGCTGGTTTAGGACAATCACACTTAGTCCAAGCCTGGTCTAAGAAATCAAATAAGTAAACTATCCCAAATCTCAATCACAAACAACCACCGGGTTGGTTTAGGCACCACTGACCCACATTGTATCAAGCATGTGTATGACGTGCTCCTCAAATACCTTATGTCCCATCCGCCTTTTACAGATGTATTTTCTATTTGGAGAAACTCTTGTATTTTCATGGCAAAATGTCATTATTATAGCAATGACTTTCGTACTTAAACTGTCTCTCCTTTTCTTGCATTCTATTGAAGCCCACAGACTTTTTAGATTAGGACGATTGTGCATTGCTTCTGCTTTATGTTCAATCACTTGAGCCACGTTGGTCCTTCTTATTGACAACATCTTTGACATTATGCACCCAAGTCATTTCTCCTTTTTTCAGGGAACACCAACATAGCTAATGTCACCCTCTTTGAGCTAGTTGATCTAAGCTGTGAACCCCTTTCACTTTCTGTAGGCCTTTTCTCAGGTTAGAGAGCATCGCCACGTAGGCGTGCATCTCTTGAGTTATTGGTAGGGCTGTTAGTCTACAAATTTTAGGGTGCATGCTAAAGCTTATAAAGACTCGAGACCAGTATTTACATGAATGGCCTGATGTTGCTGCCTCAAATGCTCCCAGCAATTGTGACACCACAGCTCATGTTCTTCGCTCTGATGGCAATGATTGAATGTGTGCATCTACAATTGCTTCCTACTGCTACTCTGTAAGGAGTCTTCTTTCTTCTTGTTGTTTCTCCCTTTGCAGATGTTGAAAAATTATCTTTCGTTGCCATTTCGATACCGTGCCATCGCTTTCCTTGACCCGCAATCTGTTCCTTGTGTCTTGACTAGGCCTTTTAGCTTTTCTATCTCACAGTCTCCAACTGCTTCTCTTGCAAGCCATGGTGAGTTGCATGTTGCCATTGATGCCATGACCATGATCAGTTGAGAATAGACCTAGAGAAACTAGCTAGTAAGGCAAGTAAAGAATAGAAGACAACTTACTCGATAGAAGACAATGGCAAACCAAAGTCTGTGCAAGGTCACGTCGAGGTACGTGTGGGTTATAGGGTGGGGGCAGGTTGCAGGTACTTAATCTTCCAAGATTTGATGGGCGGAAGGTGTGAAATTTTAAAATTAGCGGGAGTAGTTAAATTTTCAACCGTTGGTTTTTCTCCCTCCAACGATACACGTTACCATAATTGGATATCCTAAACAAGGGCAATATGGCCTAAAACGCTTCAAAACACAAATAGTCAAAAGGGCATGCTATCAGGTTTGATGTTGTGTATTATGAAATGCAATGACCTTTGGCATGCTTATGAGTCATATAGGAAGAAAGTGCATGGAAAAAGAAACAAATCAAAATTGTAAATAGTGTTGGATTTATTAAAAGATCTTTGCGCATGCACAAATTGTAAATTTTTAACTTCTTTCATTTTAGGGTGAATGTAGATATCAATACCAATAACTATCAATGCTTTAAGACCACCATGCAGTAGTCCCACTATTTTGGATTTCAAATTTTCAATCCGTTTTGGTTTTCAACAAATTAAAAAAAAGCTATGGAGCATGCCCTCAAATGGGTATAAATCACTTTAACACAACATTGGAGGCCTATTAATTCATGCCTAATGTTCTCATTTAGGTGTGTCCTTGGGTTGAGAAGAGACTCACGTAGTGTACTTATGAATGACTACTTGGTTGCATGTATGTATAGAATAAAATTTTGAGGTTTTTGAATAAATTGCTATAGCCTATATCCTATAGTCTTCAAGATGAATGCTTCACATGCAACATAGCACTTGTAATGCTTTAATAGTCTCGTTCCAAATCCTTATTCCATAATTTTTGGTATCATGTTCAAGCTTGGAATGTGTACTATAACTTGAAGACAAAGTTTGTCAAATCCCATTGAGCAATGCAAAAGTTATGGGTCATGCAAGATACCTATATATAATAGAAAAGTCCTTGTATCTGTCTAAAAATGGTTACACCCAAGCAAACAATAAACCAGAAAGCTTAGATTTAAGGAAAAGTGAAGGTTAATGAGACTAGTGAAAGCACTATGGGCAGAATCAAATAATATCTAGTATTTGATTAAATATATGGGCTTTATGCCGTCTTTCCCTAATGTCTATAAGTAGGGAACTTTTTCAAGGTATGAGTAGAGGAGCAGGTGGCAAGGAGTGGCATTTCTTTAAGCTCTCTATTTGTAGACTACTCATAGATAGTGCATGACAGTGGGCAACAATAGAAAAAGGACTGGAATGGTGGGCTTTCATGGAGAAGAGTGGCACATAGATGGCTGCATGGAATTCATATTGATGAAAAAATTGCACATCTGACTCCTTGTAGCAATCTATGGTGTGATGAATAGGATCATGTGGTTACGAGAAACTTTCATTTTTTGCAACCAAAATCCACTTGTGCATACCATAGTGGCATGGGTAAGATCTAGTGTTGAGCGCTCCACATATGACACACAATCGGTCCAATAGCTAACAATGGTGGGCTTACAATTATCTCATTGCATTTAAGCTAATAGGGAAAGTCCAAAAGGCAACTAGCTAAAACAAGTTTGAAATGTTCCTCAATAGTGGGTAGACAATGAGGGAGGTCAAAACATGGAGATGATCTACCATGGCCCTAATGTATGAAAGTAATCTAGTCTTTCTCATCTAGCCAAGACCCCACAATGAGTTGTTCCTAGATTTGAGCAAGATCTTACACACAAACATATTTCAGTAATGCTCAAGAATATATATAGTCAAAACAATGCATTAGCTTACTGAACATAATGCAAACAAGGGATTATGCAAGAACATACCAAAACTCCCCTAATTGGAAACCATATGGATAGCCTAGGGTCAATCCAAATGTAGTCAAAGGGTTGTGTCCTTCTCAAGGCTCCAACATCTATTGTATTCAAGTGGACCAATGCATGGGAAAGAAAACCTCTATCCTAGCCTTGAATAGACTTCAACAATCACATTAATTGGTTGGCTAGTTATATTTCCATTACCTATCACACTATGTTTGTTATCATCTCCAACCACGTGGAGATAGTTAGTTGTAATCTTTTTCTTATATTTGTCACTAGAAGAATAAGAACACAATTAGATATCAATGTATCAAAAATTTAAAAGACAGAAGTTTCAAGACTGTGTGAGCATTACTAGAACTCGGGGGATTCACCTCACAAAATTTTAGTGTACCACATGCATTAAAAAGGAGGGATATTTCAACTTTTGGAAAAATCTTAACAGGACTACAATAACACGAAGGGTTTTTTAGTTCAACTTTATGAAAAGATCCATTAGTTCATAAGTAAAGAGGAGTGGTCTTATTGGGGGGCAAATTCTAGTTGATAGATTTTTTTAATACCCCTTAAATGCACATGACACGTAGGGTTTCTTAATAGTGCATCCGTTGAGTACTAGATTAATGCTTTATAAAGGAATACCATCATAAACTCGTTCAAGCAAAAAGAATACTGGAAATTTGTGGAGTTGGGGAACCATTGGGAAAATCTATTACACTAGTGTGGTTGCAAGAGGGCATTAATGGTGTGGCAAAGTTTAATGTTCTTGCTAATAAAGCAAGGCCCGGGTTTATTGATTAGTTGAAGGTTATGATGGATCTTGCTAGGAGGGATTGAGATGGTCCACATAATGACATATAGGTGTACAATGTCTGCATAAGATGTTGTGGCTTTCCAAGGAAATGATATATTCTTAGGAAACTAGTGTTTCATGTGGATTAGTTTAAGCTATCATGGTGATTGATGTGGATGGTTTGAGACATCATGCTAGTTGTCAATAGTACTTTGAGCAATTGCTCATGGCTAGTTTGCACCATCATGGTGGTTGATGTCATTAACTTAAGCCACCATTCACAGTGGTTGGTTTGAGCTACTATAGTGGTTGATGTGGTTGGTTCTAAGCCATTGTGGTGGTCAACATCGGTGGTTTGATCCAATGCTTGCCATTGTTGGTTTGAGCCATCATGGTGTTTGACAACAACACTAATTCAAGCCACCAATCATGGGTGGATGGTTTGATCCATCACAGTGATTGACATGGTTGGTTTGAGCCGTCACACAATGGTTTGCATGATTGGTTTAAGCCACCACTCGTGGCTGGCTTGATTCGTTGCATTGCTTGACGTGGCTTCCACCATCAAGAACCATGTCCACTGCACGAAGTAGCACACTACACATCCTCCATGTGGTGCATAATTTATCTAATGATGCTAATAATACTATGCAATTAAGGAGTCTAGATGATCTTGCTTTGACACAATTGGGTATTTTAAGAACATATGTGGTGAGTTCGACATGCCATTCCTTTCTAGGACACATCTTATCATTGGTACAAGCATGCCTCTAAAGACCAACATAAGCTTGATTATGAGATCCTAAATCTATCCTAGAAAATGTAGTCGATGTGATGCAGAGAATAATGTAGAAAGAGGTCCACATGCCTATGGCCAACCTAAGTTGTGCAATAGGAGAAAGTAAATGTAGCCATTAAAAAAACTTGATCACTAAAGTGGATAGCTATAAGGCACATGAATCTTTACTTATATGGCAATTAACTTTTGATGCATCTAATTTACCAACTCTCCCAAACTCTTCCTAAGGATAAAACTCTTCTTAGGAAACTATTTAGCTAATGATGATAGTGACCTTAAAATTGTTACATGAGTACCTCGAAGTAGCTGATAAGTCCTTAACAAAATGAAATGACATTGTTGAATTAATGCATGAATGCCATATAGTCTTTCCTTTGACTCTCTTACTTGGAAAGAAAAAGGCATTAGTGTTTTAGCGTTTAAACATTTTTAACAATTTGGCTAGATTGCCATACTATTCACAATTTCTTGACATAAAAAGTTAGATCCCTTATGTAGTATTTTGGAGCATTATAATAGTAGTGTATTGAGTTATTATTTTTTCCCAAAATAGAACAACATCCTTCTGCTTTGTATCTGAGTGATTAGCTTGCATTGTAAGGAACCTTTAAGATTATGTTCTCTTTCTCTAATATAGGCACTAAGGATTAAGCACATAGTTGCATGTGTACAACGTTATGAAGATTTTATCTTCTCTTTCTATAGATTCAATTTTTGGAATATGACCATCCAACTTTGAGAATGGACTATGAAATTTTTAAAATGAACAATCGAGTATTTGCTATGAATACATTCTATAATGAATGCATGCCAACCTTTTGACCTTGAATTTGTGTAATCATAGATGAATTCATCATGAAATAACTATTTTTGAAAGAAAAGAAATAAAGCATTAGCTTAGGACATAGGATCGTATCGATGAAATGAACAAAAAATCTATATGTCGATTATAAAAGGATAGCAATTTATATGAAAGGGGAAAAAAAGGATGAGTTCTCCATTGCAAGCCTTAGGTCATTTATAACTTTAAATGTATCTCAACATTTGTAATTATTCATACTTGTGGTTGTGAAAGAAAATGAGGTAGGCTCATATTGCTCAATAATGAGTTATTTAAATCAACATGTGAAGCTTAGAAACCAAGAAATTAATATGATTTAAAATCATGCGAAATAGGAGATTCTTTCTTGTTGTAAAATGATAATCTGGGCATCTTCTAATGGCTTTTTAAAAAAAGGCATTACATATCGGACAAAGTGTGGTTATATTAAGTGTAAGACATACAAAGCTTGGCATTGAACATTTTAATATTATGCTTGATGTACAAACATAATAAACAACTCTCATGTTTTGGAAGTGCACAATCTCAAATACTATGCTTGATACACCAATGCCCTCATGCATGTACTAAGGTGTTTTAGCATTGTAAAAATGACAATGCCACATTGTGCTTGATATATCATGGCATATACCTAAGGTCTCTGCTTAATGTCACATTGTACTGCTTGATATACCAACATGGACATGACAAATTCTCAAGTCACATTGTTCATGATGTACTAACACAATCATGACATATTGGCATATAGCTAATAGGGTGGCATACCTTAGTCATTGGGCGTTCTATATATGTTAGCTAGAAATACTTAGCCCCTAAGCTTATCTTAGGTGATATGTGTAAATTTGTATGGAAGAGCTTGCTCCGAAGGTGTGGGGAAAACATTCACTTCCAACTGAGCCCCGTATCTTTGCCATGGCTTTAGTGTGAATTATAGACCGGCTGTTAGAATATTTAATCGTAAAGCACTGCTAGATATCAAATCGAAATAGTAAATCTGGCGTAAATCTGAGGAGTGGTTCTATGCTCAATTGCTTTCTTAAGCCTCAGAAAATACGAGACCATCAAAGGGAGAAAGCGTAATAGCTGAAGTATTTTGTTACGTGTGACAGTATGTGAGGATTGGCTGTATATTGAGGCGGGTTGAGTAAAGCTCAAGTAGTTGAGATTCTTGGTGACGTTCGAGAAATGAGAGGAATAATGTTCTAATCTTATCTCTAAGGTTCAGAAGCCATGTTGAGAATAGACGAACTTCGTTTGTCTCAATGTTCGTTGTGTCTTCTCGAATCGTCTGCAAGAGAAGATCAGAGCAGAGACGGTTGCAATCTAGATATTTTGTTTGGTCACTAGAAACATGAGGAAGCTCTCATGGGAGTTCAATGTGGGATCTTAGCATATTGCAAGGTCTGAGAGGGGAATTCCATGTGATATTGCAAGGTCCCAGTGCGATTTGATCGCAACAGCTCCACGATGACTTTACTGCTTGAAGTTCGTAGGTGGGCGAAAGTGAAGATGTATCAACAACATCGACAAAATGCCCCCGATAAATATCAATACGAACAGAATAAGGAAGGTGAGGACGTCGGAAACACTCCAGGCATTATGAGAGGGGGAGACCTCACGGCGCTCGGTGTGGAAAGAAGCGGAAGAGCCCCGATCGCTAGCAGCGCCAGTGTAAGCGGGCCGCGCCAAGAGGCCGGCAGAAGAAATAGGTCGAGTGCGACGGCTACGATTAGGGCTACGATCGGTACCGGGGCGGGCGGGAGATGGAGAACGGAGCCAGATGAGAGGGGTAGAGACGCGATCGGCGACATGATTAGGGCCTACATCGGCGTAGTAAGAGCTATTTACGCTACGGGACGAAGGTTGTGCTGAATGGGAAGGGGAAGGTTGTGCAGAAGGAAACGGGTAGGAAAGCTCGAGGGATTCTGGATTGTCACCGACGTAATTAGCGGTGTTGAGACTCTCGGAGGCACCGTAGTAGTCGGTTTTGCTGGTGGTGGACTGCTCCTGCGAACCCTTCGCCATGGCAGCAAGCTCCCCGATGATGATCTCTCGATCCTAGCTGCAAGAAGCTTAACGTGCATCCAGATCACGCTCCACCTCCCTGTCGTTCTCGACGATCTCTGATCGATCCTGCAAGAAGAAGCTTAATGTGCATCAATATATCACGTTGCTCGATGCCTGTTGTTGGCGACGATCTCTGTCGATCGTGGAAGCTTAATTTGCATCAAAATCACGTTGCTCCGGCCTTCGGTTGGCGACGATCTGTAACAAGTTCACCACGTTGCAGCTCCACGATCTCTCGATCGTGCAAGCTTGATGTGATGCAACAAGATCACGTTGCTCGGTTGGCGACGCGGTCTGTCGATCCTGCAAAGCTTGCATCCAAGATCACCACGTGATCCTTGTTCGTTGGCGACGATTTTGCATCAAGATCACCCACATCGTTGGCCAGCTTAATTTGCTCGGTGTTTTGAAACGTCATGCCCAATCGCCTTTCTCACATCCCCTCAATATTTTATAAACGTGCTTTTGTTTTTGTGAATGATCCTCATGTCGGCGTGGCACTACATCATCTCCTCCGTCATCCCGGAGTCTCTCCTACGTCCGAGTTGCACTTCTCCATACTCATGCTGATGCGGCTCGGAGTGGGTTGGCACTGATGCCCCCACCTCGAGAGCCAAGAATTCCGTCTCCAACTGGGCATAATTTTGATGGGTTGTAGCATTTCATCTTCCGGGGTCTCGCACTGACCTTTGCAATGTTTGGTGAATTTGCTCGTTTGGCGAACCGTGGGAATCGGCTCTAATAGTCGGTCTAGGTTGGTCATATAAACATTTTTCTTAATAGATGCAAAATGTTCATTCACATATCGTGTTCAAAGAAAACATTTAATATACACAAAACCTTAAGGTTGCCCATGGGGTCCTAGCCCGGTGGTCAAGGCGGGTGGGTGTGTGTGCGTGTCCGTAAATCAACCCTTGGCTAGGCCCCGAGGGCACCGCAATACCCCCAAAAAAAAACCTTGAGGTTAAAAATCTTATTATTTATAGGGGTCATTGTTGTGTTCATAGAAAAACAAAAGCATGTTTAGCTTTTCCTAAGATTTCCAATCTACAATTTACAAGTTAACACATGGCTTCATGATAGCACTAGATTGGTCATGTAATACACATTTTTCTTAACACATACAAAATATTCATAGGGATCATTCACATACAATGTTCACATAGAGTGTTCACAAAAAACATAAACATTTTCCTTAACAAATACAAAATATTTCATAGGTAGCATTCACATACATTGTTTACATAGAGTGTTCACAGGAAACAAATACCAAAACATTGAAGTAAAAAATTTTAAAAGCCTTTATTAAGAATTTGCAAGTCTTGGGCAAAAATAAAACCAAAATGCCTTATAATTTGCAGGTCAAAACTTCTATTTTCAAATTTGAAGGTCAGTTCCAAAATTTTGCCATTCACCTGACATTGAACCATAGTCTTTTTGTGGACTTTTTGTGGACATTGTTCACAATTTTGTGCACCCACCACCCTCCCAAAATTTGCCATTCACTTAACATTAAACCTTGGCTTTTTGTGGACAAATTGTTCACATTTTTGGATCACCACCCTCCCAAAAGAAAAAAGAAATTGTGCACCACCTCATGCCTCCATCTACCAAAGAACCTTTCTCATCTCTCTTTGCCTGTCAAATGTTGATGTATCACCTCTTTGCTTCCTCAAGATCCCTATTGCCCATTTTTATACTCCCGGCTATTTGTAATTCAAAACAACGCTTCCTAGCCCTTTCCCTCGATGCTTCAAGCCTTTGCACATGGAATGGATTCCATATACTTTATATATGTATCACTACTACATCTTCATCCTTTTTTTACACTTACCTCCTGATGCTAGTGCATGCGGCCGTAAAAATTATCGGTACGGCCCACATGCGAGTTTTCTATCACTATTGGTGTCGGTATATATTAACACTAAGTAGTGGCGGTATATACTGATAGTAACAGACACTGTCGGTATATATTGATACTAAGTAGTGCCGATATATACCGACACTTTCAAAAGATAAATTTTCCACTGTTGGTATATACCAACACTAGTACAAATTTTCCATACCGATGGAATTATAGAATGTTGTTTGCAATAAGACCCAAAAGAAGTTTTCAGTACAAGTTTTATCATTTGAAAGATTAAAAACATAAGAGTATGTACACCAAGCTTGGGATCGAAATACTTATGTAATCATGGTGAATTCAATATACAAATGTACATAATGGCACCATAAGAAAGAGAGGAGCAAAGGTAAAAATCCTTGCCGATGGCAAAAGAATCAATCACTATGATTTACATCAATGGATTTGTCTTGAGCCAAGTCCAGCACACCAAATAAGTCAATCTCTAAATGTATAGTTAATTGATCACCTATATCAGCATCATCCATTGTACCTCTACCTAAGACATGATTCTCTAATTCATATTCTTTAATAATATCGGGTGATACATGATCCCATCTTCTTCCCCAATTTCGTGATCTCCACCTTCCTTCATTATACGCACTTTCTTCTTGGCTCTTGACCCAAAATTTTACCAGCACCATGTGAGCTTGAATAAGGATGCCATACCAACCAAAATGCAATGGTACCACATGAATCCACATGTTGCGAAGGAGGTGAAGGCCAAACTGGAGCATCTTCTACAAGTGGGATTCATAGCACCCATTATATTTTGTGGCCAAGGCAATTAAGGAGATGACCTCTTTTTACATGGTGATTCACAAGAAATCCTCATCATACTATCCACAAGCCAATGGCAAAGCCAATTCATCCAACAAAAAATTTAAGCGGATCACCAGTTTGCTAGTCAACAATCATCGAACGGATTGGGATAAGAAATTGCTATCCGCAGTATTCATCGAGTGGATTGGGATGTGAAATTGTTGTTTGCAGTATGGGCATACTATACTTACTTCAAGATATCCGCAGGCCTGATGTTGTTCAAACTCGCATTTGGAATGGAATCCATCACTCCTCTGTAGTATGTGGTGCCTAGTTTCTATATCGCGGTGGAGGACATGTTACTTCCACAAGAGTCTGTGGAATTATGGATGGATGTGTTGGAATAGCCAGAGGAAGAGTGGATGGAGAGCTATTATCTGAATCAAGTGACTCAAGCATGTAGCAAACAGAGAGTGGACTTGGCTGCATGGGACGAATGTTGGGCAAGTTGAAGATGTGATGTCTGGTCCACCACTCTGGATTTTTCAGTATTGCGGGTCAACATCATTTTACTTTGCGTATCATCAAGGCCATGTGCTACCACTTTTGGTGAATGGTTTATGGCTACAAATGTATCATCATGAGGGGTGACTTAAATGCCCATTCGCCGTGAAATGTGAGATACTCATTTCTTGGTTTTGAGTGGGGGAATAGTATCCAATGGCGGGATCATGCAGTCCATGTCATGATGGGCAGTTAATTGCTAGTGTTACCTTGAGTTTGGTGTTAGCCACCATGCAAGTCTCGACCACTATGCACTAGCAGCAGCTAAGTCTAGTCCTTCCCATTGTTGACTCACAATTCCTCATGCTTGTGCTCCCTCATCTACTCCATCATGCAGTCCTCCTTAGCTTCCTTCCAACCACTTCAACAATTTTCATGCTCATGGCCATGGTGCTTGTCCAGCTGTTGATAACCATATCTCCACTCCTCTCGTTGTGTGATAAAGCAATCAACCGAGGGTTGTGCTAGCTCCAACTTTGCAGTGTTTCTAGCATTAATTGGGTGTGCATCATTGTCTACCCAGAGACAGTTCAGTTGTGCAAACAGCTTGCACAAGGAGATTGGGTGATGACATAGATGGTCCATGCACTTTGTTCATGGACTTATCTATGATCGACTCTACCTTTCAATGGATGGGGAGACCCAAAATTTTCCCATGCTAGGAATAGCAACACTAGAGGCTAAGTTTGGGACACCTATCGAAGGTGAGTATCACCTTAGTAATTATAGAAATATGCTGCTTTGTGAAGGCTTTCGTTGGGCCTTGGAGTCTATCTCTTTCCAGGTGAAGACGTATACAATCTCCATGTGCACATGAGGGGTGATATCACTCGCCTAAACTTGCATCATCCCCTTTCCCACACCCGCCCCGCCCCAACCCCGCCCCCTCTCTCTCTCTCTCCCCCCCATGTTTTGGGGAAGCTGGACGGTTTTAGTGGCATTAAATGAGTAGGTAGGAAAAGAGAAGCTTCTTCTCAAAAAGCCTCTTCTATCACCCCACCATTTGTCTCTTTCCCTTACATGCTAACAACTTTACAAATTACCTCCCTAGTGTGCTACCACTCTCACTCATGGAAATTCCTCATCCGATGCTCCCTAGCCCAAGTACTGACTATTTATACTCACATGAAAGCACTCGTCCTCCTCTCTCTCTCTCTCTCTCTCTCTCTCTCTCTCTCTCTCTCTTTCTCTCTCTCTCTCTCTCACCTCGATGTATTCATGTTTGCACACGCATCTTGTAGTAAACCATCCTTGCCCATGTGGTATAGTTGGCCTACAATCAGCTGATAGGGTGCAGCGTCTTGAATGAGTTTACGGGCTCTATCTTTCTTGAGGTCCTAGCCCAGGGGTAGTCCGTTGGCCAAGTAGTGGCCAATTTTGGTGGCCCATTCGAGAATGACGTCGAGGAAGAAGAGGGAAGCGTTGAGGAGATCATCATCTACTCCCTTCGGAGCCTCACCGTTCGGTATCCTCGATAGGTGGTTGGCTAGAACGTGGATTTTTCCCTTACGTATAGCGACTGTGAAGTGGAGTTCTAGCAGGATCAACATCCATCTAGTGATGCGTCCCATCGTGCAGGGTTTGTTGACCAAGTATAGCAATGCTTAATGGTCCACAAAGAAGACAAACTTGTTAGCTAACAAGTAGTGCCTGAACTTCTTTATTACATAGACCCTGGTGAGACCCTCTCTCTCAATGGTAGTGTAGTTAACCTCAGCCTCAGCCTCATTTAGTTGACGGCTCACAAAGTATACCAGCTAATGCAAATTATGCTCCCCGGGCGGGCTAACACACATCCAATGGCAAAGTTAGAAGCATCAATGTGGATGTGGAATACTAAATTCCAGTCGGGTGACCTCAACACTGGTGCAGTGGCTAGAGCTAGTTTGAGGGTTTTGAAGGATGTTTGGCATTCTTTGGTCCACTCAAAGGATACTAGTAGTTTGTATAATGGGCAGGATATGTTTGCATAGAACAAGATAAATCTCTGGTAATAGCCCGTATGGCCAGTAAATTGTTGGACTCCCTTGGCATTGGTGGGGGGCGGTAACTCCAAGATGAGTTTGATTTTATTGTGATTCGTCGAGATTCCATTCCAGGACACTATGTGGCCTAGGATGACACCATGTTTAACCCAAAACTGGCACTTAAGGGGGTTGAGGGACAGGTGGTATAAGCGGCACTTCTCAAGGATGAGCTTGAGATACTTCAAGTGGTCATCCCATTTCGAGTTCACGCAGATATCGTCCAAGAAGACTTCCACAATGTCCCTCAAATATTCCTTGAATACTCTAATCATCATATGTTGGAAGGTAGCAAGGGCATTGGTTAATCTGAATATCATCACCCTGGCTGCACATATAGCCCATTCGGTTGCGAAGGTGGTTTTGTGTTGATCTTGGGGGCAATCGACACTTGGTTGTAACCTAAAAATCCATCTAGGAAGCTATACGCTTCCTTTCCGGCTACCCTTTCTAGAACATGTTTCGTGAATGGTAGGGGGTATGCCTTGTGGCAGCATTAACCTTCTTCAAATCCATGCATACTCTAATTTTTCCATTTTTCTTTAGGACTATCACAATGGGTGATGCCCAGTCTGTATGCTCGATCTCATAGGTGAATCCTACATCTATGAGTTTCTGGATTTCTTCCCTCACTATGAGTGCGTATTTAGGATTCATAGGATAGGGGCTTGCCGTACTGGCTTGACATCATCCATCATGGGGACTGTATGATGTACCATGACAGCAGGTACCCCTTTCATGTCCGTGTATTTCCAAGCCATGCAGTCCTTATATTCCCATAGGAGAGCTATTAGGGCATTCTCCTCGTTGGGAGTGAGGTCATCGATGACAAATACGGGTTGTGGGTTTTGCCTTTCTGGGGCTAGATTTACTTCCTTGATCGGAGCCGGCCCATCATACCCTTGAGAACAACCGTCCTCTCGAGTTCTTTTGGCCTATTGGTATAAGATCTTACATAGGTGGGCGCAAGTGCCAGGCCTTGAGCTTGCACTAGTTTGTTCACTTCTCGAATCAAGGGTACCTCAGGGTCACCCTGGATGGAAGACTATTCGAAAGCAGAGGAGGTGGCAAGGGTAGCTATCTCCTCATCGGAATTGTCCTGGATGAGCACCTGGTTGGACCCGTCCCCTACTTGAATGGCCTTCTTAGATCGAGTTAGAGGCTGTGGGGGAATCAGCTAACAGGGATACCTTCCTCTTCTTTTTGAGCTTCCTCATTGCCTTGCTTAGTGCCTTGGCTTGCATCCTCGTGATGACTTGTAGTGGTATTGCGGCCACAAGGCCTTGTTCAATGCTGAACAGATTTAGGCTGGTGCTCTTTGGCGGGGTGAGTGGAGTGGTTGGTCTTCTTGTTGAAACACTTTTTGAAATCCAAAATGCAAAAACTCAGAAAAGGGGAGTTCTAAAACATAAAACTACTTCAAAACTTGACAAAATCGTTACTTTTGTTGTTTTTTGGGGTGATTAAACCTCACACACACCTTAGCAATCAAGCCTACTAAGTTCCTATCAACTTGAAACACCAAAAAGCATCAAAGACACGCTTCCCATGCTCACAAATGGCATTCCTACAAAAAAAAACAGATTTCCGTCCTCTCTCTCACTTTCCACCTCTCTTCTCTCCTACAACTCCACTAACAAGCTGCTCCAAGGTAAGCTTGAAGAATTGTGCAATGGGAATATATCAAAGGAAGGCAAGTGCAAATGTAAAAGCATACCTTTTCTCCCTAGCAGTGGCACCAAAAATGTAGTGGGTCTCAGCGATGACTCACGTGTCGTGGGGTAGTTGAAGATATGCCAATGGAGTCTCCACAGCTAGATACTCCTTGTGGGAGCAATCCATAGCATGAGCCATCTGCAAGTGTCACTCAAGCAGCCTCTAGATTGTTGCAATGTGGTTTCATGCGAGGAAGAGGGGAGGGGAGAGGGAGAAGGAGGGAAGAATGAGGGAGGAGGAAGGGAAGAAGGAGAAGGGAGTGGAATAGAGTGACAACCACAAAGGCACTATGAAGGAAACAAGAGCACACCCAAAACACTCTCTTGAAAGAGAAGAGGGAGCTTGTATTCAACTTGGTGCGAACAACACTGAAGACCAAATTAACCATTTGGTCTTTTATACATGTCACCTTTTGAAGGGAGGGACAACCCTTTTCCTTTTAAGCACTCTCCCTCACTTTACAACCAAGGGCTCTTGGGCCCATAGGGTGCCAAGGCATATTGCTATTCTTACCATCTCTCCCTACTAGCCGAAATAGCGCTTGTGTTAACCATATTAAAGAGCTTGGGATAAACCTGGTATTAGGAGGTGGTCCTAACCGGTTCCCAAATATCGCTTGTGTTAGCCTCATGTCTCCTAGGCTCGGGTGATTTGGGCCTCAAAATCCCTGAGCGCCCTCACATCTTCACCCATTTATGGTCATGCATGATGCATGAGACTCAAACCTAGAGTGGCGAGGCTCACAGCTTCTGTGAGACACTCAACGGTAACCCTGTCTTGGGATGATATTTGGGGAATAAACTCCCTGAGTTTGAGCTGTACTCCTTTCATGGGTATTTTTGTTGGTGTGGCTATTTCCATGGATGTGGAGCTGACAAGTGAAAGGCACTTGCACTCCTCATGCTTCTTGGACGTGGCCCAGAAGTGTGCATCTCCTTGTTCTGGGCGGCGGTAGCTGGAACATACAACCTGTGCCTTGAATCCTTGGACTTTGGAGTAGACTTTGGGTATTTGGGGATCAAACTCCCTGAGTTTGAGCTATACTCCTTCCGTGTGCACATTGCTTGTAATCACTGATATTGGTGTATTTGGGTATCAAACTCCCTTGAGTTTGTCCATTGAAGTAGATCATTCAGCCTGGTCACCTTTGCTCACTGATTACCTTGCATTTGGCAGCTATACTCTGTGGATGTTAACACTCAAGTAGTCAGCACTTTGCCAATGAGCACCATAGGAGTCACAACAAGTGCGGCATTGATGGCTAACATTATGGAGCTGCCATGGATGGTAGTGACCACGAGTGTGGTTGTTGTAACTCGTGTAGCAAATGAGTCTACTGTGACAACAAAAAATGATATTTTGTTTTGAAACCTATGGGAGGATTTGTGGGGCCCGCAAGGTGACAAAAGCTAGCCACGGAGACAAGAACCAAGAAGCGTGATGGAGAAGTTGGTGGCAGGAGATGGCTCTTTGTGGCAGCTACTCTTGTTGTGGCTTGTCAATCTTTTGATGTCGACTACTTTATTTCATGTAATCATTAATGTGGTTTTGACACTAATTAGAATAATTAGTGAAAATGATTGCAAAAAGTGATTATGAGTGGAGTGCATCATTATAAATACCATGGGTATGAATTATAAATACCTTGGTATAGGGATAGAATGGTTTGGGAGATATATTATTTGCTTTGTAATTGGGAAATAGAAATGAGTCATATATTTAGAGTGGGCCAAAAGCCTACATGGACTCAATAATGTACTAAAATAATAGGGAGTGCACATGGAGAGCATGTGGAGGGCATGTGGAAAAGTGTGGAGGAGTGTGAAGTCAAAAGGAATCCTTCTAGAATTTCTATGTGGAATGTGGAGGATGTTGACATGTGGAAAAGAGGAGGGTCCCCTTGGGCTCCATGTGGGAGGACTATTGATTTTTCTACTCAAAAGGATAAAGAAGCATCTTGTGATGGGACACTTGTCGAAATCCTCCTAAAAGGACAATTGATGGTGACCCATGCCCTTATGTCATGAAGAGGTGAAAGAATCTACTACCAACAAATGTAACAGGGTGAAGGAAGGTGAGAATTGCACTATAAAAGAAGCCCCTCCCCTCTCTCTCAAGCATCTCATTTTCTCCTTGTAGCCTTGCCGTTGCCTTGTATCTAGCTCCTTCTATGCCTCTCCTTTCTCTTGAGCCTTAGCCCCTCTCTTCTTTGTAGTTCTCTCCCATTGGGAAGCTTTCCTGGCTTCCAGAACCAAGATCTTCCCTTCTTTTTCCATTTTCTCATATTTTTTCCCTCTTCGCTCGGGAGCTCTGTTGGTGCTCATGTATGGCTTGTTTTGGGATTTGTTTTGAGGGGATTCTCTACCCTTTAGGGTGACCTCAGTCCAATATGTACTATGGAAGCAACCCCTTCAGTAAGAGAAATCGTTGCCTTTTCCTATTGCTCAAGTCGCTCCTGGACTGTTTTGGTACCCTGTTGTAAAACGGCCATAACTTTTTGCTCCCTACTCTGTTTTGGTCGAAACCTATATAAAAATCTTTGTCTCTTTGAGCTCTATCCATTTATGTCTTTATTTCCATGTTCTAATTTACTGAGAAAATGTTACAATGTGCAGAACAGGGTAGACTTGGATTGGGACATTTTTGGAGTGTGTTACTAAAATGGTCCTAACTTCTCATCTCTTATTCCATTTTTCGTGAACTATATGTCAACATTCTTGTCTTTTCAAACCCTACAAGCATGTGTTCTTTGTTTTGGGTTTTGTGGGTCAAATGAAGAGCTATTCTCATGCTATCATAGTAGTTGTATTTTTATTTCCAATAATTGAGGGTTCTCTTGTGTTAAGCTTTATCAAAATAATGCGAGTCAACAACCCCATACGTCAGAATGAGCCCTACCAATTCAGCCCCTTCACTTCCATCCATGTAGTTCTTAGTATGAAAATTTTCTTCCAACAGAGGCTTGCTCTTACATTCAGTGCCGAACGCTTGGTAGAAATCAATGCTTCCCCTCAACCTTTCCTCTTTCCCATGTTGAACTATGATCTCACCTTTGATGTTTATATCTTTATCTTGCTTTGATTCGTCTATTTCCCTCTTGTTCTTTTGAATCTAAGAAGTGACTAGAATTAAGCCCCCAAATTCTGTGTCACACTACTATTACATCCAGTGTTGGATCCATTTTGGGAGGGACAATGGGTTTCAATGACTCTCTCCAATAGTGGCAAGAGAGGATTCTATAGTTAGCCAGCATTTTGACCCTGGCGGTGACCACAACAATGATCGCATGCAACTCTATGATATCCACTCAAGTTGTTTGCTCCTTCCCTACCA
The DNA here is from genome assembly GCF_047967505.1 of Dipteris shenzhenensis. Taxonomy (NCBI): domain Eukaryota; kingdom Viridiplantae; phylum Streptophyta; class Polypodiopsida; order Gleicheniales; family Dipteridaceae; genus Dipteris; species Dipteris shenzhenensis. The sequence goes on along the minus strand of NC_141601.1, from coordinate 42,794,687 downwards.
GTCTTACACTATTTGTCATGGCTACAAACTCCCCACCTAGTTCCATTGGGTAGTGTAGCAAACAAATCAATTGCAATTAGAGGAGTTGTAGAATCAAAATAAGGCTTTGTGAACCCAAAATGCCATCCTTTAGAATCAGCTGAAGAAGATGTAGCAGTTGGAATCCCGATTCTAGACTCTAGAAGAGTGCGTATGAGATGCAAAGAAGGCTATAGAGAATACTTGCACTTTTCACAAAGATGCCTTCAAAGCACCTTTGTGAGTTGCAGCACCGACACACATCAGATGCACCGACACACTTCTTAGCAATAGTGCCTGGCATGATAGCAGTGAATGTGGACAAGCTCTTTGACTTGCAGGCCACTTTGCATGATGAGATGCGATGGCAGTGGATGCTCACTAGCAATGCTTTAGTTCCAATGCCGAAGCCTAAGTCAATGACCTCCAAAATTAGATGTGGATGGTGGGGCAGGCAGAATCTCTGGTGCAAGTGAAGAAGCCGGTGTGTAAGGGAATATAACGAGCCACACTTTGACCCCATTATGACCAGATCGCAATAGGGTACTATAGATGGAGGTGGGCATGCAACGGATAAGGGAAAAGTAGTAATGGAGGTGGCTCTTGGGAGGAGAAGTACAATTCACTCACAAAAGCCAAAGCTCATGCCATCAGAGGGAAGACATCCTAGATCAATCAGCTAAAGGAGAAGATGCAAACAATGTGTTTCTAGCTGGAGAGCATAGCTCATTTCTTCACACTTACCCTACCACCTCATCCTCGATGGAAATCACCCGACCGATTCCTTCAGGTTTATTATGTTGATTGCCACACTCCCTTCCCAACTCTTCCAGATGCTCCCTCTCATTGGCCATAGGAATTTGAGCACTGGGAATCCTTGCAAGAGCATCAAGATCCGAACCTACAGCCAAGGCAACAGTTCGCAAGCAGTTGCTACAATAATGGTGTTCTGAAACAGCCCGTGTAGACTCATCTAAGAGGAATCAAATGTAATGGCTGGTGGACTTAAGAGAGACATGTAATCACGAGAAACATTAGCAGAGGTAGGATCGACAAGCAGGCCAATGCGGAGCAGATGATGGAGGACTGAGTGACACCAGTGGTGCTTCTTTGAGCCAACTAAAACAACATTTTTGAAGATGTAGCAAGTAGTAAGAAGGCATAGAAGAAGGAGACCAAGGAGTGTATTGAGCGCACTGATAGCATTCAGTCAAAGTGCTCTAAGTCTTAGAGAGTTTCGATCCTGATGAGATAAATAAAATGATCGTACTTCTTTACTTGGTTACCATATAGTTGTGTTTCATAGATATTTTAGAGTTCTATTTGCACAAGTTCTCTACCTTGGCATAGCCCAAAATTATTGTAATGCACTTTGCATCACACTAGTCTGACTTCTCATTAGGCTGTAGTAGTCAGTGTGGATCCTCAAAGTCCACCATGAGCACCATGTGATAAGGAATTAACAGTGCACAGGGTTATCGTGGAGTTAGCATGGATTCCTAGAGGCATAAGTACCCACAACTGCATGTGGATGGTGGTTGCAACCACACATTGTAGATCCATGAGACCAGTGTCTCTAATTATTCTAAGCGTCTATTCAAGTGTTTGAATTCCACAGAGATGTATCTCTTTTTGCATTCTTGTGTCTTTGTGTGTTCTACATGCACACGAGTATGTGTTTCCTATATCCCGTAGTGCCTTTCACTTAGGGCTTACACACCTCATGCCAAGCCATTGGTGATGGTGCTGCCATTTGCATGCCAGACTCCACTACCTCAACCATTGCACTGTCATCCCACACACAATCCCCATACTAATAGCCACACCTATCATGCCTAGCTACCTTCGGCTACTACACGTCATGCTCATCCAGATTGAGCACCTACCCCTCATCAATGAATCCATTGTTTCTAGTGCAATCTTTGTCACCATCATGCAAAAACACTTCTGCCACCATTGTCTTGCCTTGAGTGCCACTCTAGTGCCATCCACCTCAAGTACGCCTTTGCATTTTTCCCTAGGACACCATGACACAATGCCCATGCTACAAGCACCCCTATGATATCTCCACCTCCATGCACATGTGACTTAGTGGTGTGTTCAAGCGCCTCCCCATACAACTCACTCACGATCCCACCACCTACTTCTACCTCTGTCTCTCTGTATACCATGGCATTCTACTCCAAGCACCATGCCTTGGGTGTCACTCCATAATGCGCATGCCCTTTGGATGCCATTCCATTAGGCACCATGCACGAGTACCTCGTAGCCCAGGTTGTGCCACTAACCATGGCCAACACCACTCATCACATCATGGTACATGCCTCTACCACCATATCCCATCATGTGGTTGCGTTGCTATGCCATTAGCCGCCGCTGCACTAGCGCTAGTGCCACCACATAGAAATTTCATCACCATCACTGAGAGGAACCACCTCCATCCAACCTAACCCTCATCTAACCAATGACGTGCTAACCCATACCCTAACTATAGCTAAGCTAGCTACCTAACTAAGGCATAAGTAGATTACCCATAGTAACATAAATTCAACCGTGGTTATCAAAATAGACCACAGCTAAATAGTTAAACCGGTCCATCCTATCTTAGGAAACTAAACCATAGTCACATAACTACAATAAGTTAGGATAGGTTAACTTAATTGCATCCTAGTTGAGGACACTAAACCATAGTCACATAGCCATAGTAATTAACCCAAGGACCTAACAACGCCAGTGGGCCCTAATCCTGATGTACAGGTAGCCATCACTTACACCCAATGTATAGATGCCAAGGCTCAATCCCATCCCTCCGAGAGCACTAGTTCCTCAACTCTTGAGAAATCCCAATCCTCCATAGTACCCTCAAGCTCCCAATCTCACACATAAGCCCGTATGTCACCATCCATGTCCTTTTTGGCTACTCTTGCCATGTGTCCCATCAAAAGATGCTCAAGACTCTTAAAATATTGAGAAATTCAAGTCTCCCCACATGGAGCCCATAGGGACCCTCTCTTTTCCATATGTCCACATCCTCCTTATTCCACATAGGAATTCTAGAAGGATTCCTCTTGACTCTACACTCCTCCACATGCCTTCCACATGCTTGGCATGTGAAGATAGTGGGAGAGAGGGAAGGAGTCTCACTTGAGGCTTTCTCACAAGCACAATGGGGGAATACACACAAAGGTGGAGGCTGAAAACAGTTTTCCTCTTCTTAGTTGTGAAAGCCAAAAGAACTCTAGTACAAAGAAAAAAAGAAGAACCCTATATGTGGGTCTCAAAACCAAACTCAACTAACTAAGGTGGCATACTAACTGAGCCACAAACTAGAGTAGATAAGGATAGCTGTCATCCAGCTATTATTCGTGGGCGGTGTACCAATCGCATCTGTAGCTAACAAGTCGGTGACATAAATGCACAACAGTCACCTTGGCATATCGCGAGTGGAGCTCGATATCTCAACACTCCCCCTCGAGCTTAATCCCAATTCCTGCACACCAAGCAGGTCTCTGAACTTGCGCAGCTTCTCTGCGCCCAATGCTTTCATGAATATGTTAGCTACCTGATCCTCTGTGCTGACATAAACTAGATCAATAAGACCTAGTAAAACCTTCTCCCGCACATAGTGATAATGCACCTCAATGTGCTTTGTTCTAGCATGAAAGACTGGGTTCTTTGCCAAGTGTATGCTGCTCATGTTGTCACAATAAATGACAACTGGCCCATCTGTAGACTGATGCATATCATAGAGTAGCTTATGCAACCAAGCTACCTCACATGCAGCCATTGCTGCTTCTCTGTACTCAGCCTCTGTGCTCGACAAGGCAACTGTAGGCTATTTCTTGTTGCTCCAAGTGACTGCAGCACTCCCAAAAGAGAACACATATCCACTGGTAGATCGTCTATCAGAAATACTACCAGCCCAATCAGCATCGGTGTATCCATGCAACTGTATCTGAACCCCAGCCTCATAAAATAGTCCATATTGCAATGTGGACTTCACATACCTGAGTATGCGTCTAGCCGCATCCAAATGCGGTTTCCTTGGAGCCTGCATAAACTGACTTACCAACCCAACAGCATAGCTCAAATCTGGCCTGGTAATAGTCATGTAAATCAAACTTCCTACTATGCGTCTGTACATAGTAGGGTCTTCCAGAAGCTCACCTGCATCTGCGCTCAGCTTCACATTCTGCTCCAAAGGAACTGAAATAGGCTTACAGCCTGTCATCCCATATTTGGACAGCATGTCCAATCCATACTGCCTCTGCAAGAGCTGTATCCCACTTGGTGATCTAATCACCTCAATCCCAAGAAATAACGTAGCTCTCCCAAATCCTTCATCTCAAACTTCTGCCTCAATAGCATTTTCACATGAAGAATATCTTCATCACTATCACCTGTGATGATCAAATCACCAACATAAATGACCAGCAGCATAATCCCTTTCTCTGTTTTTCTCACATAGAGTGAGAAATTTGCCTTGGAAATTTGAAAGCCAATAGTGACAAGATACTGTCCTATCTTGTCAGACCATGCTCTAGGTGCTTGCTTCAAGCCATACAAGGCTTTCTTCAACCTACAAACAGAATAGCACGAACATAACCTGCTGGTTGCTCCATAAAGACCTCTTCTTGCAAATCACCATGCAAGAAGGCATTCTTTACATCCATCTGATGTAAAGACCATCCCTTTGATGCAGCCATAGCAATGGCTGCTCTTACGGTTGCCATCCTTGCAACCGGGCTGAAAGTTTCTTCATAATCAATGCCATATGTCTGTGCATACCCCTTGACAACTAATCTTGCCTTGTATCTATTCACAGAACCATCTGCATTGTGCTTGATCTTATAAACCCACTTACAGCCAATTGCATTCTTACCTTTAGGCAAAGGCACCAATTCCCATGTAGCATTAGCATCCAAGGCATCCATTTCTTCATCCATGGCTTTCTCCCATTTTTCATTTCCCATAGCTTGCTCAAAAGAAGTGGGTTCTGGTTCCTGTATCACTTTGACCATATAGGCATAGTGAATGGCTGTAAATCCATCATATTTCAGCCTATCCACAGGATACCTAACCCTGGTAGACCTGTGCAAAATAGGCTCACTTCCAGGTGCTCTCAAAACATCCCTGGTCTTCCTTGCTCCAGGTGTAACAATAGAAGGAATACCCAACTCATCATCAATGCTTTGTTCTGAGCCACTGGATTCACCATCCACATAAGAGTGACCTACATTCACATCAAACATGGGTTGATCTACCTTCTCTTTTCCTTTTCATGATACCTGCATACCACTCTCTGCATTGCTTTAAGGAGATTCTCCTGATCTCAATCTGCCTATCCATGGCGAAGTATGTGAACCACTGCTAGACGACACTCCAGGTCCACTAATATTTTGTGATTGCTGCTGTGAATTCTGTGCAGCATTACCATTTTGTGCATCTACATCAATCATCACATTTACTGGTTTATACCAGCTGCTCATCTCATCAAAAACAACATCTCTGCTCACTGTAAACTTACGAGTAGAAGGGTTATAGCATCTATACCCTTTCTGTTGCAGAGAATAACCAATAAAGATGCACTTCTCAGCTTTTGGATCCAACTTGGACCTCAACTCATCTGGCACATGGACATAGGCAATGCAACCAAAAATTTTCAAATGAGAAATATCTAGTTTCCTACCAGTATACATCTCCTCTGGCGTCATGCCATGTATTGCTGCAGTGGGAGTCCTGTTCATTATATAAACTGCTGTAGCAACTGCTTCAGCCCAATAATAATCTGGTAGATCTTTTTCATTTAGCATAGCCCGAGATACCTCTCCAATATGCCTGTTTTTCCTTTCTGCAATTCCATTTTGCTGTGGGGTATGACTGCATGAATATTGCTGCTTTATACCATGCTCCTGCAAGAACTTTGCAAACTCATTTGAGAGGTACTCTCCCCCTCCATCTGACCTTAGGCATTTTATTTGCAGGCCTGTTTCTTTTTCAACCATAGCTTTGAAAGCTTTGAAGTGCCCAAACACTTCACTTTTCTTTTTCATAAAATACACCCAAAGTTTTCTGCTGAAGTCATCAATAAATGTGACAAAATAGTGACAGCCTCCAATAGATGTAGCTTTAGTAGTCCACACATCAGAGTGGATTAATTCCAATGGCTTTTTACTCTCTTGAACATGCCTAGGAAAAGGTTTCCTTGCCTGTTTCCCAAATTGACAGGCTTCACAAACCTTGTGCATTTTTGCAACCTTGAATTTAGGCAATCCTGCAACAATATTTTGGGCTTGCATTGATTTAAGTCGCTGTATATTAACATGACCAATGCGTTTGTGACAGATATCAATATCTGCAACTACACCGGTCCCATGTGCAAACATTGCTGCACTCAATTCAGGCATGTCCGCATCCAACGTAAACATCCTGCCCTTCTTCTTTCCTTTTGCTATCAAGCGACCATTATTTTTCATATCCTCAACAAAGCATCCATGAGGATTAAATCTGACCTGCAAGCCCTGCTCAACCATCTGACCAATAGAAACCAGGTTCTTGGTGATGTTTGAGACATGAAATACATCAGACAAGTATTTCTTTTTCCCATCCTGCATAGACAAAGGAATTTTGCCAATCTGCACAATATGATGTGCAGTATCATCACCAGTCTCCACAAATCCTGGTTTTTCCATTTTCCTTGCATCCTGCATCCATTCAGCATGACCTGTCATGTGGTTTGACGCACCTGAGTCAACATACCACACATCATTGCTTTCTTTTGCACTTGTCACAGAATTTGTCATATGCTGCACCATAAACAAATGTTCATTTCTGTCATCACCCTGTCTACTAGAGGATGCATAATTGCCTTGCTGCAATTTTCCATTCATAATGTCATTCTGCTTTTTGTAGCAGTCCTTAGCCATATGACCCATTTTGCCACAATAGTAGCATTCAACATTGCTGTTTGCATTTTGGCCTCTCTGCCATCCACCACGGCCTCTTTGGCTCCCCCTGCCTCTAGAGTTACCACGTCCTCCTGCATAGGACTGGTTTTCTTGTGTTTGCTGCATATTCTGATTTCTACCACGGCCTGCAGATCGGCCTCCTCTACCTCTGCCTCTACCTTTGCCAGCATTTGAGTAGAAGACACTTTCTTTTGAAGTTCCTACTGAAGAAGATGCACCCCCATTTCTCTGCTCTTCAGAAATTAGAAGAGCAATCAACTCCTCAAAATCAGGAAATTTTTCACGGATGGCAATGGATGTCCGGAACTGTGCATAATCCTTTCCTAGACCATTCAAGGTCACAGAAACCAAATCGTCATCATCCACTGGCGACCCAATGGAAGCAAGTGCATCCGCAATTTTCTTCACCTTCATGTGGTAGTCATTGATGCTCATGTTTTCTCTCTGCACATTGTGCAACTCCTGTTTGAGATGCATTTTCCTGGCTTGCGTATTTGTGCTGTACATTTTTGCCAAAGTATCCCATGCCTCCTTTGGCGTACTTGCATCCTGAATATGCACAATCATGGAGTCCAAAATACTGATAGACAGCCAGTACATAACTTTCCTGGCTCTCTCATGCCATCCTTTAAATGCCTACATTTCCTGTTGACTAGGAACATTAGGAAGAACAGGTTCTTTTTCATTTCCTGTAATGAAGTCCCAATAGCCTTTTCCCATCAAGAAATTCGTCATTCTGAACTTCCATGCCTGGAAGTTGTTCTTGTCAAGCTTTTCAGTGACAATCTATGAAAGAGAATCAGATGCCATTACAGAACACTGCAAAATATTCTATCACTACAAAGAACACAGTTTTTGCCTCACACGGGTAGATCTGCAAAACTGACGAAAGTGGTATTTCACCACACAGTCACTTCCTAGTGACGATTTTGCATCAACAGGCAACAAGCATGAATCTGCAACTCCCAATATCTCTGCACACAGGCATACGATGCAATTTTTGCGGCAACTTTACACCGACCCGCAGAACAGTGGTCGCACAGCAAAAACAGGGCCTTTTTTTGAGTGCCTGCGGAGAACTTCCGCCTCCAAAACGGGCCCCAAAATGGCCTCAAATCAAAAAAATAAAGTCACTAAGGGCTTCGCCCATCACCCGCAGCATATACTGCGCTCTCGCCACACCGCGAAGGGCGTCTCAATCTGAGACAGTGCACTCTTGCACTTCTGGCTGTGCTACCTGCAGAGATTTGCTCCCAAACTCGAAATAGGAAAGTAACACTAGTCCTCTTACCAGGACACCACGAACTTGGCTTGCTTTCTTGAGCTCCTTACCACGAACAAGGCTCTGATACCATGTGAAGATAGTGGGAGAGAGGGAAGGAGTCTCACTTGAGGCTTTCTCACAAGCACAATGGGGGAATACACACAAAGGTGGAGGTTGAAAACAGTTTTCCTCTTCTTAGTTGTGAAAGCCAAAAGAACTCTAGTACAAAGAAAAAAAGAAGAACCCTATATGTGGGTCTCAAAACCAAACTCAACTAACTAAGGTGGCATACTAACTGAGCCACAAGCTAGAGTAGATAAGGATAGCTGTCATCCAGCTATTATTCGTGGGTGGTGTACCAACCGCATCTGTAGCTAACAAGTCGGTGACATAAATGCACAACAGTCACCCTAGCATATCGCGAGTGGAGCAGCTCGATATCTCAACATGGCATGTGATCTCTCTTATATTATTGGAACACATGGACATGAGCCCACCTCTTTATATGACTCACTCTTCCTATTTTCTAAAAACCCCATAATATCCCATACACAAATAACTCTCACCCCATACCAAGGTATTTATAATTCATATCTATGGTATTTACAATGATCCATTCCACTCATTCTCTCAATCCCATACAATATCTTAGAAAATAGAAATAAGTGAGAGCTGCTAGGCTATCACTTGATACTCAAACTCTTATCAAACATAGAAGAAAACAATACCAATGCCTAATAAAAAATATCAATTTTTAGCATCACATCTTTCCCCCCCCAGCAAATCCTCTCTAGTGATAGAGAGGGTCTACTGGCCCTCAAGGTGGTCGAGCATAGAAGAATTTAAGGCGATACTCATTGGTGCATTCGGGTATCACCATGCCATCAACATCCTCAAGTTGATAGGTTCCATTCGTGAACTTCTTTTTGACTCGATATGTTTCCTCCCATCGGCCGATAAACTTTTTGTCTAGCTGCTTGTCTAGATGGCTATCAAATCTCATGACCAAATCTCCTTCTGCAATATCTTTCTTCTTGCATAATTTGGTGTCAAAACGGGCCTTGTGCCTTTTTTGAGAAGCTTCCAAGTTTTGTAAGGCATGTAATCTGCATTCATCCAAGGCTTCTAGGCTGTACCAAGCGTTAAGCATAGGCATCCTCTCTTGTCCTTCTTTTCTTGCAATAGTAGTGCGAAGACTATGTATCTCCAATTCAATGGGCAAAATGGCTTCTCTTCGATACACTAGTTGGAATGGTGTAAACCCAATAGCTAGCTTGTGTGTGGTTATGTAAGCCCATAAAACTTTTGCCAAGTGCCTATCCCAACGCCTTTTCTTGGTGTCTACAAGCTTTCCCATTGAATTGCACAACAATCCATTTGTTTTCTCAGCCAAGCCATTACATTGGAGATAGTATGGCATGGACATGCTATGATTTATCTTTAGCTCATGCATCACATCTTCAATTAGCTCATTTCTAAAAGAGGTTCCTCCATCAGTGAGAGTTTCCAAAGGACAGCCAAAGCGTGAACAAATTTGATCAAAGAGAAATTTTGCAACTATGCTTGCCTTACTATTGACTATGGCCTTGGCCTCTGCCCACCGAGTCGCATAATTTGTGGCCACCAATAAAAATTGCTTGCCCTGAGATGAGCAAGGGAGTGGTCCCACAAAGTTCAACCCCCACCTCTCAAATGGTCCATATGCTGGAATAGGCTTCAAGGGCCCAAGAATCAACTGTTGCCTTCCAAACTTTTGGCATACTTTACAACTTCGACACCATTCATATACATCCTTATGGAGGCATGGCCATCAATAACCTGCATTAAGAATTCTCCTAGTTGTGCTCGCTGAAGCAAAATGACTGGAGCATTCATGGCACATTTCTAGGATTCTCCTAGTCTCCATGGGATGGACCACCCGACGGAGCACCTTACCTTTTCCCAATTTATAAAGAATGTCATCAACAATACTATAGGGACAAGCCTTCCTTACCAATCTCTACTTCTGTTGTGGAGTTAACCCTCGAGGAAACATGACTTCTTCCACTTATTACTGAACATCTTGCGGTTCTGGCCATCCAATGTCTACCAAAGAAACCATCCCCTGGACTTTTACTACAATGGCTTGAGTAGCTAACTCATCTGCCCTTTGATTTTCTTTTCTGTTTATATGAACAAACTTGCAAAAATCAAACTGACTACATAGTGCCATAGCCTTTTGGCTAAACTCCTTCAAATGAGGACTTCTTGTCTTGTAATGCCCTTGCATTTGCTTTATAATAAGCTAAGAATCTCCTCTTACTTCCAATTCTTTAAATTGACTTTGAAGACAACCCTCCAAACCAAGAATCAAAGCATTATACTGAGCTACATTGTTAGTTGTGATATGTGGAAGCTCTTTTCCTCTTGCCCACACCTCTTGACCTTCAGAATTCATCAAGACTATCCCCCCAGCTCCTTGTTGGCATGAAGGACTAAAAGCCCCATCAAAATACAAGACAAAAGATGTTGGTGGTGTCTCCCTTTCATCATTAATGTCCTCCTTATATTTCTTTTCTTCTCTTAGATTCTGCCATCCTGTGAACAAATCTGCCATAGTGGACCTAGTGGTATTTTCACTGACAAAAGAGAAAGAGAACTCTTGAAGCTCTGACAAACATTTGCAAATCTCCCCCCAGGATTAGGCTTGCGAACTAGATATGCTAAAACAAATTGACAGGTAAGGAAGAAAAATGGCCAAGGTAATAAACATGAGGGAAACTTTCTGACTGAAAACACCAAAGAAAAGACTTGTTGCTCCATTTCTTCATACCTTGTTTCCACCTCTGTAAGCTATCAGCTAGCATAATATATGGGTTGCATTCTATCTGCCTCTCCTTTTTGTAGCAATACACCACCAACTGAATGCAAAGATACACTTCGATTTACATAAAAGTCTTAAGACCAATAAAAAGGCTTCAATATTGGGCCCTTACTCATGGCCTCCTTAAGTTGCTAAAAAGACTCTTGTTGCTCCACACCCCATTGGAAAGAAACTCCTTTTCTTGTCAACAAGTTCATGGGATGCACTATCTCTGTGAAATCATCACAAAAGCGTTGATAATACTTGCTTTTTCCTAGAATTCTGAGAACACCAGTGACACTCTCAGGACTTGGCATGCCATGATTACTTGAACCTTGTCAGGATCCATTTGCAAGCCTTCTTTAGACACAATATGTCCCACCAAGACTACTTTTGTTTGAGCCAAATGACACTTGCTAGGATTTAGATACCCTTTTGCTTCATCAATCCTAGCTAACGCTATCTTTAACTTCTCCATGTGATCTATGCACCGAGAATAAATGCAAAAATCATCCAAAAACAGGCTCAAGCACTTGACTCATGAACCTTTGAAATGTAGCTGGTGCATTGGTCAACCCAAAAGGCATCACTCTGTAAGCAAAAACTCCCCAAGGTGTGACAAATGATGTTTTCCTTTGATCTTCCTCCCGAATACGAATTTGAAAGTACCCAGAATACCCATCACATATAGAATACATCTCATGCCCTCCTACTTGGTCTAGCATTTCATCTTGGAATGGAAAAGGAAAATGATCCCTCTTAGTGCATGCATTCAAAGGACGAAAGTCCACACAAACCCACCACTTATTTCCTTTCTTTGGTGTGACAACTACAGGAGATATCCATTCTAAATCATCAACAGGAAAGATGAATCCCACCTCAAGTAGTTGTGTTACCTCTTTCTTTAGTGCCTCAGCTTGGATCACCCCCAATCGCCTTAAGCATTGCACAACTGGCTTGCTTTCTGGCTTCAACTCAATCTTGTGCTCCACAAGAGAGACTGGTCGAACCTGTGAATAGCTTGTTGCAAAGAGACATGGAAAATCATCTAACATATCCAAGTACTGGAGCTTCTCACTACCTGATAGAGAATCACCAAGAAGCTCTTCATTGCATTGGCATCGTTTAGTGTGCTCCACATCCTCCACATGAAGTGTCTCTACAGGATCTTCTTGTACCACCACCTTGTTCCCTCCTGACTCATCCCGATTAGCACCAAGACAAAGACCAAAGGCCACTCCTTCCACCTCACCCTCTGAGCTAGACTCCACGGAGCTACACCCTGTCTCTTCTTCTTCATCAGTTAAGTTAGAGCTCAAACTCTTTGATGTTAAAGACTCCTCCTTAACAACTTTTTTTTTGTGACTTCTGATGTTGTAGTGCACCTTCTTATCATTTCCCTGCAAAATCAATTCTCCAATATCCCACTTTTGAACAGCCTTCACCTTGCGTAACCAAGGCCTTCCCAAAATCAATGGATAGGCACGTGCATTTGGCTTGGTAGGTCTTAACCCTAGTGTTGTCAGCCACTTTGATGCGATAAGGAGAGGTAGTACTAGAGTATTTTAAATCAGCATCTATCATGGTCTTCTCACTCATGACATTAATTGATGCACCTCCATCAATGTACACATTAGAAATCAGTTGACCATCAATGATCACATCAACCATAGGTACATCATCACAAACATCTATATCTACCTTTTGAACAACAAGAATGGCACTCTTCTTGTTTTTCTTCTTTGACACTCTTGTGCTTGCTAGCTTTCCCCATTCTTTCCGTAGTTTTGGAGACAAAGCAAGTAATTGACCAAAGGTGATATGTGCTTCCTTTTCTTTAAGGTCGGACATCAAGTCATAGCTTCCAATTCCTTGTCCTAAAGGAAAGCATGACTAACTAATTCTCCTTCTAGGTGCCTTCTTTTTCTTACTACAGTGTTCCTCTTCCTGATGTTCCTCATCTACTTCTTCCTTGCTTTCTTATTCTTCTTTTGCTTTACCACGCCCCTGTTTAGCCATCATTACCTCTCTTTCCTCATCCCCTAAAGAAGCTTCTAACAAGGATACTTGTTCTTCTTCTTTCTTTCTCAATCTAGGACACTCGGGGCAATAGTGACCTTTTTCATTACATTCATAGCAAGTGACCCCACTCTTATCTCAAGGCCTATCTTCATTCTTTGGTGCTCTAGGTTGTCATGCATTAACCAAATGCAATTTCAAATCAACAAACTTTGCCATCAATTGGGAGATATTATGATCTAACTCAGAGGACTTTGGTACCTGAGGAGTGCCCGTTACCTCCACCTTAGAAGTTGAAGCTGTTGAAGACACAAAAGAGGATTCGATCTTTAGAGAAGCTTCTTTCTTGGTCGCAATGCGAAGTGCCTCCACGTATGTTGTTGGATTTTTACTCATTACTTTTGAGTGAAGATGAGGCTCCAAAGCCATAACAAATTTGCTCATCTTTAAGTGCTCCATCCTTATGAGACTTGGAGGGGCCGATGATGCAGATGCCATAGCTCGCAAAGCTGCCCTTTCATACTTTTTCCATAAAGTTTCATATCGGATTGCCAACACAGAGACCATCTCACCCTCTCCTTGATAGAACCGGTCCAACTGCAACATCAAAGCATTTGGCGACTCCACTGCCTCAAATCTCTACTTTGTTGCAGCCACCACTTGGTCCCAGTCCTCCTTGGTAGAGTCCGACAAGGACTCATGCCAACTCAAGGCTACACCTTCAAGAAAATCAAGTAAACTCTCCGCCCGATCCTTCATGGACCATCCTGAAAGCCGGCATCCTCGAACAAAATCCCAAAGATAAGACTTCGGGTCATCCCCTTGGGTCCCTCGAAACACTGGAATCTTCACCATGATGAAACACAAAAAGGAAATACCAAGATCCAAATAATATCCCAAACAAGATCCAAACAAGATCCCATAGAGCCTTAGTATACCAAATGCATAACCACTTGTTGAAAACCCTCCACAATGTGATCCTCAACAAAATCTTCAAAAATAAGTGACCAACTAGCACCATGAAAACATTGTGTACCATGCATTCAAGAATCAGCCTTGTCACAATTGGAAGTGCACATAACAGCTTCAAGATATTGTACTCTTCATCATTTGCATAGGAAAAGAAGTTGAAAGATTTGAGAATCACCACTCCACTGTTATAGTCAAAAACTACCCAAAGACTCAACTCTTCTTCACACCAAGCTACCAGTGCATGAAACAATCCCTAATCTATCATTGTGCCTACTGACAGGGTTGTCGATTCACCAACATATTCAAGAGTGTAAACATAAAGGATATGATCATGATAACCATGCGAATAGCTTGAACATCACCTTCACAATCTTCTAGTTCTCTTAAACGGGCTACAATCTCTTCTAACGGAGTTCTTCTAGGCATCTTCTTTATCACATTAGAAAACACATGCCTATACTAGGCATAATATACAATCAATTACACCTGATACTATTTAGTAAGGTGGGATGAATCCAATACCAAACGTACCCGGCGTCTCCACCAAAAGATGTGACATGAAGTTGGGGGTAATAAACTTCATGCACCTCTTCACTTCCTACTGCTTTTGAATTGAGTGATAGAGATATTCATCACTATGAAAGGGACATTAAAAAGAAGCTTTTATACCAAGAGACCACACCATACTATCTTTCCTTATATGAAAATGAAGATGGTAGCATCTCAAGTGATGTTGTATTCAAGCATAGGGAAAAGGAAAGGATCACCGGAGGCCATAATCTCAGCAAGCCGATCTGCGCCAAAGAGAAGAGCGATACGCTATTAAAAGAAGATCTTGTGGCTCAACATGACATGAACTAATATATATCAAGGATTTTGAAGGGGCTAATTGGGTCGGATGGGTAGGTTCCGAGGAAACATTGCACCTCCTTCATAGACACTTTTACACTTAGCTCAAAACACTCTCCAAACTGTCATAAGACACAGAGACCCATAACTTTTAATAGAGACATCATATAAAATATTCAAACACATATGTAGATGTGCCTTGAAATGGGCTTCGCTCTGATATAAGTTTCATAAGAAACAGAGAAGCGGTCGGAAAGATATGGGTAGTTTACTAGACGGGGGTGAAAACTGTCTCAAAAAGAAACAGTCACACACAGAGAGTCATAGATTTTTGGTCTAAAATCTAATACAATAACTGAAGGCATACGATGATGCTCCTTGAAAAGAGCTTCGCACTGATATAATTTCGTTCAAATTGGACCATTGAGCAAAAAGTTATGAGCAAAATACTGACATGGGTCAAACTGTCATGAAAAACACCTACTCCTTCTACTGGTGCCGATTTGGGAGAATACTACCTCCATGCTTAGACTTCATCAACGATCCAAGTCCCATAGAGGTCAGCTAGGAGGGAAGGAAGAGCCCCCTTTGTGGCTTGGGAAATAGATAAACCATGTATGCACAATGAGCAGCCGAATAGACAACACTTTTGAGCACTTTGGAAGAGAAAGTAATGGAAAAAGGAAAGAGACACTCAAGAGAGAGAACCTAAAGTGACCTTCATTACCAATAGAGTGAGACTACACTCCAATGCAACTCAAAATACTATAAACACAAGGGAGAAGAAGAGGTTTCATACACACAAGAGGGAGCGGAAGCTCCAAGACTACTCATAGAGAGAGAATAAACTATAGAGAGATGGACTCAAGAGTCTACATAAGATAATAGCTACAAGAGGGAGAGAAGGCTCATGGAAGAGGCTTGAGGAGACTAGAGCTACAGCAACATGAGGCCTAATGGTGGAAGAGATGTTGAACAAGGGAGAGGAGGGCTCCTTTTATAGAGATTTTGTCACCCTCCTTCACCCATTTACAATTGTTGCCTGTAGATTCTTTTCCCCATCAATCACATAAGCTCGAATGTCACCATCCATGTCCTCTTTGGCTACTCTTGCCATGTGTCCTATCAAAAGATGCTCAAGACTCTTAAAATATTGAGAAAGTCAAGAGTCTCCCCACATGGAGCCCATAGGGACCGTATCTTTCCCATATGTCCACATCCTCCTTATTCTACATAGGAATTCTAGAAGGATTCCTCGACTCCACACTCCTCCACATGCCTTCCACACGCTTGGGATATGATCTCTCTTATATTATTGGAACACATGGACATGAGCCCACCTCTTTATATGACTCTCATCCTATTTTCTAAAAACCCCATAATATCCCATACACAAATAACTCTCACCCCATACCAAGGTATTTATAACTCATACCTATGGTATTTACAATGATCCATTCCACTCATCCTCTCAATCCCACACAATATCTTAGAAAATAGAAATAAGTGAGAGCCACTAGGCTATCACTTGATACTCAAACTCTTATCAAACATAGAAGAAAACAATACCAATGCCAAATAAAAAATATCAATTTTTGGCATCACAATGTTTCCTCTCCAAAAATTATAATACCAAGGAAATTCCCTTCCTTATATTCATATTGATTTAGCGATTTGCATTTGGTACATAATGCTTTGCATTTAGCACACAACCAATGTCTCCACCAATGTGATGAGCCCAAGATAGTGGGAATCAAAGTGTCCCCTCCATGAGTGGGCACTTCCTTATGTTATGATCAAGCAATGCCAAGATGCTTACATAGGATAGTTCCATATGACTTTCTTGTTAGGGATTGAACACCCATACACCACAACTATCCCATTAGGGTTAAAAGATGGACATCTTTTTGAGGCATAATGGACATAGGGAGTGAATGATGCTACAGATTGGCTGGAACTTATTCCAATGCCTCATGTGGGGGGAACTTACATCAGTAAGACACATGGATACGGCTAGATGGCATCATTTTGGATACAAGACATAAGGAAAATTGGGGAGCTAATTCTAACATGCATACTTGCTTGAAGTATAGCCAAGGCTTTGACATAAGAGTTGATGTGACAAAAGGACATAAAAGTGATCTTCAAGGAGTTCAATGTATAACTATATCTTTTGTTCAATAATTGATGATGCATTGCTAAGGGCAATGCCTAAAGTGACTGGTGTTATTGTATGTTGCCATCTGGCATACAAGAATCAAGAGCTAGGATAGCACTAATAACATCATCAAGATACTAATCAAAGCAATATTGTGATATTTTGTATCTAATCCAACCCAAATAGAAATTAACTTTCGGGCTGCTTGTGAGCCAAAGACAAAGCGCTAAGCATGATTTTGTGAAGAGAGATGACCAACAACCGATCTATGAATTATGAAATCCTGAGTTGAATTAATCCATTGTGGGTTTTCATGTGGACATAATACTATAGGAGGAAGAACTGCTGTGGAAGACCCAGTACCAATGCTCAAGATAAAACTATCAAAGCAACTTGCATAATGCATTGTTCTTTCTACATAATTATCGGTGGTCATACAACATCAACATGCAAAACCACTACCTGATGGTAGCTAGAATCATCTAAAATGACATCTGCACCCAATCAAAACCATGACAAACAATTCATAGTCCCAACTTTGAACAACATTGATGTGAACATAAAAGTTTTTCTGCCAAAATAGATAAATCAAAGTTGTTGAGTCAAGATGCATGGAGCATGTAAACACATCAAGAGCAATAATCTGAGGGAGGAAAGTATGGTGTGGTATCTTGGCATAAAAGCTTTTTTCTAATGTCCCATTCTCAATGATAAATATCTTTGGCTGTCAGTTCGAAAGCAGTAGGAAGTGAAGAGGTGCATGAAGTCTATTACCCCCAACTTCATTTCATATCTTTTGGTGGAGACGCCGGGTACGTTTGGTATTGGATTCATCCCACCTTACTAAACAGTCTCGGGTGTACTTGATTGCATGTTATGCCTAGAAGAGGCGTGTGTTTTGAGGAGGTAAAGAAGATGCCTAGAAGAACTCCGTTAGAAGAGATTGCAACCCGTTTAAGAGAACTTGAAGATTGTGAAGGTGATGCTCAAGCTATTCGCACAGTCACCATGATCATATCCTTTATGTTTGCACTGTTGAATATGTTGGTGAATCGCTAATGCCGGCAGTAGGCACAATGATAGATTGGGGATTGTTCCATGCACTGGCAGCTTGGTGTGAAGAAGAGTTAAGTCTTTGGGTAGTTTTCGACTATAACAGTGGAGTGGTGATTCTTAGTGCTTTCAACTTCTTTTGCTATGCAAATGATGAAGAGTACAATATCTTGAAGCTTTTATGTGCACTTCCTATTGTGAGAAGGCTGATTCTAGAATGCATGTATACACAATGTTTTCATGGTGCTGGTTGGTCACTTATTTTTGGAGATTTTATTGAGGATCACATTGTGGAGGGTTTTCAACAAGTGGTTATGCATAATAAGTTGGTCTTGGTATACTAAGGCTCTGTGGGATCTTGTTCGGATCTTGTTTGGGATATTATTTGGATCTTGGTGTTTCCTTTTTGTGTTTCATCATGGTGAAGATTCCAGTGTTTTGAGGGACCCAAGGGGAGGACCCGGAGTCTTATCTTCGGGACTTTGTTCGAGGATGCCGGCTTTCTGGATGGTCCATGAAGGATCGCGGAGATTTTGCCTGATTTTCTTGAAGGTGTAGCCTTGAGTTGGCATGAGACCTTGCCGGACTCTACCAAGGAGGACTGGGACCAAGTGGTGGCAGCAATGAAGCAGAGATTTGGGGCAGTGGAGTCGCCAAATGCTTTGATGTTGCAGTTGGACCGGTTCTATCAAGGAGAGGGTGAGTTGGTCTCTGCGTTGGCAATCCGATATGAAACTTTATGGACAAAGTATGAAAGGGCAGCTTTGCGAGCTGTGGCATCTACATCATCGGCCCCTCAAAGTCTCTCAGGGATGGAGCACTTAAAGATGAGCAAATTTGTTATGGCTTTGGAGCCTCGCCTTCGCTCAAAAGTAATGAGTAAAGATCCAACAACATACATGGAGGCGCTTCGCATTATTGCAACCAAGAAAGAAGCTTCTCTAAAGATCGAATCCTCTTTTGTGTCTTCAATAGCTTCAACTTCTAAGGTGGAGGTAATGGGCACTCCTCAGGTACCAAAGTCCTTTGAGTTAGATCATAATATCTCCCAATTGATGGCAGAGTTTGCTGATTTGAAATTGCATTTGGTTAATGCACGACAACTTAGAGCACCAAAGAGTGAAGATAGGCCTCGAGATAGGAGTGGGGTCACTTGCTATGAATGTAATGAAAAAGGTCACTATCGCCCCGAGTGTCCTAGATTGAGAAAGAAAGAAAAAACAAGTATCCTTGTTAGAAGCTTCTTCAGGGGATGAGGAAAAAGAGGTAATGATGGCTAAACGGGGGCATGGTAAAACAAAAGAAGAAGAAGAAAGCAAGGAAGAAGTAGATGAGGAACATCAAGAAGAGGAACACCGTAGTAAGAAAAAGAAGGCATCTAGAAGGAGAGTTAGCCAGTCAGACTTTCCTTTAGGACAAGGAATTGGAAGCTATGACTTGTTGTCCGACCTTAGAGAAAAGGAAGCTCATATCACCTTTGGTCAATTACTTGCTTTGTCTCCAAAACTACGGAAGGAATGGGGAAAACTAGCAAGCACAAGAGTGTCAAAGAAGAAAAAGAAGAAAAGTGCCATTCCTGTTGTTCAAAAGGTAGATATAGATGTTGGTGATGATGTACCTATGGTTGATGTGATCATTGATGGTCAAGTGATTTCTAATGTGTATATTGATGGAGGTGCATCGATTAATGTCATGAGTGAGAACATTCCAAGATGAAATACTAGACCAAGTAGCAGGGCATGAGATGTATTCTGTATGTGATGGGTATTCTGGGTACTTTCAAATTCACATTCGGGAGGAGGATCAAAAGAAAACATTATTTGTCACACCTTGGGGAATTTTTGCTTACAGAGTGATGCCTTTTGGGTTGACCAATGCACCAACTACATTTCAAAGGTTCATGAGTCAAGTCCTGGAGCCTTACTTGGGAAAGTTCATACGGGTGTTTTTGGATGATTTTTGCATTTATTCTCGGCACATAGATCACATGGAGAAGTTAAAGATGGCCTTAGCTAGGATTGATGAAGCAAAAGGGTGTCTAAATCCTAGCAAGTGTCATTTGGCTCAAACAAAAGTAGTCTTGTTGGGGCATATTGTGTCTGAAGAAGGGTTGCAAATGGATCCTGACAAGGTTCAAGCAATCATGGCATTGCCAAGTCCTGAGAGTGTCACTAGTGTTCGCAGAATTCTAGGAAAGTGCAAGTATTATCAATGCTTTTGTGATGATTTCACAGAGATAGTGCATCCCATGAACTTGTTGACAAGAAAAGGAGTTTCTTTCCAATGGGGTGTGGAGCAACAAGATTCTTTCCAGCAACTTAAGGAGGCCATGAGTAAGGGCCCAATATTGAAGCCCCCTGATTGGTCTCAAGACTTTTATGTAAATCCAAGTGTATCTTTGCATTCAGTTGGTGCTGTATTGCTACAAAAAGCAGAGGCAGGTAGAATGCAACCCATCTATTATGCTAGCCAACAGCTTACTGATGTGGAAACAAGGTATGAAGAAATGGAGCAGCAAGCTCTCTCTTTGGTGTTTTCAGTCAGAAAGTTTCTGTCCTATTTATTACCTCGACCATTTTTCTTCCTTACCTCTCAGTCTGTATTAGCATATCTAGTTCGCAAGCCTAATCCTGGGGGGAGATTTGCAAAATGGTTGTCAAAGCTTCAAGAGTTCTCTTTCTCTTTTGTCACTGAAAATACCACTAGGTCCACTATGGCAGATTTGCTCACAGGGCGGGAAGATCTAGGAGAAGAAAAGAAATGTAAGGAGAACATTAAAGATGAAAGGGATACACCACCAATAGCTTTTGTTTTGTATTTTGATGGGGCTTTTAGTCCATGCCAACAAGGAGCCGGGGGGATAGTCTTGATGAATCCTAAAGGTCAAGAGGACAAGAGCTTCCAGGTATCACAACTAACAATGCAGCTGAGTATAATGCTTTGATTCTTGGTTTGGAGGGTTATCTTCAAAGTCAAGTTAAAGAATTGGAAGTAAGAGGAGA
Source organism: Dipteris shenzhenensis (assembly GCF_047967505.1). Classification (NCBI taxonomy): domain Eukaryota; kingdom Viridiplantae; phylum Streptophyta; class Polypodiopsida; order Gleicheniales; family Dipteridaceae; genus Dipteris; species Dipteris shenzhenensis. The sequence continues at coordinate 42,773,542 of NC_141601.1, read as the reverse complement.
TTCTCAGCTTATTATAAAGCAAATGCAAGGGCATTACCAGACAAGAAGTCCTCATTTGAAGGAGCTTAATCAAAAGGCTATGGCACTATGTAGTCAGTTTGATTTTTGCAAGTTTGTTCATATAAACAGAAAAGAAAATCAAAGGGCAGATGAGTTAGCTACTCAAGCCATTGTAGTACAAGACCGGGGGGTGGTTTCTTTGGTAGACACTGGATGGCCAGAACTGCAAAGATGTTCAGCAATATGTGGAAGAAGGCATGTTTCCTCGAGGGTTAACTCCACAACAGAAGCAAAGATTGGTAAGGAAGGCTTGTCCCTATACTATTGTTGATGACATTCTTTATAAATTGGGAAAAGATAAGGTGCTCCGTCGGGTGGTCCATCCCATGGAGACTAGGAGAATCCTAGAAATGTGTCATGAATGCTCTGGTCATTTTGCTTCAGCAAGCACAACTAGGAGAATTCTTAATGCAGGATACTTTTGGCCACACCTCCATAAGGATGTATATGAATGGTGTCGAAGTTGTAAAGTATGCCAAAAGTTTGGAAGGCGACAGTTGATTCCTGGGCCCTTAAAGCCTATTCCAGCATATGGACCATTTGAGAGGTGGGGGTTGGACTTTGTGGGACCACTCCCTCGCTCATCTCAAGGCAAGCATTATTTATTAGTGGCCACAGATTATGTGACTTGATGGGCAGAGGCCAAGGCAACAGTCAATAGCAAGGCAAGCACAGTTGCAAAATTTCTCTTTGATCAAATTTGTTCACGCTTTGGTTGTCCTTTGGAAATTCTCACTGATGGAGGAACCTCTTTTAGAAATGAACTAATTGAAGATGTGGTGCATAAGCTAAAGATAAATCATAGCATGTCCACGCCATATTATCCCCAATGTAATGGCTTGGTTGAGAAAACAAATGGATTATTGTGCAATTCAATGGGAAAGCTTGTGGACACCAAGAAAAGGCATTGGGATAGGCACTTGGCAGAAGTTTTATGGGCTTACAGAACCACACACAAGCTAGCTATTGGGTTTACACCATTCCAACTAGTGTATGGAATAGAAGCCATTTTACCCATTGAATTGGAGATACATAGTCTTCGCACAGCTGTTGCAAGAATAGAAGGACAGGAGGATGCCTATGCTCAATGCTTGGTACAGCTAGAAGCCTTGGATGAATGTAGATTACAGGCCTTACAAAACTTGGAATCTTCTCAAAGAAGGCGCAAGGCCCGTTTTGACACCAAATTATGCAAGAAGAAAGATATTGCAGAAGGAGATTTGGTAATGAGATTTGATAGCCATCTTGATAAGCGGCTAGACAAAAAGTTTATTGGCCGATGGGAGGGACCATTCGAGTCAAAAAGAAGTTCACAAATGGAACCTTTTAGCTTGAGGATGTTGATGGCATGGTGATACCCGGATGCACCAATCAGTATCGCCTTAAATTCTTCTATGCTCGACCACCTTGAGGGCCAGCAGACCCTCTCTGTACTAGAGAGGATCTGCTGGAGGGGGAAAGATGTGACGCCAAAAATTGATATTTTTAATTTGGCATTGGTATTGTTTTTCTCTATGTTTGATAAGAGTTTGAGTATCAAGTGATAGCCTAGCGGCTCTCACTTATTTCTATTTTCTATGATATTGTATGGGATGGAGAGGATGAGTGGAATGGCTCATTGTAAATACCATAGGTATGAATTATAAATACCTTGGTATGGGGTGAGAGTTATTTGTGTATGGGATATTATGGAGTTTTTTAGAAAATAGGAAGAGTGAGTCATATAAAGAGGTGGGCTCATGTCCATGTGTTCCAATAATATAAGAGAGGCCACATGCCAAGCGTGTGGAAGGCATGTGGAGCAGTGTGAAGTCAAGAGGAATCCTTCTAGAATTCCTATGTGGAATAAGGAGGATGTGGACATGTGAAAAAGAGAGGGTCCCTATGGGCTCCATGTGGGGAGACTCTTGACTTTCTCAATATTTTAAGCGTCTTGAGCATCTTTTGATGGGACACATGGAAAGAGTAGCCAAAAAGGACATGGATGGTGACATACGTGCTTATGTGATTGATGGGGAAAGGAATCTACAGGCAGCAATTGTAAATGGGTGAAGGAGGGTAACAAAATCTCTATAAAAGGAGCCCTCCTCTCCCTTGTTCATCAATCTCTTCCACCATTAGGCCTCATGTTGCTGTAGCTCTAGTCTCCCCAAGCCTCTTCCATGAGCCTTCTCTCCCTCTTGTAGATATTCTCTCATGTAGACTCTTGAGTCCATCTCTCTCTAGTTTATTCTCTCTCTATGAGTAGTCTTGGAGCTTCTGCTCCCTCTTGTATGCATGAAACCTCTTCTTCTTCCTTGTGTTTGTAGTGTTGGAGTGGATTCTCACTCTATTTGTAACGAAGGTCACTTCAGGTTCTCTCTCTCTTGAGTGTCTCTTCCCTTTTCTTTCTTTCAAAGCCTTAAAAGTTCTTTCTATTCGGCTGCTCACTGTGCACACATGGTCCATCTGTTTTTAGAGCCACCATGCAAACTTCTTCCCCTCTTCTAGGAGAAATCTATGAGGGGTGGATCGTTGATGAAGGTGGAGTCTTGAGGGAGCATCCTGCTCAGGCGAAATTAGCCTGGGTGGAGGGTAGTTTTCATGACAGTTTGACCCCCTGTTAGTGTTTTGCTCATAACTTTCTGCTTGGTAGTCCGATTGTAATGAAATTTATATCAGCGCGAAGTTCTCTTCAAGGCGCATGTTTCTATGTGATCAGATGATACTGCTACAAAAAGTTATGAGTCTCTGTGTTTGATAGTCTATTTTCATGATAATTTTTTACCCCCGTCTCGTAAACTGTCCATAACTTTTTGGCCACTTCTTTGTTTCTTTAGAAACATATATCAGTGCGAAGATCTCTTTAAGGCGCATGTCTTTATGTGCTTAGATCTTGAATTAGATACTGCTGCAGAAATTTATGAGTCTCTGTGTTTGACAGTCTGTTTTCATGACAGTTTTTACCCCTTCTAGTAAACTGTCCATATCTCTTCAACCGTCTGTCTGTTTTCAATGAAACTTATATCAGCGCAAAGCCGCATCTCTTTGTTGCTTAAATCTATGATATCATGTCTTTATTAAAAGTTATAGGTCTCTGTGTCTAATGATAGTTCATAGAGTGTTTTGAGCTAAGTGTAAAGGTGTCTATGAAGGAGGTGCAATGTTTCCTCGGAATCTACCCATCCGACCCAATCAGCCCCTTCAAACTCCTCGATATATATCAGTGCATGTCATGTTGAGCCGCAAGATCTTCTTTCAACAACGTATCACTCTTCTCTTTGGCGCAGAGCGGCTCGCTGAGATTATGGTCTCTGCTGATCCTTTCCTTCTCCCTATGCTTGATTACAACATCACTTGGGATGTTACCATATTCATTCTCATCTGAGGGAGGAAAGTATGGTGTGGTATCTTGGCATAAAAGCTTTTTTCTAATGTCCCATTCTCAATGATGAATATCTTTGGTTGTCTGTTCGAAAGCAGCAGGAAGTGAAGAGGTGCATGAAGTTTATTACCCCCAACTTCATGTCACACTAGCATATGCACTAAACGAAATCCACAAAAAGGTCTTGTACATGCACCCTCTACTTACCCAGTGTACTTTAAGAGGGGGGTTGAGGATGGTGTAAATTGCACGATACCTCTAGGGCATAGGGGAAAACCCTAGCCCTAACCCTAAGGGGTTCACATGTATATCTTCATGTTCATGTTCAATACAACTTAGTGTACAGGTAGCTATATCATGTTCACTCCTCTCTCTCTCCCTCTCACTTCCACTATCACCACCCCCCATGGATTCCCTATAATTTCCTACCTACTTCACCCAAGGATCCTTGAATGAGTCTCTCTACATAGTGCTTCTAAAGGAGCAGATGAGGGCCTTTAAGCACAACTAGGACATGATGAAGGCAAAGTTTGAGGTAAAAAACATCATTTCAACATGGAGAGCAAGGAATAGATCAAACAGGAGCACAATTTAGACCTAGAATCATCTCACTCAAGGAGGTCTACCAAGTGCTCCAGGATCTGACTGCAATAGTTACTGAAGTCTACCTCTAAACTCGATCCTATAGCTCCAATCACCCTATCTCTGGCTTGACCAGTATCACCTCCATTCCCACCCACACCAAAGACTCATGGGTAGAAGAAGAACGTGGAGTAGGAGTAGATCCTCTAGCTACAACAACCTCTATGGTATCCAATCCTATCCTAGCTCATCCAAGCCCACACCCAGAATTAGGTTGTGCCACTCCCACTTGTAGCTCCGCCTCTACCACCGCCTCCACCCACTTCACTTGTAGCCCACCTGGCAATTGTTGCCATCCCATAGATTTTGGCGATGCCGAGGAGCTGGTGGACTCATGACCCTCCATCATCCATTGGAGGGAATTGTAGAAGGTTCAACACCCATCATTTTTAGAAGAATACTTTTTCCTCTGATCTTGTCTTACAGATAGTATGGGGCAATAGGTACCAGGTGAGCTTCTCATCCTGGATGACAATGATGAGGAGTTTTGGGTGCATTTTGTCCCCCTTGGCTAGCATGGGGAATCTCTTTCCCAACCTTGAATACCTGGACTATAGATGGTGACTCAAGAACCTCTAGAGCTTCCTAGTGGCATGAACTCATGTGTTGTGGATTGAGCTCCCCACTTGCGCTCCACGGTAATAGGAGCTCAAGGTGGTTACCAACTAGCTGCTACTACATATGCAGATCAGCTCTTAGAAGCATCGTTTGAGTCATTTGATCTCTCAGTCCTGATATTTCCTAAACTAATGTATATACTGATTTAGTTCCCCATTAGGCATTTGATTTCACTTAGGCCTTGTGACAATTTGGTGGATTTTCATCTACCCCTCAGGTGTGCCAAATTGTTACCGACTGACCTGTCTTCAATAACACTGCAGTCTACGACCCCTTAACCATAGTCATCTGACTCCTAGTTAGAACTACATTTGCCAGGCCTTTGAGGCTAGGTTTTCAGGGCCTCTATGGCCATGCCGCATATTCAAGTTTGATTAGCGCCATAGGGCATCCTTGCAATCAATAGCTCAAAGCATCTCTTAGTTTGAATGCCTGACACCATCACAGGTTATGGATGAGCTCTGGCAAGAAATAGGATTTATAGGATGCATTGCCCATTGTAAAGTGGTTCTTGAATATGTGATTGTTCTATAATACAAGTATTCTCAGCTCTATGGCTCCTTGTTGGAAGGCTGAAAGGAAAGGAAAGAGTGGACACAAACTCAGAATACTTGCATTACTTGCTTGTAGAATGAAGAAGAGTGAGGTCCTTAAGTAAGCACCTCATAAATGCTCACTGACATCACTGATACCTCAAAGCTCCACAATCATCTCCTCAATCTGCTCCTAGATTCTCTCAATCATCCTATGTGGCTCTCCACCACCTGACTATGCTTGTGGGCACCTAACTGTGCCTCTAGCACTCACACATAGAAACATAAGGTGTGCCTGAGGCATACACCTTGAGATATCCCAACAAACCCCCCCTCAAGGAAATGCCTCAGGCTATGTCAAGGATACATCTAGTCTCATAGTTTCTCATGCCATCTCATGGTGGTCAAGGATAAATCTATGGCTAGGTTCTCATGCTAGCAAGGGTTCCCTTGGGTGTAAGGTAAACAAAAGGGATACAAAAAGACCTTCCAATGGTTATCTCCCCTGCATGTACATGCACACAATGTCTGCAGGAGGTACCATGGAACAAAACATACACATGGCCTACATCATAAGGTGACCAGAGGTGTTTACAAAACACACAAAACACAATAGTTTATTTTCATTCATTTTGGAGGACTATCCAGGCTGAGTACCTTGACATAAAAAGAGAGATTTGGAGCATACATAGAGATGTGTTTAAAATGCATAATCTTCAAAGGATGCCTCATCTTATGGAGGCTCATTAACTGTAAGTAGATTTGCATTTTCTGTCTTTGCTTTGGCTCTGCAAAACTTCTCATTATGGTTGTTCTTGCCACAGTGCTTGCATGGATTAATTTTGAAGCAGTCCTTTGAAAGGTGATTTGTCTTTCCACAGTGATTGCAAGGGGTATATTTGCCCTTCTGGACTTTTACAGCATAAACAATGTCATTGCCTTTCTTGAGCTCCATATGCCTTTCTTCTTCTTGGAGAGCAGAGATAATACCTTCAAGATTAGGTTTAGGAAGATTTTTCAAAGTGCTAACAATGTGATCATAATCTTCAGGCATACTCTTAAGTAACACTACCGTAGCATCATCTGGAGTAATAGGAGAGTTGATAGAAGCTAATTGAGTCATAAGACTCTGCATATAGTTGACATGAGCTGCTAAAGTAGTACCACTAGCCATCTTTAATTCAAAGAAAGAGATTTTAAGTGATAGTTTAGAGATGTGAGAGGTAGCACCAAAAATCATGTCAAGCTTCTGCCAAGCTTCCGAAGGAGACTCCAAGTCAGAGATATGGTGAATATAATCATCTCCTAAAGCAAGAGCAATGATACCGTATGCTTTTTCTTCTCTAACTGGATCCCTTGCCGGTCATGTCAGAGTTGAGGATTCTCTAGCATTGGAGGCCGTAGAAGAAGCGGTAGGAGTTAGTTTGACAAGTCCCCATAAGTTCTCCCTCATCAATGCAAATTTCACCTTCATCTGCCATGTGTGGAAGCCCTTTCCATTGAACTTCTCAAGATTAAATAGGGTAGCCATGAGAGGGTCTAACCCAGATATTGGGCAGTGTCTATCTCTCTTACAAGGAAAAAATAACTGAAAGACTTCCAAAATATGAGCACTTGATGTAGCAAAGACTAGTGACCAATATTCAAACAATGATGCTTCTTCTTACATGCTTCATAGAAGTGGGTGAAATAAATACTTTCCAATCAAAACTAGGTCTAGTAATTCAAAACAAAACTGAAGCCACACTTGTACTAAAGTTATTGAAAGCTTCAAAAAACCAGAAATGCTAGAGTAGCATTTTATGTAGCATCATCTTCAAAAACTTGTCCAAAACTGTCAAAACTGAAAAGCTAAACTTGGAGGGCTTGTAGCTCACTCTTCAAAGCAAGGAAAAGAGGGCTTTCTGAAGCAAAAGAAAGCTCATATACCAGAGAGGGTCCATCACAGAGGTTGGATGAAATGGTGCGCACTTTTGCCCGGGAGAGTTGCTACAGTTTGAAACTGAGTTTTGACAATTTCTCCCTTGTTACTGAACCAAATGACCTGAAAAATGGCTCAAAATCTTTGTATTGAGGTCGCCCATCTACTCCTAAGAGGGCTCAGGCAATGGCAGAGCAGGCAGGGAGTATTGAGCAACAGAAGAAATTCGATGTTTGGAGAATGGTAGCCACCACAGACGTTTTTTCTTCAATTGCTTGCAGGTGGAAGTTCGCCCATACTAGAGGAGTTTCCAGCTCAGAGGGTTTGGGCAATGGTCGTTTGTAGGTGGAGAACCAAGCTCTCAAAGATTTTGGGAAGAAAGAGGAAAATGGAGAAGAAGAAGATGAAGAAGAAGATGATGATGTGGCAGAAATGGGCTCAAGGGGGATCAAAGGGCTCTGATACCATGTTGGAACGCTGAAAGTAAAGGAAAGAGTGGACACAAACTCAAAATACTTGCATTACTTGCTTGTAGAATGAAGAAGAGTGAGGTCCTTAAGTAGGCACCTCATACATGCTCACTGACATCACTGATGACCTCAGAGCTCCACAATCATCTCCTCAATCTGCTCCTAGATTCTCTCAATCATCCTATGTGGCTCTCCACCACCTAACTGTGCTTGTGGGCACCTAACTGTGCCTCTAGCACTCACACATAGAAACATAAGGTGTGCCTGAGGCATACACCTTGAGATATCCCAACACTCCTGTCATCGAGAGGCTAGACTCCACACTAGCATAGTAGTTGTATTCTGCAGACAAGCATCTAGCTTTCTTTCTAGATATATTTGTATTCTTTTTTATTCTTTTTGTTCTACATCTGACATTGTGCATTTAGACTGTGACATGACCCATGTGCATTGAGTTCTATCTTGACTCATTAGCTTCATTTCTAACCCATGCAGTTGTATTTCTACAAATGTTTAATCGATATGTTGGTTAACAATGTAGAACTAAACTGTTATTAACATCCACTAACTTTTTGTTAAGAATTTTGAAGCAATTGTTAGTCCATCTCATCCACAACCCATGATGCTCCAAATCAATCAATTGGTGTCTTGTTGATGTTAAGAAGTTTGTTGAGATTTCTGCACAATTTCCATTACCCAAACCTATCAGCAATCCCATTCCAACACCCATCAAGCAATTCATTGATTCTCCTCATTGCACCATAATGGTTGGCTAATTAAAAAAACATGTGTTGTGTCTGTTGTTTTCTAGACTTCTCGTGATGGATTTTAATTGAATTTTTTCATGTTGTGTAAAAGGTAAGGATTTTTTTTTTTTCATTCATGTTTCTCTCTTAGCCGACATGATGAAGTACAACAAGTTTCAAGTCACACATGATTTCAACAAAGGTGATTTTCATCACCACTCTATCAAGGTGACAAGGTATGGCAACCTATCAAACCTGTATGCTCAATAGTCATGATCTGAAGGCCGTATGATGTGTGCATACCTAAACATCCATCAACATAGGCTGTAGCATTTGTCATAGGCTCATCGAGAAAGAACTAATAGTATAAAGGCCTAGAACCTTGAAATATCACTGAGAATGCATAAGATATCATTGAAGCATATGTAGTGCCGAATGTTGATGTCAAAATAGATCTATAATCTTGAATCCAACCACTAATTTGCATTAATTATGTGTATACGACAATCATAAGTGCATGGTGAAGCATTGAGTCTCCCTAGGTTGCACTATGGCTAAACTTGATAATGTCCACTACACTAGGGCAGGATTGCACTGATGCATAGGTGTCCTTGTGCTGAGGAATGATCAGCCAATTGAAAGAGGTGGTGATCCACTGGATCCAAGAATGGTGTAATACGGCATGACTGAGCCGATGCTGAAATGTCCCGAAGACAGAGAGAAGACAGATGTGCTGATTTATTCTGCTCATGGAAACTCTGTTCAAGGATATGATGTGTTTCGTATCAGAGGTGAAATCATCAATGATGGAGGCTGGAATGGAATCACTTAAGGAGTTGAATGCATTGTGGCCTGTATCCCTACATGTGGCTGGAGATGTGAGTGCCTCATACTGAGGTCTTACCTACTGAATAATTGCATGATCACTAGTGAACTCTTGTTGAGTATCTATAGCATCTGTGGCAAAAGATGGAGTCAGATGCATGCATGAATGTGCTGAGGGCTTATCGAGAAATGTGCATGATAAAAAACTATGGGCTAATCCATGCTAACATGTGGAACATCTATGTCCAATCTCTCAAGACTGATGAGACTCGAGTCAGCATCATAAACCGGTACATACCCTATAGCAATAAATGGTCAAAGAAGGTTCTCTTTCCACTCACAGATCTCGTTCGGAGTCATGACTACTATATCATCAATTGCGTGATGTGAATAACTCCTTACTAGAGGCAGTATGGTGCTCTATGCAAGAGGCTTACCCATGTACCGGGCAAGAGTGTCTACCCCCATGAGAACACTGTAAAAGAGTTGCCACTGGAGGCTTATGCTAAACGGTCAAAACCAAGTCATGTGAGAATTGCGTGTGTGCCAAGGATCAAGCCTGTAGTAAAGTGATGACAACTCCATGTCAGGAGTAGCCAAGAGGCTGTACAAGACTGATGTATGTGTGCAAGAACCAATGCCAAATAGTCAACAAATGTGAATGTACATGGGTGGCATATGTGCATGTAAGAAGAATGCAAAAATCCTCAATCCCATGAAGTGATAACTCTACCAAGTGTCACGCTGGTGTGGTGAACTGCCGAGTGCCAAGAGACTGAGCTGGTGTTAGTGTGTGAATGTGTACACCAAGGATAGATCCAAAGGGAGTGATGCCACTGGGAACTAATCGAGTGATATGGCAATGGCTTACTTGGCTTGGTGGAGTTATATCTCCTCTATGGCAGTGCTAGTCTATAGCTATACTACACGTTGAAGCGATAAATGTAGCGAAATCAGTTAAGTTCATCCATTTTATGTGCTAGATGCCCTACAATAGATCAAGAGGTGGTTTTGATGATGAAGATTGCATGATTTTGACCTGTGGAAATCTCAAATTTAGAATCTAATGTAATAGGTGTGTAGATCACGAGTTGGTGGAGCAATTTTTCTTTTTGGAGCGTCATGAAATTCCCTCTGGATCAAAAGATACGGCCCTAAAAAAGATAGCCCAATTTTGATCACAAGAGAGGGAAAAATGATGAGGTGGCCCAATGATGATGTAGCACTGTGGGTCGCATGATGTGTTCACTATGAGCTTAGAAGGCACTATGCCTAGGTGGCAGTTGGGTGCACATGTTTTTACACAAGTGTGCCTGTGAAGAGGCAAGTGTGCCTAGAAGGCACTGATGATGTAGCATTGCCACATGGGCAGTTGAGCTAGCAAAACGGAGGTGGCCATTGATGATGTGGCTATCCATGTGGAGATGCTCATGTGGTAGAGAGAGTTGGATTACTGATGTTTCAATGGAGCATGATGTGGCACCTGCCTTTGGTGCTCACGTGGCTAACTTCCCTATAGGTTTCCAAACTACCACATGGCAAATTCTAAGGCAACCCTAGCCATGGGTGAAGATAAGGTGGATCGGAATCACAAAGATGTCGATGGAATCTTTGTATGAATCTATCAATGGACCAATGTCTATCATCTTCTCTGTTGAGAAGATTTCGAGGAGCCACTGAGTGTAGGTGGAACTAGGAGAGGGTGATGGTACCGTAGGCACTACTAGAGCTTCATGTGATTTCGTTGAAGTTGCTAGTGGGTGGCTATGGAGGAGGTGTTGAAGGAAAAAGGTTTGAGTGCCGGTTGGGATCTCGGCCATTGGTGGCTACGTTGGTTGTTGTGCCTTGAAGAGTGGGTTGGTTGTGTGAAGCTATTGCTACCGTGAAGTGAGCCATTGAGGCAGTGGTCGCCTATGTTGTTGTTGCACCTCCCTTTGTTGGATTCAGCTACAAGTTGTTGGTGAGGCATTGCAAGTCGTTGGTGGTCGAGTGCCCTTGTGGGTGTTGCTGAGAGTCCTTGCCTGGAGGCTTTGAAGTGGGTGGATAGATCAAGGTAGAAAAAGTTAGAGATGCTAGATCTAATGGAAGTAACAATATACATCATCTACATGTTTTGTATACTTTAGATTTTTTGCAGGGAACATGAAGTTTTCAAAAGACAATTCAAATTGTTAATGCATCTCAACAAAATGCAATTTTAGAAGTGAGAATAGAAATTGACTAGGAAGTAATAGAACTATGTTGAATGAAAAGGATTTAACATTAATGTATTGGGCTTGAGCCATCAACACAACCAATTATCTATTGGATAGGTTATAAACAAAATTGATGCAAGGTATGATACCATCTAAAGGTCTTTAAGGCTTCACATTTTCAAACCCAAGATTGAATGTCTCTTTAATTTTGTTAGATAGCATGTGCACACAGTTATGATGGTCTATAAGGAAGTTAGACATGAAATCAAGGAATGTATAATGGATACAATGAGTAGAGAAGTGACTTGTGATCCAATTGTTGAATGAAGAACAATGTTAATACTTAATTTCCATTCAATGAAATTATTATCATTTGCCAACAAAAGAAATAAGCAATGGACAAATTCAAAACCATGAGGATCAACTTGAGAAAGAATACAACCTCAAAGATTGACATATGTTCGAAAAAGTAAAGCAATAAGCAAGTCGTATTGCATGAAATAGCGTCAGGAAGAAGGCGGCTATTGCGCAGGTCTGTGGGCACCATTGCCTAATTGCTCTGACATGGAAGGTCGCCCATACGAAGGGTCTCTCCAGCCAAAAGGACTCTTGGAATGGTTGCTTGTAGGTAGAGAACTCAGCCCTCCAAGTGGTTGGGCAGAAAGGGGCAAAATGGAGAGGAAGGTGAAGAAGAAGAAGAAGAAGAAGAAGAAGATGACATGGCATAAATGGGCTCAAGGAGGATCATAGTGCTCTGATACCATGTTGAAGAAGTGAAAGGAAATCATGAAGCTGAACACAAAACAAGAGAATGCTTACTTATGGAATGAAGAAAGGTGAGGTCCATATGTAGGCACCTCTACATGAGCCACCAAGCTCCACAATCATCTCCTCAATCATCTCCTCAATCAGTCCTAGAATCTCTCAATCAGTCTATGTGGCATCTACCAGCACCTAACAGTGCTTATGGGCACCTTACTATGCCTCTAGCACACACACATAGAACCTACGGTGTGCATGGGGCATACACCTTGAGATATCCCATCAGAGAGGAGGAAGGCAACGAGAGCAAAGTGGCAGAAGTGTTTTGATGTAAGGCTACTGGCAAGATGGAAGAAGCAAGCCTGAGGACAGGAGGAAGGTAATGAGAGCAAAGTGAAAGAAGTGTTTGGCTGTAAAGCTGCGGGCAAGATGTAGAAGACGAACAACTAGAGAGGGATTTATAGAACTGCAGACTCATAATGTGAGATGAAAGATTTAGAATAAAGAATTGGGAGAGGCTGAGATGACTAGATTATGTGAGGTAATAGATGCAAGACCATAATGCGAGACATGTGAGATGGTAGATTTTGAGCACATTGAAATCTATAAAATAAAGCACTTGATGGAACACAAGAATGATATAATTATTAGATTCTCATCATGAGATATTTACTTTATATAATAAGTAAGACTTGTAGATGCAAGACCGTAATGTGAGACGATAGACTTTGAGTACATTGAAATCTATAAAATAAAGTGATGGAATGCAAGAATGATATAATTATTAGATTCTCATCATGAGATATTTATTGTATATAATAAGTTAGACTTTGAATAAAGTGAAACCGATTAAATAAATTTAGAGAGGTGAGTTGTCCATTGAGTGAAGTAAAAGATGCAAGACCGTAAATGTGAGAGACATATGAGATGATAGATTTTGAATGGGTTCAAATCTATGAAATAAAGTGATTGAAGACAAGAATAATATAATTATCAGACTCCCTTCTTTTGTCCATCCTAGTCCTTCTACAAGCACATTCTTCTTTCATCACTCTTAATTTATCATCTCCCCACCCACCATGGATGTCCTTGTCATTGTCGCAAATGTGGAGTCTGGAATTGCGACAGTCTCAAAGAATGGATTGTTGACCAAGGAGCAAGGAGAGATGCAAGAATTTGACAAGGCTCTCTAGTAACATGGATGGAGAGAGAGGAATTTGATGCACAGAGGTGAACAGAGAGGGAGGAAACTCAAAAGATAGCAAAGAGCGAAAGACTTTTACAATGTATTACAAAAGCATGACAATATCTCTTGAGGCTTCTTAAGCAACCTACGTTATCATAACACTCGATATGGTCGATTTGATGCAGATGCCGAAAGAACAATAAGGGCCTCCCAAAGAAATTATAAAGAAACAATCTGTGACTGTTTGAATTTCTTTCTTCATTGTAATTATGTTGAGGATACGGACGTGGAGTCCATGCAAGATTGGGTTGTTGACAAGATAAGAGATACTAATGATGAGATCCTCTAGTGTGGTCTCGGCCTCGTGTGGCCTATAATAGTTGTTAACACTACAAGGCATAGGCCATTTTTTGACGAAAATACCGACGCTTTTTACATTAAATTTTTTTTTTTCACGAGTGCAAACGTCGCTATAAGTGTCACTAAAAGCATCGGAAAAGGACCGTCGCTATATAGCGACACTGGTAAACATCGCTATATAGCGACGATGCAAATGTCGCTATATAGTGACACTGTTAATCATCGCTATATAGCGACACTGGTAAATGTCGCTATATAGCGACGATTAACAGAAGTTAAAAAAAAGGGTTAGTGTGGCTAAACAGGGCTTCCTTTTGGCCCTGTTTAGCCCCACTAATCCTTTTTTTTTTTTTGTAATTACAAAAGAAAGTTTTTTATAACAAAATTTCCCTTGCTTGCAGAGTGATACAAAATTGTTCTTGTCAAATGATGAGTAACAAATGCATATACATGTCGGACATATACAACAGTGTTTGTAACAAAATTACCCTTTCAAAAGGGCAATACAAAATTGCTCAAACGAGCGGATATACAAAATGCTACTACCACTACTACTCATCCGAATCCGAATCATCTTCGTCTTGTTGGCTTGTTCCTTGGTCCTCGACACCTGTGTCTTCTCCCTCATCCTCGCCACCTACGTCTAACCCTTGGCCCTGTTGATCGCTCGCCTCCGATGATGGGATGCTTGAGCTTTGACCCTAAGAGTGAACCATATAAATTGAAAATTAGATTGGGACTTAAATTAAAAAGTGAGATTACAAGTAGGAGTAAACTTATACCGTGCGAGAAGCCACCTCAGCCCAATCGACTGTCACTCCCATTGCCTCTTGCTCAATGAACCACGGCTTTGTTCCTATCCGAAATGCGCGTCGCGTCTCTGCATCTGTAGGAAGACGACCCATCGCAGCTTGCTGTGGATCCAATTTACGAGAGTTAGAGTTAGCTAAAGTGCATGTAATATGTAAGTAAAACAAATAGAATAATACATTAAATGAGAAGAAGTAGACTTACCACGGTTGCCTCGAATGCATACCGTCCGCTTGCACCATAGTGCGAAGTACCTATGACATCCAGCTGTCTCTTTGCAGCCCTCCTCTGACCCTCGAACATTTCGGGATGGTCCCTATGTTGCTTCTTGAAGTACTTCCAATCAGCTTTGTCTGCCCAGCTGGGTTTAGCCAACCCCTTTGTGATGGAAGTATGCAAGGTTGATCTACGATGCTTCAAGACCAAACCCATGCGCTCTCGCATATAATCGTCATTAAACTCCACATTTGGTAGATTAGGGTATCTTTGTTTTAACTCATCGATCACCGCCTGCTTCTTTTGGGCATCTTGATACCGCCAATCGGTATTTATGCCGCTCTTGAAGTGATGACTCATCAACCTCCTCATGGCGGCCATCACTGCTTTGCCCTTTTTATCTTCTATTATCTCTCCGGCAGATGTGATTTGATAGGAGAGATCCCCTGATGAGTAAGGGGGACTGACGGTAGCAGAGTCTGAAGGAGTGGAAGCTGCGCGAGCGCTTCTGGAGCGAGGAGTAGCAGTGGGACTAGGAGAGGGAAAGGGACCTGATTGATACTGTGTCTCCGGACCAAGTGGAGACCTAAAGAAGCGTGAGTGTGCTGACTCGTCTACA
Organism: Dipteris shenzhenensis; assembly: GCF_047967505.1. Taxonomy (NCBI): domain Eukaryota; kingdom Viridiplantae; phylum Streptophyta; class Polypodiopsida; order Gleicheniales; family Dipteridaceae; genus Dipteris; species Dipteris shenzhenensis. Next base: position 42,758,215 of record NC_141601.1, on the reverse strand, counting down.
TCTCCCGAGTTAGCACAACATGAGCCGCCCATCCTACTCTTCCTTCCCTTGCAAGAGGCATGCGCAGGTGATGATCCCGTGGTCGAAGGGGAGCAAGGGGATGGCTGGGCAGTACGTCCACCCGTCGGTGTAGGGGAAGGAATTGCTGAGGTCCTCTGAGAGAGCAGAGAGAAGAATCTTGCTGCCTCCTCATCGCTCATCTACGCTACAAACTCGTTGGGACTCCTGACAAAGCCATGCATGGCTAGCAAAGGAGTTCCCCGAGGGGTAGTCGCAGTGCTACATGGAAGAGGAGTCGGGACCAGGGGTACTTGTAGTGCTAGGTCCGAGAGGAGTCGGACCAGGGGTAGTCCTCGGGGTAGTCGCCTGAGAGGAATCAAAGTCCTTTGGAGCATATAGATTGTGAGCTCTCCTCCTACGAGGTTGTCCGTACTCATCGGATGAGCGACGTGATCCCATGTCTAACATAGACACAAACACGAAAACAGAAAACAAAAAAACAAACATAAGCATAGGCATAGGCATAGGCATAGGCAAGAAGAAAGAAGAGGGAAAGGAAAGAAGAGGGAAAGGAAAGAGGGAAAGAAGAGGGAAAGGAAAGAAGAGGGAAAGGAAAGAGAAGAGGAAGAAAAGGGAAAAAGAGAATAAGGGTTAGAGAGAATAAGCTCATGCTTATGCTTATGCAGAAATAGAGAATGAGAGAAGGGGGAAATAGAGAAGGGGAAAGAGATGAGGGGGAATGAGAGAAGCATAAGCATAAGCTTATGCAGAAATAGAGAATGAGCTTATGCGGAAATAGAGAATGAGAGAAGCATAAGCTCATGCTTATGCTTCTCTCATTCTCTATTTCCGCATAAGCTCATGCATAAGCTCATGCATAAGCTTATGCGGAAATAGAGAATGAGCTTATGCGGAAATAGAGAATGAGAGAAGCATAAGCTCATGCTTATGCTTCTCTCATTCTCTATTTCCGCATAAGCTCATGCATAAGCATAAGCTTATGCGGAAATAGAGAATGAGCTTATGCGGAAATAGAGAATGAGAGAAGCTTCTCTCATTCTCTATTTCCACATGAGATCATGCGTAAGAGAAAGCTTGTGCAGAAATAGAGAAATAAAGAAGGGGGAAAGCTTATGCGAATGAGAGAAGGGGGAAAGAGATGAGGGGGAATGAGAGAAGCATAAGCATAAGCTTATGCGGAAATAGAGAATGAGATTATGTGGAAATAGAGAAGGAGAGAAGCATAAGCTTATGCTTATGCTTCTCTCATTCTCTATTATGCTTCTCTCCTTCTCTATTTCCGCATAAGCATAAGCATGAACTTATGCGAAAATAGAAAAGGAGAGAAGGGAGAAATGAGAGAAGGGGGAAATAGAGTGGGAAATAGAGAATGAGCTTATGCGAAAATAGATAATGAGTTTCCGCATAAGCTTCTCTCATTCTCTATTTCCGCATAAGCTTCTCGCATGCGGAAATCGAGCATAAGCATGAGCTTATGCGGAAATAGAGAATGAGTTTCTGCATACGCTTCTCGTATGCGGAAATAGAGCATAAGCATGAGCTTATGCAGAAACTTAAGCATAAGCTCATGCTCATGCGGAAATAGAGAAGGAGCTTATGCAGAAATAGAGAATGAGTTTCCGCATAAGCTTCTCTCATTCTCTATTTCCGCATAAGCTCATGCATAAGCATAAACTTATGCGGAAACTTTAGCATAAGCTCATGCTCATGCATGAGCATAAGCATGAGCTTATGCTTATGCTTATGCTTAAGCATAAGCATAAGCATAAGCTAAGCATAAGCATAAGCATAAGCTCATGCTTATGCTTATGCGGAAAAAGAGAAGGAGCTTATGCGGAAATAGAGAATGAGTTTCCGCATAAGCTTCTCTCATTCTCTATTTCCGCATAAGCTCATGCATAAGCATAAGCTTATGTGGAAACTTAAGCATAAGCTCATGCTCATGCATGAGCATAAGCTCATCATGAGCATAAGCATGAGCTTATGCTCATGCTTATGCTTAAGCATAAGCATAAGCATAAGCTCATGCTTATGCTTATGCGAAAAAAGAGAAGGAGCTTATGCGGAAATAGAGAATGAGTTTCCGCATAAGCTTCTCATTCTCTATTTCCACATAAGCTCATGCATAAGCATGAACTTATGCGGAAACTTAAGCATAAGCTCATGCTTATGCTCATGCGGAAATAGAGAAGGTGCTTATGCGGACATAGAGAATGAGTTTCCGCATAAGCTTCTCTCATTCTCTATTTCCGCATAAGCTCATAGGTAAGCATGAGCTTATGTGGAAACTTAAGCATAAGCTCATGCTCATGCGGAAATAGAGAAGGAGCTTATGCAGAAATAGAGAATGAGTTTCCACATAAGCTTTTCTCATTCTCTATTTCCGCATAAGCTCATACATAAGCATAAGCTTATGCGGAAACTTAAGCATAAGCTCATGCTTATGCATGAGCATAAGCATGAGCTTATGCTTATGCTTATGCTTATGCATAAGCATGATCTTATGCGAAAACTTAACCATAAGCTCATGCTCATGCATGAGCATAAGCATGAGCTTATGCTCATGCGGAAATAGAGAAGGAGCTTATGAGGAAATAGAGAATGAGTTTCTGCATAATCTTCTCTCATTCTCTATTTCCGCATAAGCTCATGCATAAGCATGAGCTTATGCGGAAACTTAAGCATAAGCTTATGCGCATGCATGAGCATAAGCATAAGCTCATGCTTATGCTCATGCGGAAATAGAGAAGGAGCTTATGCAGAAATAGAGAATGAGTTTCCGCATAAGCTTCTCTCATTCTATATTTCCACATAAGCTCATGCATAAGCATGAGCTTATGCGGAAACTTAAGCATAAGCTCATGCTTATGCTCATGCTCATGCGGAAATAGAGAAGGAGCTTATGCAGAAATAGAGAATGAGTTTCCGCATAAGCTCATGCATAAGCATAAGCTTATGCGGAAACTTAAGCATAAGCTCATGCTCATGCATGAGCATAAGCATGAGCTTATGCTTATGCTTATGCATATGAGCATAAGCATAAGCATAAGCATAAGCTCATGCTTATGCTCATGCATGAGCATGAGCTTATGCGAATGGGGGAAAGAGAGAAGGGGGAATGAGAGAAGCATAAGCATAAGAGAATAAGAGGGAAATGAAATAGAGAATAAGAGGGAAAGGAAAGAGAGAAGGGGGAAAGAGAGAATAAGAGAAGAGGAAAAAAAGAGAAGGGGGAAAAAGGAAAAGGGGGAAAAAAGAGAATAAGAGAAGGGGGAAGAAGGAAAGAGTGGGAGGGGAAGAGAGGGTTCCTACGCCCATCATTGCAGCTAGCGCTTAAGGTGCTAGCTGCAAGCCAATGCAAATAACAAAAATAATAAATGGAAAAAAGAGGAAGCACTTACCTGAAATAGTATGTCCCGCTCGGTGTAGTGGACTGGCCCTACAAAAGAGAGAAAACAATCCATTTTTTCAAATAAGATGTTAGTGGACGGAGGAGATTACAAAAGCAACTTCTTGAAAGGAGGAGATTGAGGAAACAAGGAGAAAGAGAAGGAAGAGAAATACAGAAAAAAGAGGTGAGTTTTCTTTCTTTCTTGAAATCTCGTTTTTTGTTTCAATCCTTTCAAAACAAGCATGAAAACTAGTTTACAAGTTTAGCAATACAAGAAGAAGCACTCACAAAACTAAAGCTAACAAACAAACAACCTACATTGTTGAAACAAACTCACCTCTTGAAGAACTTCCTTTCAAGAAACCAAAGAGGGAAAAGGATAGAGAGGGAGTACAAGAGGTAGGAGATGGGTGAGGAGTGGAAAATAGAGTGGGAGGTTGCTTGGAATAGGTGGGAGGTCATCGAAAATAGGTGGGAGGAGATTTTGGGTTGCTTACTTGAGAGATTAGGGAATAGTATGAACAAAACGTCGCGCGTTTAGCGTTTCGAGTTTTAACCCACAGCGTCACTATATAGCGATGCTTATTCATCGCTATATAGCGATGTTTTTAATTAAAAACGTCGCTATATAGCGACGGAACAAAGGAAAGCATCGCTATATAGCGACGCTTACTGTCACTTTTTTGATGTGGCATCAAGAGAAATTCAAACATGCTATTTTATAATTGTCAATATCTCCTCTTCATGCTTATGTTGTGATTTTATAAGTGTAGATGGAAGGGACGATCGTCCGATGATGCGCCAATGCCCGGGAGCACAAAGTGGCTTACGGAGAGGTTATACTGTCATTGCACTCATTGCAAGCGAGAAGTACGACATCAATATCGTATTATCATGCACCACTTGCAAATGTATGGGGAGGATCCGATACCCCCCATTGGTGTTGCACATGTTGATGGATCATCGGTAAGTCAAAGCTATTTAAGTTCGCAATCTTATTGTATACCAGAAAATAGAAGATCTTATATTTACACGAAATCTTTAAACAGGATGAGGAGGGTGACGAGGGTACACATATACCTTCTCACTTTCAGCAAGACTATAGTCTCCCGGATGACGACGAGGGTATGGTCGACATGATGGATTCCATTTTTAGGGTCACTACATCCCACGTACACATGATGTCAGAGTTTGAGGCCAAAATGCGAGAGTTGCAATCAACACAATTGTATGAGGGTGCTAGGATGTCTAAACTACGTGCTTGTCTCTCAATCTTGAATCTACAAGTACAGTATGGGTGGTCGGATACAAGTGTCTCGGCCTTAATGAGGTTAGCCCTTGCATTAATTTGACTCATTATTTGGATATTATTTGTTTTGAGAATCATCATTTGGATAGTGTCTTTGTCATAGGTTGCTCCAGAAGATGTTGTCTGCACCAAATACCATGCCCGCATCAAGAGATGAAGCAAAAAAGATGCTAACAATGATGGGTATGGATTATGATACCATCCATGCTTGCCGTAATGATTGTATTCTCTTTCGTCGTGAGCATGGAGATTTGGCTAGTTGTCCAAAGTGTGGGGAACAACAATATAGAGATGACTTGCAGGGTGAGCGGATACCGATAAAGGTCTTAAGACACTTTCCCATCATTGCAAGAATACAACACATGTTTCGATGCAAATCCATAGCAGAGTTGATAACATGGCATGCATCTCATCGGTCCACTGATCACACATTGAGGATTCCCGCAGATTGTGCAGCTTGGAAGCACATAGATAATCAGTGGCTGGACTTTGCAAGGGAGCCACGCAACTTACATCTTGGGCTAGCCATGGATGGCATGAATCCTTTCGGGTTACGCTCGACATCTTGGTCGACATGGCCCATAGTCGTGGTGAATTACAATATCCCACCATGGCTAACAATAAAAAAGGGACACCTCATGCTTGCACTACTTGTGCCAGGAAAGTACAAGGCAAAAAACATGGACGTGTACATGGCACCTTTGATAGAGGAGTTACAGATATTATGGAGAGGAGTGCAGGTCTTTGATATTTCCAAAGCTCCTAGACATACCAATGATATTTTGGTCAGGGGTATCTTGATGTGGACCATGCATGACTACCTAGGATATGGAGAGTGCGCAGGTATGTGGTTGTGTCTTTACATGTACAATGAGGGATTATGCTTTTTTTACTCTCTTTTGCACGCATGTCTTGTACTAACACATTCATGCACGCGTGCAGGACTTGTTACAAGTGGGTACCATGCTTGTCCTGTTTGTGGCCGGCTCTGCAATCGCTTGCACGCTACTCCAAACATATTAGGAAAAATGTTTATGAAGGTCATGCTCGATACCTTCCGCTCGACCATCTCGCACGTGGAGGTCAGCTTGATCCACCACCATCATATTTGAAGGCAAGTGATTGGATTCAAGCTTGGAGGGTGAATGGAGAGGAACCTCCTCCTGGTATGAAGAGGCTATCGATCTTTCACAAGCTTCCTTATTGGGGTCAGTTACAAATCAATCATCTCTTGGATCCCATGCATATCTTCAAGAATGTGGGGGCTACTATTTGGGCACACTTGGTTGGTTCCAAGGACTCAAGAGGAGTGCGAGAATACTTGCATGCTATGAATAGGATGTCTCGTTTGTGGCCCCAAGTGCATGCTTCGGGAAAAGTTGTCCTCCCAAAAGCAACGTGGATCCTCTCTACGAGGGAGGAGGCAGCGGTCAAGGCAGACATTGCCTCTTTTCAAACACCGACAGGGTACATGCGTTGCTTAAAAGGAACATTTTCAAAGGACAATAAGCTTAGTGGCCTCAAGTCCCATGATTGGCACAAGGTCTTACAGGTATTCTAAGTAGAATTAGTGTACCGATAATAGTAATGCATTAGCGTAATTATTATTATGTTATATTGTTGACATGACTTCATTGTTGCTTTGATAGTTCATCCTCCCAATTACAATAAAAGGGTGCTTACAAGAAGATGTTAGAAATGCTATATTCAAGATCTGTGGTATTGTGAGGTATGCTTACTATCAAATCGCATTATGTATTTTCTTCATGGACATGTGAAATAGGTGGATATCTCAAATATCTTACATATGCATGGACATGTGAAATAGGTGGATATCTCAAAAAGAGATCTCTATATCGAGCATCGAGAAGGCTAGGGTGGAATCCATCGAAGCTGTATGCTTGCTTGAGAAGCACTTTCCCTCGAGCATTATGACAACTCAAGTCCACTTGCTTGTGCACATAGTTGATGAGGTGGCTATAGCAGGTACCGTTCATAGTCGATGGATGTTTTTTTTCGAGCGGTTTATGAAAACTTTAAAGGGGTTTGTAAGACAAAGAGCAATACTGGAAGCAAGCATGGCAGAGGGATGGCTTGTGCAAGAGTCATTAGTATATATCACAGAGTTTCTTGCATCCACGGATCCTGATATGCCGCAAGCTTGGCACAACAAGGATGATGATCGCATCGTTGGCGAGGTTCCCCAAGGAAAAGGGATTGAAAGAAAGATGAGCGAAGAGCAAATGGAGAAATTCAATAAGTTTTGTATCCTCAATAGCCCTAAGATGCAGAAGTGGATTGAGAGATATGAAGTGGCCAAAGCAGAAAGAATAAATGCAAGGACGAGATTCAGAGTAATGTACAGGCGATCACAACCATATCCACGAGATCTGGCTCTTCTCCCTACTCACATGTCACTTGATTGGCTACAACTGGCTCTACGTAAAGCCAAACATGATGGAGAGACAATAAACGAGCGCGAGCGAGAGTTATCATCTGGATGTATGGTGCATGTAATTTTCTTATCTCTTGATGTAATTAAGTAATTATTTGTGGCAATATATGCTATAAAATAGGTGCATATTCATTGTTTTAATGATGCTCTTTTACAGTACAAAAAGTACAGTGCATTATGGTCATATGGACGACATTTTCACGTGGAACGCACCGATTCAAAGAGAGTCACGTATGATTGTGGAGTCATGGCTAACTTCACACAAGATAGCCGAGCAAGTGCTTCGGATACCAATCTTCTCTCCTCACAGTTGGATTATTGTGGAACCATACATGACATCTATGAAATTGATTTCAGACGATTTACTATTTTCATTCTTGATGTAAAATGGTTTAGAACTACTTACAACGGTCCCCATGCGACAGTGAGAAAAGATAGTAGCGATCTCTGTGCAATAGACTCCACCAAACATTGGACCGATGAAAGTGATACTTTTGTTCTTCCCAAGCACTGTGAGTAGGTGCATACTAATGATTTAATTAGTCGAAGCTTTCGTTTTTAAAGTCCATTGATATATATATAATTGACGACATTTGGCACCCATCTTCAATATAGGTGGTTTTTCATCCAGATCGTTCTGATCCAAGATGGTGGTACGTGATCCAAGTTGCACCACGAAGTAAGCAAATTTTTGAAGATCGAGATGTGGATATGGAGATGCCACTACCAATGTCGGATCCAATTGATGAATCTAGCGAAGAAGATGTAGATCACCATATGAGCCAAGAGGAAGATGCGCATAATGACATCGCATGGGAGGAGGATGGAGATCACGATATTGACAAAGAAGACAACAATCATCAAGATCAATCACCACACTTAAGCTTTATTGAAGAAGATGATCAAATACCTTTAGGTGAACGTACGATGCGAGAGTACGATGATGATATAGGAGATCAACTCGGTATTGAGTTGGAGATAGACTTGCTTGGCACCTTAGACTTGGCTCAAGATGAAACAGTTGATGTAAATGCTCTTATTTGATTTTTCTCATCTCAAACTTGGACATGAATATATGAGCTTCAAAGGCTTGATGTACTGCTCTCATTTTTTTATTCTCTATGAGCTCAAACATGTATGAAAATTTAAAAAAATTTGTCATTGGAAAAAACTAACTTTTAAGGCCTATTTTTTAAAAAAAACCTCTAAAGTAAAAACGTCGCTATAATATTTTGTATCAGTGTCGCTATATAGCGACTTTTGAAAGTCGCTATATAGCGACTTTTACAAAAGTCACTATATAGCGACTTTCAGCAATAGTTGCTATATAGCGACGATTTACGAAACCCGCTTTTCATACCGGCAATTAATGCTAAGCGGGTGCTAAACGTCAGTACGTAAATGTCGCAATAATAGGATCCGTGTCTAGTAGTGTAATCTTATTTTGTATTCTCTGCAACAAGCCTGGTAGGGCTGAGCAGATCATATTAGAATTGCTAATACATTTTATTTTTAAGTAGCAAATTCTCATGCAGTGTGGCTCTTATGACTCTATAATGTTATAAACTTTGACCCTATAGCATGATTTGAGTAATCTTATTGCTTTGAGTCGTAAATTATCATCAAGTGTATCCATGATAAATGTCCCTTATGTATCCATGAGAGAATGCCCCTTATGTATTCACATATTTAATAAAGTCAACCAAAATAACATTGTGAGAGAAGGAAAACAAGTCACACATTTAATATGTATCCATGATGAATGCCCATTATGTATTCACATTTAATCAAAATCAACCAAAATAACATTATGACCAACAAAATCACAAATACAAAGTTTTGCGACTTTGCACTTTTACATGCATCACTTGCCAATAAAGTTTTTTCTACTTCAAAAAATAACTCATGTACATGCTAAACCCCATCATAAAGCTTCATAATGAAGTGGATTTTGATGCTTGTTGTGGACTACGTTGTGATGATTTGGAAGTAGACTCTATCTCTCGAGGCTTTGATGCTTTAGGCATATATGGACTCTTCCTTCAGGCATAGAATTTATCTACTTCCAAGTATGGACTTGGTTGTGATGGTTTAGGCATAGAATCTAGTGGAGGTTGTGATTCTCTGGGCATATATTGAGTCCTTGCTTTTGAGTGTGGGGTAGATGGTCATTCCTTGGGCATAGACTCCTTGAGAGGGTGTGATTCCCGTGGCATAGAATGAGTCTCTACTTCCACTCGTGGACTTTGTTGGGATGCTTTGGGCATAGACTCCCCAAAATGGTATGATTCTTTGGCCGTAGATTGAGTCTCTACTTCCATGAGTGGACTCCCTTCTGATGCTTTGGGTTTATACTCCTTGAGGGTATGTTGAATCTCTACTTTTACGACAGCTAGACTCGATTGTGATGCTTCAGGAGTAGACTCCTTTAAAGGCTATGATGGATTGGGAGTATATTGAGTCTCTACTTCCTCGAGAGTCTTTGATGCAGACTTCTGTGTCTCAATTACTTTAATTAGAGATTCAGCAATTATTAATCAAACGGTATGAGCCACAAATGTATATAGTTCTGCATCAGAATATGTAGACATTGAGTATTGTGAGCCCTTCACATCAAATATTTCATCGAGGAGTAACTTGCAGTTATAGCACACTCTCCACCCACTGTAGCTGTATGGATCATTATGCTCTACAACCTCGATTCATTGTAAGTCCATTGCTTCTTGTAAGTCACCATCATAGTTTGTGACTTGTTCAATTGCACTTATTAACCTTGATGTGGACCTACCATCATAACATACAAGGGAATGAATAAGTGTATCACAAAAGATACATACCATGAAAGTTACAATGCATTAAGAGTAAGTGTACCATGAAAGTTACAATGCATTACTTGAGTATACTTATGCTAACCACATTGCCATGATATTTTGGCATTGAATTGGAAACTTGCAACTTTACCACACTAAACGTCGGTGCTTAAACATCAGAATAGGACCCGTGTGTAGGAGTGTCTTGGGGAGCTTGTAGTACCCTATTGAAGAGGATTATTATGTCGAGGGGGTTGTAAGTGGACTGGAATGTCGCAAGGTGCCCTTGAGATTGGATTGTGGAGGCTCGGTCATAGGTCTACATCCAATCAATATCTGCTTGTAGACTTTTAGGGGTGTAGACCCACGGTGTGAGTTCCTCGGGCTTTGTGATTTGCATCACTTCATCATCCATTGGATAATTAAGGGACTCCTTGATGATGAGGCGCTAGGCCTAGAAATTGAGAAGGATAGGATGGGCGGCTAGAGACTAGAGGTATAAGGGGCGGAGGAGAGAGAGACAAGTGGATTGGAGATCTAAAGAAAAATATGACATGGCTAGGATGGGGCGGTAGTGGTCGGGGTTATGGTGGAGGATTGTTTGGAGGGCATTAAGAGGGAATGGAGCTGTGAGCTCTAGGTGGAAGATGAGGTTTTGTGCGTGGAGTGCATTGAAGTGCATTTGTAGTGTTTGGGGGATGGTTATATTATCACTTGAAAGACATTGAACCTTGCCACATCCAATCCATAGGTGTCACGGTCAAACAAGTACTCAATAGGTTAGCCATATGTGTTCATCATGAAAGACATATACGTATACCTCACCACATAAACGGTGGAATAAAAGGGAAAAATAAAAGTATGCCTTTCTTGAAGATATAAGGTGAACCAATAAGTAAGTCATCAATATGTTAATCGACAAAGAAGGAACAAACGAGGAACAAACAACTGCTCTAGTAAGACTTTCCATACACTCATAAATATAGATGAGTAGGAAAAAGAAAGCAGATGTACTCATCCTAAAGGTATGCAACGTGAATTCAGTCCATTGAATTGTATCCAGGTACCTGTGCAAAACGGCATATCCTCGGAGACACAATTGAGTGTAATGAAAGAGAACATATGAGCTCAACTTGGAAACAAACTAGTGCCTTTAAAACGACAAGGAAACACGTGAGAAGCACCTTGACATATGTGAAGTAACGCATCCAAGAAGTAATGATATCAATGCTAAATAGAAAATAAACATCGAAAGAAAACATGTTAGCATGTTAACAACACAAAACATTTGGCAAGTCCATTAGGGGAGAATTGGGGTCCCAAAAGGGCCTCATAAGGAATGGATTAGGGAATGCTTACTAGGCTAATGTAAGGGGCTTGGACGGCATCCCAAAGAGGCCTAACCAGCCCAACCTAGGTGGGTTAAGCCCACATTTGAGCCCACCTCTCCCCCCATCAATGAGGGGAGGGGGCCACTTTTTGAAATTTGAATTTCAAATTTCGAATCTCCCTCCCTCCCTCCCTCTCTCTCCCTCCCTCCCTCTCTCTCCCTTCCCTCCTCCCTCCCTCCTCCTCCTCCCTCTCTCGTCAAGTAGCCAATCCACATGAATATCCTTTGGAAGTGCTCTTAGATGCTGAGGGTATGACACATGAGATCCATGGTGTGTACGAAAGCGGGCCTTTCTCCTTGTCTTCTTGTCTTTGTATCCTCGTATCTTGTCACCCATCTTTTCATCACATCACTATTAAGCATGTGATAGAGGTTGATATTATTAAGAAACTCTGTGTCTATTACTTTGTTGCGTCCTTTCCCTTGAGGCACAATAGAGCTCATCCTTAGGTCTTAATCATCTCTCCATAGTCGTGGGAGAGAGCTATCCACATCAACAAGAAACTCAAAAATATATACAAGTGACTCTTGTACCAACCAACCCTCGGCCATGCTACCTTCGGGTCTTGCATTTTGTCTCACGAAGCCCTTCAAGGTCTTCATGAAGCGCTCGAGGAAGAACAACCATCTCTTATCTCCTCTCTTTTTCTCTCTTTTTTTCTCCTCTCTTTTCCTCTATTTTCCTCTTTTCTCCTCTCTTTCCTTCTCTCTTTTCTCTTTTATCCCCACTTTCTCTCTCTTTTTCTCCTCTCTTTTCCTCTCCTTTTCCCTCTCTTTCCTTCTCTTTTCTCCTCTCTTTTTCTCTCTTACCTCCTTTCTTTTTTCTCCTCTCTTTTCCTCTCTTTTCCTCTCTTTCCTTCTCTCTTTTTCCCCATGTGAAGCTTCAATAGCCTAACATTAAGCAAGTAGATACAGACTTCTGTCACTCTAATTCAAAGACTGCAGGAGTCTATAAATGCTTGCTCAATGTCAAGCTGTCACTCTATTTTTCCTTTTGCATCGCGTGACAAGGGGATGCTCGATGGTAATCTTCTTCTTTTCTTTTCTTCAGTTCATCATGTGGCCAGGAAGCTCTTCAGCCTCACCTGATCTTTGGGATGCCATCTTTCGGGAGTTATATAACATTTTGGGGCACCCTCCCACTTCTGGGAGTTATACACATACATGATGGGTAGTACAAACACCCCCCAAGAGTCAGCAGTACAGACTCCAAACCACCTGAATCCCACACCAGCTGAGATTATCCTAGTAGAGTCGAGACAGCCCAGCCGGCTATAGAGCCGAGCCCCTTCTCCCCCCTATAGTCAAGAGGTCCTTCTGCCTCATAGAGCCACCGGCGTACTCCCATGCCATCGAGAGTCGCTTCTCTAGGTACGACTGGCCAACATACTCCCGTGTAGTTGAGAGTCTTCTCCAGTTGCGAGCGGCCAGCGTACTAGCTTGACATGATAGGGCAGCAGGCGTAGTAGTAGGGAGAGCAGTGGGGGATGCATGGTAGCCTACTTTGGGGGGGGTAGTGGTGGGGACGCTGATGATTCAGATGATGCATACATGCTAGAGGGTGATGGTATGATTTTCTATGACATCACTCAAACAGGAGGCATCTTGATGGATGCACGGGGGAAGGACATCATGGCCTTCATGCACTCTATAATTGCTAACAACTACAGCGATTGCTTTATTCACTGCCAAGACCATCCAAAAAAGTTGGCTGATGAGACCCTCACTGCTGTTCGCTCTAGGTATCCCAATCCCCCCAATGTTCAGTTCACAGATAAATGGTCCAAGTAAAAGATTGTTATGATACTTGGCAATAAAAGATCTTTGCTTAAGAGGCAGGCACTAGCCAAGATTCCCAGGCTCGAGGGAGGTCAACCACCAAGGGGCCAACCCCACACCACTCACAAGCATGAGTGGAAGAAAGAAATGAAGGCAACGAAGGCAGGGACCCCAGTCTGTAACACGTGGAGGCATGAAGGATCCAAATGGAGCAATATGGAAGCATGCATTTTGGAGCAGGGTGTGTTGAATCATGGGAGGCCCAATTTGTAAGTATCGATCTTAAATTATATTGTTATGTAGTTTATTAAGAGGTTGTTTCTTTGTACTAACCCCTCCGCAAATTGTGTCATCTTGTAGCTTGATATCATGGGCACGTACCCTACTCCTATCGAGACAGCCTACCACTGCCACCATCGCAGAGGAGATACATGGAGGCACTTCTATGATGACAAGTTGATTACTGAGGAGCAGTATATCTGGGCTATTGAAGCGCCCCCCTAGGTATTTGAAAGTAATTAAATATAATGTCAATATTGTAGTAGATTTGATTTTTCATACATTGATACATGTCCCTCGTTTACAGGGCCTTGCGGTGGCTGATCAAGAAAGAAGATGAGGAAGAAGGGAGCAAAGAAGGGAGCGAACAAGGGAGCGAGGACGCAGAGAACTTAGACTAGTCATAGAAGTAGTGCTAGCTACTCTTTTTTGTACTTGAAGCCACTGGCTTGGCTTCATGCCTCTCTTGTATATACACTCTTATTTTTTGCACTTGAAGCCATAGGATGTGGCTTGGCTTCGTGCTATATGTACATACAAGTACTTTTTGAGCTATGAATTAATATACACTCCTTTTATTTTTTTGGCTTTCAATTTCCTTGTGCAACGTTCTATCAATTAATTCCTTATGAACTAATTGTTTTGGAGTTGTAATGTTTTATTCAGAATTGTAATTATCGGCTATAGACGTGCTAATTAAAATGCGGTTGGCTGTAAGAATTGAATTGCACAATGTGAAAATAGGATTCTTGTAACTACATAGCATACACAACATACACAACATTCTGTTCAACCACACAAAATTCTACTTTTATTAACAAAAAATATTCTTTAGAGCGTCTATAAGCACATCTACAAACATGTCTATGTACTTGTCTCTCTGTTTTTTTAAAGTTTCCAATAGGGCGTCTATTTGCGCATCTATAGGCGCATCTACAAACGCGTCTATAAACGCATCTATCTATTTTTTTAAAATTTCTAGCAGGGCATCTATAGGTACATCTGTCTGTTATTTAAATGCGCAAATAGACGCGCCCATAAGTTTTTTTTTAAGTTAAGGAAATGCATCTGTGTGTGCATCTAAAGGTGCTTTGTCTTGTTGTGCCACAGTCTTTGATTGCAAGGGAAGAAGCATCTTAACCTTTGGGTGGATGGAAACTTGTATCCTTTAGACCTGAGTTAGACCCTGCCACCCAAAAGAGTCCTCCTTTTCATACAGTGCATGATGTTGTTCGGTTTGTTGGCAAGGGACATGTTGGATTGCTTGGTTATTGCAATCGATTGAACCATTCTCAAACATTGGCTATGCAAGCAAGCAAGCTGCAGAGAGCCCAAGCAGAAGAACTTGCACATTTCAGAAATATTACTATTGTGGCAATGCATAATAGTATGCAGGATCTCCAATTTCAAAACAAAGAACTCAGTGACAAAGCACATGCACTGGACTTGGAGCAACATGAATTGGAAGAATCAATACGGAAGCTCACTAAAAGCAAACAAGATTTGGAAAGATCTATCTATGGCCAAGTTCAACGTGCTATGGAGAAGGAGCGAGAGAAGTCGATAGAATGAGTACAAAAGTTGAAGGGAATACCTTTGGGACTGAAGGAGAGGAAAAGACAATTGCAATATATGGATGCATTGTCAACCAATAGTGGTGCCCGAAAGAGGAGAATACGGGCTGCAAGCTGGTTATTTTCCCAAATTTTCAATGAAATTTCTTACTCCAAAATATTCGTGGTGTTGCATTGTTTCCACTAAGACTCATTTGTACTCTACTTTAGGAATTTCATGGAGGATGTGATGGGAACAATGGAAATGGATGATAGTGATCCTTCATATGTTCTAAGAAGTTTAATAAAGCCAAGTGATGTCATGGAAGTGTTGAAGGACCCTAAACAAAAAGGCTCCAAAAAGGGCTACGTGAACAAGTTGCTAGAGAGGTAATGAAGGACTTCAAGGGCCTCGTGCAAGCAAAGGAGGTGCTTGGGCCTTGTGATGCTACTGGTGTAAGTCGTTGAGCTTACAACTCTATTTTTAAAATTTTCAAGTCTGCTATGGAGGAAAAGTATAAGATATCTACAATGCCATTGCCAACATCGTGGTCTGTAAGGCTTGCATGTCAAGAAACAAACCAATGTGCTAGAGAAAAGCTTGGAGGATACCATTGTGTAAGTGGCACAATGACTTGGAAGAGTAAAAATAAATCTAGCATCCAAACATTTGAGATGAATGCTTTCAATAATGTTTACGTTGATGTAGAGAATTTGTAGAGAGCCATGGTCAAATTCTATGGGATGAGAGAAGAAGGTAAGAGAAATTCCCTCTTCGCATTCAACTTTAAATCTTCTCATTTCTATATCCTTACTGTATTTCTCTTTCATTGCACAGATGGCAAGCTAGTATTTGTTATAAAAATGGATGAAGCTCAGTTGGTAAAAGAGCACAAGCTAGAGAGGTTGAGCATTTGTATTATGAACGACGCCTTGTGTTTTGATCAAGGGGATGAGGAAGTTGAGCAAGGTTTATCAGTTCAATCTGAGAAGGACATGTGGTGGCTTGCAGCCTTTGAGACCTGAAAGGAGTGCCACGAGACATTGAAGTGGGTTTTGGAGAGAACCGGCATCCCATTGATTATTCAAAGACAAGAGGCAAGGCAAACATTAATAGTGGTTGGGCATGGAACATTCAAGTTGAATGGCATCTAGCTGGTGATTTGAAGACCCTCAAGTGCTTGTATGGTTGTGATATAGGTGCAGATGCAAAATGGACATGCTTGTATTCCACCCACTCTCAGAAGATGCAAAGGGCTCGGGGGGGCCACTCATCATATGTAACCCTATCACGTGAGTTCAACAGAAGGATATTTTTTATTTCTAAAATTTACAGAAATAAATATACATAAGGGATTATTTAAAATAGTTTTGGGAAAAATTTATAGATTTGTATAGAAAAGGGGTACATTTTATTAATGAAAAATTTACAGATAAGGGATTTTAGAAATAGGCCTTGAACGCAGGTGATATAGAGGGTTTATACATAGTGACCCCCCCGAGGCAAAGGGAAAGCCTACAATGGGAGAATGGCATCCTTTCTTGCCCCTAATTGTCACAAAAAGGATCCTAAGTGGGACCCCATTCTACCAATTCCATTGGAGCGGGTACACGTGTGTACTTTGCATGCTGAACTGCATATACTTGATAAGTTACTCTATCTCCATCTAGTTTATGCTTTGAATTTGAGACCATAGCAAGTATCTGCACAATGCATTGCAAATTAAAAGCTGAAGAACTACTCTCACTAATGGGACTTCATAGAGGCAATGTGAAGCTTAAGCAAGACAAGAAACAATCAGGAAAGACACAAAATCTTCCTGCTAAAGTGTCGATGGGTGGAGGAAAGGCAAGGAGGTTCTTGTCCAACCACAATGCTGATAAAGAAAAACATACATTGGCTCAAATCACCCTAGGTTCAGAGTACTAGAAAGCTTTGTGTGAGTTCACTACAAATCAAGCTTCACATCCGCGAATTGCTACTTTGAGAGCAAAACTATGGACAAAGCTTGATGCATTTATAAAGTTGCTAAGACAAGGTCAAATAGATGAGCTTTATTATGAGAGATTCAGAACACCATTGGGAGAATTCATATCATTGATGGTAGAAAAATGGGGGGAGTCACATATTACACATTACATGGTAATCCTCCTTAGGTTGAAATTTTGTGCTTTAAACTTGAGTCAGTTTATGTTTCTAATACAATGTTTTTTTTTACAGCATATTCTTTACGCACATGCACCATGGGCAATGGGGCCCTCTGTCCATTTGGAATACTCAAGGAATGGAGAAATCGCACTACAGAGCGAAGGTAGCATACTTCAAGAATACAAGGCATGGGGGTGGTATCGCGTGAAGCAATGCACTACACAAAATGTTCAACTGGTTTTATAGATGTCTAGAGGCCAAGACTCTCAAGCGCGATAAGGTAGAGGTCTCAAAACTCAAAAAAGTGGTTCAACATGTCAAGAAGACAAGGAGATGTGCTGCTTGGATGTCCTCAATAGGGAGCCAAGGGGTTGCGCTTTGGTTGCAATGTAGAGCCAGATAGGGGAGGCATTGGGTCGTAAGAGAACCCTAAATGTAAAATGTTTGACGAATAAAGTTCACACTATTTTGAGTCAATTATAGATTCCAAAATTCACAAATTTGTTTGTAAATTGCAGAATTGCATGTGCGACAAGGCAGGGCGGAGGGGTGAGTGGGTTGGGAGGGAGGGTGGTGTAAGATTAAGTATTACCGAACTGGCGACAAAAGATTGGGAGGGGAGGGGGTGCACTCAAAAAACCCTAATTTAAATGATTGCATCGTTGGTGAGGTCCTCAAAGGAAAAGGGATTGAAAGAAAGATGAGCGAAGAGCAAATGGAGAAATTCAATAAGTTTTGTATCCTCAATAGCAAGGAGATGCAGAAGTGGATTGAGAGATACGAAGCGGTCAAAGCAGATCAAATAAATGCAAGTACGAGATTCAAAGTAATGTACAGGCGATCGCAATCATATCCACGGGATCTCGCCCTTCTCCCCACTCACATGTCACTTGATTGGCTACAACTAGCTCTACGTAAAGCCGAACATGATGGAGAGATAATAAACGAGCACGAGTGAGAGTTATCATCTGGATGTATGATGCATGTAAGTTCCTTACCTCTTGACGTAATTAAGTAATTATTTGTGGCAATATACTCTATAAAATAGATGCATCTTCATTGTTTTAATGATGCTCTTTTACAGTACAAAAAGTACAGTGCATTATGGTCATATGGATGACATTTTTGCATGGAATGCATCAATTCAAAGAGAGTCACATCTGATTGTGGAGTCATGGCTAACTTCACACAAGATAGCCGAGCAAGTGCTTCGAATACCAATCTTCTCTCCTCTTAGTTAGATTATTGTGGAACCATATGTGAAATCTATGAAATTGATTTCAGACGATTTAGTATTTTCATTCTTGATGTAAAATGGTTTAGAACTATTTACAACAGCCCCATGCAACAATGAGAAAAGATAGTAGCAGTTTCTTTGCAATAGACTCCACCAAACTTTGGACCGATGAAAGTGATACTTTTGTTCTTCCCGAGCATTGTGAGGAGGTGGATACTAATGATTTAACTAATCGAAGCTTTCAATTTTAAAGATCCATTGATACATGTACTTAAGCATAATTTCATATGTATAATTGATGGCATTTGGCACCCATCTTCAATATAGGTGGTTTTTCATCCGAATCATTCTAATCCAAGATGGTGGTACATGATCCAAGTTGCACCATGAAGTAAGCAATTTTTTGAAGATAGAGATGTGGATATGGACATGCCACTACCAATGTCAGATCCAATTGATTATGATGGATCTAGCAAAGAAGATGAAGATCACAATATGAGCCAAGAGGAAGATGCGCATAATGACATCGTATGGGAGGAAGATGGAGATCACGATATTGAGGAAGAAGATGATGATCATCAAGAATCACCACACTTTATTGAAGAAGATGATCAAGTCTTAGGAGAACGTATGATGCTATAGTACAATGATGATATAGGAGATCAACTCAGTATAGAGTTAGAGATAGACTTGTTTGGCACGCTAGACTTGGCTCAAGCCATTGATGTAAATGCTCTTCGTTGATTTTTTTCATCTCAAACTTGGACATGAATATATGAGCTTCAAAGGCTTGATGTACATGCTCTTGTACTTTTATTCTCTCAAAGGATCAAGCATGTATGAAAAGGAAAAAAAATTGTCATTGGAAAAAACTATCTTTTAAAGTCAGTATGGGAAAAAACACTCTCTGTAAAATGTCGCTATAGGAAACTATCTCAGTGTTGCTATATAGCGACCATTTACAAGTCTAATAAGTGTCGCTATATAGTGAAATAAGTGTCGCTATATAGTGACCACTTACAAGTCTAATAAGTGTCGCTATATAGTGACGCTCTTTAAATGTCGCTATATAGTGACACTTGCCTAAAGTCGCTATATAGTGACACTTAACGAATCCCACTTTGGTTACTGATGATTAGCACCCCACGCACGCTAAACGTGTTGAGATATCGAGCTCCACTCGTGATATGCCAGGGTGACCATTGTGCATTTATGTCACCGACTTGTTAGCTGTAGATGCGGTTGGTACACCACCCATGAATAATAGTTAGATGATAGCTATCTTTATGTACTCTAGTTAGTGGCTTAGTTAGTATGCCACCTTAGTTAGCTGAGTTTGGTTTGAGACCCACATATAGGATTCACCTATTCTTTTGTACTTAGAGTTCTTTTGGCTTTCACAACTAAGAAGAGGAAAACTATTTTCAGCCTCCACCTTTGTGTATATTCCCCCATTGTGTATGTGAGAAAGCCACAAGTGAGACTCCTTCCTTCTCTCCCACTCTCTTCACATGGTATCAGAGCTCGGTTTGTGGTAAGGAGCTCAAGAAAGCAAACCAAGTTTGCAGTGTCCTTGTAAGAGGATCAGTGTTGCTTTCCTTTTTTTTTTAGTTTGGGAGCAAATCTCTATAGGTAGCACAGTCAGAAAGTGCAAGAGTGCACTGTCTCAAGTTGAGATGCCCTTTGCGGTGTGGTGATTCGAGCCATTTCGGGGCCCATTTTGGTGGCAGAAGTTTTCCGCAGGCACTCAAGAAAGTGCCATGTTTTTGCTGTGTGACCATTGTTCTGCAGGTCGGTGAAAAGTTATCACAGAAATTACATCATATGCATGTGTGCAGAGATATTGAGAGTGACAGAATCATTCTTATTTCCTATTGATGCATAATCGTCACTAGGAACTGACTGTGTGGTCAAATACCACTCTCGTCAGTTTTGCAAATTTGCCCTTGTGAGGTAGAAGTTGTGTTTTTTTGCAGTGATAGAATATTTTGCAACGTTCTGTAATGGCGTTTGATGGTCTTTCACATATTCTCACTGAAAAGCTTGACAAGAACAACTTCTAAGCATGGAAGTTTAGAATGACAAATTTCCTTAAGGGAAAAGGCTATTGGGAGTTCATTACTAGAGCTGAACAAGAACCAATTATTCCTAATGTTTCCAATCAACAGGAGTTGCAAGCATTTAAAGGCTAGCATGAGAGAGCCAGAAAAGTTATGTACTAGCTGTCTATCAATATTTCAGATTCTATGATTGTGCATATTCAGGATGCAAGCACGCTGAAGGAGGCGTGGGATACTTTGACAAAAATGTATAGCACAAATATGCAAGCCAAGAAAATGCAGCTCAAGCAAGAGTTGCATAATGTGCAAAGAGAAAATATGAGCATCAGTGACTAACACATGAAGGTGAAGAAGATTGTAGATGCACTTGCTTCCATTGGGTTGCCAGTGGAAGATGATGATTTAGTTCTGTGACCTTGAATGGTTTAGGAAAGGATTGTGCACAATTCCGGACATCCATTGCCATCCATGAGAATTTTCCTAATTTTGAGGAGTTGATTGCTCTTCTAATTTCTGAAGAGCAGAGAAATGGTGGTGCATCTTCTTCAGGAGGAACTTCAAAAAGAAGCTATCTTCTACTCAAATGTTGGAAGAGGTAGAGCAGGCCAATTTGGAGGCCGTGGTAGAAATCAAAATATGCAGCAAATTCAAGAAAACCAGTCCTATGGAGGAGGACATGGTAATTTTAGAGGTAGGGGGAGCCAAAGAGGTCATGGTGGATGGCAGAGAGACCAAAATGCAAACAGCAATGTTGAATGCTACCACTGTGGTAAAATGGGTCATATGGTTAAGGGGTACTATTTTGGTAGCAACCAATGTGATATGAAGAGGGCAGCGAGTGATGTGATCCTTGATGGCGACGATCGGTGGGATAATATATTGGTGACGATCGACGAGATACGTCAATGGCAACGATCATAGGGATAACTCTGTAACAACGACTGGCGAGATACTGACTATGTAGAGAAGGAAAAGAGGGGAAAAGAGTCTGGTGAGTGGGAGAGAGACTGATGGAGTGCATTTGTGCAGTATGGGACTGATAGTGAGGCCGCCATGCAAGCTAGTGGAGAAATACCAAATGGGATGTACTTACCCTAATCACCTAGTGCTGACCATGGATGTGCACCTTTGTGTGTGTGTGTGTGTGTGCTCAGCAGTGACTTGTGAGCTACGGGTGCATCGAGTGATATGCCTATTATACTAACTCACCTAGACTTGGACTTGATGGTTATGAGGAATGCGGTGTGGACGAACACCGTGATGTTGCATAGCATGCTAATAGCCATGTGGAGAATGTGTCAAGCCTGTTTCTTACCTTGGATGCCAGGAGTACATTAGCGTTGTGACTAGTTGTCACGGAATGGTCCTTTGTCACGGGTGAAGCGAGTTCTTGTGTGATTGCCCTTGGCGTAGACCCTTGCTTTCGTGAGTAAAATGGTACCATCAAAGATGGTGCGATCACAATTACCCTTGAGGGTTCACCTTCGAATTTAGAGGGAGGTTCTTGTGTAACACCCCACAGTGGAGGGGTCAGTTCTTGTGGTGCTACTCCCTGGCTACCTTTGGCGATATTTGTGTTGAGTTGGACTATTCATGGTAATAGAGCATGTTCAGGACTCTCCGGTTGGTTTGCTGCACTTGGTTCATCGGTAAGTTCTTGTGGATCTGCATCTCGATCCGACACAGGGTCTTGTGTTGCTACCTTTGGAACCTTCGTGATCTGTACCCTCATCTTTGGCACCCAACCGACCTTCTTGCCTCAGTCTCCCAAGTGTTTGGTGGGGACATAGTCATTGGGGGGATGTTGCAGTGGAGGAGGTGGATTGGAGCTTGAAGTTCAAAGTGTAGGATGGTGGCATGTTCTTCTTTCGGGCATGAATGCCTTTGGAAGGGATGTTTTTGGGGCAATTGGGGTCTTTTGTGTTGCTTGGACCTCCTCTAGTCGTTGGGTCTGATTGAAGTGGCATTGAGCATAGAGGATAGCTTCTTGTACTTGCTATTCACGACTTTCTTGAGTGGATGAAGGTAATGGCAGCGAAATGGATAGTGGCACTGGTTTGCCACTGTGGCTGGCTTTCTTCTCCCTTCGAGGTGGACTCTTGTTGGGGGTTTGGAGGTGGATGGGGCTTCTGATCAGCCCTCTTGTTTAACTTCATTATTGTGGGGTGGTGAGGGTGGACCTGAAAGAGCATACTTGGTCCACATAGTAGGACTAATTTTGTTCTACCACCATTTGTGAGCGAAGCAGATCAGGGGCGCCAAGTCGGTTTGACAGCTCACGACATAGCACCAGGTTCTTTCCAATATAATGTGTTCATCAGTTGCTTCTGTGGGGAGAACATAAAAGCGTAATTCTATTGCCTGTCAAACAACCATTAGACTTAAATTGACAAAACCCAAGGTTTGTATGAGTTGGCCGTTGACAGTTCTTATTGAAGCAACGATCAGGGTTAGGGGTACCCGTAGCTTTTTCCATACCTCGTGGGAGAGGAAGTTGTGGCTCTGCTCCTAGATCTACAAGTGCCTTGATGCGCATGCATGGAACTTGCATTTGAACAAGCAACCTAGCTGGTTCTACTATTAGCTCATCCATTAGTTCCACCCATTCAGTCGTTGCCTTTAGTGTCATTTGCTTACACTGTCAAAGCTTAACGTTATGAGATCTGGCTTCCTCGATGGCCTGGCATTTCATCCTGGCCACCTCGACCTTGAGTTCTTTTTCTCTATGCATGTCTTGGAGGGTAGAGAGTGTGAGTGGCCCATAGTATATTTTTAGTTTGCTCCCGTTAAGGTAGCCATCCATTTCTATCCCATCAAGGAAGGTGTCTATTCGGCACAACCCTTGTGAAGTGATCTTGACCACCCAGTAGGGACCCATACCTCGGTACTTTAGCTTGCGCTTGGTATTATAGACACTATAGAGGAGTGGCAAATCTACATCTGCCAGGTCCTTGTTCTTGAGGTTGCAGTCGAACCACTTTTTGCGCCGAGCCTTTTCTACCTAGAGAGAGTAGGCTGCATGCAACCTCGTCTCTTCTAACTATTTGAGGTCAACTAGCCATTTTGCTAATACATTCTCTGTAAGTCTTTCCTTAATGGTAAGGTAGAGGCTAGGCACTACATACTCCATTGGCATCATCGCCTCCACCCCGAAGGCTAGGCTGAAGGGGGTATAGTGCATGGCCACTTTGTAGGATGTTTTGCAGGCCCATTATGTTGCTATGAGCTTATGCTACTAGTCGGTACGACTGGCCTCTATTGTACAGGTAATGATCTTATAGCAAGTTTTATTGGAGCTCTCAGCCAAGCCATTTGCCCTAGGGTAGTATAGCGTGGACTCCCTATGTATGATCATAAACTCACTAGTCAAGATTGCTATCGTTTCGTTGAGGAAATGAGTTCCTCAATTTTTTACTAACTCCAAGACACATTCAAACTGCGTGAACACCTGTAAAAAATTAATTAGAAATGACTTAAAAGCTGTGAACATGACTCATTGGAATGTCGCCTAATTGTGGCGGCATTCACTTTTTTTAAGTTTATGCATATTCTGAGCTTCTTGTTGCGTTAAGGCACAATGACGATGGGTGAAACCCAATCAGTGTGCTCTATCTCATACATGAATTTGGAATCTAGGAGTTTTTCCAGCTCGTCATAAACCATGGTGCCATACTTAGGATTTGTGTGATAAGGTCCACATACCTTAGGGTGAGTACCTTCCCTTATAGGTATCGTGTGTACTGCCACTTCTAATGAAATTCCTTTCATCTCTTTGTATGACCATGCTAGGCAGTCACGGTATTCCATTGGAAGTGCTTTGAGTTTGGTTTCATCTTCTTGTCGAAGCTGTTTCCCAATGAAAACTAGTTTTTCTTCCTCCCCTCCAAGGGCGAGGTTTATTATGCATGTTTTTGCCGGTCCCTCATAGATTGGAGTTTCTCTAATGCTATCAGTTTCTTGAACTTTAGATTCTCTTAGTGGTCCTGGCATTGCTATTGGCGCACTGCCACTTGTATAATTCTTGAAGTATTTTGGCACTTCTCGAAGATCGGCCTCTGATGGTGTTGAAGTAGCCTGACATGTGCCATGTGTACTGGGTGGCATAGTTGCATTTACCAATTTGTTAGGCTCTTCTTGACTTTCTTTTTTTAACTCTCTTGATCGAGCTTCATCCGCACATGTGGCTTATATTTCCAAAACTTCTTATGTTGGGAACTATGGGGTAACTTTTCCATTGGTAAGGTGTTTCCAAGTAAGGGTTCATTTGCTGCGCATACTCCTTCCAGTCCCTCAGGGGACCAGCGGTGGTTCTAATTTTGAGGGACCTGGACAATTCGACGATCCTTGTTTGGACTTGTTCAAATTCATTGAAGTGTTTAGCCTTGGCTTTTTTGCGATTTCCTCCTTTATCTTTCTTGCGGGATCATCTAATGTTATTCAACTTTGGAGGTTCACATTTTGGGAGCTCGACTGCCATTAGGGCATGCAAAATGGCTGTGTCATTATCAAAGATTTTATCTTCAATTTCAGCATTCTCAGCCTCTATTTCAAGGTCCCAAGGAAAATTTGAGTCATCATTGATATGGGTACCTTCTTCAAGTTCATTATTCCACTCGAGGTCAGCCATAAAGAATGGTACCTCTAGATTGATTGGTTCTTCATGTGTGAGTGGAGGATCTACCTGTAGCACCTTAGCATCAATCTGCAAGAAGATGGGGTCTAATGAATGGCAGTTGTCGATGGTTGCCAATGTTTGTATCCAGCTATTTACATTGCTTTGTGAATAGCCCACTATGGCATGCTATTGCAAGGGAGCTTATTTGCTTGAGATTGTCGTTGAAGATGTGTCATCCAATGTTCTAGGCACAATTGGTTTTATAGCTCCTGTTCCCACATTCACCCTAACTACAGTGTCGCGATTCTGGATTGTCAGTCTATCAATTCCCTAGTCATGGAGGACTGATGCTTCCCGTAACCAAGGATGTCCTAGTAAGATTTGATAGGATTTTTTGGGGAGATCCAAGATTGTGAATTGAAGGGAAAAGCGAACTCCTATGACCTTTATGGACATGCCATTTACTAATCCCAAGGGTTTAGCCCGTGAATCATCGACAAGGCATATGTTAAAATTAGCCTTTTGCATTGGTGGGAGACCCCATTCTTTGTAGAGCTCCTTTGATAGGACATTTACCTCTGCTCCACTATCCACTATGGCTTGGAATTCATTATATGCCTTGTGGATCAAAGGCACAGTAATGTTGCATATGTCATCTCTCTCACCCATCTGCACAGGGATATCTTCAATGTCATTCATAGGTGGAGAGGGATTTGCGAGTTCAATCCATCCTTTGAAACTCTCCCAGAGATTGGGACAATTCCGTAGGAGGATTCTGATGGGAATTGACACAGGGCAACTCAGGATGCTAGAGAGTGCAGCTCCTTCAAGTTGATGTCGCAGGACATTATGTTGTGGAGTCTGTTGTTGGAACACAGGCTTGAGTACAATATCAATACTTTGTGGGGCCAAGTCATGGATTGGGTCTTGAGCTTGTTTCTTAGCCTCAAACTGAGCTTGTTTCTCAGCCTCAAATTGAGCTTGTTCTTTTTCTACCCATTGTTGAAGTGCCTGAAAATGAGCCTTCTCCACCTCTGCATTTGGATATGGAGCTTCTTTTATTTGAGGCTCGAGAGTTGATGTGGATGAGCTCGGCTGCTCATTGCTTGGCAGAGGTGGAGGCACTTGTGCTTTCTTTTTAAGAAGTCGCTTTGGTTGGATTGTAATGTTAGGGTCCTTGGTGGCCTCTTTCTGTTGGCATGTAATTACATTTATAGGCTGTGATATTACACTTGCCAGACCCAGATTTTGATGGTCCACCCTAATGATGCCGATTGGGATGTCAGGATTAACCTTTGTTTGTTGTGGGACTTTATTTTTCATGGGACAATCCGTAAAGGCATGTCCTATGCCACAATCTCTGCAGAGTGGTTGGAAAGTAGCGGGGCTACTAAGATGAGGGCACTCTTCAATCCGATGATTTTCTCCACAACTGTAGCACTTGATTGGTGCTTGATATGTGTTGGGAAGTACTTGATTTGCATAAACTAGTATTAGACCCTCTGCACATGCTACTTTTACTGCATCTGTGGATTTCTTTTGTAGAAAAGTCACCTTCTGAGACATATGCATATTGTATTGCTCAAAAATCCCTTTGAGGGTAGATGCCATCAGGTGCATTGCAACTCGAGTGGACTAAAATGACAATTGGGATTTGCCATCCACGCGATTCTTTAGGTTGGTTAACATGTTCTTGGAGATCGCCCCTGAGAAATATACATCACACCCTTTCAATTACTCTACTACTGCTTGAACCTGCCAGAACTTGTAGGTTCCTCTCCTATCAGGAAAGAAGTGAATGGTCTTCTCCAACAGATCTTGGAGGTATGTTGGCAAGCTCAAAATATTGACTCCACCATCTTTTCTAATATGAGCATTGGGGTATACATCTAGAATATCCCATCTCTTCCATTGCTTCTCAAAATAGTGTGCTTGCAAACTGCCTCCAAAAATTCCTAGAGCACTTTCAATCATGCTTTCATTGATGGTAATCTTCTGACCTTGACAAACTAGTTTCCCCTCCTTCACGTTCACCTCCTGTACTAACTTGGTGAAGTTTTGGAGAGCATCCAAATGGGGCTTTTGAAGAGCAAGAGAGGAGCTCCCATATGTCACGATTTCAAGATCAAGGGAGGAGGGGCTCTCACACTATGCTGCAGAGGGGAAGGAAAGATTGTGTGAGGAGCTCCTGGACTGTGCAGGGTCATTTAGGAGAGGGGATAGGAGTTACAAGAAGAGTGCAAGGGAGATATAAATGGTCAAGAGGGATAGAAGATGAAACATTGAAGGAAATGGAATAGTGGAGGCTTGACTTTTCAGTTCGATTGCAAGGGAGAAAGAAATGGTCGAGATGGATAGAAGATGAAGCAATGAAGGAAATGGAATAGTGGAGGCTTGAGATTGCAAGGGAGAATGAAACAATCAAGAGGGATAGAAGACGAAACGGTTAAGGGAATGGAATAGCGGTTGTAGCCCGACTACACTGTCAAGGTGAGAGCCACAGCAGTGGTTGTAGCCCAACTACTGTCAAGGTGAGAGCCACCACGGTGGTTGGCCCGGATTTTGATTAATTCAAGGCGGAAGTACTGATTTGCATGGTAATTAATGACTAGAGGTGGTGGCATCTAAGATTTCCATCCACATCCGTGGTGGCAGCTAAATTACTAGCCACTACAATGGCCCACAATTACCTAGCTTCCAGATACCACCACCGGGTTTGCATGCATGATTACTACGAGTGCAATAAATTACCAGTCATTGGGCTTGCATGCTTATGAGAGTACTAGAGTGCATGGTAATGAGGGATTAGAGGTATTTAGGCTTCATGATTTACTTTTGTGGGATTACTGCCCGATGGTGGTGGCTGTCATCCACCACCTTTGTCGTGGCTATGATTCCACCATGCCACCGCTCACCCACCACCGTGCTTACGCATGAATGATCACTACGAGTGCAGTAAAAATTACAAGTCACTGGTCTTGCATGCACAGTAGAGTATAGAGTGCATGGTAACAAGTGATTACAGCCGTGTCTATCATGACTATGATTCCACCAGGCTGGCAGTTAAAATTACCAGCCACCATGGGGCTTAAGCATGCATGATCACGAGTGCAGTCAAAATTACCAATCACCAGGATCCCATGATCAATAGAGAACTAGAGTGCATGGTAATGAGTGATTAGAGCTTCATGATTTACCTTTGTGGGAATTAGTGCCTGGTGGTAGTGGCTCACATCAACCACGTCTATCGTGGCTTAGATTCCACTAGGTTGGCATAGTTAATTACTAGCTACCAGAGTGGCACCACATGATGGCGTCTTCTTCATGATTACCATCCCGTGTGGGGTGATGCCTAACATTACACTACAGTGGCCTGCAATTAATATCGATGGAACCCCAGGCTCCAGCCACCACGGTGGCATGAACTTTATAACAAATATAAGATCTGTGGCATTTGGCATTTTACTACATTGCTCTCTGATCCGCCCATGCTCTGATACTTTGCTCGACACCCTCCTCCAGCTCTTTTCCGCCCCTGCTCTACTTTGCTCCATGCTCCCTCCTCCAACTCTCATCACTCATCTGCTCCCTTGCTCATTTACTACTCATCCACTCATCTTTAGGATGCCTACTACCACCCCCCCTCGATGCTCTATGATCCCAATGTTATCTGCCTTCTCATATATTGCACTCACCTGGAGTAGAAATGCTAGCACTAGTGGAGACCCTTTGTTCCCACAGTCGATTCCCCACATATCTACATGTCACCACCTTAGATGACATGCTCATAGAGGGCCTCTTTATGGCTGTATTGTATGGGTTCCCCCTAAATGTCGACGAAGGCCTTAGTATTTTCAGAACAGAGTACTCTCAACTTGTTGGGGAGGCCATAATCTGAGTCCTAGCAATGTGCATGGTCTTTGTCCTCTCCATCGTATCCTCCTTTGGCTCCCTAAAAATTTTTAATACAACAAGCTAGAGTGGTAGAAAACTGAGTTGTACAAATTCCATCTTGCTCAAACAAGGCTCTCAGCAGTGGCTGGATGTAATCTTTGTGAAGATAGTGGGAGAGAGGGAAGGAGTCTCACTTGCGGCTTTCTCACATGCACAATGGGGGAATACACACAAAGGTGGAGGCTGAAAACAGTTTTCCTCTTCTTAGTTGTGTAAGCCAAAAGAACTCTAGTACAAAGAAAATAGAAGAACCCTATATGTGGGTCTCAAACCAAACTCAACTAACTAAGGTGGCATACTAACTGAGACACAAACTAGAGTAGATAAGGATAGCTGTCATCCAGCTATTATTCGTGGGCGGTGTACCAACGACATCTCCAGCTAACAAGTCAGTGACATAAATGCACAACAGTCACCCTGGCATATCGCGAGTGGAGCTCCATATCTCAACACTCCCCCTCGAGCTCAATCCCAATTCTTGCACACCAAGCAGGTCTTTGAACTTGCGCAGCTTCTCTGCGCCCAATGCTTTCGTGAATATGTCAGCTACCTGATCCTCTATGCTGACATAAACTAGATCAATAAGACCTAGTAAAACCTTCTCCCGCACATAGTGATAATGCACCTCAATGTGCTTTGTTCTAGCATGAAAGACTGGGTTCTTTGCCAAGTGTATGCTGCTCATGTTGTCACAATAAATGACAACTGGCCCATCTATAGACTGATGCATATCATAGAGTAGCTTATGCAACCAAGCTACCTCACATGTAGCCATTGCTGCACCTCTGTACTCAGCCTCTGTGCTCGACAAGGCAACTGTAGGCTGTTTCTTGCTGCTCCAAGTGGCTGCAGCACTCCCAAAAGAGAACACATATCCACTGGTAGATCGTCTATCAGAAATACTACCAGCCCAATCAGCATCAGTGTATCCATGCAACTGTATCTGAACCCCAGCCTCATAAAATAGTCCATACTGCAATGTGGACTTCACATACCTTAGTATGCGTCTAGCTGCATCCAAATGCAGTTTCCTTGGAGCCTGCATAAACTGACTTACCAACCCAACAGCATAGCTCAAATCTGGCCTGGTAATAGTCATGTAAATCAAACTTCCTACTATGCGTCTGTACATAGTAGGGTCTTCCAGAAGCTCACCTGCATCTGCGCTCAGCTTTACATTCTGCTCCAAAGGAACTGAAATAGGCTTACAGCCTATCATCCCATATTTGGACAGCATGTCCAATCCATACTGCCTCTGCAAGAGCTGTATCCCACTTGGTGATCTAATCACCTCAATGCCCAAGAAATAACGCAGCTCTCCCAAATCCTTCATCTCAAACTTCTGCCTCAATAGCATTTTCACATGAAGGATATCTTCATCACCATCACCTGTGATGATCAAATCATCAACATAAATGACCAGCAGCATAATCCCTTTCTCTGTTTTTCTCACATAGAGTGAGAAATATGCCTTGGAAATCTGAAGCCAATAGTGACAAGATACTGTCCTATCTTGTCAGACCATGCTCTAGGTGCTTGCTTCAAGCCATACAAGGCTTTCTTCAACGTGCAAACAAACTCAGGATGAATAGCATGAACATAACCTGCTGGCTGCTCCATAAAGACCTCTCTTGCAAATCACCATGCAAGAAGGCATTCTTTACATCCATCTGATGTAAAGACCATCCCTTTGATGCAGCCATAGCAATGGCTGCTCTTATGGTTGCCATCCTTGCAACCGGGCTGAAAGTTTCTTCATAATCAATGCCATATGTCTGTGCATACCCCTTGACAACTAATCTTGCCTTGTATCTATTCACAGAACCATCTGCATTGTGCTTGATCTTATAAACCCACTTACAGCCAATTGCATTCTTGCCTTTAGGCAAAGGCACCAATTCCCATGTAGCATTAGCATCTAAGGCATCCATTTCTTCATCCATGGCTTTCTCCCATTTTTCATTTCCCATGGCTTGCTCAAAAGAAGTGGGTTCTGGTTCCTGTATCACTTTGACCATATAGGCATAGTGAATGGCTGTAAATCCATCATATTTCAGCCTATCCATAGGATACCTAACCCTGGTAGACCTGCGCAAAATAGTCTCACTTCCAAGTGCTCTCAAAACTGTTAGGGGCAAAAGCAGCCACAGTAAAGAGGAGCTAGGGGGGGAGTCCTTAGATCATTAGTCCTTAGATTATTATTAATACGTTGTATCTAGTTTATTAATGAGATATGAAAAGACGGAAGTTCTAGGGGCAGGCGGAGAACTGAATAGGCACGGCAACCGTGAAGGAGTTATGTGTGCCGGTTAGATAAGAGAGGAGAGAGCGATCATTCAGAGAGATCAATTGAGGCTCATTGATGAGGATCGGAGCAAGGATCAGTGCTATGTATCAGAGAGTACGGTGTTGTACTGCTCGGAGAAATGTTATACAGAGATTCTATTGCATCTGCCTTATTGTTTTATCATGAATGATTCTGTCGATCACTGTTCTACTCTATGAATTTTCATACGCAGTTCTGAAGTACGATTACGCATGTAAATCTGTCGCAGTAGTGCGTTTCGAGTTAGTCTTCAGAGTAGAGAGGGCTAACACTTTGGCGACCACGGAAGATTTCCATGTTCGTCGCGGTGGATTCCCCCGGAGAGGTTGGATGCTCCCCATCTGTAACACTCTGATTCCTCGGTGCGAGGCCTAGCGCATGAATGACGCTGGGAGTGAGCCAGGGGGAACATCGCGCTCTCCGGAACGGCCTCGGGAGCCTGCAACTCCAGTATCGGCACGTACAACCCGCGAGGAACGGCATGACAGATATGTGGCTCAACGTGATCTTCTCTTCGGCTTCTTCACGGATAGTGAGAGTAGTAGCCGCTCTGACACACCTCCGCTGATCCCAGGCGAGGAAGGTCCAGTCGTTTCCGGTGTTCAGGAGGAAGGCGAATCCTCCGGACGCAGTAGCCCGTTCGATTTAACAGGTACTCCTCCGGAAGACGAAGCGTCACCGTTGCGGAATTCCCCACCACCGAGTCCCAGGAGACGGGAGGGTGGTGTGCCTGCAGGAAGCGGAGCCCCAGGTCCGTCACCAGATCCCGGTAGGGGAGGTGGAGGCGGTGGCGGCGGAGGCGGGGGTGGAGTTCCGGCGGTAAGCAGCGCGGCTATTCCACCACTGGTATCCAGGATGACGGTGAAGTACCCCAAGTTTTCGGGACGGGATAAGGAGGATGCGGATGCACATATACTGTCATTTGAGATGGCATGGATGGTGAATACGGCTCCACCAGTACAGGCGACAGATCTTATGAAGATGGCGACTTTCATCCCGACACTGCAGAAGCAGGCGGCAGTATGGATCGCGCAATATGGAGCTACCCATTTTGCCACGTTTGATCTACTGCGGGATGCCTTTTTGCTCCGGTTTCGGGAGGACAAGACCCGTGTTCATGTCCTGGCCAAACTGGGGAAACTGGAACAGAAGAACCAAGAAGTGGAGGCGTATGCGGCCAGGTTTCGGTCGTTGATCCGCCGCCTCGATGCAGCAACTACTCCAGCAGTCCCCATCCAAAATGCTTACTTTATGGAGGGGCTGAATAAAGGATTGAAAAGGTCCCTGGCATCGTTGGATCTGGAAGCTCTTTCATTGGAAGAAGTCGTCCAAGCAGCGGTGAGGGCGGAACAAGTCCTGTTTACTTCCAAGGGAAGGAAAGGAAAAGTGAAGTATGAGGAGGCTGAGGGAGACTCCGATACTGATACTGAGGAGGAGTCGGATCAGTCAGATGAGGAGGAGGACAAACGTTCCATGAGGCGGAAGGCTGGAAAAGCGGCAGGGAAGTCATTTCCGGAAGGATCCGCTGCCGGAGCCAAAAGCCGGGATAGTGGAATAGGGTCCTCTTCAAAAGTTCGCAAGGATACTTGGTGTAATCGGTGCCGGAATGCAGGACACTTAGCAGAGGAATGCGGTTTGAATGAGCGGTGGTGTGCGATTTGCCAAACAGCGACGCATACCACGGAGATCTGCCGCTATAACGCACGAATAGCCCCGACACCAGCGGTGGCGGCGGTAGTTGCGGCACCAGCCGCAGCACCAGCCGCGGTACCAGCCGCACCGGCGAAAAGACCTTGGCGGCCGAGAACGGCTGGAACAGGTGCAGATGAACCAGCAGGGGAACGGACGTTCCTATGTTTTTATTGCAATCAACCCGGACATCGAAAGGTAGATTGCGAATTATTCAAGCGCCACAAGGCGGAAAGGGAAGCAACCCGGGGATCCGGAGAAGGCAAGTCCGCACCAGCAGTGAACGCGGTTCTGATTATCGAATGTGATGATGACAGTCCGCAACAGGATAGCAAGGAGCCTAGTCCGCAGTCCGAAGAAGTACCGGAAGTACCGGCGGGTGTCCCTGTTGAAGACAACGTGGGAGGAAGGGCGAGCGGAGATGTGCTCGTGGTCACACGATCCCAGGAAAAGGTGCGGGACTACAAGGCCCCGCAAGAGAAGGGGCGACCCCCGGTGTTGGATTGGCAGGCACAACAACAGGTGCGGTCGACGGTCGGTGAATGGGTCCAGAAAACCCCAACGGTGTTACCTAGGCCTAGCGCAGAAAAGGCAGTCTCGGTGACGAAGAATGGTGCGACGGTGGCAAGGCGCCTGCAAGGAGACCAGCCAGAAGCGACTTGTCTACCTACCAGTCAGAAGGACAGCCTGATGACCGGCACGGAGGGTGTTGAACCATATGATTTATGGCAAGATTTGCGAAAACAGCAAATACACATGACAATGGAGCAATTGTTAGCATTGGTACCCAACTTCCGGAATTCTCTCATCAAACAATTGACGGAACCAGTCAGGGCGATGGAGTCAGAGATGGAAGCGGTAACAATGGAAGTGTCGCCTGACGAATCTGCAAAGCTTGAAGTGGAAGAACAGCCTCCTGTTTTTGATGAAGCGGTCCCGGTAATTTCCGTAACGCTGGAGAACAGCCGTGTGGGAGGGGTGTTGCTGGACGGAGGGTCTGGGGTCAACATCCTGTCCGAACAAATGCTGGTGCCGTTGGGTATCACAACATGGGAATCCGCACCCTTCGCCGTTCGGATGGCGGACCAACGGAGAGTGCAGCCGTTAGGATTGCTCCGTGGATTGAAAATGGAGGTTTGCGGCGTAAAGTTCGAAATCGCTGCGGTGATTCTCCGGATGGAGGATATTAGCGGGTCATACCCGTTATTGCTCGGAAGACCGTGGTTGCGGCAGGCCCGTGTGAAACAAGACTGGCAATCCGACCGCATCACCATTCGGAAAGGAAAAAAGAAGCTGAAGCTCTCGGTACATACCAAACAAGGGCTGAGGACGCCATTCCGACCGACGATGGCGGAAGGTATCCATATGATGGACGGAATGGGGGTCGAAGAGGAGGATGACTACTTCAGTAGGAATACGGAGCTGGTAAGCTTGTTCGAGGTAGATGTGGTTGCCGTGTTAAAGCAATATCAGCATCAGCTTCCCTCGGCTACGCAGCAGTCATCCAGTTTCACGGACGAACCAGTCGAAGGGAGTCTACCGGAAGGCACAGGAGACATGCCGGACGAAGCGGGAGTGGCGGAGGCGGAAAGAGTTTTCGAGCAGGAACTCCGTCGCTCGCGGAGGGTCAAAGAAGACGAGCTGCTGGATCTTAACCTCGGAACGGAGGGGGAGCCAAAGAACGTTCGTGTCAGTGCAAAGCTCGACAAAGGATTTCGGGGAAAATTGGAGACATTGCTGAAATCCTTCAAAGACGTGTTCGCCTGGGACTACACAGATTTGCTCGGCATCGATCCCAAATTCTATCAGCACAGGATCAATCTGCAGAAGGATGCGATACCGGTTCGGCAACAACGGTATAGAATGAATCCGCACTATGCCCAGAGGGTGAAGGAGGAGCTGGACAGGTTGCTAAAGGTCGGGTTTATCTGTCCGGTTGACCGTGCAACGTGGCTTTCGCCAATCGTCATTGTTCCGAAAAAGAATTTGAAGTTGCGGGTCTGTGTTGACTACAGAAAGCTTAACGCGGCGACAATCACGGATCCGTTTCCATTGCCGTTTAATGATACTATGCTGGATACAGTGGCAGGTCACGAGATGTATTCTTTTCTGGATGGCTTCAGTGGGTATAACCAGGTGCAGATGGCACCAGAAGATCGAGAGAAAACAGCCTTCATCACGGAGTGGGGAGCATTTGTTTTCCTGGTGATGGCATTTGGGCTAAAGAATGCTCCGGCAACATTTCAACGCATGGTCCAAGAGATATTTCATGATTATTTACTAATCTTTATGCAGGTATTTCTGGACGATTTCAGTGTTTTTGGGAGTCGCGAGCAGCACCTTGAGCATCTGAAGAAATGCTTAACCCGGTGTAGGGAGGCACG
The DNA here is from genome assembly GCF_047967505.1 of Dipteris shenzhenensis. Taxonomy (NCBI): domain Eukaryota; kingdom Viridiplantae; phylum Streptophyta; class Polypodiopsida; order Gleicheniales; family Dipteridaceae; genus Dipteris; species Dipteris shenzhenensis. The sequence continues at coordinate 42,722,814 of NC_141601.1, read as the reverse complement.
GTTGTGTCTGAACCCTATGAAATGTGCATTCGCCGTGGGCAGCGGTATGCTGCTAGGTTGCATTGTCTCGGCGGAAGGCATTGCGGTGGATCCGGCGAAGGTCGAAGCGATTCGGCAGGCAAAGGTTCCTGGCAACGGTAAGCAGCTCGGGAGATTCCTAGGGCAGGTTAAATGGCACAGCCGAATGCTGCGGTATCTGGCGGATGTGGCGACACCACTGTATGACCAACTCAACAAAGTACCGTTAGTCTGGTCTTCTGCTTGTGACTTAGCCTTTCGACGGCTCAAACTGATGTTGGCGACAGCACCGGTGGTTCAGCCGCCAGATTGGGCGAAGATGTTTCATGTCTTCGTGGATGCCTCGGACGTGGCTATTGGTAGTGTCCTCATGCAGGAAGCGACAACTAAGTGGTTCCGACCGGTGTATTATGCAAGTCGAAGGTTGTCAAAAGCCGAACGGAATTACTCTACTACGGAGCGGGAAGCATTGGGGATGATTTATTCCGTAACCAAGTTTCGTCACTACCTGTTGGGGAATCGGTTCACGTTTCATGTGGATCATTCCGCCTTGTTGTATTTGGTACACAAGCCCGAGCTCACTGGAAAGTTGGCCCGGTGGATGCTGCTTTTACAGGAGTTCGACTTCACGGTGGTCCATCGACCAGGCAGTACACATGCCGTAGCGGATTACCTTTCGCGGTTGGAATCTGGTGAAGACCCGATGGGTGTGGAAGACGATTTTTCGGATGCCCAGCTGTTCGAACTGGAGGCGGTGGTACCGGTAGCTCCAAAGACGTGGTACGACGACATGTTTCACTTTGTCGACACGGGCCAGATGCGCGACGGAATGTCACGAGACCAGCGGAAACGGCTCGCGCTCAAGAGCAGAGACTTCCGGATCATTGCTGACCAATTGTATAAAAAGGGGCTGGATGGTGTGTTGCGACGGTGTGTGTACCCACATGAGCAGGAGGTCATCCTGGAAGAGGCTCACCAAGGAATCAGCGGTGGACACTTTGCAGGAGAAGTCACCGGACGAAAGGTACTCCAAGGAGGTCTGTGGTGGCCAACATTAATGGGGGATGCGCATAGGTTCGTCAAAAGATGCGATGTGTGCCAGAGGTTGGGCCAGCCATCAGGTCGGGACCGGATGCCGCACAATCCCATACTGGCCCTCGAACCGTTCATGAAGTGGGGGCTGGACTTTGTAGGTCCGTTTTCGCCGCCGGCACGGAGGACAGGTAACCGGTATATCCTAGTGGCGACGGATTACTGTACCAAATGGGTGGAGGCCAGAGCACTGAAGGATAATTCGGCAAAGGCTGTGGCCAGATTCCTTTATGAAGCCATTATGACACGGTACGGATGTCCGGTTGAGCTCGTCACGGATCAAGGTGGGCATTTTCTTAATGCGGTGTTACGGGAACTGGTTACCCGGCACCTAATCATTCATAAGAAGTCCACAGTGTATTACCCTCAGGCAAACGGACAGGCGGAGTCCTCGAATAAGGTGTTGCTAGTCATTCTGAAAAAGCTGGTCAATGAAAATCGGACAGATTGGGATGAAAAACTTTACTCCGCATTATGGGCGTTCCGGACTTCCTATAAGGTTGCGACGGGGTTCACGCCATTCAAGTTGGTTTACGGAGTTGAAGCAGTGGTCCCCATGGAATTCCTAGTACCGAGTCTGCGGATTGCAGCGGCAGAGAAATTGGGCTGGGACGAGTCCGTAGACCGGAGGATTGAACAGCTGGATCGGCTGGGTGAGGAGCGGTTCTACAGTGCGTATCTTGCACAGGTAGTCCAGGACAGACGGAAGGTCTGGGTGGACCGTCATTCAAAGAAGAAGACCTTCAAACGGAGAGATGCCGTGATATTGTTTAATACTCGGATGGGTCTGCATCCGGGTAAGCTGAAATTACGGTGGGGAGGTCCGTATTGGGTGGTGGAGCGTTATGGTGACGGCACGTTCCGATTAGGAACACTACAGGGGGAGCTGTTGCAGAAGCCGGTAAATGGATTTCGTCTCCGACCATATACAGGGCCCATGCCACCTTACCCATTTCCGGAGAAACCACCTGTGAAGATCATTTCAAATGCATTTGTAGCCATTTCGGTGGAGAAACCGATGATGGGGGCTATTAATACGCACGTGTGGTCTCACTCACTTTATTCCGAGAAACGGTGGGAGCAAAGCTTCGTGTTGCGGGGCGCGGACGCCGCCATGCAATCTACTGAATCTTCGAAGTGGGGCTTTTATCAGAATGATGGGACACTTGATCGTTGCATGCAAACAAGGAGTTCACCAGGGCATCCAAAAGGCACTTTGGAAGCAAAAGGGGGCTTATTTCCAACTCTTTGTTTTCCAGAACTCTTCTCCCTCGCATCCCAGCTTTTCGCCGCTATGGTGGTCTTCCATCTGATCAATCCATTACCTGTTGGGGATGAGGCTGTGCAGTCTTGGCTGACACGAGCTCGTCTGGTGGAGTTCGCAGGTTTGCCATGGGCTACGACACCAGTTCATCCATTGGCGCAGGATATCTTGGCGCAGCTTGCACGCGGGCGCAAGGTCGTGGTGTATGGCAAAACTTTCACCTTATGCAAGGAGCTGGTAGCGGCCCGTTTGCACTTGCCGGTGGATGGCCCCTGCAAAGTCACGAAGCTTACCAGCAGTACCATGGAGGCAGCTCTCGGCGCAGGTTGCAAGGGGGAGTATAATATGAAGAAGCTGGATGCTTCGACGAAGATATGCTACAAGTTTATTGCAGAGGCACTCTGGCAGAAGGTGAAAGCAGAGTTACTGGGACAGACCCAGTTTACCTATTTCCAGAGGGCGGAGCAAGGGAAACCGGTTCCCTGGGCGAAGCTGCTGGCGGACCGAATTCTGGAGGTGGCCAAGAAGCTCTTGAAGCCCACGGCAACATCCCGGATGGGGCAGGTCTTATTCTTTTTGTTCGGACCAGATGCGGAACCGGTCATCCCAGGATCGTATGTGGAGGTGGAGGAGTCCACAGACGAGGGTTCGGACAAGGAGTCCAAGGAGGTGGAACCAGCGAGATCAACAACGGAGGGAGTTCTGACGCTGATGCCAAGGAACCAGGTGACTCCGGTAGTACCTGCGGTGGAGGTTCCGGCGGTCGTACCTGCGGTGGTGGTTCCGGCCGAAGTTCCACAGGGCAGCCAGCGGAGTAGGCCAGCGGTTCCGGTAGAAGTTCCACAGGGTAGCCCGAGGAGTAGGCCAGCGGTCTCAGCAACATCGAGCCGCATGGCCAGTTTATTGAAACGAAAGTTGGCTCTCGCGCCGGAAGGAGGCATGTTGAAGAAAACCCGCCCGGAAGCGGAGGCCTTGCAAGGGGAAAGCTCAGTCCACACTCGGGAGGACAGTTCGGGGAGACAGGCAGGTCAGGAGGAAGCCCGTGTAGTCCCAAGGGGGAGTGGTGAGCTGCAGCTATCTCCGCCGGTGGAGACCTATGATCTGGTCACGGCACGCCGGTTGGCGGAGCGCTTGCTCCAATGTTTTCAGAAGGGGCAGCTAGAGGAGAATGAGGCGAGGTTGCGCCAGGAAAATGCCAGGCTCCTCGAACGCAATCAACAGCTGCAGGAGCAGTTGGTACGACTCCAACAGGTGGATGCACGGCGACAGCAGGATATGGAGGCAGCAAGGACGGCGATTGTCGCCCAAACTCAAGAACACCTGCGGCTGACGGAACAATTGACGGAGAAGGCTACAGCTGCGACCGCCAGGGTGCAGTTGTTGGAAGCGGAAGTGATGGCGTACCGGCAACCCTCTAGCTCTACACGCATGCTGGACGAGGCCCTTTTGTTGGATTTATCGGAAGCCTTCGTCGCAGAGATGCAGGGTATTTTTCTTGATCATCAACATCAATTGCGAGTAGAGCTGGAGCGGGCTTGCAGGCCTCTCGACCGACGGTTGGCCCGGAGGGATGAGGATGATCCGGCGGGAGGGGGCGCAGGAACAGCCGCTTTACCACCAGTACCGGTGACGGCAACTGCGGCACAACCGGAGGGTGGAAGTTCTACATCGGCCAATAATCTCGGGAAGCAGACAGCGGCGGGACCGGTGGATTCTGCCGAAGGCTATGTCAAACGGATCGCCGAGCTGGAAGAAGCCCTCCGAAGAGCGAAGGCCAGAGGAAAAAGACCCGAGACCGCGATGATGCCACGACCCCGAGCAGACGCAGCAGCCGCTTTTGTGGCAGCTTTTCCGGAGCCAGCGGACGAGGAATCCTTGGACGCAAGGCACTTTTTGCAGCTGAAAGAACACGTCGCGGTGGTACAACAGCAGTGTGACGATGCAAGATCTCAGCTGTTGGCACTCAAGCTCGCCCGGAAAGAAGAGCACCAGCAACATGAAGTTGAGGTGAAGAGCCTCATGGCCGATTTGCTGCAGCTCCGAGCTACTACGCCAGACCCCTCAACAGGTGCCCAAACCAAGGAATTGGGGCGGGTAATGAAACGACTGGATAGTGTGGCCAAGAAAGCAGATCGCACTATGCGGGTAACCGATCTCGAACTCGCTTTATCTGAAAAGACCCGACTGCATGCCGAGGAGCTACAACAGCTGCGGAGAACGAGTCATGTTGAGAGAGCAGCTATGTTGGTTGACCTGCGGACGGCATGCCGCTATATTCATCGGATGGCGGCAGTAGCTCAGCAGGCGGGGGCGGCGGCACCACCTTTCTATGGACAGCTCCAAATTTTTGTGGATGCCCATGCTCTCAACCCGCAGCAGCTACCTTTACTTCGACCGGCGCAAGCGGCTCCGGCAGTACTCGTACCGGCGCCGGCGGCTCCAGCAGTTCCAGCAGTTCCGGTGGCAGCGGCAGCAGCGGCGGCGGCGGACGATGACGGTGGCGACGTCGAGGATGAACCGTAGCGGAGAACCGGTGGGTTCGGATGCGGATCCAGAATCCGATTCCCCGGGAGTGCCAAGTGTTAGGGGCAAAAGCAGCCACAGTAAAGAGGAGCTAGGGGGGGAGTCCTTAGATCATTAGTCCTTAGATTATTATTAATACATTGTATCTAGTTTATTAATGAGATATGAAAAGACGGAAGTTCTAGGGGCAGGCGGAGAACTGAATAGGCACGGCAACCGTGAAGGAGTTATGTGTGCCGGTTAGATAAGAGAGGAGAGAGCGATCATTCAGAGAGATCAATTGAGGCTCATTGATGAGGATCGGAGCAAGGATCAGTGCTATGTATCAGAGAGTACGGTGTTGTACTGCTCGGAGAAATGTTATACAGAGATTCTATTGCATCTGCCTTATTGTTTTATCATGAATGATTCTGTCGATCACTGTTCTACTCTATGAATTTTCATACGCAGTTCTGAAGTACGATTACGCATGTAAATCTGTCGCAGTAGTGCGTTTCGAGTTAGTCTTCAGAGTAGAGAGGGCTAACAAAAACATCCCTGGTCTTCCTTGCTCCAGGTGTAACAATAGAAGGAATACCCAACTCATCATCAATGCTCTGTTCTGAGCCACTGGATTCACCATCCACATAAGAGTGACCTGCATTCACATCAAACATGGGCTGATCTACCTTCTGTTTTCCTTTTCGTGATACCTGCATACCACTCTCTGCATTGCTTTGAGGAGATTCTCCTGATCTCAATCTGCCTGTCCATGGCGAAGTATGTGAACCACTACTAGACGACACTCCAGGTCCACTAATATTTTGTGATTTCTGCTATGAATTCTGTGCAGCATTACCATTTTGTGCATCTACATCAATCATCACATTTACTGGTTTATACCAGCTGCTCATCTCATCAAAAACAACATCTCTACTCACTGTAAACTTACGAGTAGAAGGGTTATAGCATCTATACCCTTTCTGCTGCAGAGAATAACCAATAAAGATGCACTTCTCAGCTTTTGGATCCAACTTGGACCTCAACTCATCTGGCACATGGACATAGGCAATGCAACCAAAAATTTTCAAATGAGAAATATCTGGTTTCCTACCAGTATACATCTCCTCTGGCGTCATGCCATGTATTGCTGCAGTGGGAGTCCTATTCATTATATAAACTGCTGTAGCAACTGCTTCAACCCAATAATAATCTGGTAGATCTTTTTCATTTAGCATAGCCTGAGATACCTCTCCAATATGCCTGTTTTTCCTTTCTGCAATTCCATTTTGCTGTGGGGTATGACTGCATGAATATTGCTGCTTTATACCATGCTCCTGCAAGAACTTTGCAAACTCATTTGAGAGGTACTCTCCCCCTCCTCTGACCTTAGGCATTTTATTTGCAGCCCTGTTTCTTTTTCAACCATAGCTTTGAAAGCTTTGAAGTGCCCAAACACTTCACTTTTCTTTTTCATAAAATACACCCAAAGTTTTCTGCTGAAGTATCAATAAATGTGACAAAATAGTGACAGCCTCCAATAGATGCAGCTTTAGTAGTCCACACATCAGAGTGGATTAATTCCAATGGCTTTTTACTCTCTTGAACATGCCTAGGAAAAGGTTTCCTTGCTTTTTTCCCAAATTGACAGGCTTCACAAACCTTGTGCATTTCTGCAACCTTGAATTTAGGCAATCCTGCAATAATATTTTGGGCTTGCATTGATTTAAGTCACTGTATATTAACATGACCAATGCGTTTGTGCCAGATATCAATATCTGCAAGTGCAAACATTGCTGCACTCAATTCAGGCATGTCCGCATCCAACGTAAACATCCTGCCCTTCTTCTTTCCTTTTGCTATCAAGCGACCATTATTTTTCATATCCTCAACAAAGCATCCATGAGGATTAAATCTGACCTGCAAGCCCTGCTCAACCATCTGACCAAAAGAAACTAGGTTCTTGGTGATGTTCGGGACATGAAATACATCAGACAAGTATTTCTTTTTCCCATCCTGCATAGACAAAGGAATTTTGCCAATCTGCACAATAGGATGTGCAGTATCATCACCAGTCTCCACAAATCCTGGTTTTTCCATTTTCCTTGCATCCTGCATCCATTCAGCATGACCTGTCATGTGGTTTGACGCACCTGAGTCAACATACCACACATCATTGCTTTCTTCTGCACTTGTCACAGAATTTGTCATATGCTGCACCATAAACAAATGCTCATTTCTGTCATCACCCTGTCTACTAGAGGATGCATAATTGCCTTGCTGCAATTTTCCATTCATAATGTCATTCTGCTTTTTGAAGTAGTCCTTAGCCATATGACCCATTTTGCCACAATAGTAGCATTCAACATTGCTGTTTGCATTTTGGCCTCTCTGCCATCCACCATGGCCTCTTTGGCTCCCCCTGCCTCTAGAGTTACCACGTCCTTCTGCATAGGACTGGTTTTCTTGCGTTTGCTGCATATTCTGATTTCTACCACGGCCTGCAGATCGTCGGCCTCCTCTACCTCTGCCTCTACCTCTTCCAGCATTTGAGTAGAAGACAGTTTCTTTTAAAGTTCCTGCTGAAGAAGATGCACCCCCATTTCTCTGCTCTTCAGAAATTAGAAGAGCAATCAACTCCTCAAAATCAAGAAATTTTTCACAGACGGCAATGGATGTCCGGAACTATGCATAATCCTTTCCTAGACCATTCAAGGTCACAGAAACCAAATCGTCATCATCCACTGGCGACCCAATGGAAGCAAGTGCATCCGCAATTTTCTTCACCTTCATGTGGTAGTCATTGATGCTCATGTTTTCTCTCTGCACATTGTGCAACTCCTGTTTGAGTTGCATTTTCCTGGCTTGCGTATTTGTGCTGTACATTTTTGCCAAAGTATCCCATGCCTCCTTTGGTGTACTTGCATCCTGAATATGCACAATCATGGAGTCCGAAATACTGATAGACAGCCAGTACATAACTTTCCTGGCTCTCTCATGCCATCCTTTAAATGCCTGCATTTCCTGTTGACTAGGAACATTAGGAAGAACAGGTTCTTCTTCATTTCCTATAATGAACTCCCAATAGCCTTTTCCCATCAAGAAATTCGTCATTCTGAACTTCCATGCCTGGAAGTTGTTCTTGTCAAGCTTTTCAGTGACAATCTGCGAAAGAGAATCAGATGCCATTACAGAACACTGCAAAATATTCTGTCACTACAAAGAACACAGTTTTTGCCTCACACGGGCAGATCTGCAAAACTGACGAAAGTGGTATTTCACCACACAGTCACTTCCTAGTGACGATTTTGCATCAACAGGCAACAAGCATGAATCTGCAACTCCCAATATCTCTGCACACAGGCATACGATGCAATTTCTGCGGCAACTTTTCACCGACCTGCAGAACAGTGGTCGCACAGCAAAAAACAGGGCCTTTTTCTGAGTGCCTGCAGAGAACTTCCGCCTCCAAAACGGGCCCCAAAACGACCTCAAATCGAAGCATATACTGCGCTCTCGCCACACCGCGAAGGGCGTCTCAATTTGAGACAGTGCACTCTTGCAATTCTAGCTGTGCTACCTACAGAGATTTGCTCCCAAACTCAAAATAGGAAAGCAACACTGGTCCTCTTACCAGGACACCACGAACTTGGCTTGCTTTCTTGAGCTCCTTACCACGAACAAGGCTCTGATACCATGTGAAGATAGTGGGAGAGAGGGAAGGAGTCTCACTTGCGGCTTTCTCACATGCACAATGGGGGAATACACACAAAGGTGGAGGCTGAAAACAGTTTTCCTCTTCTTAGTTGTGTAAGCCAAAAGAACTCTAGTACAAAGAAAATAGAAGAACCCTATATGTGGGTCTCAAACCAAACTCAACTAACTAAGGTGTCATACTAACTGAGCCACAAACTAGAGTAGATAAGGATAGCTGTCATCCAGCTATTATTCGTGGGCGATGTACCAACCGCATCTCTAGCTACTAACAAGTCGGTGACATAAATGCACAACAGTCACCCTGGCATATCGCGAGTGGAGCTCGATATCTCAACAATCTTTTGGGCTCTCAATGATCTTTGGCTCATTAGATATAATTTTTTGGTCTCTAAGGCATTTATGTAATCTCTTTTTGTTCAATTTGAGGCTCTTAGTATGCACTGTTGTTAACTTTTATATTTGAATGGTTATGGCCGCTACTTATAATCTTTTAGTCTTTAAGGCTCTTAGTAATTTTTGAGTTTTTATAAATGTAAGATCCTTTGTTCAATTTTTGCTCGGTATAAGTTGATAATTTTTATATAACTTGTTATTAAACGTAGATGTACATTGTAATCTCTTTTGCTCAAATTTCACTCCATAAATTGTACTTTTTTCCTCATTTATATTTACTGCAACAAGGACTAATATACCAGGAAAGGACTACAATTTCCTTGGTTTATGACCAAAATAGTGCTAAAATAACTCCAATGGCCCCATCATTGTGGTTGCATGGAGATACATCTAGAAAAATGCAATTAAACTTTCATAAAATGCAATTGATGATATGGCCCTTGAGGGGTCCCCTCTAGGGGCAAGGGCCATATCGATGTGCATTATATAATATCCAGGATGCCACTGGACAGAAATAGCATGTCGATATGGCCCTTGCACCTAAAGGGGACCCCTCAAGGGCCATATCATCAATTACATTTTGCTTGGTTGCACAACGGAATACATTTTCCTTGGTACATAAATATATAACTCAAAGAACTAGTGCGGTGGCTTTCATAGATCTCCATCTGTTTGCCAACACACTGGTCATCATAGTCCTCCTCCTGTAATACTTAAAAATAGGTAACGGAGCTATAACTCCAAGAACCAACGCAGTGGTCTCTCCAAGACAACCTTAAATTCTGGGCGATGAAAGGTCGTCAGAGACTGTGCTGAGGCGATGGTCATAATGATAGATTTTTGTCTCATTATTACACCAAAAACCAGCGCAGTGGTCTCTCTAAGCCAACCTATGATTTGCATGGGCTACAGGCAAAGATGCTGCAAAAGGTTGCACGATGACAAGTGGTCAGGCCATGCTGCAACGGTGTTCAAAATGATAGATTATGTCTAACTATTATCTCGGGGGGGTCACTATATATAAATCCTTTGTATCATGTGCATTCAAGGCTTATTTTATATAATCCCTTATCTGTAGATTTTTCATTAATAAAATAAACCCTTTTTCTATACAAATCTGTAATTTTTTCCTAAAATCGTTTAAAATACTCCCTTGTGTAAGTTAAATTTTGTAAATTTTAGAAATTAAAAATATCCTTCTGTAGAACTCACGTGATAGAGTTACATATAATGAGTGAACCCCCCGACATTATTATGCGAAGAACTAGCACAGTGGTCTCTCCAAGCCAACCTTCAATTTTAATGATCTACATGGGTGCGGTGCCAAATGACAGGTGGCAAAGTTGTGGCAAAAGGCTGCACGATGATAAGTGATCAGGAGGTATAGGCTAGAGACTATTTTGTGCGAAGCAGTGCAGAGATGCCTTGTGTCGAGCTATGCGGTGTTCAAAACAAATAGATTGCATCTAATTATTATGCCAATGCACCTTCATGACATCGGGAAAATTTTTTATGAGAGCGTGGGTCTGCGCAAAATTCAAATACACCCAAGAACGCATCATGTCACGGCCCCAAAATGGCCTCAAAAATAGTTCCATGATTGGCTACACCCCAGCAAACGTTGACCCACCTAGACTACCCGGTATACTTTGCAAGCCACCAACTAAACGAGGCCAAGGTTAACTACACCACAACCGAGAGGGAAGGTCTGGCCATGCTCTATGCAGTTAAGAAGTTCAGGCACTAACAAGTTTGTCTTCTTTGTGGACCACCAAGCATTATTATAATTGGTCAAGAAGCCCTGCATGACTGGATGCATCACCAGGTGGATGCTAATCCTTTTGGAGTTCAACTTCACAATCGTTGTATGTAAAGGAAAAACCCATGTCTTGGTCAACCACCTGTCGAGAATCCCAAATGGTGAAGCCCCAATGGGAGTTGAAGATGACCTCCCTAACGCCTCTCTCTTCTTCCTCAACATCATCCCTAAATGGGCCGTCGAGATCAGTCACTACTTGGCCAATGACCTACCTCTTGGCCAGGCCCTCAAGAAGGATAGAGCCCACAAACTCATTAAGGACGCAGTGCCATATCAGTTGGTAGCAGGCAAACTATACCGCAAGGGCTAGGATGCCATCCTGTGAAGATGTGTGTGTGAGCATGAATACATCGAAGTACTTGAGGAAGCCCACTCGGGAATCACAGGAGGGTTACAGCATGTAAGGTGCTCCAAGAGGGCCTTTGGTGGCCGACTCTCTTTAGAGATGCGATCAAATTCATCAAGCAGTGTGACCCCTGCTAGCGTATCCAAATCCCACACAAGGTGGACATGATGCCCTTGACTGAAATTTGCCAAGACTTGTCCGAAGATGAGAAAAATACCTTCTGCCTGTCTACACATGCCAGGTTTATAGCACTCAGGACAAATTCTTTCATTGCATATGTATGCCTCATGGTAGTCCTCCCCTCAGGGTTATTGTTGGTTTGTTGCCATTGCTACAAAGGCCATCACTATTATTTGCAAGGCATGACATAACCGACATCCCACCCATGCAACTAATGATCCCATCGCACCAACAAAAAGAAGTGTCAGAAGATGACAGGGCCTATCTCACATCCAACTTCCCATATCTAACCACTCTCTCTGCCAACCTCATAACCTCACTTACCCTTGCTCAACTAACCCAACAGTCACAAACTTACGAGCCCTTCACCTCTAGCTTCTTCCCCTCCCTTGCTAATCCTACCCTTGAGGATTCCCAAGCTGCTCAAACCATTTGCCCAGTTCTTCCCCCCCTCCCCTCTGCTCCCCCTTCCATAACTAAAACTCTTCCATATTTCTCCCCCATGTCCCCAGATTCTCTCCCTGCCTCGTCATCACCTCTGACACTACTTGTGCTTCCATTAGCAAAAAATGACATAGTATTTGATTTTAAATATCAGGATCTGGATAATCATCCTGATATGAAAACTCGAGGTGGATGGACCTTGGACAACTTTCCTACCAACCTTCGTTAGCGTCAAATTAGTGAAGGTTGGATAAGCAAGTTGGATCCACAACCTGATTGGCACCATCCCAAGCTCTTTGATGTAATCTTCTTGAAGAAGTACCTACATGCACCTCCATGTCTCAGAACCCATCCCAAGTTCTATGCAGTTCCATGACATAAAAAATGGGAAGCCAACATACACACTTTGGATGAAGATCGAACCATTAATTGGCCAATGATCAAACCATACTCTGGTGTAGAATGGAATATCCAAGGCACAATGATCTGAGCACTTTAGCAACATGAGAAAATAATGTGCAGCAACATTGATCGCTTCCTTCGCCTAAGTGCTATATTCTGTAAAACATTGGAATTCATTCTGGAGGTCCCATGTTACCTCAATACCCATTTGCCTCCACTCAGCTTCAATCCCAATGAACGGGTCGAGATGCTCAGATTACAAGCTAACTCTATCAAATAGTGATCTTCTTAGAAGCATGCCACATATCTCTGTTCAAACAAATGGTGGATACAAGCTACTTGGAAACTGAGCAAAAATTGTATGGTGCCAAGGCTTTATAGCAGGACCGACTGGCACGACACAAGTTCCACAGCCACTGGGCTAAAGGCATGGCAATCAAAGTACGTGCTCGCAATAAGCCATAACCTAAGGACGGGTAATAAAATGGATCCAGGAGTATGTTGTCTTTGTGCCAACATGGACTTAGGTAGAACAGAATGTGTGTGTAGAGTAGCGGCAAAGCTCCACTTGTACTTGCATAAAGCCAGAATAAATTCCTCTTAGAAATCCGACTTGCATGTTCTACATGCAAGTTCTACATGCAACTCCTACATGCAAGTTCTACATGCGAGTTCTACATGCAACTTCTACATGCAACTCCTACATGCAAGTTCTACATGCAACTCCTACACGCAACTCCTACATGCGAGTTCTACATGTAACTCCTACATGCGAGTTCTACATGTGAGTTCTACATACAACTTCTACATGCAACTCCTACATGCAAGTTCTACATGCAACTCCTTACTCTCCTCTTTAGCTTCTTGTATTTTTGCTGCCTACAATTCATTCTATCTCACTATCTGACTCATCTTCCATGCTTGTTTCTTTTGGTTCTTCCTCTATTTCCCATCTGCTACTCATATCAAGTTTTTTGGCCTTTCCCATCTTATTATGCACTATAATTGTACCCATCTTCTAGATTTGTATTGCTCCCACCCATCTGAGCCAAGATTTTGCCCAAAATCAACGGGTATTCTCCCAAACCAACAGGCATAATGTGGCAATTAATGCAACATGACACTCCAAAAGCATCCATTGCTACTCCCGTGCATATACCCAGACACTTCACCTTCACATGCTTTTGCCAATTGGAGCCTAAAATATGAATGTGCATTCAATTTTAGTCCCAACCTGTCCATACATGCCTAAGTCATGATACTTATCTGTGCACCGCCATCAATACTTATACCTCCACATCATGCATCCACTGATGGGCATATATCTGGAAGATCTTCCACATACATCATCTCCATGTTCCTCTCATAGGCTTCTGCTCATTACGTTTTCTAGGATTGGCCAATTTCTTCCATTCTCTCTTGAGCTTCAGGCATAAACCAAGAAATTGTGCAAAAGTTATATTGGTTGTCCTTGCCTTCAAACCATTCATCAGTGTGTATTACTCATATAACCCTATCCTCTTCCTGCACTAGCTGAGTTTCCTTCACCTCCTCCCAATGTATACCTCTTATTATTCTGTGCACCTCGACCTCTTCCTCTCCCAATTATCTCCATCCACCAATTCAAGCTCAATGACTTCATCAATTCTACTGCCTCATGCAAATTTTCCTTGAGAGAATCCTCCTGCATGGGAGCAGAAACAATCTCCCTCTTTACATGTGCCTTTACCACTTCAGGACTACTAACCAATGTCTTCGGCTCTTCTTACATGCCTAATTGATGTAGTCTCTTAACCTTCCGTTCCTTTTCTGCATCTTCAAAGCTATCCAAACTCTTTAGCTCTACCTTTAATCTGAGTGTAGGCTTTAAACCTGCTATAAAACAAACTCTCTTGATCATTTGTGGAGGCACCTTTGGAGGAAGGGCTTCACACCATAAACACCATAATCTACCAAACTGTATCAAATATTGATTTACTTCCTGATCCTCTTCCTGCCTTATCTTGCATAACTCCTTTCACACCTCATTGGGGCTCTTTTCCTAAGCAAACCTCACAAGAAAGGCAATTCTCACCACACCAGACACAAGATATTGCTATTACGGGTGAGAAATTTTGAAGGTAGCAATCTGTGTTTGTAGCCAATCTTTTGCATCTCCCTATAGGCAATAATTTAAAATCTGGAACAAGATTTTTGGAGCTTCTCTATCCTTCATAAGGGCTATAAACTCCATTTTCTCCAAAAATCTTGTTGCATATTTATAAGGCATTCCCCAAAATTCATAAAAATCATGTGCCATCTTTTCAACTCTACAAACACTACAGACTACTAGCACCACCTTCACTCAGTGTTGTAAACTGAAGTGCACATGATCCGGGTGCAATCCCATCTAACCTGAATGAAATATAGTAAGAAATGCCAGCCTCAGCAACGAGACCCCTGCCAAACCTCTTCCCAAGAAGATTCAATGATAGAGTCCACAGCCTCAGCAAACGAGATCCCCTTCAAAATTCACAGCCGTCTACCTCTCCTCAAGTGGATATAAGCTTCCTAGATTTAGACCAAAAATTGTATGGTGCCAAGGCATTACAGTAGGAGTGACTAGCATGCCACAATCTCAACATCCCACTGGGTTATGCATATGGAATCCCAACTCCAAAATCAAAATAAGCCATAGTCCAAGGATGGGTAATAAAATGGATCCGGGGGTATATTGTCTCTGTGCCAACATGGACTTAGGTAGCACAGAATGTGTGTGTACTTGCATAAGGCTAGGAATAATCCTCTTAGGAATCCAACTTGCATGTTCTAGATGCAAGCTCTACATATGATTCCTACATGTACATGCATGTTCTACATTCAAGTTCTACATACAATTCTTACATGCATGTTCTAAATGCAAGTCCTACATGCAACTCCATGTAAGCTGTGGATCTTCTTCCACTAGTTCTGAAAAGTCCACCACTCTCTAGTAATGAGCATTGCAATAATGTTTTCAAGAAAGTCAGCTATTCTTCTTCTCATGAGTACTTATTCCCTCCCACTAAGGTAGGCTTGCCTCTTGTGCTAGTACTCCAAGCAAACAAAGCCTCAAAAAAACCCTCGCATTCCTACTTTCCATCCCTCACTGGCCACCCAACCCATTCACGTCCCTAGTCCTCTAGGGCTTACCTCTTGTGCGAGTACTCCAAGCAACCAAAGCCTTTAAAAAACCCTCCTATTCCTACTTTCCATCCCTCACTGCCACCCAACCCATTCATGTCCCTAGTCCTTTGTCTCCACTCCCAAACGCATTCAATATAGAAACATTCGTCTATAGGGAAGCAAGTACCAGTCAATTGACTGCACACCACCAGCCAAGTCCTTATGACCCCCACCAAGTCATTACATAAGAAAAACTAGGGAGATGATGGAGAAAAGATAGTAATGTCTAAGGGAGTCTACTACCATTTTTTTTTAGCAATAGATGAAGAAGATGGGGCAACTGCCCACAATCTCCAAAATAAAGACAAAGGAAAATCGTTGTCCAAGTATCTAGATGTCCAAACAACACCTAGTAGACAATTTCTAAGTGGAGAATCCTCAATACCTAAGCCTCAACCCTACCAATACCTTTCCAAACATGCTCTATTCCCACCATTTGGCATTGTGAGCATTCCAAGCACATTATTTTTTTAATGAAATAAGGATGTCTTCTATGGAGCTATACAAAATCTAGTGCACGTTATGGAGTGAGGGAGGTACAGTCTTATGGGTCCTCCACCATGTTGTACATTGGGTAACCCTACAAGTGCCTCAAAAATTTCCATAGGATATATGAGGCCTATGACATAGAAAATTAGGTGTCCCTCAATCAATTACAAGTGGAATATGTCTCTCTGAAGGTGCCATCCAATTCTCTCACTAAGAAGCATGAGAAGTTATAGGCAAAGAATGTAGCTTTGTTCATATAGCTCTAGGAGAATCAGGTGTCTCTTCAGATTGAGGATTCTAAGCTCGCAGAAGTACGTAAGCGATTGAGCTCATAGCAACAAAAATCTACTCCCACTTCAATCTCAGCTCTAGCCCCAGCTCTAGCCCCTTTAAAAGAATTCGCTAGGTTACAAGAATGCAAGATTGTAATCTAAAAATGAAGTCCTCCAAGACTAGTTGTGCACACTTGACCAAATTGAAAGATTGATGTGGATGCACCTGGCTCCACCCAGGGGGCCATTATGTGAAAACCCCATATAGTGCGTGCGATCAAGAGGTATTAAAAAATCCCCCTACCTACAGATGTTTATAACCTATATACACCCTTTTTGTAAATTTTGAGATGATTAAATTATCCCTTATGCCTAAGAAAATTCACTTTTCGAATTGAAAAACCCCTTATGTATGTATATTTTATATAACTACATAAAAATATTAAACCCCTTCCGTTGATTGCACATGCTATCTTACATAACGCTTTGTGCCCCCCCCCTTCCCCCAGGCTCTTGATAAACATCCAAGCAAGATTCCATGACAATTGGGGCTCAATGATAAAGATGAGTTATCTAGCTAAGGCATCCATTCGTCTACCACGTAGACCATGTCTAATGCTTGCAAACCAATAGTTTCCACCAAGGCAACAAGTTCCAATACTACTACCAATAAGCATGCAAGCACGGAACCCTATGTCAGTATGGAACTTGAGGAGAACATTAATTATATGGTGGGTGCTTTGCTAATGCTAGATACAAAGCTTTTCCTTCCCAGATTTGTGCCTAGCCCAAGTAACTCTCCAATAGGATTTTCATCACCTAGTTTGACCCAACTTTATATTCCATTTGTTGATACTCTTCTCTTGCCTCTATGTCTTGCCAATATCCCCTTTTACTCCAATAAATATTCTACGTGCATCCCTAGTGGTGGCAACGAAGATTTCAAGATGATGTATCACTCACTAGAAATGGCTTTAATAAGAGCTCTACTATCACCTAAGAACATCAATAGATGACCAATTATCTTAGAAAGGTGGTGTAAATAAACACCTTTATGTATAAATGGTGTGCACACACCTTTATGACCATTTGTTTTAGAAAGGTGGTGTGCATAAACCCCTTACAAAGGTAGTGCACATAAATCCTTTTATGTGTGAGTGGTATACATATACACCTCACTATGTATTAAAAAACACCCTTAACTATAAAAATACATTGACATAAAGTTTAAAATACACCATTAAATATAAAATGGACATCATAAACAATCTTTATACACAATAATGAGAGTAAAGAAATCAAAAAAGTAGTTAACTTTTTATTAGATATTCGCTTTACATAGAAGTTCAAAACTTGTGATTGCAAAGCCGTCAGCCATCATGTTCCTCAGTACCAATGTCCTCAATGCCAGGCCCTTGACTACCACGGTCCTGACTAATAGGATGCTCTAAGACCAGAGTCTCAGTAGCAAGGTCTTGGCTAGTATCGTCCTACCTAGTAGTTTGCTCTTCAGTTCCAAGCACCTAACTAGTAGGCTGCTCTAGAGTCTCATGACCAAGTTCTTGGTGAGTAGGGTCCTAGCTACTAGGTTCCTGACTAGTAGGCTGCTCTGGAGTCTATAAGGTCATGGTTGAAGAACCATCTATGCCTCCTGGTAACTCCTCCTGGTCATGCTTTGCCTCGTCGTCCATACCTTCTTTGGGTAAGGCTTCCTTGCTTGATCCACTTGCATGTCCTTCACCCAAGATCAAGGATGCCTTCCTCACTTTTAATTTCAAGGGAAGTTCTTCCACCTCTTTAGCCTTACCTTTTCCTACGACGTGCTATACTACTACTTCTTGCCTACCGCGGGCCTTCCTGTATGATGAGTGGAACCTCCGTGACTCTAGTTGACAATTGATCACCCTTATTCTTTGTGTGGATTTCTTCTCAGCGTAAGTCATCGAATGCAGAGCTTTCATCCTCATCATCACCTGAGCTAGAATCATCACCCTCATACTCACTACCCTCATCTTCAACGTTTTCCTCACTATCCTCTTCTTTGACATTTTCCTCTTCAAAGAAGGTAGTGCAACTGTAATATGTGTCAAAGAACTCAATCTGATGGGGGGTATCAATGACATTTACATTTCTACCTTGGCGTAGCAATTTCTCAGCACAGCAAAACCCATTCGATACAATGCTACTTCCCACCCATCCTTCAATAAATTCTTTGTCATCTCTAGTATCACATCAGGATCCATCGGCTTTCTGTAATCCACCATTGCTGCATCAAGCTTAACCTTATCATCCCCAAAGTAATGAAGCTCAAGAGTCCTTAAAGAAATTTTGATTAGATTGCTGCCACCCTTGGATAAGAAGCACATCAAGAAATGCTGCAAGACTTGAATGGCAGTGCCTTCCAAGATAGTCATATGATTGCGTAAGACTATACCATGGTATACTTTTAAAAGTAAATACCCAATTGCAGATGTCAAACTCGCATACAAGGCATCCCTTTGTGATTTTGTCATGAACAGGACCAACGTTGATCTTTTCTTATCTGCCATAGGACCTTCTATGATAAACCACACAAGTTCAACTATCTGTGACATTGCAAGGTCTTGCAATTCATCTATGAAAAATACACATGGCTTCTCCCAAGCATGACTGCTCATTGTTATGAAATGCTCTGTAGCAATGCCATTGATGTGTGCAAAATTTGTATCATTCTCTGATAGCAAGATATCATAGGAGAAGCTGAATGGAGAACCATCATCTAAACCACCAATTGCTCTACCTTGGGCATCGGACTGCAAGGCCTTTTTCTTGATGTCCATATATCCTGTCTCAACAACCTTCGGCACTTTAGCTCTTAGATCCTTTCTTGGTGTGGCATCTGCATCCATTGAAGCCAACCACTTTCTAGCCCATGTCTTATCAAGGAGTTGACCTAGGCTAAGTGCTTTCTTCTTATCCATATCAATTGACTTGCCGGCTAACTCATCATCAGATTTCAATAAAAATAATAGTGCCGAGAGAGCAGCCTCACTTTGAATCATTCGGGTGACCACTTCATCCAAGTTGCTATGCTTGGCCTTCTTTCCAAAGAAGCAGTCACCGCTTAGGATCTTCTTGCATACTTCTTCTGTTATTGCATCTGAAACAAACCTTAATGCTCTCCACCAAACAATAGACATCTGTTTCATTATTTCTTTCCTCTAAGTTGCAGTGTGTGCCTCTGGTGCCTCAAAGGATATCTTTCATGTTTCATATGCTTGGCAAACATGCACCATGCTCTGAAACACTGAGTCCTCACGGAAGACAATGCAAGTAACATCCCTGTATCTTGCAACATTAGTGTTTAGATCCTTTGCCTCAACCTTATTACTTGGTACACCTTGCGTATTGCTTACAACACCTTTCAAGCATTTATAGAACCAAGTCCTCTTTGCCATGTACTCAGATGTAGGTCTTCTGCCCTTCACTATTTGTGGCTTTCCATAGCCCACCCATAACTCCTTGCCTTGATCAGGATCTCAGAAAGAGAAGAGCTTTTTTTCAACCTAAATGGAGCATAATTCAGCCTTTCTGATTATAGAATGTACTTCGAGTCATCGTTAAATATGCATACATGACAAATGACCCGTTGAAACTTTTCCATCCACTCAATCTGTGGCAAGTTTCCTTTTCTTCCCTCATTAAGGGCGATCCTACAAGCTTCACAAAAGTGTTGCCCATCAATGGGCTCAAACTTGCATCTTTCCAAGAATCTATTCTTTGCCAACATGTATCTCTTCTCGATGTCAGTCCCATATTGGCTTTGGTACAAAGCCTCTCCACGAACAAAGTCACTCCTTCTAAAGTTCTCAAAAGCATCAAGAAAGTCCACGCGCTTTTGAAATGTGACATCAGGCAATGTAGGATCATCTTCTTGAAGTCTCTTAAATGCCATAGGATGAAGAGTGATATTAGTGGCAACTGGAGTTCTTGTTTTCCTCGTATCTTCATACAATTTGCGTGCAAATGTCTTATCTAACTTTCTTTGATTTGTGAACAACGAAGCTCGATCAATAAGCATTGTGACCACACTGAATTGTGAAAATCCCCAAATGTACCCCTCATCCTCTAGAGGATGTAAGTCTACCACGCTTATAGAAAAGTCTGCGAGACTTGTATCTTCCTCTTGCGAATCCTCCTGATCATCACTATCCAATTTTTTGCCTGGTTTTAAATAACCTGCACTTGAATGATCTGCATGTAGATTAGGAGTTATTTTGGCTCTCTTTCTAGGAATAGCTGTGGAACTTGAATCTACTCCATGATCACTCCTTCTTGTTCCTGTAGTTACAGCAGTCGATGGTGTAGGTACAGTTGGAGATACTGTAGTTTTACAGCCGTAAATATTGTAGTTACTCTTACCAGAGATACCGTAGTTATTACCACATATATTGGCGGTACAACTTGAGGGCTACATGTTATAGATGGCGAACTTACTGCTGCTGAAGATACAACACCACCACTTGGAAATGCATCCCACATTTTCTTCAATGCTTCCAAGGCACTAAGTAATTCTTGGGATCCTTCAATTGAATCTGGTAAGGGCTTCAAGAAGTGCTTGTGCGTAACTCGTAACTTGTAGACCAAATCGTCATTCTTTCCTTTACACACAACTTCTATCATATTGTTTTCTTTAATGTTGATGGTTGAGACCATGCCACCATTTCTTACTGCCTCTGGAGAATATTTCATGCTTGACACATTCTCGGTAGTGATCACCAAAAAATACTTTGATTTGTGCTCCATAAAATACCAAGCATGTTCAAGATATTTAAAAGACACCTTGGAACCAAAACTCAAAGCCATAGTTTTCTACAAAGCAATTAAAAACAAAAAATGAGAATTACAATGATTTTCAAACTCAAAATATTTAAAAAATTGCTGATTATTTTTTACATTCAATGCGATTTGATAGTAAGCATACCTCACAATACCACAGATCTTGAATATAGCATTTCTAACATCTTCTTGTAAGCACCCCTTTTATTGTAATTGGGAGGATGAACTATCAAAGCAACAAAGAAGTCACGTCAACAATATAACATAATAATAATTACGCTAACGCATCACAATTATCGGTACACTAATTCTACTTAGAATACCTGTAAGACCTTGTGCCAATCATGGGACTTGAGCCCACTAAGCTTATTGTCCTTTGAAAATGCTCCTTTCAAGCAACGCATGTACCCTGTCAGTGTTTGAAAAGAGGCAATGTCTGCCTTGACCGCTACCTCCTCCCTCGTAGAGAGGATCCACGTTGCTTTCAGGAGGACAACTTTTCCCGAAGCATGCACTTCTCCACTTTCAGGGTGCTTCTTGAATTGGCTCTTCAGCATCCACCCCACCAGCCTTGCCTTTCCCTTTTGCATGAGCTTCCTTCCCAGCAGCCATCTTTGCCCTGCTACACTCTGTTTCCACTATGCTTTGCTGCCTTCAACTCCTTTTCTTAAATATCATGTTTTTTGTTGTTCTCCTTGCGTTTCTGCTCATACCCAGCTTCAAATGCATCAAAATTCCTCTGGTAGTAGTGCAACTTTTCATCATGGAGGTGGATGATAACAGTGCAGAAGAAGTCTAGGAAGTCCTGATTGTGTGACACGACCACGAGTGTTTTTTTCCACCGGTAGAGATATTCATCCAACCAATTAGCACTAATGGCTTGGCGCCAGCAATGCGAAGGCATTCATGGATTCTGGAACTCAAATTCTTGCTAGAGTTTTTTGCCTGCATTAGTGGGTACTATCTATTGTGAAACATGAGGAGTCTTCTTGGCATTCTCTACACAAACGAGCATCCAACACAAACTCATATGCTGACCATATGCACCATCGAATGCAATCACAGGCGGGATGACTTCCTCGAACACAAATTGGGATCAGAGAGTCGCAGTTCCACTATGGGTGCGGTTAATTCTTCGAAAGGTCCAAGCTTGTTGACAACAATCCAAGAGACGTCTACTCGACAATCTCGTGGGGATGCTGGAGACAATCGGGATGCCTTGCCTTCTGACAACAATCTTGAGCTAAAGGCTCTCAATGATTGGCACTCATTAGGAATGCTGATATTTTTCCACCTTGGACTAAACGCAATTGCTCCGAGGAAGATTAGAATGAGATTAACAACAGCGATTCAATTTGGTTTGAGAGGAAAAGACTAGAGTGAGTTCGTTCAATGAGAGAGGAAACCTCACCCATTTGTCCTAGTCTACCTTCTCTTCCATTGCTTCCTGATTGGCTATTGCACCAAGTGAAAGCGACCTCTTTACCAGTGTCTACAAAATGGAGTTGCTCTTTAATGTTATCTTAGGCTTCTCTTTCTGATCCCTTTACAACTAAACCTTTTTCCATCCACCTGTCCTTAGCTATATCCACCATGTTAAAATCTCCAAGGAGAAAACCTCTTTCAACAACTGCATCTAGAGAGCCCCAAGTGGTCTTTTTGTCTTGATAACTATTGGGGGCATAGATGGAAGTGACAGTGGAGCGTTGATCTTTAAAAATAGTAGTTAATGAAACCCATTTGCCCTGAGTGTCAACCTTCTCACTAAGGATACAACCCACAAAGTGGGAGAGAACTCCCAAATGTGTCCCCCCTTTGCCATCCACAAACAAACTTCTTATTTTGTCTACTCTTTTTAGAGTATACTTAAGAGTAAGACTAGTTACTTTGACCTCCTAAAGGGCTAAGAAAAGAGGAGAGAGGGAATTGGCTCTTAGCCAAAAAGTAAACTCCTCACTTCTACTAGGGTCAGCTAGACCCATGATGTTGCTGTTGATAAGGCACTCATTTTATTAAGTTTTGTTGATAACTCCAATTAGCTCAAAGATTTCCCCCCCCTCAAACATTGCTTTTACAGTTGTGCAAAACAAAAGAAGGCTATCCAAAATAGCAAGTCCTCAATGTGACAGCCCTAATCCCAGGGGATGTCTTGACTTGAATAATCCTATGTCCTCCTAATCAACTTGGTGGTTTGCTGAACTAACTTTATACATCCTACCCAAAATATTTTGCAACCATAGTTATGGATTAAACTGACTACTAATTTATCTTTTGCTGCTTGCTCTCACCAATTGGGCACTCATCGCTTTAGCCCTCCTTTACTCCCTTAGGGGATGTGACGTGGGTTCCTAGTTGCATGTCTCCACAAGATCCAACCACATGTGGTGGGTTTGATGGCAACAATTGTCAACAGCTTCTTGAATAAATAAATAATATTGGCAAAATTAATTAGCAAGGTTAGAGTAGTAGGTTGGGGTAGTTCCTGAACTTTGAACATACTATTCAAAATTTTTGGACTTTCTCTCCTGGTTTGGAATTTTTTTTGGAGCATATCCTCTCCACTCAACTTCACTTAGTGAGCTCAAAAATTGGGTTTTTTAGAGCACTAAATGAGTCACTTATATACAAATATGGCCTTATTAAGGTAAAAAGTAAAGTGGTGACCTCTAATTAAAAAAAATATGGCTCAATGAAGCTATAATTCTCAAACTTGTGCATGGTGCCCCCATCCAATTACTATAATAATAATTAGGGAAATGGGCACAACACTACAAGTGAGCCGACGTGGTTTTTGACAGAGAGGCTAAGATGTTTGTGAAACTTTCTAGAGGATAGAAGGCGCGTGTGGTTTTTAGTGCAATATCCATGGCTCGGCCTCATATTTTGGTTCTAGATGAGTCCACGAACCATTTGGATATGCAGAGCATTGATGCGTTAGCAAACATCCTAGATGAATTTTCAGGTGGAGTGGTGCTAGTGAGTCATGATTCTCGTCTGATATCTCATGTATGTGAAGATGAAAGAGTGAGATATGGGTTGTGGAAGATGGTCACGTAATAAAGTATGCAAGTAGCTTTGAGGAGTACAAGACTGAGTTGTAGAGAGAGATAAATTGTTCAAGCCCAAGTCTTGGAGCAATGGTCAAGTACCAGTGAAGACATTATTCGACAAGAACATGTCACCTTATGGTGATAAGTTTTGTTGAACAGAGCAAGGTTCGTGTTCGGAATTCTCTCTGCTGAATTATGAAAATGGCCCTGGTATTGTGTCAATGGACTTCTTTAGCTACAACTAGCAACTTGCCTATCGGTAGTGGAAGTCAACCCTCATATTTTGTTTCATGATGCCTTCTTGTTTTAATCATTCACACAAATGTTAGCGAGTTAGAATACAACCCTATCAACTGCTAGTTAACAATGCCCATTTTTGCATCAAATTTTCTTTGACGTCGAGTTTCAAGAGTTTCCAAAAAAGTAATTAGTATGTTGGTTCGCTTTTGAACTTTAGTTTATGGATCAACTTCTCTCAATCCAAAATACTTGTTGTAGAGTCAATGTAAGGATTGTATGTCTCAGGATATTGTGACGAGTAGTTAGCTAAGACTACGGAGCTATACCTACCTCAAAAATTTTTCATTTTCATCTTTGTTTTCATATCTTTGTATAAATTATACATTTCTTTAAGTAGTTCCTCACTGGCCGGTCATCTTGCATGTTAATAATCTAGCAAAAACCATTCAAGGAATTGAAGTCCATGCTTTGCAGTTAGACATGGCACTTCACTTGCCAATGGTCTCAACTTGGCATATGAGACTCAGGGGCAATTTGATAGTAACTTAGTTAATATTTGAGAAGTGACTCCAGATTCCTTAATTTTGGTTAGCATTCTGTCAAAACACTGGATCTTTCCTTGTTTTAGTCAACATCATCTTCCCGACACATCTATATGTAGCAATAGCGAATCTCATGAAGAGTTTGCTTTGGATTTATTTACATGGAATGCTCTTCTGTAGATGGGGCTTCGAAATGTTGAAGGTTACTACAATTCCTTGCTCGCTATGATCTGCCAATTGCCAAAAAAAATTGTTCTTCTAATTGCCAAAAAAGTTGTTCTGCCAGAAAAGCTATTTTGCAAAAATATATATACTGCTAAAAAGTTATTCTGTCAAAAAGGGTTTTGCCTACCGAAAGGGCTTTTTGCCTGCCTAACGGCTTTAGGCTTGCCTAACGGGCTTTATGGTGCCGGTGAAAACATTGTTATCTACTGGATAGAAAATTTAAAAAAATAGAAAAAAGCAGTTGTACAAAAAAAAAGGATTATTCTACCAAACAAGCTATTCTGCCAAAAAAACTATTTCTGTCAAAAAACCTACTTCGCAAAAAACTATGGTGCCAAAAAAGATACTCTGCCAAAAAGCTATTATGTCAAAAAAGATATTATGTCAGTTATCTAGCAAAGTTACATATCTATAATGTGTCGCCAACCATCTCATCCAACTGGTCCCAAATTGCAATAAGTCCTATCTTTCAGTCATGGATCTTGCCATTCCAGGTATTAGCTTTTATTTTTCTCATTCTTTGCAATTTTTTTGTCATATTTTTCACTGAGAAAGCTTCTTCTTCTACCTTCATCCAAATCATTGATTTTTTACCTTCTATTTATAATGTATTTCTTCATGCTTACAGAAAGTCAAGGAAACCTATATGACTTGCATGTGCAAGATATTGCTTTCTCAAATTGCAATACGAATACAACTACTAGTATTCAGGTAATATGGTAGTGTCCTATCTATTTGCAAGACTTCTTTGCGATACTATTGAACTTTAACATTCTCGATGTTGCTTCAATCTGATTTCTTACAACATTCCTCTCTTTTGATGCATGTTCTCTATGGGAGGTAAAGATTTGGAATCAGTAGTAGAGATAGCCTAGTTGGGTACAAGGTTGAAGGATGACACTTCATATGATTGTAGTCCATGACACAATATTATTTAGGTTGTAACCAAGGAAGAGTTATGAGCTCTTGTGAGCAATCTTATTCATGTATTCATTGGGCTTCAATTCCGAAAAGGCGCAAATCTTCCATGTCACCAAGGCAATAAACACTACCCCTGATATTTGAAGGGAGGATTGGGTCCAAATGGACCCTATGTCGTGTCTCATGTTCTTTTTTTTTGCTAATTTTTTTGCTCTTTTTTTTTTTAATGAAAATTTCATTAAACAGTAATATCCAAGTTTCATTTTAAGGTATTAGCTATGTACTCCATGACAAAAGAAGGAACGTTGAGGTATAGCAAGTTAGCAATGAATGGATTAATAAAGACATATCAAGGACTTTCAAATGTAGAGAGCTATCAGTGATAACAATAAGCGAGGGTTAAGTAGAAGCTACCCACTGTGAAGTAGCCTTAATGCGTTTTTCCAACTACATGGGTGTGCAAATTGTTTTTTTTTTTTTTTTGGATAGAGCCTCATAGCCGAAGCAAGTGCTTTTGTGCATACATGCACTCTTGTTTATGTGTAAGGGTGATTCGCACCACTATGTGTTGTTCTCTTCTTACCATCATAAGAGTTAATTCATATTGTGGTGGTAGACATTAATCATACTCATTGGGCTGCTAGTTTCTTGAGCTTTTTGTTGATACAAAAACACAATTTAGCCAAAGATCATGAGGCAATTACATAGACATGATATTATTTAAATTTTCCAAGGGAGAGTATGTACAAAGTATGCTTGCTCTATT
This sequence comes from Dipteris shenzhenensis, assembly GCF_047967505.1. Lineage (NCBI taxonomy): Eukaryota > Viridiplantae > Streptophyta > Polypodiopsida > Gleicheniales > Dipteridaceae > Dipteris > Dipteris shenzhenensis. The sequence goes on along the minus strand of NC_141601.1, from coordinate 42,696,110 downwards.
ACACTTTGATTGTCTTGTTTGAGCTCTAGGCTTCTTAGCAGTAGCACAAATGGCCTACTTGTGGTACTTTGACATCTAGGATCTACTTCCTTATGGATTTAGAATCCTTTTGCAAAGGAAGCTCATAATTCCATGATTCACATTTTAATATGATACAGGGCCTTAAGGTGTAGGCAAACCTTTGTGCTGGCATGGAGTAGGAAGGAATCGACAACACTACTAAAGTTTCGTATGCTTCCTACCAAAGCCATGGCTCAACTAGACTCCTTTAACTACTTTAAATGCTTATGGAAAAGTCAAACATCTAATGTGCTAACCTGACATATGACCATCATGGCCTAGTGCTTGACTAAGCCATGGACCAAGAGTATCAAACAAATGGAAAGATTCACATTTAGTCTACAAACAACACACGAGACCATAGGACCACGATTTAGGGGGGATGAATGGGCTCCAATGCAATGAGGCCTATTGGAATACTTGGTCCCATCATGGACTAAGTCCCTCCCACCAATAAATGGCCCGATTGAATCCTATCTTACCACTTTGTAAGCTTGCGCTATGAAACAACTGCACATTTATTGTAAACACAACACCCCTAGATTGCTCCATAAATTTGTCCTATCAACAAATGCTAGTGAAGATCCACTACTACACCACACAACCTAACTGCACAAAAGGGTGCAAACTAAATCTTTTGACCTAATGGCCCAAATGGTTGCTATTCATATGCTAACCTAAGCTTGCTCACCAAAAATCATAGGTTCAATTTGATGACGTATTACAATAAATGATTGGAAGGTCGAAAATTATTTGGGCAATGCATGGAGAGACATGCAAAGCCACTCGATACCTTGTCAAATCTGGAAGGCAAACATGTTTTTCTAAAACTACAAATCCAGCTTGTCAGTTCCTTAGAGGTTTCACTCCTCATCTTTCCCTATTTTTGCTAGGGATCAACGTGCTAGTCATCAACTTATGCAAGCCACCACGTGTAAGACAAATGGATGGATCACAGGAAATCTCAACAAAAGCAACTTGATTAATTCTATTGGGTGCTTGTAGCCATTAGCATGATGACTTTTCTATGCTTCCTTGTGCGTGCTATGTATTGCAAGCACAACAAGAGCAAGCCTAGTGTGTTTGACGAGTCTCAAGGCAACACATCTAATGCACTAGCAATGTCTATAGTTTTTGGGTTCAATTGCAAATGCTAGATTACTCATATCACATTCTCACTTCCAAACCTTCCATTTTTGGTATCACAAACTATCAAGTGTTCCACACTAGTTTGTATGGAAGAAAGAACTAAAAGTGTATGAATATATTTTGGTATTTCGGTTACACGTTAGGAGAACTCACTCTCCATTAAAGCAGCAAGAGTGGCAATATTAGTTGCATAGCTCAGCTGAAATGGACTTTGACCTTGCTCGTTATATGTAGGCTTATTGGGCTAGCTAATACATTGTTAATATTGTAAGAGCCAATGCACACGCACAAGCTAGAGCGCAACTTGCACACGGCCTATTGGAGGCGGGCTAGAGGTGGATCCCAGGAGTCCCCTAGTTTGTTCACACACATTTTGATGACAAAATCCTCGTGAGAAATTTGTAACTGGTGGCTCCTCAAAGTTTGACTAGCTGTACAACTCCAGCCCATAAATGCTCCCCCCTCTTTTTCAAAAGTGCACCTTTTTCAACTCCCCTCCATTTTTTCCTTTTAAAAAACAATTATACCTCTATTTTTTACATGAAAAACAAAATCTCCCTCCATTTTCCAAAAAGGGGACCTTTTCTAACTCCCCTCCATTTTTTTCATTGAATAAAAATTCTCCCTCCTTTTTAAAAAATGGATTCCTTTTCACCTCCCCTCCATCTTTTTCATGAAAAATAAATTTCTTTCTCCATTTTTTCAACGAAAATAACAATCTCCCTCCATTTTAAAAAAAGGGGGCCTTTCTCACCTCCTTTCCATTTTTGAAATAAAAATCTTTCTCCATTTTTCAAAAAGGGGGACTTTTTCATCTCCTCTCCATTTGTTTCATGGGAAAAAAATTTGTCCGTCCTTTTGGGAGCCTTTTTCATCTCCCCTCCATTTTTTCATGAAAAAGAAAATTCTCCCTCCCTTTTTTCCATGAAAAAAAAATCTCCCTCCTTTTTTAAAAAAGGGGGCCTTTTTCACCTCCTCTCCTTTTTTTGGAAAAAAAAATCGCACCCCTTTTATATAAAAGAAGGCATTTATCGCCTCCCCTCCATTTTTTTCATGTAGTACAAATTCTCCCTTCATTTTTTCCATGAAAAGAAAAGTCTCCCTCCATGTTTTAAAAAGAGGGCCTTTTTCACCTCCCCTCCATTTTTCATGAAAAAACATTTTGCCCACTTTTTTTCAAAAGGCAAGCCTTTTCCACCTCCCCTCCATTTTTTTCATGAAAAAAAATCTCCCTCCATTTAAAAAAAAGGGGGGCGCCTTCTTCACCTCCTCTCTTGCCCTATTCATCACCTTCACCTCCTTCTCCCTCCTTACCACTCCCTCCTTTCAATCCTTCCCACTCTACTCCTCTCTCTCTCTCTCTCTCTCTCTCTCTCTCTCTCTCTCTCTCTCTCTCTCCACTCCTTCCTTCTAGTCCTTCCTTCCACTCCACTCTCTTCCTCTTTCTCTACTACCACTTTTCACTCCTTTTCACCCTTTAGGCTCTAGCTTCATCATCCCAAGTCCAAGGCACCATGCCTTCAATCCAAGTTGTGAAGGATTTCTCCATCACCCTCCTTAGTCTTTTGATCACATCATATGCTCATTTGCACTACCTTCATGTTTCTCATTGAGATTTCATCTCCCTATGTCGTTCTAAGAGCTCAGGGTCTTGCTTGATTTTTCTTCTTATCAATGTAAGCTACTCTTTCTGCCTCCAACTTCCACATACCCTTCCTTCTTGCCTTCATCCACTCACAATTTAAGACCACCCTCATGGGCATTGCTACTCAAGCTGGTGCAATTCAGACTATCTCTGACAACTATGTCAAACCCCCACTCTTTGGATTGGTGGAGTCACTATGTCATGGCTACATTTGCAAATGATGCTAGGTTTAGCGAGGCCTTCCATCTCCCTATCACTCTTTTTTTATACCTTTGTGCCTTGTTGGGTGGGCACTGAACAAGGCCACATTCCCTCATCTCTTGCTACCGTTAGTGGACACCTCCTACCCATGGAGAAGCAAGTCATCATTGTTGTCTTGCGTCTTGCTAGTGGTAGTAGGGTTATTGACATTAGTGAACACTTTGGGATAGGCAAGTCCACTAGAAAGAGTTCCAATAAGTTTGTGAAAGTCCTATCGAGCCATTAGAACCAGTTCTTGCATTGGCCAAGAACTCCAACTGAAGTTACCCAATTGAAGCATGGCTTCTATCGGCAACGTGGCCTCCCCAATGTATGTGGCACCATGGATGTAACCCACATTGAGATGGAGGTGCCCAAAGATGAGTGTAGTTCTGATTGGTACATTACATTTTGGGGCCTTCTAAGGACTTCCCTTGATAATATTCTCTCAAAAAAGAGGGGCATGGATTATTTTTTGCAGATTAGCTCAAAACGCAGTTTTAGAACCTACTCTTTGAGTGCTTTCCAATTATATATACCATGATGGGGTTTGGACATGGGAATGGAAAGATACAGGGAAGATTCCTTTCTTATAGGAGAATATTCACGTTACGAGCAATGCAACCTCGAAGGAAAAAATGTCCTGCTCTTTGCAATACAAGCACTCTCTCTTGTTCTCCTTCACTCCCTCTCTCTACAAGCACACTAGGGCCCAAGACAATTGCCATCAGGCTAGGCCCCCCCGAAGGTTTTTATTCATCAGAGAGACTTGGAATACATGAGTTCAACGTAGAAGTTGTTCATCCCAATCCAAAATGTGAATTCAAATTACATGAGCTCTTAGGCTCTCTTTCTTGGCAACAAGCCACTTGTCAAATTCTACATTTCTTTCCTAATTACATGCCACTAACGTCAACTCTGGAGTCTTCGAAGCACTTGGTCACATTGTCGACCTGGGGTCTTCGGGACAAGGCATCTGCCACTCTGTTCCAAACTCCTGGAGTATAGACAATCTGAAAATGATACATTGACAACATATTTGTCCATTTCATATGCTTCTTGACAAGTTTTGTTTGAGTTAGAAAATATCTCAGACTTTGGTGATTTATTTTAACAGCAGTAAAATCTGCACCCAAAAGATAATGCTTCCATGTGTTCACAGCATGAACTACAGCCAACAATTCTTTTTCATAGATTCCCAGATATCTTTCAGCATCACACAATCTTCGGCTTTCGTATGCTACTACATGTCCATTCTGATGTATTGCAGCCCCAACACATTCTCCACAGGCATCGCAATCAACATCAAAAGGTTGATAAAGATCCAAGACTACAAGAATAGGCTTTGTAGTCAACTTCTCCTTGAGTGTATTGAATGCTTTCTTCTATGACATTCCCCATGTCAAGGCTGCATTTTTCTTAGTAAGGTCATGTAGTGGAGCTGCAATATCAGCAAAATGCCTGATGAATCTCCTGTAGTAGGAGCAAAGTCCCAAAGAACTATGGACTTCATGCACAGTTTTCAGCTCTGGCCATTCTTGGATGGCTCGGATCTTTCCAAGATCCATCTGTATCCCATTCTTGGATATTATGTGCCCCAGATAATGGATCTCTTTTTAAAAAAATTCACTTTTCTTGCTATTGGCAAAAAGCTGATGATTTCAAAGTTCTTGAAACACCAAAGCAAGATGTTCCCTGTGCTCTTCTTCTGTCTTTGAAAAGAGTAGGATATCATCAAAGAAAGTACCCTCGTGAAGTGCCTGTACTTTCAAAAGATGCGATCCATCATTCTATTGAATGTGGCTGGAGTATTTGTCAACCCAAAAGGCATCACTAAGTATTTATACAACCACAAGATGTGGTTACGTGAATATTCTCTTATAAGAAAGGAATATTCCATGTATCTTTCCATTCCCATGTCCAAACCCCATCATGGTATATATCATTGGAAAGCCCTCAAAGAGTCGGTTCTAAACTACCAAGTCTGACAAGTTTTGAGCTAATCTGCAAAAAATTATCCATGCCCCCCTTTTTGAGAGAATATTCTCAAGGGAAGTCCTTAGAGGGCCCAAAAATGAGCTCCAAATTTCCCTAATGTGAGAAGTATAAGAACATCTCGATGTGTTTGCAAGTTGTGGTTGACTCCAACATGCGATTTCTTGATGTCTGCTAGGTGGACAGGGAGCTCCAACGACAACCATGTGCTTCACAACTCTACTATATCCGATTGTGTACAATAAGGTGCATATGTTGGTGGGGAGCATTTCACCAATGAGACTTTTAAATACGAGAGTAAGTCATTGTTCATGGTTGATTTGGCCTCAAGCCATGGCTTGTGGTACCTTATGAGCTGCCATAAACCTTCAAGATGAAAGACAACAATTTTTGGCTTTCACCTTGCATTGTGGTTGAATGAGCATTTGAGCATCTCAGAATGAAGTGGCAGTACATCTTCATGAAGATATCCCATCCAAGGCCAAAGTACATAGCACGATATATAGTCACATGTTACATCATGCACAACATGATACTTGGTGAGGAACTAGACCTTATCGTTGGCGATTCACCCACAAATGGTGCAAGCGTGTTTGTAGATACCAAGTTATTTACCCCCGTATGTTGACAAGGAAGTTTATAGGATACCTCCTTACAAACTATTTGACTAGAGGCTTAGATGCTTTGAATGGTAATGAATGCAAGGGGGGTCTCCCACATGACGCCATGGCCACACAAGACATGGATGTGGATGGTGTTTTGCATGACTCAGAGGAAAGAGAAAACATGTACTTGTAATTTGGACGCATTTTTTTTTTACCTCTTCAAAATGTCTACTCTATTTCTCTGTGATGATCTTCAACTTTGTGATTTAGTACATGATTTGGATGGGGTTTAGGGTTTCCATCAAAGGTTTCTAGGTTTGCACTTTGTAAGAGGTTCATAGGACAATCTAGAGCAATCCTTGTTGAAGAGCCTATTTAAAAGGAGTTGAAGAGCATTTTGTTTATAGATGGAGCATTTCTTTACTAAAATTTATCCCAAATGACTTAAAATCTTTCAAGTTCTCACTTTTAACTACAAGGGATAATTGGCAAGCCCTTAGGGGATACATTTACATTGATCTCTCTCTCTCTCTCTCTCTCTCTCTCTCACCCCCCACCCCCTTTATATTTCAAGCTTACATGTGAGATAATATCAGGGCCCTTATATTTCAATCGTACATATGAGATAATACATGTGCCTCCACCCTAACAATAGATAATGCATATGTGCCTCCACCCTAATAGTATATAATGCATGTGAGATAATACATGTGCCTCCACCCAACAATAGATAATGCATGTGTGAATTGTATATGGTTACAAATGTAGGAATGTGTGTTCCACGAAATCCCAAGGACAAAGTAACTTGTAGAGAATTCTTTGCTTCATTATATCTTTTTAAAATGCTTCACTAGATCATTTTAGATTAAGTTATTTTTCAACTATGGAAGACTACTTATGTCCTTCAAAGATACTCACCCAATTGCAAGAAGAAGATAGTTAATGTCTCATGCACAAAGACGTATAATTAGCATTTTTTCAAATTTTATTTCCTTTTTCCTTTCCTTTTTTTTTTTGCCTTTAGGTCTTGATCAATTCTTTGGCAAGTTTACTTTGATGTATGTTTGGGTAGATGAAGGAAGTTACTATCTTAAATTCACATGGAGGACCAATTCAAATTATGACGAAGCACCTTGCTATGATAGTTGTCTAGTCAAGCATTTATGATGGGTTGATAGTATGCATTTTCACACATCTAAAGATTCTATGTATTTCCACTCATGTAAAGAGTCTTTCATGTGATCTTATCAGTATGGTTGGATTAGGATAGTGATAGGGTTATAGTAGTGATTCAAGATTCCATAATAATGATAGATTGCCATATCATTGGTTGGCTCAATTAGTGATAAGATAGAATGCCATGCAGAGGGAAATTTATGAATGGGATGCTTTCATGGAACCTTGTAGATGGAGTGGGTGTGAGCCTTCAATTTAAAGAACGGTATATAGTTAGACAATAAATCATGTCATGAGATAGTTCTCTAAAGGAAGATCATTTGAATGTTTAGGCTTGTAGGCTATCATGTTCCATGCAGCCCCACCATGTGCCATGAAGAATTGAAACCAGAAGAGGGCATTGAGTTCATAGGTGTTTGTACCTCAACGACATTGTATGAACAAGCTATGTTAGATGGGTATGATACTTCTCACATGCCTTAACATTATTCACTTTAAGTCCTATGCAAAGTATCATGCCCATCTGATACCGTTTGCATGGTTGGGCATCAATATTTTCTTGTTTCCACCACGTCTCATACACGAGTATCAAAAAATATGCATCAGCATGCTCCTATCACATGTGTATTTATCCGATGGGTATGATACTTTGTACACACCTTAATCTTGTTTAATTTAAGGCCCATGAAAACCATCATGACCATCCGATACCATTTTCATGGTTAGGCATGCATACTTTCTTGTTTTCCACCACATCTTATAGATGAGTATCAAAAAATATGCATTGGGGGCAATGGGCATGCATATTTTCTTGTTTTCCACCACATCTCATATCTAAGTATAAAAAAATATGCATTGGCGTGCTCCCATCGTATGTTACTTTATCCAATGGATACGATACTTTACACGCACCTTAATATTATTCACTTTAAGACCAATGCAAATCATCATGCTCATACGATACCATTTGCATGATTGGGCACCATATTTTCTTGTTTTTCACTTCTTGTACACAAGTATAAAAAAATATGCATCGGCGTGCTCCTGTCACATTTGTATTTGTATAATGTGTAAGATAAGTTTTGTATGCCTTAATCTTCTTCACTTGAAGGCCCATGTAACGTTTCATGCCCATTCAATACCGTTTTCATGGTTGGACATGCATATTTTGTTGTTTTCCACCATGTTTCATATGTGAGTATAAAAAACTACGCATCGGCGTGCTCCCATCATATGTGCCTTTATCCGATGGATACGATACTTTGCACATGACTTAAGATCATTCACTTTAAGGCCTGTGCAAAGTATCATTCCCATCCAATACTATTTGCTTGGTTGGGCAAGCATATTATCTTGTTTTCCACCAAGTCTCGTACAGTAATATCAAAAAATATGCATCGGCGTGTTCCTATCGCATGTATATTTGTATGACGGGTAAAATACTTTGCACAACACTTCTAAGACAGAAGAGTTTAGGATCAGCCTTGAACCAAGAGGAGGATCTCCCCATTCCAGAGTCACATTGAAGGGAAACATGCCTGGAAATAGTTGCGATTTCTAAGAGCAGTCAAGTTCAAGACAGGAAACCGTTTCCGTTGCAATTCAAAGACTAGTAGAAAGTAATTTGTGTCGAGAAAATAGAAAGGAATGAGTCCCAAATATAAATTATGTAAATTGGTTTCCAGTCGAACGAGTGCTACCGTAAAATTCACAAGTCGGAGAAAGAGGGATCCTGACGCTGACAGCGCCCCTGAGAAGTGGACAGAGGTATACGAAAGACTTCCAGTTATAGGATCAGATGCAGCTGAAGCACAGGCATCGAAAATCTTAGCAAGATTGGGATTCACCAAGGAGATGCAGACACGCAGCACTAAGTCTTTCCGTGGAGGTTGGAGGATGAGAATTTCGTTGGCACGAGCTCTATTTGTGCAGCCGACCTTCTTGTTGTTGGATGAACCGACCAACCATTTGGACCTGAGGGTTGTGCTGTGGTAGAGCAAGAAGTCGTGGGGGATAACAAGACTGCGTTGGAGGCAGTGCGATCTGCGCCATGCCAAGAGCTTGAGGAGTGTGGACTTACCTTTTCTGTTAGGCCCAACCAAGCCGTATCGTCTGCCATGGGCGATTCTCAGTGAAGCGTTCTTGAGAAGCTCCTTACCGCGGGTAGACACAGAGCAGATTGGAGTCCGCGTCGCCATCGCCTTGGAGAACAACAGCTTTAGTGCCGATGACGACAGAGAAGGCACTTCCATCATCTTTGAGGGCCTCCTGCTTGGCAAACTCCTCAGCCTGTGCTACGAGGTGCACTGAGGTTGATCTTGGCGGATCGACCGCTACCCCTTCTAGCAACATCCTCTTCCCGATCGCTGCCTTGGAGCTGAGGATCGTTGTCTTCATCTTCAGAGTGAGGCAAATTGATGCCTGAGGTGTAACAACTAGGAGAAATTTGGGCTTGTTCTTGGGTTTACTGGGGGCATCACTTTAGTTGTCGAGGAGGAAGCGAGGGCAGAGGGACTTCACCATAGCCAAGTATCTCTAAGGTGAAGAAGAAGAAGATGATGAAGATGATGAAAAGCCAAGAGTCATCTAAAAGTAGAGGTTAAAGTTTTTAGAAAATCCTAATAAAAATTCCTTAAATACTAAGAATAATCACAAAACTCCCACTTAAACACGATCTGCCAGACTACATAATTTTTATGGGTCATTAAGAAAGCATTAGGCATTTGTATTGGTTCCATTATTACAAATATGCTAGTATTGCATCTCACTCTTACTGTTTTTGTTCTCTGCCAGACAAAGAAACAGTACATCTTGGCATCCAGTCAAATAATGCTGAGTTAAATGTCGGCAGCAACCAAGAGAAGATGTGGCTACACCTCTTCAATATTTTGAAAGCCTCGTAGTGTAGACATCCCTTAAATTTATAACATCAAGAGAAGACCTTGCCAGAAACAATGAACCCACAACTCAAGATTTAATGATTGCAAAGGTGCCCAATAAAAAGAGTACATTTTCTTATACAATGAACAATAATGCTGTCTCAAGAGTCAAGATAAGATGACAATGGTCTCCATCAAGAGCAACAGGCTTATGGTTTTCCCATACATTTTCTTATACAATGAACAATAATGCTGTCTCAAGAGTCAAGATAAGATGACAATGGTCTCCATCAAGAGCAACAGGCTTATGGTTTTCCCAGCAGGCTTAACATTTGCAGCTATCGCAATTTGAGCCACCTCCTGAAGAAGTCCTTGAAATTTTTAGCACCCACCCTGCTGCTGAGATATCTTGCTTTCATTTACACTCAAACATGTCTTCCCATCGACCCATCTTGACATTCCATGTCAATTCTTGCTTGCATAGAAATTACAGTCACAGGTCATGACTGAGAAAGACTCCATCCACAGCAGCATTGGAAGACGACTAGACCAACTTGAGCAATGCCCGGACATGAAAATCATCAATGATGAGTCAACTTAGAAGAAGTCCGGAACGTCAGCAGGAACTGAAGAGATAAGGGGATAAGATAACTAAACCATCTGAACTTAGACTGTCTAAACCCCATAAAATTATGCCTGCCCCTGGGAAGGCATGGCATGGACTGGATTTCTTATAGCCAGACGTACACTCTCCTGATATCAGAACCACCTCTAGTCTCAATAATGACATAGCAGATTATAGATACGATAAAAAACTTTGACATAGTACTGGCTTCCCCATGCTTATACGCATCTTCTCCCACTGTATTATACTGCACTGCATTTCCAGGATAGATTTTTCTGGAAAACATGATAGTTTCCTCAAGTAAAACAATAAAAGCCCATAAATTAGCCATTAATGCAGGTCCTAGCTCGCCCGACTTCCATAGGCTCAATTTCACATTAGAAGCAAGATATGACGTAAATTTTGGCATTACACTAATTTCTCACCCAGATCATGCTTTCCAAGCAATACTGATCTAAAACTTGACCCGTTACTATCTGGAGCCAGCCGGCTTTGCTTTACTTAAATTGGCTAGTTCTTCAATCAACCTCCTCTCCTCATTCACGAGTCGTTTCGGGATTTCAACCTGCACCTTGACCAACTGGTCACCCCGCATATTTGTCTTTCCTAGATAAGGCACACCCCGCTTTGCCATTACCAAAGTAGTCCCTGGCTGAGTTCCTGCTGGGATTTTCAAATCTACAACTCCATCTACTGTTGGGACCTTTACGGTTGTTCCTAAGATGGCATCTATGTACGACACCTTGCAGGGAATCAATATATTATTCCCCTCCCGTTTCAGTTCTGGATCTGACCGTACATTGATAAACACATAAAGATCTCCTGGAGGTCCTCCTCGTTTTCCAGCATTCCCTTCAGACCGAACTCTAAGCCGACTTCCTGAATCCACACCTGCAGGTACCTTGAGGCTGATTTTTTTTGTTTTTCGAACACGGCCATCCCCTCCGCAAGTGTTGCATGGTGTAGAAGACTCCCCTGTTCCTCCACACACTGGGCAAGTTGAGACTTGCCTAAACTGACCTAGTGGAGTCTGTGCTGAAGTAACAATTTGCCCCTGACCTCCACACGAACTGCATGTAACAGGCGAGCTTCCAGGCTTTGCACCAGACCCATTACACGTAGCACAAGTCTCAAGCCTGGTAACTTCTATTTCTTTATCTGTCCCAAACACAGCTTCCTTGAAGTTTAATAATAAATCATAGCGTTCATCATCACCTTGTGTTGGCCTGCTGCGAGCTGCTCTCCCACCCATTCCCATACCCCCCATGCCTCCCATTCCTCCAAAGAATGTTTCAAACAAATCAAAAGGATTGCTGAAGTCCTGAAAAAGTTCCAAAAATGTCCAATACAAGTACATAAGCAATACATCAACCAACCGCTACGGAAACCATTCTGAATGTAGATAAATTGTTTTAATGTCTACCACCAAGTCCCAGGTGTAGGAATTATACCGAAGCTCCAGGAGCACCAGCTCCTTTCAATCCAGCCTCTCCAAACCTGTCATAAATTGAGCGCTTTTCATCATCTATCAACACCTGCAATAACAAAGGCCAGAATTGTGGAAGCATACAGAAAAACTTGCTACATCCTAAGAAATAAGCATTATTAGAAACCTGAAGATCCAAACACAGGACAAAGACTACATTACCCAACGACAACTAAGCCCACCTCATAAGCATTGCTTATTTCTTTGAATTTATCCTCAGCTCCTGGCTCCCTGCAAAATTTTGGAAGTGGAATGATCATATATAATTTTTAAGGTGCCTCAATAAAAATCCACTGCGACAACGATACTCCATGCTCTTCATAATGACAGGTTAAATCTACCCAACATTCGAACCTAACCAGAAGACATTATTATAGCAGATAAAATAGAACCATACAAAATTGTCCCAGAAAACATAGTTTATTGCTAGCCTTAGCACCATTTTCAATAGCAAGATATTAGTTTTCTGATATGTTTCAAATTAGATGTATGCTCTAACTAATAGCAAAGGAATTCAACCAAACATTGAAACCATAGTCTGATAACTCGTAGATCAAGTCTAATTAGAAGGTAAAAGTGGGCCACCAGTGACCATCTGCAGGTATTCAAAATCCTTGCAGCTGCTGAAAGGCGGCACCATAATTGCAATAGGGAGCATGACCCAACTCTTTCTATGCTCCCCCAACTCTTTCTGGGGGGCTTCACTTCGCAACTTCTGATACAGAGAAAATGGACATCCAAACTCTAGACCTGGAGATGAGGAACCAAAAGATTCTCATGCTTGAGGACTGATTAGGCCAGCAGGGCCCAATGACTTTGGATCAGCCATGGAGCTGGGGTCACCCATTGGCCACTGAATCAGTTTTCTGAGAGACTGTGTATCCACTTTGACCTTCATCCATTGGGCATACAAGGTTGGTTTGAAGCTATGATGCTGCTAGACCAATCACATGGATTTGGATTACTGCCCCTCCAAATCCCCAATGAGATCGACCCTGTCCAGCTATCACTACTCACGCATCAAGACAAAGGTGGGCCCTGTGCAAAAACCCCCCATTTTCTACATCTCCGTGAAGTAGAGTGCACTAGAACGTCCACGATTTGCACTAGAGTTCAAGAGCTATGCTTTCTCTTGGGGAATGAGCCATTTGGATGGAGGTGATGGTACAGAATCACATATTAGAATTCTCAATGTATATGCACCAGCTTGTCGACAGTATAAGCCTCTTTTCTAGCATAAGTTCACCAATTACTTGCCGGACAGACTCATAGGTTGTCGTGTTAGCACTTAGCCTTGGCATGGCCTTGTAGTCCTAGTCCTAGTCCTAGTCAACCATTTGACTTAGTCAGCCACTTGACTTTGGAGTCATATATTATACTTTCTTCATAATCCATTTGCAAATACACTTTGTTTCCTCAGCTGTTATTTGCTTCCTTGCGTTCCATCTCCATTTCATTGCTCCCGGCACCCACTACTGGTATCAAAGCAGGTTCTCTTGCTCCTACCTACCTCCCCCCATGCACATTGCTCAGCCCCACCTTCCTCTCAAGGAATGGAATCTGACAGGTGAAGACAGGAGCCTTCCTGATGCGCGATGAAGTAGGGGTAGGAGCAGCTTCTGTTTGTATGCTTAAAGCAGCAGTCCAGGGTTTGGGAGTTTTTGCAACGTAGCAAATAGTTTCAGCCTCCTCGCTGACCCACCCATCAGCTGCACCTGTTCCACGACATTCAGCAAGCATTTGCGCCGAGCTCACCATTGCAACCGTGACCAGCTACTGGAGCACCTACCACAGCTCCCATGCAGATTTGCATTGATTTGACAGCTGCGAACAGTTCCGCACCATTTGCGCCAAATTTTTGGGGTCCAAGCAGAGTAGAACCTACACAATCCATCCAGTTGGCAATGTCTGTCACGACAATCTCAAAGACCATTTTGGCCAACTCCAGCTCCAAAACTATCTGTCCGTACAGCTGCACAGCCATCCGTACAGTCTGTACAACAGGTCCGTATAGTCGCAGACATCCGTACAGCGTAGCTGCTCAAAATCTCTCTGTACAATGCCGTCCAATCCATGATGCCTGTACACTGACAATCCATTTGTGCCACCATTGTCCGTATGACTAGCACAAACCCTGCCTAACATTGGTCCATCTGCCAATTTAGGCCCCTTCCTTCTACTTTCTTGTAGCACTTTGGCCTAGGTCAAAGGGCAAATGTGGGCAAGTGAAAGGAAAAATCTATCCAATGGGACTGCACAGAGTCCAATGCAAATCTGAGCTAAATCTGCCCACAAATAGTAGCCAAATGCTCCTATAAAGCAGTCCCTGAGGCACGAGAGCCAAATGGAGGGCACAGGATACAAAAGCCCTAAGTTTTGAAGGAGAAATTACCCAAATCAAAGGGCAGATGCAAGTAATCCCAAATTGAGCTGTACCAAGCAAATGTCACTGCACTTAACAACAAATTTGGCAAAAGCCCCAAATGCGGAGAGGGAAAATATGCAAAAAAGAGGGCAATTGTGAAAAAGCCCCAAAATTTTCCACAATTCTGCAGCCTATCTGCAATGTGCCTGCAATAGACTCAAAATCCCCAAATTTTACCAAGTCTAACATGTACAAATTCAACAGAGTTGAGCCTAAAGAGGCGCAGCAAAGGGCTGCCATCACAGCATACACACATGCCCTTTGCAAGCTCTGAACAGTCGTGATTTGTCCTGCAACCCCTCTTGGGAATACCCACCTCCAATGCGTCTTCAATGGGCTGCTAAGGCGGCGGCAAACAGGTCCCAGACGAGCCTCATGTGCAAGGCCCTGGCTCAGCATCTTGATAGCCAGACCTGCCTCAGAGGTTGCAGGCCCTGGCAGACACACATGCCCAGGTAGGCTCTCAACCCTCCTCGTAAGCTAACCTCACAAGGGGCAGGCACACCCACAACAAAGGCCCTCACTCTCTACCCTAACCATGGTACATAGAAGATGCTCAACTCCAACAACTGAGGTGTCAACCCTTGAGCTCTCCTCATTTGGGCTCGGCTAAGCCTACAATCGGGTGGGATCCTTTCCCTTCCCCTTTCCCACGATCACCATCATCGCTATCTGAGTTTGAAGAAGAAGATGAATCAATGATGATGTATGGATAATGGATGGCATATATGTAAACGTGCGCACGTGCATGCACACTCAAAATACCTACAAAGTTGTACAATGCATAGTTCCTTTCGTTTCTGAGCAATGATGTGAAAAGTTTTTTAGGGCAACACGCCTCAATTTAGGTCCACCTTGACCATATGTTTTCCACTTGGAAAGAGGCCTCAATTGAGCTTCACGAAGGGACACATGAGCTAAGCCAAACTTGCCCAAGGAGGTCCTGAATGAGAGTAGTTGGGTTTCAAAAGAATCCTGTAGTGTTGCGTTTTGGTATGTTTGCTCAAGGATCTTGTCTTCCCTACAGGCAACTCTGCGTCATCTGGTTAGTCCTTGGGGCTCCTTCCTCCTTTATAGTGGACACAGATTGTATGCTAATGTGTGGATAGGCCTACCATGTCCATCTTTTCTTCCATGAGTCTAGAATCTCCCATCGTAAACAATGTGCATAGGGAGAATATTAAGGTTTAAGCAATTTGAAATGTGCACACCTCGACTTTCAAGTTTAAATACAAATTTGAAAGCTGAAACAAGGAAAACAAGTGTAACCAAATGAAAATTCAGGATTCCTCATACATTCTTACCTAGTTCCATCTAGCAAGTGCAGCCTTTCAATGCCTTTCCAGTGTTCTCCATGATCTCGTACATAAGTCCAATACTAAACCCTTTAACAAATTGAAGGGTACTAAAAAGGGTTGCACAATCCCCCCAATCTACTCAGTTGCATGTGAGACTAGCCATCAAGCACACTGTTCTTTAATGCATGTGTCTTTGGTTTGTTGGACTTATCCCATATCAACCACTACTCATTGACTACCATGTGAGCTGGGTTTCACCTTTACCAAGCATATCTTTTGAAACTCATGGGAGCTATGTTGTTGAGAAATTGCAAGGACTATACTTGTCAAAAAGGTCACCAAGCTTCGTGCCTTATCAACCAATAAGATCTAGGGAAGCTTCTATGAAAATTCCAAACTCTGTGTAGCATGTGGATCCCAAACAATGTGGATGGTCACTTCTAATAGTGCATCCATGCGCTAAAATTGCTCGCATTATGTGTGACGACTTGTTTTATACTATCAAGCTCCACATCTTATACTACCTTCTTGGTGCGTCTGCAAATGTATCCCTTGTATCAGAGTCATTGAATGCAATGGATCTAAGAAATACAGTACTCTTACAGGATGACACGAGGCTATTAATGAGAGGGCGTCTCCTTGTACCTAACCACCCATACTAGAACATCCATGTTTATCCCACTCTACCTTGATAGTCTGCATGCCTACATCACTTCTCGTACAAACCCTAAAAAAGTTGGAGTATGAGCAAGTTAAAAAAAAGATCAATGGCATGCCTTGCGTGCGAGCAAAAACAAGCCAAGTGGCTCGTAGAGTCCTTTAGATGAACATGAAAACCTTGGACTCTTTACTTGCTCACACTGATAGATGTCTGGTGGAAGCACTAGCAAAGAGAAAGAAGCAACCTGTGTAGTTGGTGAAAGTGGAGGAGGGGGTCCATATGTAATAAACATTGGAGCATTCTTGGCAAGAGATCTAGGAGCTGCTGCTACCACTAAAGTAGCCTCAAGCATTGCTCTCTTTGATGGGCCACCTAGTGTGCCTCCCAAAGAAGAATCAACTCCTCCCACACATGCATTCGTGCCCTTTCTAGAGATGCTAAGGATGTGTACCCTCACGATGAAACGAGCCACCAAAGTGCTTGCATTTCCATTGCTTTGAGCCCAAGGCAATATATTTTTACTTATCTTCCACTTGCTTCCAAATAGGGTCTTTTGCTCAGCCCATCACTTCAAGAATGAGGAAGGGGATATTGCTAGGTAGCATAGTTGGGCTGTGTAGCTTGTAGGTAGGCTTGTCAAGTAGCGTAGGTGAGCGACGCAACTACTGCTTAGGCTTAGGCACAATTGTGCATGGGCTTAGGCATAGTACTAGTCTATGTGTGTGAGTCATGTGTGAGTGACTCGTGTCATCATGGGATTTATCCCATATGCACTAGGTGCTAGTGTGTGAGTGAGTAGCCTATATAAGGCTTGTACTTCACTTGTCTTGTCAAACTTGATGAATGAATGAAAGCCTTCTTCATGTTTTCATTTGAGCATTATTTCGTCACACCCTAACTCTTTCTCTCTCTCCCTTCACCATGTTTCTAACATGATTTCAGAGCCACCTTCCATAGCTGCCCTAACCCTAATTCGTCACTCTTGCCCTAACCCTAATTCTGCTTCAGCTCTTCTTCCTGCAGCATGCAGCCGCCTCAGCCTTGCTTCATCTCGACCCTTGTTCATTTCCGCTTCTAGCTAGCTCATTCCACCTCTTCATTCCTTGCTGTCTTCATAGCCGCTTTCATCTAAGCCCTCTTGGAGCTGTAACTAGGCTCTTGGCAGCCTCATTGCTTGCTGGTCGGCTCACTTCCCAAGGCTCCAACCCTAGTTGCAGGTACCCAAGGCATTTTTAAGTCATTCCCTCGCCGAAAATCCTTTCTCTTGGGCTCCTTTTGCATTGGTGACTCCTTAGAGACCACCTGCTGCTGGTTTTTTGGCTTCATACAGCCTTTACAAGCTGGTTCGGAGCTGTTATCATCCATTTGTTGCAGCCACTTTCACACGTGGGAGTTTCACTTCATTCTAGAGCATCTACTGCAGCCGCCTCACTATTTCGGAGTTTCTTTGCTGCTGTTTGGACCATATTCCAGCCGACTTGGTTATTTGAAGGCTGTTGTTGTACTTCCAAGTATTTTTGGAACTGCCCAAGTCAACAGCTAAGCAAATTTGGAGTCGCCTCGAGACCTTCTTTGGTAATAAAATCACCAACTCTAAAGTCTTTTTGAGATATAATCTGAAAATGGAAAAGAGTGATGAGTTGAGTGATCATCTAGCCCGGTTTCAATCTCTTGTTCAACGACTTTCAAGTTTGAAGAGTGTCCCTGATGATGAAGATAAGATGGCCATCCTTATGAAGAGTATGCATGGCATTTCTTGCTTTGAGCACACTCTTGAGATCCTTCGTCTTGCCACTACCACATTTGATGATATGGTGGCCCTCATTGAGAAGGATCGTAGCAATAAGGAAGCCGATCTTGCTTCTCCTATTGATCATGCATTTGCTTCCACAAGCAAATGGAAGACCAACAAGAACATTGTTTGCAGGTTTTGCAAGAGGAAAGAACACATTGAAGCCCATTGCTTCAAGAAGAAAGCACAAAAACAAGAGAAGCATCATGCCAATCTTCTGGCTGAAGACGAAGCTGAACCTGAAGAGCCCCCGGAGGAGATACATGCAGCTATAGCAGAGATTCATGGCCTCTCTCTTGATGACGAGGATCCATTTGACCAGGGTTGGGCTTTCTAGGCCCCTATGCTATGTGTGGTGACAAGACAAGTGAAGTACAAGCCTTATTTAGGCTACTCACTCACACACTAGCACCTAGTGCATATGGGATAAGTCCCATGATGACACGTGGCACTCACACATGACTCACACACATAGACTAGTACTAGATCACCTAGTACTTCACACTAACACATCACATCACCACACTCTTTGGCTATGATATCTCCAACACCCCCCTTTAGAGCAAATAGTATAAGACCCAACACGCAAAAGAGTAGACCGATCCCCCCTCCACCGCAATACTGCAAAGAGCAAGTCCAACTATCCAACACCTCCCATCTGATAGTGACTTCTCAGTCAGCTTGCGACCGGCAAGGGCAAACCATCACTCGTCATACCCTCAACCAAAGTAAAACACAATCCAATCATTTTTGGAAGACAACCCACGGTAGAGTACCTCTTATTGACTCCAAATACATTTAATTTAGAGGGACAACTCAAGGTTGAGAACCTTTATGTGACTCAGCACAATTGATGAATGAATGAAGGCCTTCTTCATGTTTTCATTTGAGCATTATTTCCTCACACCCTAACTCTCTCTCTCTCTCTCCCTTCACCATGTTTCTAACAGTGTGAGGTTGCTCTGAAAAGCATTTGTTGTCCATTGGTCCCAACCCCCTTGTGGAAGTCTATTATTGATTGCCCAAATCAAGGCATTCTCCTCTTGAGATCATCTTGTATCCTCACCTTGCTATAGGTCCAAGGGAAGTCCAAGGAAAGCGGTCTTTTTTTTTTTTTTTAAACAAAGAAAGGAACCTTCTATTAATGCTTGAAAAGCTTCATACAAAGCAGCAGCCCCGAAGGTGCTGAGTATGGAAAAAACCGGAAAAGGCTAAAAGAAAAGAATCGGCCTGTTCCAGAGGAATCCAGCTCACTGCCTAGGGGATCTCTAGTATTGGGGCTAACAGCCAAGTGGGGGGACTATTCAACCAGCGAATCCCTTGCGGAGTGAAGATGTAGAAAACTCTTACAGGCCAAGCCGTGCAGAAACGAGTACGCCTCTCGATAGTCGCTCTAGAGCCTGGAGTCCCACACTCCAAGGTGGAGCATAGAGTGTAGATGATATCCTACCAAATGGCGACCAGGGTAGCCGAGGGTGGAACCGGATGCTCACCCATCACGAGACTGCATCGAGCCACCCAAATGTTCTGCGCAGTGATACTGACTACCACCTCCCAAACACTGTCCTCAAGAGGAGAAGGGGGAGCTAGGCTATCAAGAGGGACTGCCTCATGGAGCGCTATCCTCTGAATGCTCTGACCCTGTATCCGATAGGTTGGGGGGAGATCTCATCAATCTGGAACGCGTGTCTCCCTCAATCAACCAAGCCACTATCTCCCACGAGTAGTCCCTCTGAAAACTCTGCATACGGGCCATGATCCTGAGGGCTCCCATCCAAATCCTCGCTACTCTACGGCAGCTCCAAAGGCAGTGCAGGATCGTCTCTTGGAAACCAGCAAAGCAACTATGGCACTGCACCTCCACTCACATCTACTATGGGCTGCCAAAAGAAGTAGGATATCTTCCTCGACCGCAAACTAGACAATAACCGTGTCCAAAACTTGGAACGGACATCTTGGGGCACTCTCCGGGTCACCCAATGCCACTCCCTCGAGGGGGTCCACCTCGAAGAATCCATCTGAAGCCTCCTGCCAATACGTGTGGTGTAGGAAAAGAAGGGCACCTCGTCCATCTACTCGGCAAGGCTGCCCCTGGAGGGCCAGAACCACTCCCCAGATCCCACTGGACCTCCCTCAAGGGTCTACCCTCCCACAGCCAGAGGTGCCATCATCTGGAGGCATCCTGCTCTGAGATACTCGGAGGGTCAACGTGCCACTCCTTCCCCAAACGTCCCACCACTCTGATCATCTGCCACTAAATCCCATCAAAACTCCCATCCATCTCAGGATCTCTCTCAGTGAGCGGATGAAGTAGGCCTCCAGGTCCTACACGGAAGAAGCCGGGGTGCGTGCTACCTCGCTGCATCATCCTCCTCAAGGGGACACCAGTCCGAGAAAACTGCCCAAACCAAATGTTGTCTCTCCAAACGCGAAGTCCCTCCCACCAGGACTCAAGGATGGCTAGGTCGATCTCTCTCATCCGCTGCCCTGCCCCTCACAAATGCACTACGGCGCCAAGCCTCGCCTCTGCCTCCATGGGTAATCTGCTACATTTGCCAAAAGACCCAGCCGGACCACTCTCCCATTGTGCCCCAAAAAAAAAAGATTGTCATGAATAGAGAAAAAGACTATCAATAGTCGCTACAGGCACTTTGACTCGAGATGTGTACCAGTTGGACAAACATGGCAACAATACATCTAATAAATGTAGTGACTACAGTTACGGCATGCTAGACTTGGCCATGCAAACTGTACCAATTTGCAGTTATTGCAGAGACATGGGATGGTGCATGATATGCCCTTTCTGGAGACTCCTAGACATGTCTATAGAGGGGGGAAATGCACAGGAATACCTTTCCTATACATGGACCTATTAGGGCTGAAAGAAATTGCAGCTCATACAGTGTTGTGTGTGGTCCTCTGAGGAACGTCTTTGGGACAGCACCTATATTTTGTTGCCTTCATAGATAATTTTTTGTGTGAGTATATCCTTTGAAAGAAAATTCAGATGTCTTCCAGTGCTTCACGCATTTTGTTGCTATCGCTGAGAATGAGTCTAGGTGCAAAGTGTGCAGACTTTGAGAACAAATAGATGGGACGGAATACATGTTAGATGCCTTCAAAAACTTCTTGAAGGAAAAAGGGATTATACATCAATGTACAGCCCAGTATACACCTTAGCAAAAATGGTGTTGCTGAGAGGTCTCTGATGGAGGTGGTTAGATGCATGATCAAAGGAAAGAGGTTGCCACACAAATTTTTGTTGCAGGCAATAATGTGTGCAGTACATGTTTTGAAGGAATGACCCACCAAGGCCTTGCAGACTGTGACTCTTTTTAAGGCTTGGTACAACAAAAAACCCCAAGGTGGACTACCTCAAGGTGCTTGGCTGTGTGGCCTATGCACACATGCCTGGTCAATTGAGAATCAAGTTGGATGATAAGGCAGTTACATGCATTTTTGTTTCTCACAACAACGAGAGCAAGGCTTCCCATCTCTACAATTCTCAGACAACAGTCAGTTGAGATGTGATTCTTGCCAAAAACTCAGATGAGTCCATAACAAGTTTGATAGAAAGCTGCATACAGGCACTCGATATGTGTTTGAAGAGTTGCTTCCACTGGCAGTTGAAGGCACTTCAGAGCAGCCAATGGAAACTTACAATATTCAGCCTACACATGTTGATGCACAGCAGCCTTTGATGCTCCAGGTCAGGTCCAGGATCAGCCTATCACACATGAGGATGTGTAGAAGCTTGAAGGTTGTCAAAGAAGAGAGGGCTGCTTCCGAGGAAGCTAGAACAATCCCTAGATGGATGTTATAGACTCTGTAGGACAGCAGAAATTCAACCCCTCTCTCCAATAGAACGAGGGCTGGCTCAAGAGGGATAGGCGGATCAAACTTTGTTGATTCATCCTGAATGGCGCAAATGAAGAGAAAATTGCAGAATTCAAGAAGGATTTTGAAGCTTCATTTTGAGATTTGTGATCTGGGTTTGTTACATTATTATTTGGATATTCAGTTTTTGCAAACAGATGAAGGCATTGTACTCAAATAGTCAAAATACATTCAGGGACGGTTGCAAAGGTTCAATTTTCGAGACTGTAGGCCTATTTCAACCCCCATTGTGCATACAATCAAGTATTGGATGCTTTATTTGCCTCTGCAATATCCATACAGATATTCAGTTTAGTGTATCCCGGTTGAGCAGTATATGCACAGCCAAAAGAGACAGCATTTCTGTCAAGTGTGTTTTCATATATTTGCAGGGTACTCAATCTCTTGGTCTATTCTATGATGGGGGGGTGACTTGCATGCTTTCCGTGATTCAGTTTGGGCTGGTGATTATGTGTAGCATGCGGGGACTAGCTGTGCGGAAAATATATGAACATTGAAATGTACATTGATGAAGATGTTTGTGATGTGCATAATGGCATAGAGGTGCAAATGCCATCGAGGTGCATAATACCATAGAGGTGAAGATGTTTTGCACCATTTTCGCGACTTTTACCCGTTTTGCGCTGCACCAAAATGGGGGGACGCCAGCGAACGCAGGGGAACATGGTCTCTTGGTGTTTCTGGACCTGCTCCATGTTCCAAGAATGTGAAACTCCTTCGAGGTTCCCCTACATTTAGGAAATGGCGTTCCCAGGTGATTATGGGAACTAGGCAATGCACAGAGGTGGAGCCTCGGGTATTCTAGCTATGACAACGATGTCAAATCACTCCCAAATCGTGCTGCACCAAGAGCAACCCCGAAAGGAGTGTGCATGGAACAACTCAGGTGCTTGATGCGCAACTTCTTGTAGGCAGGATCAAATGGCCCAAAGAATACTGGAGCTAGGGCTGCTTGGAAGAAGGTGATCTTGCCCCAGGAAAATGGCAGACTTGGCATCATAGATTCAGAAATGTAGAGCAAAGCCCTCGGTCTCGCCCACCGTTTGGAGCCCTAGAAGCTCTTGCTACAAAGAGGGCTTCTCAAGAACACCCCCTGCACAAGAGGCTAGTGGCAATAGACTCACCAGTGGATTCTTAGTGGCCCCCCTCGCTGGAACAGCTCACCACTGATAAGAAGTCTACATAACATTCGAGAGCATCTATTTGGGGGACTCATCTTGGCCACCCCTCCGTGTCGTAAGGAGTTTGAGCGCCAACCCCTTCTTTGGCATCCGAAGGTTCGAGATCAAGAGGACTTCCAACAGACACACATTGGATGTGCACAATGGGACAGGAGCCGGGCCAGATCTTTTGGAGCATGGAGCGATCTCCCCAGTGAGATAGAGGCAAAGGCAAGGGCCTCTCTCACTTGAGGGACGCAAGCGTGAGGATGCTAGAGATAGACTCTGCAATCCTTGAGTCTTTGAGGGTTGTCTTATAGAGTGCCACAGCTCCCCCACTGGTATGGTCAGTTTTCTAGTACAGGGCTGCCCCTAAGGATTCAGTATATGCACTGAGTCCTCGGCTCCTTCCACTCCATGCAGTAGAGTGGGACTCGGGGGCTCTAGTGTGCCGACCTATTTGCAGGGCCTATAAGGCCTACCTTCATGCAGCCTTTGTGCCGGCCCCATCCGTGGGACCTTCTGCCAGCCCAACAGAAAAGGCTGCAAGTACATCGGCAAACTGGAGCCTCCAATTGGGAGTACTACAGGTCAGGGCAGACAGGACAGCACCATAAAAGGGCACAGCAATCAGTGACTATCACATAGCATAGCATTTAGCCACTATATTAGGGGGCCATCTGGGTCTGCAAACTGGTCGGCCAGTCTGCTGACTGGGTTGGCCAATTTTGGGGCTTTTTAGCCCTAGGCCATATTTATTCAACATCGCCTCCACTTCTGGCTGCCTATTAGGGCAGCAGAGAGGCCAAGAATCACGAAGGAATCAGGCAGAACAGCCTGCACATCACCTATCGTGTGAAGAGCAGTACACCGCACTTAGGGTTTACAGGATCTCAGGACTGGCTGCAGATCCAACAGCAAGCATCAAGGTTACTGTACCCTTTTTCTGCAATGTTTCCTCCCCAATTTGATGGCTTGATGCACACACTGAGCACATCCTTTTGTATCAGGTTTTGTCCATTTATTTGGAGCAATCTATAAAACGTGATGACTGTTCTACTATACTGTTGCACTGTTCAAGGATCTAAGTCTGTGTGCATATTTCTACATTCACTTTTGTGCAAATCAATGAAAGGACTGAGATTTGAATTGCACTGTGTGAATTCTGGGTAACGGTTTCCTTAATCTTCCGCTGCGGGGAGTGTTGGCTACAGCAAGCAGCCTCCCTCTGTTTTCTAACAGGGAGATGCCATTGATGGGGGACAGTGACCTTGAGACGATCCCGTGGTGTCTATGGAGCTACCCCATAGCATATAGGATTTGGCACGGGGCCCCCGGATCATGGCTAAGACAACACAAAGGATGTAGCGGGACTTCACTTGGGGAATGGCAGATTGATTGATGGAGGGGGCTCACACCTTCTTGATAGGCGTGATCTCACTAGCTTACGAGATCTAGGGGCAGAGTGTCTTCCAGATTGACGTGCCTTATATCTTCTCCGAAGGACAATATTTGGGGGGCGGTGTCCAGCATGGAACATCTGGGTCACCCGCTGCAGCCTGGTGATGGGAAGCCACAGGGTCCAGGTTCCCCCCCAAAGCAACCCTCATTGCCATTTGGCAAGATATTACCTGCAAAGATGCGGGCGCTATTCTGCAAGGCTTGGCCTACAGGTGTCTTCTATGTATTCACAAAGCAAGGTATTCACTAGATGTATAGTCACCCATCCTGGTTATTAGCCCCTGTTCACAGACTCACTAGGTATTGACCTGGTTCTCTGAAAACAGGCTGCTTGACAGTCAATATTTTCCTTTTGTTTTCTATCCCATGATCAGCGCCACACAAATTGCTGATTTGTATGGTTGGCTTTTTCTCAAGCATTCATAGAAAGTTTTTATCCCTGGAAAAAAACTCAATGTCCAGCATGGAACATTGGGTCAGCCGCTGCAGCGTGGTGATGGGAAGCCACCATTTCCCCCCGCGGCAACCCTCATTGGCAAGATATTACCTGCAAAGAGGCGGGCGCTATTATGCAAGGCTTGGCCTACAAGTGTCTTCTATGTATTCCACAAAGCAAGGTATTCACTAGATGTATAGTCGACATGAATGTGGCCCTGTTTCACAGACTCCCTAGGTATTGACCTGGTTCTCTGGAAACAGGCTAAATTGAAAATCATGACAAAAGCAGCATTTAAATGCATGGCATCCTAAAGTGGTGAGCAGGCAGCTGGTCGTTATCTATAACCTTGCATGTGGTTTGAGCTACGATTTTAGTGGGATGGACCCTCACATAGAATCGCTACATAATCACACAATCTAGCTTCAAAGACCACGAGGGACAGCTAGCTGAGTCATTAGAGTTATAGGCTCAGTTTATAAAGCTACTAAACTGAGGTACAAACCATCCCGATTCTGATATGTCCCACACCATAAGCCCTCACCTATGAGGGCGAATACAACTCATGAGCCCGACCTGCCATGAGGCAATCGCATCCAAGGCAAGTTCCTCTCAACACGTCAGCCAGCAAGCACACCAAATGAAGCCCTGAACCACCCTCAACATTGTCCTAAATGTCTCAAGACTCAATTCATGCAATCATACGCACGGCATGCTAAATTTGTCCTACTTGCTCTTACTCTCGGAACCAATAAAGTAATGCCCGATGGCCTAAGCCCATCCAATGCTAGCCCCCATCATCCTTGTCATTGTCCACCCAAAGATGTAACAGTTCCTGTCTTAACCTTTGTATTACAGCAGAGGTATCAGAGACATCTGTCCCAATCATGTATGTTCCGAAATTTTCTCTCAAACCAGACATCATTATGCTGTGAATCAATTAAAAACCTTTAGATTCCAGATTTTTACAGCATGTCTGCAATGCTTACAAATGCCTGCATCAAATGCATTAATTTTCGTACATACTTTCCAATACACATACACTCAATGTAGAGAACTTCCATCATGGTTATTGTATGTATAAACATCCAGATGCATGAGAATCCAGGCATTCTGACAAAAATGTAATCCTATTCATATGAGAGTTTCAATATAAGCCACTTTTGTGCAGCAAGGAGTACAGCCTTCATACAAGAACAAAGAGCAGAAATTGAGCTCAGATATGTTATTCAGCGATAATGAATCTTTCACAAACTACACGTACATGCCATAACCACACATACAGACAGAGAGAGAGAGATCAGAGGCTCACTTATTAACATCTGGATGATACTGCCTTGCAAGTTTTCGATAGGCTAAGGAACAAACAAAGAATTGTCAGAGGCCCACAGACCAACCAGAACCAGACAAAAAACAGCATACACCTCCAAACAAAGAAGAAATACCACTTACCACTCTTTATTTCTGATTTACTAGAATTCTTAGAAACCCCAAGGATATTGTAGAAATCCTGCAACAGGCACAAATGATTCTTTGAAAAAATAGACATCAATTCAATCAATTCTCGGTCAGAACCCACCAATGTACAATGACAAAAACATTGCTCGTGCACACAAAAGCACTTACAGAATCTGCCCGGACGACTAGCCTAGAATTGTGTTGTTGGTGCTGCTGTCGCTTCTGGGAGCGAAGTACAGAATGGTGCAAAGACTTGGAAGCCAAAAAGCCTCCAAATGACCAGCTGTAATCGTCATCCTTTCTTCTGTCCAAACAAATGTGCACAAAGATGTCATGTGAGCTTCCCTGAGTAAATCAAATGAACCCTTGTATTACTTGCATGTACGACTTATCCCTTCTTATGAGTACGTATACCAGCCTTAAGTTTTTAGTAAAAATATAAACCAAAACCCAAATCAAAACTGAAAGCTACTTGGAAGACAAGCAACACGTTTGTTCTTAGACATGTAAAGCAATGGACTACTGGGATGATGCACATGCATGTTTTGTGAGACCCCGTCCGGCATCAGCGGGTACGCACAATTTTTTGTGTTTAACTATTGTTGATCAATTTAGCAAGTTTTGCATGCTTATTCCTTGCAAGCAGACGGCCAGCACAGATGATGTAACATGCTTATCCATCAGATATTGGTATCCCATTGGAGAGTTGCCACGGACCATTACTACAGACAGGGATTCAAAGTTTACCTCTCATCTCTAGAGGGACTGTTTGAAAACTTGGACATCAAGCTCCAAATGTCCAGCACATTCCATCCGCAAACAGACGGGCAGTCAGAAGTATACAATAAGCTAGTGCTGGGTGTACTTAAAGCATATTGTCATAATACGCAATCAAAGTGGGAGTATTATCTTCCGCTCATACAAGCTATCCTTAACGATACCTATTCATCAAGTATTGATCGTACACAATATGAAGCAGCATTAGGAAAAAAAAATTCATTGCTCCTTACCAGGATGATCTCCCCATCTCTTGCAGCCAATAGGACGACAAGATCCATGGTAGAGATTACGAAGTCAGTCAAAGACCGCCTCACCAAAGCGAAAGCAGCATACACGACCATCACAATGTTAACTTTAAGGTGGGGGAATGGGTTTATTTGCAGATTATCAAGCAAAGGTTGAAACAGGTGGGTGAGAGAGAGAGAGCCGATTATTAAAAAGATCAAAGACGTCTCCATGAAGTTGCGGCTTCCAGATAGTTGGGACTATGCATAATGTCTTTTATGTATCGTGGTTGAAGCCTTATATCGGCCCAACACTAAGTGACATCACAAATGAGCAGCAACGCGAAGTGATCAACGAAGCTGAAGTTAAAGAGCCAAAACAGATTCTCTCTCATAAGTGGAAACATGGGTCAGGACGATGCATCCGCGAATCTCACATGCACTCCTGTACTTGAATGCCGTGTGACACGCTGGCTACATCATCAAGTACTTAATAGATCCCTGATGGGTGATTTTGTTGTATGTCCTGACCCCTTTGTGAGCCCTAGTCCAGGGACAATCCTCGTTCACTGGTACCCACAAGAGAACCAAGTAGGGTTTCCATCTTAGGTTTAGAGTAGAACAGGTGCTTGTAGGTGCAACCCATGATAGGAGCCACAAAGGCAGCACCAAGCAAGTAGAAATGGGCTGGCAGAAGGCGGACTTTATAGGCAGCCTCAACCCCTACCCAGTCAGCCTGTAGGACTGCCGTGGCAGGCCCAGGTTCAAAGGGAGGGTGACCCACAGCACAACACACCAGGGTTTAGACAGCAAAAGCTGACGTTTGGGGTTCTGTTTCAGCAGCTTCCCTTTCAGTTTTTACAGCTCTTTCTTTCAGTTTCACTCAGCTCTCATCTCTCAATTCTTAGCTCCATATCTTTCTATTCTCAGCTTCACCTCCATTCACCTCTCTCACTCAAGCAGTCTTATTGCATGCCGCGGACAGCACTAGCCTCTTCGATAGCCTCGCATAGTGGTCTACAGCGTTAGTGTGGGAAGAATTGAGGCCTTGGTTGTGGCTAGTTGTTTCTCAAGCTTTGTGGGTCGGCTCTCCATGTTCAAGGTGTCATCCTTAGAGTTGCATTCCATGCACTCTTGAGGAGTGTCTTTTGTAATTTTAGGTGCTCTGACTTTTAAGTAAATTATCCCATATATTGGGGAAGGGGACCCTCAGTGGGTGCAGGGACCCAATCGTTTGTCGACTCCATTTCTCTAACCCTAATATCTCCCTCTTCTCTCTGTGGTCCATACGCAAATTCACAATAAAGTTTTAAAAAGGTCTAACTATGATTTAAATGATCATTAACCATTGCATGTTACAGCAAGTATATTTCATTGTTAAAATGATGCTCAGCTTTAATTAAAATAGCAAAGCCAACCCAATGCAACCTAAAGTCCTAGAACACGAACATATAGTCCAATGTAAACAATGATCTCCCCAAAGTAAAAGAAAACTGCTGAGAATACTAGAAAGTAACCATTGGCAGCCCCCAGAGATAACTGGAAGAAGAGAGGCCCAAAATTCCTCTAAGTAGAGCCCAATCTCAGCACAATATTAGAGCTGAGTACTGTAAAATCACTGTAACGGCCCGAACCTATCTCTCAAATTCTGAAACACATAGATTTTAGATTTGAAACAGTTAAGGCATAGTAATTCTGGTTAAAAAATCCTTAGAAATTAATGTTTTCAAGCCAAACATGTCTAGGATTCTCAGAATTCAGAGAGAGTGAGTTAGAGGTATGTAGAATCACTCCCAGAAGTGACCACATATACCTAGATGAATCCAGGAACATTCCCAAACTCATCCTCTAAAAACACAACATAGTGCAGTTTCAATCTCATGATAGTCACTCATAAGGTTGAAAACCATAAACTCCATCACGCATAGCAGGGACTGGCTACTATGACATCCCCACTGACGTCATCAGCGCCCAACAGTGGGGGTAGACCATAGTATAAAAATATGCTCTCACACATACAAATCCACACACCCACACGTACTTGAGCATCCATTTATACAAAGTCTTCGTACTAAGTTTCACTCCGGAGGTGAAGGGCAGACTCAGCCATGATGAAGGCTAGCACTAAAGGAGAAGGCTAATCAAAAAGTAGTCCAAAAATCTCTTCATTCAAGCTACAACTGCTTGTGAAGTCTAAACGATTTCATTTCAGTCTCTCCCAAACGAGCATCTAAATCTAGCTGATAGGGCAACACACCATTTAAGATAGAAAGAATTATCGCGATACCAACAGCTTGCAACAGAGACGAAAACTTCACAAGGTGAAATTTGCATGTCCGCTAATACGGCAGAAGCATATACCTAGATGAATCCAGAAACATTCCAGTCATCCTCTAAAAACACAACATAGTGCAGTTTCAATCTCATGATAGTCACTCATAAGGTTGAAAACCATAAACTCCATCACGCATAGCAAGGACTAGCTACTATGACATCCCCACTGACGTCATCAGCGCCCAACAGTGGGGGTAGACCAGAGTATAAAAATATGCTCTCACACATACAAATCCACACACCCACACGTACTTGAGCATCCATTTATACAAAGTCTTCGTACTGAGTTTCTGTCAGCACTCCGGAGGTGAAGGGCAGACTCAGCCATGATGAAGGCTAGCACTAAAGGAGAAGGCTAATCAAAAAGTAGTCCAAAATCTCTTCATTCAAGCTACAACTGCTTGTGAAGTCTAAACGATTTCATTTTAGTCTCTCCCAAACGAGCATCTAAATCTAGCTGATAGGGCAACGCACCATTTAAGATAGAAAGAATTATCGCAATACCAACAGCCCGCAACATGGACGAAAACTTCACAAGGTGAAATTTGCATGTCTGCTAATACGACAGAAGCATATACCTGGATATACCTATATGAATCCAGCAACATTCCCAAACTCATCCTCTAAAAACACAACATAGTGCAGTTTCAATCTCATGATAGTCACTCATAAGGTTGAAAACCATATATACCTATATGAATCCAGCAACATTCCCAAACTCGTCCTCTAAAAACACAACATAGTGCAGTTTCAATCTCATGATAGTCACTCATAAGGTTGAAAACCATAAACTCCATCACGCATAGCAGGGACTAGCTACTATGACATCCCCACTGACATCATCAGCGCCCAATAGTGGGGTAGACCAGAAGTGACCACAGGTGTAAAACGAAATCTGCAAATGAGCCTATAAATGATTTGCAACTTCAGGAAGAAGATGAATTTGCATGTGCAGGTGACGTCCCAAGTGAAGTAAGAAGGAAAATCCACAGGCTGAAGCAACAGTTTTAGAACTGAATTCGTATGTAGAGATGGCTCTACAATGTCAGAACAAGACCCTAGATGTAGAAAACTCAATCACAATTCACCAGAGGTGAAGTATAGCTGCTGCTAATTAATTTCCACCACCCTTTCTTGCTGTAGAACCTCTATTGCAGACTTGGGCAGATTCAGAGCAGTCCAAGACAGCTGTAAGATAAATCACAAATCATGTAGGGGTCTCCTGAAAGTGATTAAAAGGTCTAGGAAGTAAGGGTGCAGTACGAAAACAGCAAGAGGAGCAGAAGAGAGCAAGAGGACAGCAAGAGTGTGGAGCAAAATTGCAAGAAGCACCACCAACCCTCCTAGAAATTGATTGCACTATTTAGACACGAGTTTATAGCATCTAGGTAAGCAGCTTTGGAAAGCTGTAAAAAGCTTTAAAAACGATTTCTGATAATAAGTTTCTAACTGCAATATTTAATTAGTTATTCTAAGTTAAACTTCTTTTTTGTAGTCGGTTTAATCTTTTAATTAGGCCTTTTTTTTCCCCATGACTCCTCTACCCATGCAAACAATTCATTAAATTAGCAGCCTAGAACTAATGCAATCCTAGGTTTGCTGGGCTCATAACTTGACCTAGACAGCTCAAAATTCACCTAGACTGAAGCCATCTTCAAGGTGCATGTGAGTGGTCAAGGTGCTAATTCTAACACTCAAAATTAGAGGTTCTCAAGATCCCATCTGCCTCACAATTAAACTCTACGTGATCTTGATCTGCCCTCATTAAGCCAAGAATCATTGACCAACACACCAAGGCTTACCGCCAAAGCCAGATTGAAGGTGTCAGGAATAAACCATGGGTATTAGAGACCCAACGGATGCTAGGAAACCCTTGTGGATGTGCGAAGCATCATCAGTCTCATACGGCACGTTGATAATTCAATATCACATGGAGGGTGATCTGATAGGAAATAATCAAACAGCTTGTAGCTTTGCTAATGTGAAGTGGATCCACCTCATGCACTAGCTTCCAACATCCTGTCATTGGATGTGAGCATCCATCACCATGCTGTAGATGGTGTAAAGAAGAAAGTACTAAAGACGCTAAAAGTAAGCCATATTGCAGATGGTAAAGTCATATCAAACATGACACATCACAGTGAAAGTGATACATCACTCTGAAGATGATAGAGTCACACTAAAGGTGACATGGACACACTGAAGATTCATGGAGACACTAAAGGTGTCATAGGCTATACTAAAAAGCACTATTAAGTGACGAGCTATACTGAAGATAGCAGACATGGTGATCAGCCATGATAAGAGCATGCTACGAACTATAAATAACCATGTGCACAGGATTTGTAGAAAGTAACCGGCCGGGGTGTGACGTCCTATCACAAGAACCCACACAAAGAAAACTCACATGTGTGGTATATAAACATATGATCATAAGAAAATCAAATGGAACTAGCAATAATGATCCATAAATGTAGTGGAGAAAAGTGCAGATATGTTACATTGCAATTTGCTTTACGCCTGGCTTGTTGGACCTGTGAGACCCCATATGAGGAGGACATGGGGGAGGATGGCAGAGGATGACCTACAAAAGTGGACTGAGTGAGAGAGGAGCCACGTGAGCAGAGAATGAGACTGCCACAGGGCAAATCTGAGAAAGAAAGAAAAACAGAAAGTTTATTAAAGTCTTTGAAAAACCAAAGGGTATATGAGACTTATAAAACCAAATACAATGAGCTGAATGGGTGGAGCCACTAAACAGGCATCTGCACCCAAGACAAATACAAACACAAACATGAATAATTATCTCATGAAACCCAAGGAGGGGACGAAAAAACTGTGGTATCATTGTGGCAGTCCTCTGTATGTTATCTAAGGAAACAAGTCACACCGGGCAGCTGAGAATGGATAAGAGGGTCTCAGCAAAGAGAAACTTTGGCGGCATCCATGTTGCAGTATCATGAAACTCGTGATACAGTCAAACTTGTGCGGTCCGTTGTGGTCTCCTATCAGTAGCTCTCTGTCGGACAAGTGCCATTGTCCCCGCCGTCAGCTATGTCCCTCATCTGGCAAACATGGAGGGCCAAGCCTCATCTGTTGCATCGACTCGCTGACGGGTCTGTCGTGCCTCTAGCTCTAGGCCTCGGCTACGTCATCTCCCTCAGGACTGCTGGTCCATGCTATACAAATGGAAAAACGCAGTGATCACGGATGTGGTACAGTGCCTGCCATATGGACAGCATGGAAGGCTGTAAACTACTCGGTGCTTTCTATCAATTCAGACAACGGATTTTGCAGAGGCGTTTGAATGAGATGATTGCGAGTTGCCAAACACATATACTTGAACTTAAGAGTTTGCAATTAAGCTGGAATTAAGACTTATACAGCTTAAACACAAAGTGACATCATTGGAAAATGCAATATGATTGAGGGGCCAAGACGCCGCCCCCCCCTTATCCAGGCTCACTTTATTCTTGAAAATGGAGATACAAGACCAAGGTGCAATGCACCTTCCAAACTGATGAACTCAGTGAAAAATTAGGACCTAGATACAAGACTCAAGAGCATATGTGCAAGGTAGACAACAAAAAGGAGGACTTCAAGCTCAGGTTTCAACTCTTGGCTTGCCCAATCCACAAGGAAGAAGCCTGCAATAATCACCACTTACATCCAACATTAGAGACAAGCACTACTTTCTGGAAAGATAGTAGAAACAACATGAAATAGTGCTGTAAATGAGATAAACTTGACAATACAGGCTCCCTTCGTGACTTGACCCTTTTGTAGATGAATTCCTTGATGCCTCTGAAGCTACCTTGGGTGAGGAGAGTGTGGAAATGGGGCTGGAATGAGAACAGCTTAGAAAAACAGCCTGTAGGCTGGAGAGAGAAAGCTTTTATGTAGTGATAGCTGTAGAGAGAGAGTGCCAATGCTGATCCCAAGGGAGGGGATGTAAGAGAGGAGCTGCTGCTGTTCCAGAGGTGCACAGAAAGGCAGATTTCTGCAAGGGAAATGGGCTGGAACAGTAGAGAGAGAAATTCTGCAGTAGAGAGAGAAAGACTGCAGCAGGAGAGAGAAAGGGGCTGTGGCTGCTCCAGGCTAGGAGAAGGAGAGAGGATGCTGCTGCTGTTCCAGAAGAGCTGAGAGGGGGCAGATTTTTGGAGAGGAGGGGCTGGAACTGTAGAGAGAGAATGTGCTGTTGTAGAAAGAGAATGTGCTGCTGAGGTGAGAGAATGGCTTGGGGAGAAGCTGGCTGCACCCAAGGAGCTAGAGAGGTTCTGTTGCATCATCCAAAAGGAGGGAGAAGAAAAGTGACGAATTTTTCATGTAGGGAATGAAGGGGAGAGGCCTTCTTTTATAGGCTCAGCCCCCCCCCCAGGCCTAGAGTGGAAGGTGGACACTTGTCCCAGATTTTTGGTGGGCTGCAGTCCCAAAGAGGACAGCCCACAACCTGCCCCAAATCTACCAGATTTGGGGCCAAACACTTGGCCTGCATGCCCTTCCACTTGCCATGCATGCTGCCACATGTGTGGGACAGGTGGACTGACCTGCCAGCTCAGATTCCATGTGGAAGTCTGCCACGTGTCAGCTGCCACGTGTCACTCCCAAAAAAACTAAAATTTCAAAGTTGTCAGAATTCAATTCTGATCGCACCCACGGGTTCCTAACAGCTTAGACTATCTATTGGCGTACTCTAAGGTCATAATTTAGCCATACTGAGCTCATTTGTTTGTCGTCTTATCTTGTATCTCCATTACTCTTGGCATGCTGCCAGGCCCATACCCAAAGCTCAGGGAACATTCTCTTGAATGGTTCCTAGGTCGGTATGCAATCTGTGCATTTGATTGGTCCCATGTTTGGGTACTCAGGTGAGGTGTGGTTTCCAGATGTCCCTCTCAAAGAGAGGCCATC
This sequence comes from Dipteris shenzhenensis, assembly GCF_047967505.1. Lineage (NCBI taxonomy): Eukaryota > Viridiplantae > Streptophyta > Polypodiopsida > Gleicheniales > Dipteridaceae > Dipteris > Dipteris shenzhenensis. Next base: position 42,661,413 of record NC_141601.1, on the reverse strand, counting down.
ACTCTTGTGGGTCACTAATGCCCATAACCCCAAGCAAGGGGGTCCACCCTCAAATGCTAGACCTAGTCCCCATTGTCCGTAACTGAACAGTAGGAAAACATTTCATTTCTTAATAAGCATGCTATTGAAAAACAAAAAGAAATAGTACCAAGCAAGTGGATACATGTTGAAGCAGGATGACATTCCCTCCGTCTTTCATTCGGTTGTCCGCAACTGAAATGCTTCCTCATAAGCATCCAGGATTTCAGGACACTCCTGAAATGTAGCTCTGTCCACCCATTGGTATCGGTGGATGGGAGCCCTCTGAACTTCAAGAGGTACATTTTGCGAGTCGTGCCTCGACATCCCGTAGTGAAGTTATGAAAAATAATTTGCTCTGGGATCAACAACATCTCAGTGTCCTCTACTTCAGGTGCATCGTCCAGTGTGGGCTCTTGAGCTGGTTCCCCAATGAAGGGTTTCACCAAGCTTACGTGGAAGACATTGTGGATCTTCCAATGCTCTGGAAGTCTCAATCGGACTGAGACATCATTTATTACCTGCAACACCTGAAAAGGACCATAATATCGAAAGGATAGCTTGAAGTAGATGCGCTTTTTGCCTACTTTGGTTTTTAACCGGGCTTTTTCAAATTTCAATAAGACCCATTGGCCTTCTTTCACTGCAAACGCCCTCCGTCTTTTATTTGCAGCTGCTCTTTGTTTCTCCTGTGCCTTTTGAATGGCTGCTCGAACCGTGGCATAAGCAGAGTCATAATCCTCCACGAATTGAACAGCGGCAAAGATTTTTCTCTTTTGTTTACATGAGTAGAGTTGGTATTGTCCGCACAGCCTCTTCCTTGGGATTGGGGCCCTATGTCATGAGTTTCTGCTTGGCTACTTTCCAGCACTTGAACCTGTTGAGCAATGTTTGCCAAGAGAGCACTCAACTCATGCAGGTTAGGAGGAGGGTCAGGTCCATTGGCTGCCATGATGACAAGATGACTCAATGAAGGAGAGACTCAACAAGAGAAAGCACAGAGTATAGGACCACTGCCTAAGCTCTGATACCAATGTAAACTAATCGGTGCTTTCTATCAATTCAGACAACGGATTTTGCAGAGGCATTTGAATGAGATGATTGCGAGTTGCCAAACACATATACTTAGTTTGCAATTAAGCTGGAATTAAGACTTATACAGCTTAAACACAAAGTGACATCATTGGAAAATGCAATATGATTGAGGGGCCAAGACGGCCCCCCCCCCTTATCCAGGCTCACTTTATTCTTGAAAATGGAGATACAAGACCAAGGTGCAATGCACCTTCCAAACTGATGAACTCAGTGAAAACCTAGGACCTAGCCTCAAGAGCATATGTGCAAGGTAGACAACAAAAAGGAGGACTTCAAGCTCAGGTTTCAACTCTTGGCTTGCCCAATCGACAAGGAAGAAGCCTGCAACAATCACCACTTACATCCAACATTAGAGACAAGCATTAGTTTCTAGAAAGATAGTAGAAACAACATGAAATAGTGCTGTAAATGAGATAAACTTGACAATACAGGCTCCCTTCATGACTTGACCCTTTTGTAGATGAATTCCTTGATGCCTCTGAAGCTACCTTGGGTGAGGAGAGTGTGGAAATGGGGCTGGAATGAGAACAGCTTAGAAAAACAGCCTGTAGGCTGGAGAGAGAAAGCTTTTATGGAGTGATAGCTGTAGAGAGAGAGTGCCAATGCTGATCCCAAGGGAGGGGATGTAAGAGAGGAGCTGCTGCTGTTCCAGAGGTGCACAGAAAGGCAGATTTCTGCAAGGGAAATGGGCTGGAACAGTAGAGAGAGAAATTCTGCAGTAGAGAGAGAAAGACTGCAGCAGGAGAGAGAAAGGGGCTGTGGCTGCTCCAGTCTAGGAGAAGGAGAGAGGATGCTGCTGCTGTTCCAGAAGAGCTGAGAGGGGGCAGATTTTTGGAGAGGAGGGGCTGGAACTGTAGAGAGAGAATGTGCTGTTGTAGAGAGAGAATGTGCTGCTGAGGTGAGAGAATGGATTGGGGAGAAGCTGGTTGCACCCAAGGAGCTGGAGAGATTCTGCTACATCATCCAAAAGGAGGGAGAAGAAAAGTGACGAATTTTTCATGTAGGGAATGAAGGGGAGAGGCCTTCTTTTATAGGCTCAGCCCCCCCCCCCCCCGGCCTAGAGTGGAAGGTGGACACTTGTCCCAGATTTTTGGTTGGCTGCAGTCCCAAAGAGGACAGCCCACAACCTGTCCCAAATCTACCAAATTTGGGGCCAAACACTTGGCCTGCATGCCCTGCCACTTGCCATGCATGCTGCCACATGTGTGGGACAGGTGGACTGACCTGCCAGCTCAGATTCCATGTGGAAGTCTGCCACGTGTCAGCTGCCACGTGTCACTCCCAAAAACCCTAAAATTTCAAAGTTGTCAAAATTCAATTCTGATCGCACCCACGGGTTCCTAACAGCTTAGACTATCTGTTGACATACTCTAAGGTCATAATTTAGCCATACTGAGCTCATTTGTTTGTCGTCTTATCTTGTATCTCCATTACTCTTGGCATGCTGCCAGGCCCACACCCAAAGCTCAGGGAACATTCTCTTGAATGGTTCCTAGGTCGGTATGCAATCTCTGCATTTGATTGGTCCCATGTTTGGGTACTCAGGTGGGGTGTGGTTTCCAGATGTCCCTCTCAAAGAGAGGCCATCACTCTTGTGGGTCACTAATGCCCATAACCCCAAGCAAGGGGGTCCACCCTCAAATGCTAGACCTAGTCCCCATTGTCCGTAACTGAACAGTAGGAAAACATTTCATTTCTTAATAAGCATGCTATTGAAAAACAAAAAGAAATAGTACCAAGCAAGTGGATACATGTTAAAGCAGGATGACAAAGGCTGTCACATGGGCAGCAGTCATGCCCTGGATTATAGAAAACTGTCTACAGCCAGCCATGGGCCCATGGTAAAGGGGAGGCAGGACAGCAAATTGGCAGCCAAATTAAGGGCTGCCGAAGGCCGGGAGCAGGTTGGTTGGAGTGGAAGGCTGTCACATGGCCAGCAGTCATGCCCTGGATTAGGGCTATTATACAGCTAGCCATGCACCCATGGTAAGGGCAAATGGGATGGAGCAAGACAGCAAATTGGCAGCCAATAAGAGCTGCCAAAGGCCTATTTATAAGCAGCACTGGGCGGCAGACTGCAGACAGCAATCTGGCCAGTCAGGAGGGGGTTGGCTCGAGGACGACCTGTCGGCAGTCTGTAGCAGCAGGTCAGGCTCACAGACAGAGTACAGCAGGCAGGGTTGGCCAAGTAGTCTGTGGGATCCGGTCGGCCAGAGCAGAGTTCTTCATTGCCCTCACCCTTGGCTGCACAGCAGGCAGCAAGAGGTCTAGGGATCAACTCAGTAATACTCTCTTGGCAAGCAGGTCTTCAGCAGGAAGAAGAGCTGCGAGGAGAGGTGTAGGAGCAGCATTTTAGCAGCCCACTAAAGCTCCATTGGATCACACCGGTTGACATACGTTGGAGGTTGTCCTACAAAAGTAGAAGGCAGCACACGGAGGTGCCTACAGCCCAAATCTGGGCAGCACACAGGCAGCAAGTGGAGGTACCGTGAGCACACCATTTTGTGTTAGGTTTTGCCTATTTTGTGCAATCTATTCTACATGATTTGGTTGTGCTACTCCATGTAAAGGATCCATGTACGTGTCTGTGATTTACTGAAGTATTACTTGCATGCACAAGAGACAGGGTGAGATTTGTTTCACGCTTTGTATTTGCCCTGGCTTAAAGTCTTCTGCTGCAGGGAATTAGCTACTGCAAGTGGCTCTCTATCTTCTGACATGCTACCAAAGATGAGGACGTAAAGTCAGGTACAGAAATCCTTGTGGATACTTGAAAGGAAGGTGATCTCAACTCAGGATCGCAAATTTGAGACCAAGTCCATCATCTGGAGGATATGTACCTTTGCAAGAAGGAAGGTGCCATATATCAATGAGATAAGTTTGCCTTTGTCAAGTAGGGATTACAGAATTTGTATAGCTGCATCTTTGGTGTTAGGTCTAATGAGTAAGCTTACTTGCTATCATTGGCATGTCGATGAGGTACAAGAGCGCAGAGTGTTCCATGTGGAAAGTGAACCAGGAACTTCATTCCAATGGCTTCATGGATGCCTTTTCCAAACTTTGGAGAGGGGAGCAAACTAGACGGAGGGACAATTACCCGATCTGGAAGGCGAGAGCTGCAGAGCCACATGGTGGCAAGGAAAGTGTGGAAGGTGACAACAGTAGGGGAGCTAATACAGTAGGGCAGAGTGGATGCCACAAGAAAGGTAATAAAACTTGCAATCCAAATGATGTGGAAGAATGGAAGGAAAAGGACACTGAGGTGTTGTCTATGATCATTAAAAGGACAGCAAATGTGGTGATCCCACACGTTCAGTTGGTGGAGACCTCCAAAGAAGCATGGGACATCTTGAAGTATCTGTACGAGACGAACAATCATCGCCAAGATCCATTTTCTGGAGTTTATCTAATGGCACCAATCTATTCTAAAGCTCATGTGTACAGATCCTCTTTAATATATGTACCCAAATGTTTGAATTGAACAATTTGATAGGGAAGCACATAGACAATACTTTTTGAAATGTGTAACACATTCTCTTGTCAAAATTAGCATCTTCAAATGATGTGATATCATCCGACACAGATGAGGACACACAATGAGGATAATTCCTTCGCATGATTTGTTTCTTAGCTCAACTCATTTTAAGTTCGAATTAATCTATTGATAGCTGAACACATGGACAATATTTTTTGAAATGTGTCAAAATTAGCCTCTTCAAACATAAAAACACGAGGACACGTGCAGTGTCCTGCAGAAAGGTACAATTAATATGAGAGTCAATACTCATGGAACACAGAGTTGTCTGACAAGTCAGGACCCAGCATCTGTGCAATTCTAGGAAAGCTCCTTGCTGTGTCCGCTTAGATGTTTGAGTGTCATTGCAAAATTGGATCCCTATCAGATCTAGGGAACAGCCTTCCTTTGTGACAGATTTGTGTCCCTCTGAGGCCTTGCCATCAGTGGCCTTTCCGATTTCTCAGGTACATAAAAACGTCAATGGTTTATAATTGGTTTGTCAAAAGTGCTGTAAGGTTGAGTGTGCAGGGTCATCTGTAAGATGCCAAGGTGTCCATGAAGTCTCTTTTTCACAACATTACAGTGAGCGCCAAAACTTAAGCAAACCTCTTGGAATGCAGAGAAATGGTTCCAAAGCCAAAATTGATAGCAAAACTTCATAGACGTGTCGATACTGTAGGGAACACTACAAGCTGGACGAGGACCCAGAAAGACCTGAGAACTTGTAAGAGCCAACGGAGCTGTATGGGGAGGGAGTGCTGTTCTGGATGCACAATAGATTCAGAAGTTGTGAACGATGCACGCTTCATCTGAACAGTGGCAAGACGAAAGAACAATGCAAATGGTCGCTCTTCTTCGATGCAGGTTGCCTTCTAGTCCTCCAACTCTCCTATTGTTTGGAGAAATAAATAATCGCCCTCTTGCTCTCTCTATTTTTTTGGGCACTTCTTAAGAAAAGAAAGCTTTACCTCTTAAAAAATGCTGACTTTAAGGACTTCCGAGCTTTAGATTCGAGTTTATTTACTTGCATCCTATCACTATTGCCTCTCTCTCTCTCTCTCTCTCTGTGGATGGGCGGTGATGGCTTCCAACAAACAGCGATGAAATTGCACACAACCAGGGGAAGAGCAGATAACAAACCTGCCATGGAGCGCGTTTAATCTAGGACAAGGCGGAAGGCAATGAGCCGAGAGCTGGAAACGACGTCGAGGAGCGTCAGGAGGAGCGGCAAGCTGCTGCTGGATTCCCAAACGGAGGGATTGGGGACCCATGAGAGCCATACTTCTAGGGAGGCCCTATTCTCAGGCAAAGAAGAGCACCAAAACTTGTTAAAACCAATGAGGGGGATGCAGAGAAGCAAATGGCAAATTGAGCAGGAGGATATGAATTGTTGTGAGAGCTGAAGTATGCAAGGCAAGCTGGCTATGGCGAAGGTATAGAGAGAGTAACACAAACCATAGCTGCCTAAGGACAAATAGACGAGTGATTGTTCTTGTTTTTTTTTTCGTATGGAATTGAAAACTAGCCTCTCCAAGTTTGATAACGCTTGTGAGGTCCCCTCATGCCACCTTGGGAATTGCAGGTCTGAGTTCACACACTTCATTTTGGTCACACCCCACCCAGTGTGGCCACTCAAGCCAGCAACTCCATGGACATTGCACCAAGAGGACAGTACAAACATCACGACTTCATTTTATTGCAAGAGCTCACTCGTGTCTGCTTGGTTCACGCTGTGTGAGTTACGATTAGTTGGCAGGGGTTCGAATCTTATTGTCTGCAGATTTTGAGCTTTGGGCAGATGATGGGCGAGGGGAAGTGGTTGCCCATGCTCATGGACAACCCGATTTTTGTTGCGGGTAAATCATGCCTCACCAAGTGACGGCCTTGCAAGCTAATGCCCTTTCTTGGCCATGGGCAGGTATTGGCACGTAACCGACATCGGAGGGGGCTAGAGTTCAATTCTAATGCCAATCCCAATTCAACACCACGCACATGGATACCCCATCCAAGTTTATTTATCTACCACAATGAGACTTGCATACTTCAAGTATTCTCCTCAGTTGATTAGATTCATGCAATTGCCTCTGCCATGCTTTTTCGAATAGGTAGGTGAGTCATTTCTCTTAACAAAAATAACGAAAAAAGGGGAACTCGTAGGAGATTCTCAAGAGGAACTTATCAAACTCAAATGCCTAGGTAAAATGCAAGAAGATGAATAGTATTTCATTCATCATAGATTAAATCACAACTGAGTTTATGTACGTTTCACACACAAGTTTATTGTAGTTGCATTGTTGCTAAACTAATAGTTTTGCATCTTAGTCGTAATTAACTATAGCTTTATCTCCCTATTTGAAACGACGCTATAGATGAGCATGCAACGATAAACTTCAAGAAAAATATAAACTCCTCATGATTTAGATGGACATAATCGCTGTCATGGTAGTAACACAATGTCCTTGAGGTCCTACTCCCCCTACAAATATTGAGGGTATTGACTTTTATTATTGGGTTGATGAACACCTAACCTTGGCAATTTAAAAAAAATTAAAGACAATGAATACATGAACAAGAGACTTGTCGAACTGTTTCTTAAATTGCAACTTCGGATTTGGACTTACAAGGGAGGGGGTGTAATGGACTCACATGGTGCATCATCATCCAATCTCAAATCACCCCACACCCAAAGCATACATCATATAAGAACTGGGTTAGATGTCAAAGCACACATTTGATGTTGTTAAAAAAGTATTAAGCAAGAGGAGATTAAAATTTAGACATAAGAAACACGATGGGTGGGTGGCGAAGTAACATGTTTAATGTAGACTACAAGCCTTTCCATGTGAGTGGCTTAAGGATGTCTTGAGTTTAGATCCCCTTTTGAATTAAATTATGAATATATCCATTTGATCTTGTATTGATTGGGCTATCTCCATCTCTTAACCTAAGAAATCAATTAAATTTATCCATTCAGAGGAAGCTGCGGCAGCCTAGTGGTAGGACTGCCAGCCTACCAGGGCGGCGGCGGCCCTCATGCAATTCCCAATGGGAGTAGATGCAAGGTGGCGTCCCCTCGATAGCCTCAACCATGTGTGTGAGTTAGGTGGGTGAGTTTTATTTTTTAGAAATATATATTTTTAAAAAATCACCATTGAAAAGGCCTTTTCAAGTATGTCCAACTTAGGTCAAGTTATGTGTATGGAATATATTGTTGAGTTTAAGAGTGGAAAGCTCATTTTTGTTATCAATATGGAAGAAGCTTAGTTAGTCAAAGAACACAATCTAGAGAAGTGGGGATCTGCATTATGAACAAATACTTAGTCTTTCAAGTTCAAGGGGAGAAGGAAGTTGAGCACAAGTTCTCATTGCAATATGAGAAAGACATATGGTGTCTTGCATTATTTGAGACTCCAAAAGAGTGCCATGAGATGTTGAAATAGGTTCTAGAGAGAACATGAATCCCATCAACTATTCGAAGAAAGAGGAGGTCAAACATTAATAGTGGATGGCCATGGAACATTTCAAGTTGAATGGCATCTTGCTAGTGATATAGGGAGGAGAGAAGGGGAATGGAGAAGAGGTGGGGAGAGGGAGGCGTGTCATGATCTATAAAACACCCCACCTACTTCGAAAGTATGTAAATTGCATTATGTGCATTATGGGTGAGGTTTATACAAAGAAATGTAGAAAGGGCATGTTGTGGTGCCTATGTAGGTAAATTAGAGCCATGGTCTTATCACACTTGTATAAGTCAATGTGCCATAGTAACCTCCTCATTGTCTTTAGCCACAATTTCTCTTCGAGATCTTGTCTTTCTAAGAACTATAAAAATAGATCCTCAAATGGTGAGCTAGAGATCAAGTTATCCATTTTGAAGGTTTTAGGTTCTAGAATTGTGTGAGAGATGTGTTTCTTTATGATCTTCTAGGTTTTTAATACAACAAATGCGAGAGAGATTTATTGATGAGACTTGTGAGTGTTATAAAGTCTTAAGAGGGGCTAAGAGACCTATGATATCTTTAGCAAGCATGATGTGCCTTTTCAAGCCTTAAGCTACAAAGTGTATTATTGGTTGAAATTGATGGTGAGACTTGTGTTTGTGGAGGTAAGTAATTGTTACTATGTAGCTAAGGCCATTTGAAGGCTTGAAATCTTAATTAAGTCAAAAGCCTTTGTAGAGTCTACATTTAGATTGGCAAAGCATTTGCCAAAACTTTATGTACGATCAATAGCTAATCATATAGACCAATGAACTTAGTAGAGAGCTTAATGCCAAGAGGCTCTAGCAATAAATAGCGGACAAAAGAGCAAGCGTTAGGGAAGTATATGCCAAAAGTTTAATTGTGCAATATATTGCTGTAAGGAATAGCCTTAAATGACCTACAAGATCTCAAGGCCATCCTTTATATATTGTGCAATATATTGTTGTAAGAGATAGCCTTAAAGGACATACAATAGCTCAAGGCCATCCTTTATAGCTAAAGAAACCCATGCAGCAAGATCTTACCAGACATTGAAGGGTTAGTCTAGCATTTCTCATGATGGATTAAATGCAATTCTTACTTTCAATACAAGAGGTGAAAGAATGTAAATCCTTAGGCAATCCACAAAGTTGACGAATCATAAGTAGGGATTGTAGAGGAACTTACAAAAGCTTAGCCAAAGGACCAAACCTCACAGCTTATTACAAAGGTGAAGGTGGCCTAGAAAGAAGGCAAATGGGTTGTCTATCAAAATGACAAGGCTTTGATCAAGGCCTATAAATCTCCCCTTAGTCTATATAATTGACATATGATCTTCTTTAGCTTTTCTTGTCTTATGGGTTATCAATTGTTTGGATTCAAATAATGTAATTGGAACTTCATTTATCTTTCTTCTCTTTAAGATGTAATACAAAAACGCTTTTTGCCCCCAAAAAAAATTCTCAAAGGCACTTATATAGCTCCTCAAGCCAAAACTACCAAGTTGATAAGCCTTAGCGAGGGTAACCTCAACAAGGATTATCCAAGCATGACTATCTTGTATAGCGATGTGGGCTTAGGTTCCTGACCACCCAAAGTGGAAAATCAAGGTTCAAGTCCACTAAAGGGAAGTAGAAAAAGGCTCATGTGGTAGAGCAAAGTCCAATTGTCAACAATTAGCTCCTAAAACATGGTCCAAGAGTTCCATAAGGAACTCTAGGTCTCAAGCAAAGCTCAAACATTCCAAAAAATTTTAAAACCTTTTAGTAACTTCATAATCTTGTTTAAACCTTTTTTATTTCTTAGTTTAGGAACCCAAGCCATACACAATCAATAGACTCCGTGTTCATGTTCCATTGCCAATAGGAAGTGCCAAATCTAATTTGATTCCAACATGGTTGCCAAATCTAATCTGATTCCAACAGGTTTGCCCAATCCACCAAGTCAAAACTCAATCTATTGACTAAAACATGTGCAATACTTTTCAGCTCAAAGATAGCCCATAGTAATGGGGGAAGAATATAAGGGGTGCCCCATCCAAGCATAGTTAGAAAAAACATGGAGTGAGAAAATAGGAAGTGAAAGTGAGAGGAGCAAGAGTAAGGCACAGAGACTACAAACCCTAAAAGTGTTGCATATTTATACTATTTCTGTGGTTAATGTAGTTGAGGAGATAACCACAAAAATAGTATAAATATGCAACACTTTTAGGGTTATAAAAGAGTGTCGAAGAGACAACCTACTCATTGAAATGCCTGGCTGATAGGCCTTGCCTATGTTGTCACTAGTATCTAAAAAGAGTGATGATTAAAAATATGTCCAATTAATCCAATACTAACGCTAACTAATACACACTTATGTGTGTTTTTCAAAATGCCTAAGTTGGCCACAATATCAATTTACAAGATTGTATCCCATCCCTTATGTAGGCCTCTTATGAAGCTAACAATGTACTTGAAAAAGAAGTCCATAAGTGGTACGAATGCATGCTAGCTCAGTAAATTGATACCTATTCAATCTACAATATTTTTCACTGAATTTACCTGGGGATATTTTCTGCATCCACGATAGATATTGAAAAATGTTATGAATATATCCAAAAGATGGTAAATTTAGACTACCTAATGTTAGGAGCAAGGTCATTTCCTTTGCCTCTTTGAAAATTTAGGGAAAAGGTGCATATGCCATTACTAATAATGATAAGGCCATTTAGGAAAAAAGTAAGCCAAAATTTGGTAAATATCTTACACATGGATTGTTTATTAACATCAATGCATAGTTAACATGCATCTTAGACTTGGATGCTCTATCTTGAAAAATATTACTAGAATTTCTATGGCATTCTCATATTTGGAATGAGATGTGTTAGAAAGGCAAATCTTGATAGGTCTATTTGCCGTGTTGTGGGTTGATAGAAGAGCAAATGGCAAAATTGCATGCATAGGTAGGCAAGTTGATGACCAGTGTATTAAGCTCCTTTTGTTCTTTAGAGTCTAATGATGGTGGCATGGTTTCCTTGACAGTGCAAAAGCCATGAATGAGCCATAAGTCTTCACCAACCTTTGGTTGTGTGAAAAATTCTAGATCAATATGTTGAGCCTATGTTGAGCCATGTCTCATTGTTATTGTAAGTATTTGTTTAGTTGTATTTGGTATGATATAATCTCCAACAAGACCTGTAGGTCCGAGGAGTTTACTATATTGGCATTAGTTCTTCTTTGGATTTTCATAGCAACTCTCTTGTTAGTTATCTTTTCCATTATCTACGTAATGATACTATTGTATGCATAGATTATGCATTTTCTTCAATGTATGGTATCCTCATGGTATCAAAGCTATGGTTGTAGATCCCTATTGGAATCCATGCACGAAGGGTTGGAAAAGCTTGAAACGATTAATGGAGCAAACTTTCCTACATGGTATCTTGGTGTGCATCTCTACTTGATGGAGAAGAGTCTCTAGGCAGTGTCATGGGTACTGAAAAGAAACCCATCAATAATCCGGGCATAGAGAAAATCCAATTGTGGAAGTCGAAGAATAAAAAAGCATTGGGCATACTTGGAAGAGATTTGGCTAGCAAGTATTACTATCATCTTGACTTGACAAAGCATGCATCAAAAAACTAGGTTATGATTGAAATTCATTTAGAGTTGAGGTTAACAAAATCTAAGTTTATGCTGAAGCAGGACTTCTTTGGGCTACACATATCTAACAAGGACAAGCTAGATAAGCACCTAAGCAAGTTTCACTCCATCACAAAGCAATTGTTTGATTTAGGTATATGAGTGGAAAAAGATGATTCAAAGGCACTATTACTATCAATTTTGCCATCAACATACGATGATATCATCAAGATCTTACAAGTAAGTGAAGATATTAGTGTGAATGAGATGATCTCTACTTTACTTGATGAAGGGAGGCATCACTGCACAACACCATTATTAGGACAAGAATGTGAATCTCTTAGTAAGAAGTTTTTGGTATGGGTAAAGGACCTAAGAAATAAGATTCAAGTGTCATTACTATGGAAAGCTTGGATATAAGAAGGAGCTGTTCTTCAAGAAGAAGAGTGATGAAAAAAAAGAACCATGCAAATTGTGTGATAAGCGAATTTGAGGGAGTCTTCATAAAAAAAGATACTTACACATTTGATGCAGAATATGCTTCACCCTATCTATACAATACTTTAGGCTTTTGGTTATGTTTCTTTTTGGCTTTAGTTATAATAGTTAGCCTTTCATTTTGGTTCCATGAACTGTCAATTTTTTGGTTAAATTCTCGTCATGGAATCCCCTTTGTGTGATGTAAGGGAGCTTTCTTTTGAGTGGTCGTACTCTTTTGGGCTGCTATTTTTACTTTGTTTTTTAAAACTCTTTCGGTTGAGTATTCAATATTTTGTTAGGGGTAAAATCATGTAGACAATGCATTGTGTTCCTCCCTATTTTTGGTTTGAGGGGGGTGTTAAAATGTCAAAACCTTGATAGGTTTAGTTGTGGTTAAGTCATGGGTTGATGGAAGAGCACATGGTAGAATTGTATGTAGAAGGAGGTAAGTTGGCAAGCATGTATTTGTCTTTTTTTGTTCTTTGGAGTGTGAAGATGGTGGCATAGTTTCCATGATAGTGCACAAGCCATGGGTCTTCACTAGCATTTCGTAGTGTGTAACCTTCTAGATCCATACTTTGAGCTATGACTAGTTGTTATCATAGTGTTTGTTTAGTTGTCTTTGATATGATGTAATCTCCAACAAGACCATAGGTTTGAGGATTTGATTATGCTTCTAGTAGTTCTTCTTGGAATATATTGTAGTTTCTAGTTTCATATCGACTCTCCTATTAGTTCGCTTTTCCATTATCTGAGTATGATATCATTGCATGCATAAATTACGAGTTTACTCTTGGAGTATGTGCTAGTTTTGGTTTGAATACAACTTTATATATGTTGGAGGTGCAAAGCCCTTGATATCATTTCCCATATCTTTAGATATATGGAGGATTAATCTCAAGAGTGCTAGAGATAAAATTTCAAGATATTTCTTCCATTTCTAACTCTAAATTTGCTTTGCATGATGCTAATGTTGATATGACTTTTGGAGTGACAATTTTGCTCTTATGTGTAAAGGATATGGTTCTATGGTCACGCTTATGGCCATGCTACTGTGATCATTTTGATAGATCTTCACAAATATTACATTACTAGGGTTTGACAATTCGACTATGGTTTCCTAGTGTTGGCTTTTCCTACTATGTATTAGCTATTATGTGGAATGAAGTGGCATCCTATTATTAAATATTATTTATGAACAAAGTGACATCCTATTATGTGCTTTTGGAAGAGAATCTTGTAATCTTTTCATGGATATTATCATTGCAAATTTTATTTGAGAATGAGATATTCGACCAACGTGGGTCATGCTCACCAAATTATTATTATTATTATTATTTTGGGCAAATTCACCAAATTATTAAGTTCGATAACAATAAATATGCTTTGAGATGGTTATTTGTGGTTCCAATTTGAGGTAATGTGATAGGTATCAAGACAATTCTAGACAGACATTATATCTAAACATAATGGGGATCATAGGTAAATGAAAAAGAGAGAGAAGAAAATAAACATATTTATGTTTAAGGGAAGGAGTAATAGTCATATCCTTGATACTCCATAAATACTAAATTAAATCTAGCTTATAAACTTGATTTTTAGAAATTAAATTATGCATTTGAAAAATTGTACAAATGATTGAAGTACTTAAATCAAGCTTACAGCCATGAGTTAAAACCCAGGGGCTTTGAGAATGATTGTAAAAGCATGGACTATAGGGTGGATGATTCTGGGTACTTGGATAAGTACCCATCAGTGAGTTAAAAATACCTTGATATTAGAATTCATTGATTTTATTTTTTACTTAACATGTGTGATCACAATATATGTATTTCAATAATGGTAAGATTTATACTATATTGTATGTGTGATCATATTCCATAATCTTTAGTGGTACTTCCCTAGACTTAAGAAGAAGACATGATTTTGTGTACGTACTTTAAGGTTTGCATATGCTCATAGGATGTTTGACTAGATGCGAGCATGATAGCCTTTTATTATTTTAAATGATATAATAATAATAATTATTATTATTTATTTTGACATATGATTCAATGAATTTGTTTTAGTGAATTAAACTAAATGTGATTTGGAGAAGCTTGAAGAAAATAGAAAACACAAGACTATCTAATTCTTTCTAAGCAAGAGGGGAAACATGACGATAGCTAGGATAAGCTTCCACCTTTAATAATTTATTTTTTACACAAGACTATCTAATTATTTCCAAGCAAGAGTGGAAACATCTAGGATAAGCTTCCACCTTTAATAATTTATTTTTTACACTTCATTTATGAGTGTCATTGAAAGACACTAAATAATATCTTAAAAGATGGTTATGGTAGATAATGTCTTGTATGTATTTTCTAGGCTAAACTACAAAAGATACATGCTAGATCATTATTAGCTACCAAGACATTACATTACCTATTTCAAACTTTTAAGAAATCACAAATTTGAAGTGTGATTAGAAAATTATTAGAACAATGAGGTACACATTTTCCTTTGCTAGTCATGGATGAATATTTGTTTTCTATTATTGTTCACTTTTAAGAGAAAGGTTCAAAGAATTGACCTTTGTGGTGTTGAGGAATTTGACAATAACAATGGTTAGGACTTGTGCCAAATAAACATGCTTGGACCAATATTAGCTATCAAGTAAAGTTTACCTATTTCAAAGGTATGAGAAATCACAACTTTGAAGTGTGATTAGACAATTGATATTTATTTCTTAACCATGGAATAAATATAGGTATTTACTATTGCTCCCATTATAAGAGAAAGATTCAAACAATTGTATTTGTCTTTGTTGACTTCTTAACATCATACTGGTATGTGGTGCTATGGATGTTTAGGAATTTAATAATAACAATCTTGACCTATACTAGATAATGGTAAATGAATTGTAGTATGGTGGTGCTGAGGTCCTTTCTGGCTCCACATGTATCATCGGCTATCATAACCTCATCTTTGCTAGTCTTCTTAGATTTTTTGACATCCTTCTCATGGATAGGGTAGTCATGAGAAGAATGAACCATAGTCCTACAAGCAAAGCTTGATGGTGCTTACATCACATATCCTAAGATTTGGTTTCTCATTTAATTTGAATTTCTTGGTACCTACAGAATGCTTGCTCCCACCCAAAAAATCCATAGAATCTCACCAATCCTTAGATTTGTCACTTCTTGATTCTTCCTCAAGCATGTGAGAACCTACATCATCAACCATGATTTCCATTGCATTACCAAGCATACTTACCAACATCTCATACTAAACTGGCAAGCTATTCAACAAAGTAGATACCCCCAATCCTTATAATTCGGGCTCCTTAGCCTACCATATCCATGATGCAAACCCTTTTCATTGCTCTCAACCCTAATTGTAGATCTCGTGGCCATTGGTCCCCCTACCACCCTTGCCAATGAACCTCTAACAGTGGCCGCCTGGGCACTTAATTTCCTACTATTGTAATATTCTTGGTCACCAGTAATTTGAATGTGGACTATTAAAACAAAATCAAGAAAAGAAGGAGCAATTTTGTTTCCAAAATGCCATGACTTCTCTTGCCTCTCAGCAAGTGAATTCGGTGCATATTGTGGCTCTAGATGAGCTAGATGGAAGGTTTATTGACGATGTTGCTGGGTCAACATCGTGACAAGGGCAATGAACATTCCACCAAGAGTTGCATTGCTAGAAGGAAATTTCATCAAGAAAGACAAAGAGACAGTCAAGTCATAGGCATAAGCAAAAGTTCATACCATAATTTTGAAGTGGGTCAAAGATATGTAGCCTTTGGTGGCCGCACTTCCAGAATATCAAAATCTACAAGATAAAAAGAATTCACTATTCGTAGGGACAATGAGTGTGTGCAATGATGTGGTAGTGCACACTGATAGGGTCATGATTTGATCTCAGATATAGGTTTCAAACTATGGGAAGCATTGAAGGATGCAAAGATCAATGATTCTAGCTCAATCTTAGGCCAACCTTCCGCCAACACCTATGCAAATAGCTCATGGCTCCAAAAGAATTGAATACACCAATCCCAAAGGAAATTACTTTGATAGAAGTAGCTCCCATGGTGTGTGATCTAGGCCTAATTGGCATGAGCCCAACTATATCGCTAGTAGTGCCCCTTCGATTGGACACCCCCGTATCAAGCACCCAAACTGTAGCCTACAGCCCGTAGACTTGACAATGAAAAAGTACCCTTGGTTGTTGAGCCACCTGTTGAGGATGGTGTAAATTGCATACAACTTAGTGTACAAGTCACTATATCATGTGCACTCCTCTCTCTCTACCTCTCCCACTTTCACTATCATGGTATCAAAGCACTAGGTGTTCCCACTCCCTTTATGAGTGTCAAGCCCTCCTTTCGTGAGGCATCCTCCATTGAGAGTGTTTCCATTTGAGAGAGAGTACAAGCCCTTGCTTCATCAAGGTGTAAGCCCTTGCTTTGTTGAGACACGAGCCCTCTTCATGAGGCATCTTCATCATTTCTCAAGCTCTTCGTGTAGTGCTCCTTCTCCTCTCCGTTTCGGATTAGAAAGCTCAAGAATCCACTTCCTAGAGCTCGAGATGTGGTTCCTTGAGTTTGAGTTTTCAAGATTCATCCTTGTGTTCTATGTGTAAGGTTTAGTTCCCAGCTTAGTTTCTAAGGTTCAAAGTGAGGTTCCATTCCTCCAGCAAGCGCCGCCTTCAACCGTCTAGACAAAATGCAACAGCACCCGTCTCTTCGTCGACTCAGCTATGTAGCTATGCCACGTCCTCAACTTCAGAGATGCCCTTCTTTAATGCTGCCATTGACCACAAATGCCACCTCCTACAACAAGCTATCTTCAACACCTCATTGAGGCTCCAAGCCATGATGTCATCGACCATTCAAAAGATACATCGCCAACTTTGAGCACGACAGACTCTCAGCAAAACTAAGGCCCGACTTCAACTCAGCGACAGCCAACCATTCCTTGGCAAAGAGAGCAATAAGCATAGCCCGGCACAAGGCAACTTCAATAACTCATGACCTCCACGCAAGACTATGCCATCTCTGATGAGATCCACCAACAAGCCTAGCCTCAATGCCCATGACAACTATCGCTGAGCATAGCCAATGGACTACAAAACATTTCAAAATTCCTCTAAGCCATGCTTGCACAACATCATGAGCTAGCCCCTGTCCAGATTTGAAGTGAAATGGTCCACCAGGGAGGGAGAAACAGACAAAAAACCAGTCGACAATCAAGCTCCTGGCTATGGCGACCTGACATGGCATTTCGCCTTTCCTCTTCAGTGGCTCTTCTCTGGTATACCAGCTTTATTTCTACCTAAAAATCCCTCTTTTCTTTGCTTTGAAGAGTGAGATACAAGCCCTCCAAGATCACGCCTCTGTTTTGGACAGTTTTGACAATGTTGTGAGTTTGGTGCTACATTAGATGCTACTTTGGCATTTGTGATGTTTTAAAGTGTTGAATAGCATCATACAATTGTGGCTACAACTTTCCTTTAGGTTGCTATACCTGGATTTGCTTGGAATACTTTCATTTAGCCACCTCTATGAAGCATGCAAGTTGAAGTATCATTTTCATTATGATTTTTATGGAATTGGGTTACAAGTCTTTGCTACACTAAATGCTTGTACTTTGAAGCTTTTCAACTTTTTCTAGCCTTGTAAGAGAGTAGACACTGCCCATTTGGGTAAGACCCTCTCATGGCTACCTTCTTGAATATTGATAAGTTCAATGGTAAAGGCTTTCACACATGGCAGATGAAAGTTAAGTTTGCATTGATGAGGCAAAACCTCTGGGGGCTTGTCAAACCTGCTTCAACTTCTTCTTCAACAGCCTCTAATGCTAGAGAATCCTCAGCTCCTACACGCCTTGCACGAGATCCTGCTAGAGAGGAGAAAACCTATGGCATTATTGCTCTTGGCTTAGGAGTGTGAAGATAGTGGGAGAGAGGGAAGGAGTCTCACTTGAGGCTTTCTCACAATCACAATGGGGGAATACACACAATGGTGGAGGCTGAAAACAGTTTTCCTCTTCTTAGTTGTGAGAGCCAAAAGAACTCTAGTACAAAGAAAATAGAAGAACCCTATATGTGGGTCTCAAACCAAACTCAACTAACTAAGGTGGCATACTAACTGAGCCACAAACTAGAGTAGATAAGGATAGCTGTCATCCAGCTATTATTCGTGGGCGGTGTACCAACCGCATCTCTAGCTAACAAGTCGGTTAACAAGTCGGTGACATAAATACACAACGGTCACGCTGGCATATCGCGAGTGGAGCTCGATATCTCAATACTCCCCCTCGAACTCAATCCCAATTCCTGCACACCAAGCAGGTCTCTGAACTTGCGCAGCTTCTCTGTGCCCAATGCTTTCGTGAATATGTCAGCTACCTGATCCTCTGTGCTGACATAAACTAGATCAATAAGACCTAGTAAAACCTTCTCCCGCACATAGTGATAATGCACCTCAATGTGCTTTGTTCTAGCATGAAAGACTGGGTTCTTTGCCAAGTGTATGCTGCTCATGTTGTCACAATAAATGACAACTGGCCCATCTGTAGACTGATGCATATCATAGAGTAGCTTATGCAACCAAGCTACCTCACATGCAGCCATTGCTGCACCCCTGTACTCAGCCTCTGTGCTCGACAAGGCAACTGTAGGCTGTTTCTTGCTGCTCCAAGTAACTGCAGCACTCCCAAAAGAGAACACATATCCACTGGTAGATCGTCTATCAGGAATACTACCAGCCCAATCAGCATCAGTGTATCCATGCAACTGTATCTAAACCCCAACCGCATAAAATAGTCCATACTGCAATGTGGACTTCACATACCTGAGTATGCGTCTAGCCGCATCCAAATGCAGTTTCCTTGGAGCCTGCATAAACTGACTTACCAACCCAACAGCATAGCTCAAATCTGGCCTGGTAATAGTCATGTAAATCAAACTTCCTACTATGCGTCTGTACATAGTAGGGTCTTCCAGAAGCTCACCTGCATTTTCGCTCAGCTTTACATTCTGCTCCAAAGGAACTGAAATAGGCTTACAGCCTGTCATCCCATATTTGGACAGCATGTCCAACCCATACTGCCTCTGCAAGAGCTGTATCCCACTTGGTGATCTAATCACCTCAATGCCCAAGAAATAACACAGCTCTCCCAAATCCTTCATCTCAAACTTCTGCCTCAATAGCATTTTCACATGAAGGATATCTTCATCACTATCACCTGTGATGATCAAATCATCAACATAAATGACCAGCAGCATAATCCCTTTCTCTGTTTTTCTCACATAGAGTGAGAAATCTACCTTGGAAATCTGAAAGCCAATAGTGACAAGATACTGTCCTATCTTGTCAGACCATGCTCTAGGTGCTTGCTTCAAGCCATACAAGGCTTTCTTCAACCTGCAAACAAACTCAGGATGAATAGCATGAACATAACCTGCTAGCTGCTCCATAAAGACCTCTTCTTGCAAATCACCATGCAAGAAGGCATTCTTTACATCCATCTGATGTAAAGACCATCCCTTTGATGCAGCCATAGCAATGACTGCTCTTACGATTGCCATCCTTGCAACCGGGCTAAAAGTTTCTTCATAATCAATGCCATATGTCTGTGCATACCCCTTGACAACTAATCTTGCCTTGTATCTATTCACAGAACCATCTGCATTGTGCTTGATCTTATAAACCCACTTACAGCCAATTGCATTCTTGCCTTTATGCAAAGGCACCAATTCCCATGTAGCATTAGCATCCAAGGCATCCATTTCTTCATCCATGGCTTTCTCCCATTTTTCATTTCCCATGGCTTGCTCAAAAGAAGTGGGTTTTGGTTCCTGTATCACTTTGACCATATAGGCATAGTGAATGGCTATAAATCCATCATATTTCAGCCTATCCACAGGATACCTAACCCTGGTAGACCTGCACAAAATAGGCTCACTTCCAGGTGCTCTCAAAACATCCCTGGTCTTCCTTACTCCAGGTGTAACAACAGAAGGAATACCCAACTCATCATCAATGCTCTGCTCTGAGCCACTGGATTCACCATCCACATAAGAGTGACCTGCATTCACATCAAACATGGGCTGATCTACCTTCTCTTTTCCTTTTCGTGATACCTATGTACCACTCTCTGCATTGCTTTAAGGAGATTCTCCTGATCTCAATCTGCCTGTCCATGGCGAAGTATGTGAACCACTGCTAGAGGACACTCCAGGTCCACTGATATTTTGTGATTGCTGCTGTGAATTCTGTGCAGCATTACCATTTTGTGCATCTACATCAATCATCACATTTACTGGTTTATACCAGCTGCTCATCTCATAAAAAACAACATCTCTGCTCACTGTGAACTTTCGTGTAGAAGGGTTATAGCATCTATACCCTTTTTGCTACAGAGAATAACCAATAAAGACGCACTTTTCAGCTTTTGGATCCAACTTGGACCTCAACTCATCTGGCACATGGACATAGGCAATGCAACCAAAAATTTTCAAATGAGAAATATCTGGTTTCCTACCAGTATACATCTCCTCTGGTGTCATGCCATGTATTGCTGCAGTGGGAGTCCTGTTCATTATATACACTGCTGTAGCAATTGCTTCAGCCAATAATAATCTGGTAGATCTTTTTCATTTAGCATAGCCCGAGATACCTCTCCAATATGCCTGTTTTTCCTTTCTGCAATTCCATTTTGCTGTGGGGTATGACTGCATGAATATTGCTGCTTTATACCATGCTCCTGCAAGAACCTTGCAAACTCATTTGAGAGGTACTCTCCCCCTCCATCTGACCTTAGGCATTTTATTTGCAGGCCTGTTTCTTTTTCAACCATTGCTTTGAAAGCTTTGAAGTGCCCAAACACTTCACTTTTCTTTTTCATAAAATACACCCAAAGTTTTCTGCTGAAGTCATCAATAAATGTGACAAAATAGTGACAGCCACCAATAGATGCAGCTTTAGTAGTCCACACATCAGAGTGGATTAATTCCAATGGCTTTTTACTCTCTTGAGCATGCTTAGGAAAAGGTTTCCTTGCCTGTTTCCCAAATTGACAGGCTTCACAAACCTTGTGCATTTCTGCAACCTTGAATTTAGGCAATCCTGCAACAATATTTTGGGCTTGCATTGATTTAAGTCGCTGTATATTAACATGACCAATGTGTTTGTGCCAAATATCAATTTCTGCAACTACACCGGTCCCATGTGCAAACATTGCTGCACTCAATTCAGGCATGTCTGCATCCAACGTAAACATCCTGCCCTTCTTCTTTCCTTTTGCTATCAAGCGACCATTATTTTTCATATCCTCAACAAAGCATCCATGAGGATTAAATCTGACCTGCAAGCCCTGCTCAACCATCTGACCAACAGAAACCAAGTTCTTGGTGATGTTCGGGACATGAAATACATCAGACAAGTATTTCTTTTTCCCATCCTGCATAGACAAAGGAATTTTGCCAATCTGCACAATAGGATGTGCAGTATCATCACCAGTCTCCACAAATCCTGGTTTTTCCATTTTCCTTGCATCCTGCATCCATTCAGCATGACCTGTCATGTGGTTTGACGCACCTGAGTCAACATACCACACATCATTGCTTTCTTCTGCACTTGTCACAGAATTTATCATATGCTGCACCATAAACAAATGCTCATTTCTGTCATCACCCTGTCTACTAGAGGATGCATAATTGCCTTGCTGCAATTTTCCATTCATAATGTCATTCTGCTTTTTGTAGCAGTCTTTAGCCATATGCCCCATCTTACCACAGTAGTAGCATTCAACATTGCTGTTTGCATTTTAGCCTCTCTGCCATCCACCACGGCCTCTTTGGCTCCCCCTGCCTCTAGAGTACCACGTCCTCCTGCATAGGACTGGTTTTCTTGCATTTGCTGCATATTCTAATTTCTACCACGGCCTGCAGATCGGCCTCCTCTACCTCTGCCTCTACCTCTGCCAGCATTTGAGTAGAAGACAGCTTCTTTTGAAGTTCCTGCTGAAGAAGATGCACCACCATTTCTCTGCTCTTCAGAAATTAGAAGAGCAATCAACTCCTCAAAATCAGGAAATTTTTCATGGACGGCAATGGATGTTCGGAACTGTGCATAATCCTTTCCTAGACCATTCAAGGTCACAGAAACTAAATCGTCATCATCCACTGGCGACCCAATGGAAGCAAGTGCATCCGCAATTTTCTTCACCTTCATGTGGTAGTCATTGATGCTCATATTTTCTCTCTGCACATTGTGCAGCTCCTGCTTGAGCTGCATTTTCCTGGCCTGCGTATTTGTGCTGTACATTTTAGCCAACATATCCCATGCCACCTTTGGCATACTTGCATCCTGAATATGCACAATCATGGAGTCTGAAATACTGATAGACAGCCAGTACATAACTTTCCTGGCTCTCTCATGCCATCCTTTGAATGCTTGCATTTCCTGTTGATTGGGAACATTAGGAAGAATAGGTTCTTCTTCATTTCCTGTAATGAACTCCCAATAGCCTTTTCCCATCAAGAAATTCGTCATTCTAAACTTCCATGCCTGGAAGTTGTTCTTGTCAAGCTTTTCAGTGACAATCTGTGAAAGAGAATCAGATGCCATTACAGAACACTGCAAAATATCCTGTCACTGCAAAGAACACAGCTTTTGCCTCATACGGGCATCTCTGCAAAACTGACGAAAGTGGTATTTCACCACACAGTCACTTCCTAGTGACGATTTTGCATCAACAGGCAACAAGCATGAATCTGCAACTCCCAAAATCTCTGCACACAGGCATATGATGCAATTTCTGCGGCAACTTTTCACCGACTAGCCGAGTAGTGGTCGCACAGCAAAAATAGGGCCTTTTTCTGAGTGCCTGCGGAGAACTTCCGCCTCCAAAATGGGCCCCAAAATGACCTCGAATCCGGCTGTGCTACCTGTAGAGATTTGCTCCCAAACTCAAAAAAGGAAAGCAACACTTGTCCTCTTACCAGGACACTGCGAACTTGGTTTGCTTTCTTGAGCTCCTTACCACGAACAAGGCTCTGATACCATGTGAAGATAGTGGGAGAGAGGGAAGGAGTCTCACTTGAGGCTTTCTCACAATCACAATGGGGGAATACACACAATGGTGGAGGCTGAAAACAGTTTTCCTCTTCTTAGTTGTGAGAGCCAAAAGAATTCTAGTACAAAGAAAATAGAAGAACCCTATATGTGGGTCTCAAACCAAACTCAACTAACTAAGGTGGCATACTAACTGAGCCACAAACTAGAGTAGATAAGGATAGCTGTCATCCAGCTATAATTCATGGGTGGTGTACCAACCGCATCTCCAGCTAACAAGTCGGTGACATAAATACACAACGGTCACCCTAGCATATCGCGAGTGGAGCTCGATATCTCAACAAGGAGATGACTATATTCATCACATTTTTGATTTGGAGTCTCCTTCTGAAGCTTGGTAGAAGCTTGATATTATTTTTGGTGCTAGCTCTCACATCTCAAAATTGTCACTTAAAATTGCTTTCTTTGAATTGAAGATGGCTAGTGGCACTCCCTTGGCTACCTATGTCAATCACATGCGGAGTCTCATGACTCAACTTGCTTCTATCAACCCTCCAATCACTACAGATGATGCAATGGCAGTATTGCTCAAAAGTATGCCTGAAGATTATGATCATGTTGTTACCACATTGAAAAATCTTCCTAATCCTACTCTTGAAGGTCTTATTACTGCTCTTCAAGAAGAAGAAAGGCACAAGGAACTCCGGAGAGGCAATGACACAGCCTATGCCATAAAAACTCAAATGGGCAAGTTTCAACCTTGCAAACATTGTGGGAAGACTAATCACCTCTCAAAAGATTGCTTCAAGATCAATCCTTGCAAATATTGTGGCAAAAACAATCACCATGAAAAGTTTTGCAAGGCAAAAAAGGAAGCAACTACAAAACCAGAAACTGCCAATTTACTTTCAGTTGATGTGCCTCCACAAGATAAGGTCTCCTATGATGATTATGCTTTTTGAACCATCTCCATGTATGCTCTAGATCTCTCTTTTATGTTGAGTCAAGGTACTATGCCTGGATAGTCCTCCAAAATGAATGGAATAAACTATTGTGTGTTGGGATATCTCAAGGTGTATGCCTCAGGCACACCTTGGTTTCTATGTGTGAGTGCTAGAGGCACAGTTAGGTGCCCACAAGCATAGTTAGGTGGTGGAGAGCCACATAGGATGATTGAGAGAATCTAGGAGTAGATTGAGGAGATGATTGTGGAGCTCTGAAGTCATCAATGATGTCAGTGAGCATGTATGAGGTGCCTACTTAAGGACCTCACTCTTCTTCATTCCATAATGCAAGTACTCTGAGATTGTGTCCACTCTTTCCTTTCCTTTCAGCTTACCAACATGGTATGAGAGCCCTTTGATCCCCCTTGAGCCCATTTCTGCCACATCATCATCTTCTTCTTCATCTTCTTCTTCTCCATTTTCCTCTTTCTTCCCAAAATCTTTGAGAGCTTGGTTCTCCATCTACAAACGACCATTGCCCAAACCCTCTGAGCTGGAAACTCCTCTAGTATGGGCAAACTTCCACCTGCAAGCAATTGAAGAAAAAACGTCTATGGTGGCTGCCATTCCCCAAACAGTGCATTTTTTACCATTTCTTCTATTGCTCAATACTCCCTACCTGCTCTGCCATTGCCTGAGCCCTCTTAAGAGTAGATGGGCGACCTCAAGATGAAGATTTTGAGCCATTTTTTAGCTCATTTGGTTCAGTAACAAGGGAGAAATCGTCAAAACTCAGGTTCAGCCTGTAGCAACTCCCCTGGCAAAAGTGCGCACCATTTCATCCAACCTCTGTGCTGGACCCTCTCTGGTATATGAGCTTTCTTTTGCTTTAGAAAGCCCTCTTTTCCTTGCTTTAAGAGTGAGCTGCAAGCCCTCCAAGTTCAGCCTTTTGGTTTTGACAGTTTTGGACAAGTTTTTGAAGATGATGCTACATAAAATGCTACTCTAGCATTTCTGGTTTTTTGAATCTTTCAATAACTTCAGTACAAGTGTGGCTTCAGTTTTGTTTTGAATTGCTAGACCTGGTTTTGATTGGAAAGTATTCATTTTAGCCACTTCTATGAAGCATGTAAGAAGAAGCATCATTGATTGAATATTGGTCACTAGTCTTTGCTACATAAAGTGCTCATATTTTGGAAGTCTTTCATTTATTTTTTGCCTTGTAAGAGAGATAGACACTGCCCAATATCTGGGTTAGACCCTCTCATGGCTACCCTATTGAATCTAGAGAAGTTCAATGGAAAGGGCTTCCACACATGGCAGATGAAGGTGAAATTTGCATTGATGAGGGAGAACTTATGGGGACTTGTCAAACCTACTCCTACCGCTTCTTCTACAGCCTCCAATGTTGGAGAATCCTCAACTCCGACACAACCGGCAAGGGATCCAGCTAGAGAAGAAAAAGCATATGGTATCATTGCTCTTGCTTTAGGAGATGATTATATTCACCATATCTCTGATTTGGAGTCTCCTTCAGAAGCTTGGCAGAAGCTTGACATGATTTTTGGTGCTAGCTCTCACATCTCTAAACTATCACTTAAAATCTCTTTCTTTGAATTGAAGATGGCTAGTGGTACTACTTTGGCAGCTCATGTCAACTATATGCGGAGTCTTATGACTCAGCTTGCTTCTATCAACTCTCCTA
This sequence comes from Dipteris shenzhenensis, assembly GCF_047967505.1. NCBI lineage: Eukaryota > Viridiplantae > Streptophyta > Polypodiopsida > Gleicheniales > Dipteridaceae > Dipteris > Dipteris shenzhenensis. The sequence goes on along the minus strand of NC_141601.1, from coordinate 42,635,502 downwards.
TTACTCCAGATGATGCTATGGCAGTGTTACTTAAGAGTATGCCTGAAGAATATGATCACATAGTTACCACTTTGAAAAATCTTCCGAATCCTAATCTTGAAGGTATTATCTCTGCCCTCCAAGAAGAAGAAAGGCATATCGAGCTCAAGAAAGGCAATGACACTGTTTATGCTGTAAAAGTCCAAAAGGGCAAATATACCCCTTGCAATCACTGTGGAAAGACAAATCACCTTTCAAAGGACTGCTTTAAAATTAATCCATGCAAGCACTATGGCAAGAACAACCATAATGAGAAGTTTTGCAGAGCCAAAGAAAAGACAGAAAATGCAAATCTACTTTCAGTTGATGAGCCTCCACAAGATGAAGATTATGCATTTTAAAACATCTCTATGTATGCTCCAGATCTCTCTTTTTATGTCAAGGTACTCAGCCTGGATAGTCCTCCAAAATGAATGAAATAAACTATTGTGTTTTTGTGTGTTTTGTAAACACCTCTGGTCACCTTATGATGTAGGCCATGTGTATGTTTTGCTCCATGGTACCTCCTACAGACATTGTGTGCATGTACATGCAGGGGAGATAACCATTGGAAGGTCTTTTTGTATCCTTCTTGTTTACCTTACACCCAAGGGGACCCTTGCTAGCATGAGAACCTAGCCATAGATTTATCCTTGACCACCATGAGATTTGCATGAGAAACTATGAGACTAGATGTATCCTTGACATAGCCTGAGGCATTCCCTTGAGGGGGGGTTTGTTGGGATATCTCAAGGTGTATGCCTCAGGCACACCTTGGTTTCTATGTGTGAGTGCTAGAGGCACAGTTAGGTGCCCACAAGCATAGTTAGGTGGTGGAGAGCCACATAGGATGATTGAGAGAATCTAGGAGTAGATTGAGGAGATGATTGTGGAGCTTTGAAGTCATCAGTGATGTCAATGAGCATGTATGAGGTGCCTACTTAAGGACCTCACTCTTCTTCATTCCATAATGCAAGTATTCTGAGATTGTGTCCACTCTTTCCTTTCCTTTCAGCTTACCAACATTGTGTTCTTTGTAAACACCTCTGGTCAGCATATGATGTAGGCCATGTGTATATGTTTTGCTCCATGGTACCTCCTACAGACATTGTGTGCATGTACATGTAGGGGAGATAACCATTGGAAGGTCTTATGTATCCCTTTGTTTACTTCACACCCTTGGAAACCCTTGCTAGCATGAGATCCTAGCCATAGATTTATCCTTGACCACCATGAGATGGCATGAGAAACTATGAGACTAGATGTATCCTTGACATAGCTTGAGGCATTCCCTTGAGGGGGGTTTGATGGGATATCTCAAGGTGTATGCCCCAGGCACACCTTAGGTTCTATGTGTGTGTGCTAGAGGCACAGTTAGGTGCCCATAAGCATTGTTAGGTGGTGGTAGATGCCACATAGACTGATTGAGAGATTCTAGGAGCTAATTGAGGAGATGATTGAGGAGATGATTGTGGAGCTTGGTGGCTCATGTAGAGGTGCCTACATATGGACCTCACCTTTCTTCATTCCATAAGCAAGAATTCTCTTGTTTTGTGTTTAGCTTCATGCTTTCCTTTTAGTTATTCAACACTCTCCTCAAGCTTACTCCTTCCATCTTGCTCGCAGCTTTACAACCAAACCCTTCTTCCACTTTGCTCTCATTACCTTCCTCCTCTCCTCAAGCTTACTCCTTCCATCTTGCCCGCAACCTTAGAGCCAAACACTTCTTGCTCTCATTACCTTCCTCCTCTCCTCAAATTTACTTTTTCCATCTTGCCCACAGCCTTACTTGTACTCCCATTTTTATTCTTGCACTCATCTCATAGCCTTACTCTCAAACTCTTCTTCCATCTCGCCTTACTCCCTCACACTCTCTTGTTCCTGTGGTCCATATTTCTGTAGCTTAAACCTCCATGGATCTTTTTGAAGTCATCGATTCCATGGAGCAAGCCATTAGCACCAACAAACACTGGATCACTGTTGTTGAGAATGAGGCGAAGAGGTAGTAGAGAAAGAGACAGTGAGCTCCATTAACCCAGTACGAGAAGGATGAGTTTGCTTGTCAAAAGATCTTAGAGAAGGAGGAGAGAGGAAAAATAAGTAGGTCTACTAGCGAAATAGAAAGATTACATTCATATAGGAGAGAGCTAACAAACTTTCTAAGTGAGATTCATTAAGTGTCACTATATAGCGACTTTAGGCAAGTGTTGCTATATAGCGACGTTTAAAGAGTGTCGCTATATAGCGACACTTATTAGACTTGTAAATGGTCACTATATAGCGATACTTATTAGACTTGTGAATGGTCATTATATAGCACACTGAGACAGTTTCCTATAGCGACGTTTTACAGAGAGTGTTTTTTCCCATACCGACTTTAAAAGATAGTTTTTCCCAATGATAAAATTTTTTTCCTTTTCATACATGTTTGAACCTTTGAGAGAATAAAAGTACAAGAGCATGTACATCAAGCCTTTGAAGCTCATATATTCATGTCCAAGTTTGAGATAAAAAAAATCAATGAAGAGCATTTACATCAATAGCTTTGAGCCAAGTCTAACGTGCCAAACAAGTCTATCTCTAACTCTATACCGAGTTGATCTTCTATATCATCATCGTACTCTAGCATCGTAAGTTCACCTAAGACTTGATCATCTTCTTCAATAAAGTATGGTGATTCTTGATGATCATCATCCAATATCATGATCTTCATCTTCCTCTTGTACGATGTCATTATGCGCATCACTACTACACACGGATCCTATTGCAATGTTTAAGTACTGATGTTTAGCGTGCGCGGGATGCTAATCATCGGTATGGGAAGCGCATCCCGTAAAACATCACTATATAGTGACTTTAGGCAATGGTTGCTATATAGCAACGATTGCTAAAGTCACTATATAGTGATGTTTATCAGAAATGTAAGTGTCGCTATATAGCGACACTGAGATACTTTTTTATAGCGACGTTTTCCAGAGAGCTTTTTTACTCATATAGGCCTTAAAAGTTAGTTTTTCCCAATGACAAAATTTTTTAAATTTTCATACATGTTTGATCTTTTGAGAGAATAAAAGTATGAGAGCATGTACATCAAGCCTTTGAAGCTCATATATTCATGTCCAAGTTTGAGATGAAAAAAAATCAATGAAGAGCATTTACATCAACTATTTCATCTTGAGCCAAGTCTAACACACCAAACAAGTCTATCTCTAGCTCTATACCGAGCTGATCTCCTATATCATCATCGTACCATCATCGTACTCTAGCATCGTACGTTCACCTAAAAGTACTTGATCATCTTCTTCAATAAAGTGTGGTGATTCTTGATGATCGTTCTCTTCTTCCTCAATATCGTGATCTCCATCTTCCTCCCGTGCGATGTCATTATGCGCATCTTCCTCTTGGCTCATATTGTGATCTTCATCTTCTTCGCTAGATTCATCGGGATCAATTGGATCCGGCATTGGTAGTGGCATCTCCATATCCACATCTCTATCTTCAAAAATTTGCTTACTTCGTGGTGCAACTTGGATCACGTACCACCATCTTGGATCAGAACGATCCGGATGAAAAACCACCTATATTGAAGAAGGGTGCCAAATGTCGTCAATTATATATATGAAATTATGCTTAAGTACATGTATCAATGGATCTTTAAAAACAAAAGCTTCGATTAATTAAATCATTAGTATGCACCTCCTCACAATGCTCGGGAAGAACAAAAGTATCACTTTCATTAGTCCAATGTTTGGTGGAGTCTATTGCAAAGAAACCGCTACTATCTTTTCTCACTGTCACATGGGTACCATTGTAAATAGTTCTAAACCATTTTACATCAAGAATGAAATTACTAAATCGTCTGAAATCAACTTTATAGATTTCGCGTATGGTTCCACAATAATCCAACTATGAGGAGAGAAGATTGGTATCCAAAGCACTTGCTCGGCTATCTTGTGTGAAGTTAGCCACGACTCCACAATCATACGTGACTCTCTTTGAATCGATGCGTTCCACGCGAAAATGTCGTCCATATGACCATAATGCACTATACTTTTTGTACTGTAAAAGAGCATCATTAAAACAATGAAGTTGCATCTATTTTATAGCATATATTGCCACAAATAATTACTTAATTATGTCAAGAGGTAAGAAACTTACATGCATCATACATCTAGATGATAACTCTTACTCGCGCTCATTTATTGTCTCTCCATCGCGTTCGGCTTTATGTAGAGCCAGTTGTAGCCAATCAAGTGACATGCGAGTGGGGAGAAGAGCCAGATCTCGTGGATATGGTTGCGATCGCCTCTACATTACTCTAAATCTCGTCCTTGCATTTATTCTTTCTGCTTTGGCCACTTCATATCTCTCAATCCACTTCTGCATCTCAGGGCTATTGAGGATACAAAACTTATTTAATTTCTCCATTTGCTCTTCGGTCATCTTTCTTTCAATCCCTTTTCCTTGGGGAACCTCACCAACGATGCGAACATGTGCTGTATTCTTGCAATGATGGGAAAGTGTCTCAAGACCTTTACCAGTCTCTGCAAGTCATCTCTATATCATTGTTCCCCTTACTTCGGACAACTAGCCAAATCTCCATGCTTACGACGAAATAGAATACAATCATTACGGCAAGCATGGATGGTATCATAATCCATACCCACCGTTGTTAGCATCTTTTTCGCTTTATCTCTTGATGCGGGCATGGTATTTGGTGCAAGCAACATCTTCTGAAGCAACCTATCACAATTCAAACATACATAGGCTTTGAATAATGATGATTCGGTACACTAATCCATACATGATGATTCTCATAACAAACAATATCCAAATAATGAGTCATTAATGCAAGAGCTAACCCCATTAAGGCCGAGACACTTGTATCCGACCACCCATACTTTACTTGCAGATTCAAGATTGAGAGACAAGCACGTAGTTTAGACATCCTAGCACCCTCGTACAATTGTGTTGATTGCAACTCTCGCATTTTGACCTCAGACTCTGACATCACATGTACATGGGATGTAGTGCCCCTAAAAATAGAATCCATCATGTCGACCATACCCTCGTCATCATCCGGGAGACTATAGTCTTGCTCAAAGTGTGAAGGTATATGCGTACCCTCGTCAGCCTCCTCATCCTATTTTAAGATTTTGTGTAAATATAAGATCTTGTCTCAAGGTTTTGTACCATAATGGTATCCAATATTAACCGCGAACTTAAATAACTTTGACTTACTCATAATCCATCAACACGTGCAACACCAATGGTGGGTACTGGTTCAGGCTCCTCCCCATACATCCGCAAGTGGCGCATGATAATACGATGTTGATGTTGTACTTCTCGCTTGCAATAATGAGTGCAATGACAATATAACCTCTCCGTAAGCTACTTTGTGCTCCCGGGCATTGGCGCATCATCGGCCGAGCTTCCACTCGTCCCTTCCATCTGCACTTATAAAATCACAACATAAGTTGCAAGGAAATATATTAACAGTTGTAAAATAGCATCTATGAGCTTCTTTTTTAACTTTAAACATAAAGTGTCTTGAAACATCGCTATATAGCGACGTTTTGACCTATTCCATCGCTATATAGTGACGATTTGCTCTGTTCCATCGCTATATAGTGACACTTTTAAACAAAAGCATCACTATATAGTGACGCCGTGGGTTAAAACCCGAACCTCGTGATGCGCGGTGCTTTCTTTAGCAATCTCGAATCTCTATTGTAAGCAAAGCAATTTCTCCTCCCATCTATTTCTGATGACCTCCCACTCTATTCTCCACTCCTCACCACTACTCACCCCTCTCCTAACACTTGTGCTCCCTCTCCACCCTTCTCCCTCTTTGCTTTCATGAAAGGAAGTTTTTCAAGAAGGTGAGTCTCTTTGAACAATGTAGGTTCGTTTTTTGTGAGATTTCATTTTGTGAGTGTTGAAGCATGTTTCTCCTTCTATTGCTAAGGCTGTGTACTAGTTTTCATGAAGACAAAAAACGAGATTTTGTGAAAGAAAGAAGACTCACCTCTTCTAGTCTTTTTTGTATTTCTTCCTTCTCTTTCTCCTTGTCTCCTCAATCCAATCTCTTTGAGAAGTTGCTTCTTGAAACTCCTCCTTCCTCTAACTAGTTATTTGAAAAATTATATGTTTCCTCTCTTTTGTAGGGCCAGTCCACAAAACACCGAGTGGGACATACTATTCTAGGTAAGAAAGTGCTTCCTCTTTTTTCCATTTGTTATTTTTGTTATTTGCATTGGCCTGCAGCTAGTGCCTTAAGCGCTAGCTGCAGTGATGGTGTAGGAACCCTCTCTTTCCCTCTCTTCCCTCTTCTTTCCCTCTTCTCTCCTCTTCCGTCTCTTCTTTTTCCCCTCTTTCAATCTCTTTTCCCCTCTTCTTTTTCCCCCTTTTTCAATCTCTTTTTCCCTCCTTCTCTTCTCTTCTTTTTTTCATCTTTCAATCTCTTTTCCCCCCTCTTTCCCCTCGCTTATGTCTCTTTCTCCTATGCTCATGCATAAGCATAAGCATAAGCATAAGCATAAGCATGAGCATATGTCTCCTTCTCTTATGCTTATGCTTACGCATAAGAGAAGACACATAAGCATAAGCATGAGCATATGTCTCCTTCTCTTATGCTTCTGCTTATGCTTATGCATGAGCATCTGTCCCCTCTTATGCATAAGCATAAGCATAAGCATAAGAGAAGGAGACATATGCTCATGCTTATGCTTATGCATGAGCATAAGAGAAGGAGACATATGCTCTTGCATAAGCATGAGCATATGTCTCATTCTCTTATGCTTATGCTTATGCTTATGCATAAGAGGAGACATATGCTCATGCATAAGCATAAGCATAAGCATAAGAGAAGGAGACATATGCTCATGCTTATGCTTATGCTTATGCATGAGCATATGTCTCTTTTTCTCTCTTTCCTTTCCCTCTTCTTCTCTCTTTCCCCTCTTCCAATCTCTTTTCCTTTCCCTCTTCTTTGTCTTTTCCTCCCTCTTTTCCCCCCTCTTTCCCCTCTTTCATGCTCATGCTCTTATGCTCATGCATAAGCATAAGCATAAGAATGAGCATATGTCTCTTTCTCTTATGCTCATGCATGTCTCCTTCTCTTATGCTTATGCTTATGCTTATGCATAAGAGGAGACATATGCTCATGCATAAGCATAAGCATAAGCATAAGAGAAGTAGACATATGCTCATGCTTATGCTTATGCGTATGCATGAGCATATGTCTCTTTTTCTCTCTTTCGTTTCCCTCTTTTTCTCTCTTTCCCCTCTTCCAATCTCTTTTCCTTTCCCTCTTCTTCCTCTTTTCCTCCCTCTTTTCCCCCCTCTTTCCCCTCTTTCATGCTCATGCTCTTATGCTCATGCATAAGCATAAGCATAAGCATGAGCATATGTCTCTTTCTCTTATGCTCATGCATAAGCATAAGCATGAGCATATGTCTCCTTCTCTTATGCTTATGCTTATGCTTATGCATAAGAGAAGACATATGCTCATGCATAAGCATAAGCATAAGAGAAGGAGACATATGCTCATGCTTATGCTTAGCAGGGAGAGTAGTGGGGGATGCATGGCACAGTGATTTGGGAGGGGTGGTGGTGGGACGAGGATGATTCAGATGATTTACACGTGCCTCCGAGTGATGGTACGATCTTCTATGACATCACTTAGACAGGAGGCATCTTGATGGATGCACAGGGGAAGGACATCATGGCCTTCATGCGCTTTGTAATTGCTAACAATTACAAAGATTGCTTTATCCACTACAAAGACCAGCCAAAGAGGTTGGCTGATGAGACCCTCGCTGCTATTTGCTCTAGGTATCTTAACCCCCCGAATCTTCAGTTCACAGATAAATGGGCCAAGTCAAAGATTGTTACGATACTTGGCAATAAAAGATCTTCACTTAAGAGGCAGGCACTAGCGGAGCTTGCCAGGCTCAAGGGAGGTCAACCACCAAGGGGCTCACCCCACACCGCTCACAAGCGTGAGTGGAAGAAAGCAATGAAGTCAGCGAGGGAGGAACCTAGTCTATAGCACGTGGAGGCACGAAGGATCCAAATGGAGCAATATGGAAGCGTGCATTTTGGACCAGGGGGTGTTGAATCATGGGAGGCCCATTTTGTAAGTATCGATCTCAAATTATATTGATTATGTAGTTTATTAGGAGGTTGTTTCTTTGTACTAACCCCTCCGCAAATTGTGTCATCTTGCAGCTTGACATCGTGGGCAGATACCCTACTCTTGTCGAGACAGCCTACCACTACCACCATCGTAGAGGAGATACATGAAAGCACTTTTATAATGACGGGTTGATTACTGAGGAGCAGTATATTCGGGCTACTGGAGCATCCCCCGAGGTATTTGAAAGTAATTAAATAATGTCAATATTATAAGTAAAGATTTGATTTTTCATACATTGGTATATGTTGTCCCTTGTTTACAGGCCCTTGCACAAGAAGACGAGAAAGAAGACGAGGAAGGAGGCGGAGAAGGGAGCGCAGAAGGGAGCGTAGAAGGGAGCGCAGAAGGGAGCGTAGAAGGGAGCGAGGACGTGGAGAACTTAGATTAGTCGTAGAAGTAGTGCTAGCTACTCTTTTTTGTACTTAAAGCCACTGGCTTGGCTTCGTGCCTCTTGCATATACACTCCTCTTATTTTTGGTACTTGAAGCCACAGGTCGTGGCTTAACTTCGTGCTATATGTACATACAAGCACTTTTTGAGACCTGTAGGGATGTGAGTGTGCTGACTTGTCTACATCTCCCGAGTCAGCACACAATAAGACAGAGCACCTACAGACATGCACACAGATGCCTTTACTGAACTTTAAAAAAAACTTACGAGCACGTCTATTTGCATGTCTATTTGTGTGTCTAGAGACCCGCATCTATATAGCAGATAGACGCACGTATAGATGCGCATATAGATGCTCTGCTAGAAAATTTAAAAAACACATAGACACATCGTTAAATGCATGTATAGACGCATTTATAAACGGTCTTATAGATGCTTTTATAGATGCACAAATAGACGCTCCTCGAACAGGCAGACTCGTATATAGACGGTTTCATAGACGTGCTACATAATATTTTTTAAATTTACAGAATGCTTTGTATGTTGTGTATCTATGTAGCTACAGGAATCCCATTTTCACATTGTGTGATTCAATTCTTACAGCCAACCGCATTTTAATTAGCACTCTTGCAAGCACGTCTATAGCCGAGAATTACAATTCCAAATAAAACATTACAACTCCAAAACGTTTAGTTCACAAGGCATTAATTGATAGAACGTTGCACAAGAAAATTGAAAGAGAAAAAGAGGAAGAAGAGGGAAAGGAAAAGAGATTGGAAGAGTGGAAGGAGAGAAGAAGAGGGAAAGGAAAGAGGGAAAGAAGAGGGAGAAGAGGGAAAGAAGAGGGAAAGAAGAGGAAGAAGAGGGAATAGAGGAAGAAGAGGAAAAGAGGTAGAAGAGGGAAAGGAAAAGAGATTGGAAGAGGGGAAAGAGAGAAGAAGAGGAAAAGGAAAGAGGGAAAGAAGAGAGAAGAAGAGGGAAAAGAGGAAGAAGAGGAAAAGAGGAAGAACAGTTCGGCTAGAAAAGAGATTGGAAGAGGGGAAAGAGAGAAGAAGAGGGAAAGGAAAGAGGGAAAGGAAAGAGAGAAAAAGAGACATATGCTCATACATAAGCATGATCATATGTCTCCTTCTCTTATGCTTATGCTTATGCTTATCCGTGAGCATATGTCTCCTCTTATGCATAAGCATAAGAGAAGGAGACATATGTATGCTCATGCTTATGCTTATGCATGAGCATAAGAGAAAGAGAGATATGCTCATGCTCATGCTTATGCTTATGCTTATGCTTATGCATGAGCATAAGAGCATGAGCATGAAAGAGGGGAAAGAGGGGGGAAAAGAGGGAGGAAAAGAGGAAGAAGAGGGAATGTGGCATCTACCATTTGGGAGCATTTGAATGGGACACGAGATTCCGTAGGCATAAGGGAGGATCTATGTACCACAGGGAGGATGCATGAAGCTTGGCCACAAGAGGGACCAAATGGGCTTGTTTTTTTAACTCGTGCACTGTGGTGGTTATCAAAGCTAGAGATGGCAGCGGTGAAGTGCGCTATTACTACAATTCATACTCCCACTAGATGCATGAGGTGTTTGAAGGGGGCCTTTACAAAGAGCAAGAAAAGAGGTGTAGAGAAATTATATGGCTTGAAATCTCATGATTGGCACAAGATGCTCCAAGTAAGTATTTTATGTGAATAATATCTTTTTCCTTTCAAATTTGTGAGTGAAGAATTATAAGTAACTAATCAACCACCTCCTCGTGGGTTCAGTTCATACTACCGTGAAGGATTGTATTTACAAGATGGGCGAGCTTGTGAGGTACTTTACATGATACAAAATATGATGCGTATCAATGCTCCATGCAAGGTGTTCATATTGCTAATATGGTGCACTTTTTCATTTCTAGGTATGTGAGCTCAAAGGAAATAGATCCCACCATGCTTGAGAATGCTCAAGTTATGTCAGTGGAGGTGGTTTGTTTAGTGGAGCAGACATTTCCACGTTCTATTCTCACAAGCCAACTACATCTTATAGTGCATTTGGTGGATGAGATTGCTATATGCGGTACTATACATGCATGATGGTTGTTCTTCCTCGAGCGCTTCATGAAGACCTTGAAGGGCTTCGTGAGACAAAATGCAAGACCCCAAGGTAGCATGGCCGAGGGTTGGTTGGTACAAGAGTCACTTGTATATATTTTTGAGTTTCTTGTTGATGTGGATAGCTCTCTCCCACGACTATGGAGAGATGATGAAGACCTAAGGATGACCTCCAAGGGAAAGGACGCAACAAAGTAGTAGACACAGAGTTGCTTAATAATATCAACCTCTATTGCGTGCTTAATAGTGATGTGATGAAAAGATGGGTGACAAGGTACGAGGATGCAAAGGCAAGAAGACAAGAAGAAAGGGCCCTCTTTCGTACACACCACAGATCTCGTGTGCCATACCCTCAGTATCTAAGAGCACTTCCAAAGGATATTCATGTGGATTGGCTACTTGACAAAATGGAGAAAGCAGAGAAAGACGAGGGGATACATATCACAATGGAATAATGGGAGTATGCTAGGGGATGCATGAGCAAGGTCGGTATATAGAATGTTATGCATAAGTTAGGAGCTTTCAATAATCTAGATTGCTTATTTAATTGATGATAAGAGAAGCACACAAGATTGCGGCGTCATTGCTAGCTTTGAGGGAGCCAATGGAGCCATGGATGATTATTGTGGCATAATCCAAGATATTATTAAGCTTGACTTTCGACGCTTCTTTGTGTATGTTTTGGATGTAAAGTGGTTTAAGGACATGGTGGAAAGAGGCCCTAATGCAACAATCAAACGCCATGCAAGTGGCTTTGTAACTATTGACTCCACAAAGTTTTGGCAAAGTAGGAAGGACATAGTAGTACTGCCGCAACAATGTGAATAGGTACTGTGTACACATATAAAAATACTCGCTTTTAATTATTTGATACCTTCGATATAAGGAAAATAACATGATTGTATTTGTGTTTGAATTAGGTTGTCTATCAACCAATGGTGGATAATAATAGATAATGGCATGTCATACCTATTATGCCACGTTCCAAAGTGATGTATAGTACATTTACTAATATGGAGCGTATGGAGGATGATCATGGCCATGGAGGTGATGATCACCGTGATACGAGAGAGAAGGATGATCATGAGATAGGAGATACAGATATTGAGGCCATTACCCATGAGGACAAGCCTACCATTGTGATGTTGATTTCGATGAGCACATGAGTAGCACAAGTAGTAGTGGGTTGAATGTATTTGTAGATCTAAACACTTGTTTGGATTTTGAAGTAGATAGTTTGGCAAGGGTTGATCTCATTGAGGATGAGATTGAACCGTAGCCCATCATTGATATTGGCAAAACTATTTTACATATTGTCTCATTCTCCTCACCTCAATTAATTCTTGTATATGTGGGCTTGCAAAAAAGCATTGATGTTTTGGTTAAAATTATGTGCTTTGGTAATCATGGGCAATGTTTGGAAAGCAGTGATGTACACCAAAATCTCACTTTCTGTATTCTTTGTTTTGCATCTAAATACGCATCTAAATACACGTCTAATTCTTAGTGTAGACGTGCTAATAGATGTGCAAATAGACGCTCTGACAGACGTAGTATTAGACGGGTCCATATTTTCTCAGTGTAGACACACTAATAGACATGTCAATACATGTGCAAATAACCGACCTGTTAGATGCGCTATTAGACGCGCCCGTAATTTCTCTATTCAAGCAATGCCTATAGATGCGCCCGTTATTTTGCGCATCTATCAAGCATATCTATAGTTGCTTTGTGTTGTTGTGGCACAACATAAGTGACCCCTCCTACTCTTCCTTCCCTTATGATGGGCACGCCCAAGTGATGACCCCTCAGTCGAAGGAACTAGAGGGGATGGCTGGACAGTGGGTCCAGCCATCGGTGTAGGAGAGGGAGTTGTTAAGGTCCTCTGGGATAGAAGAGAGAAGAATCTCACTACCTCTGCATTGGTCATCTGTGCGACAAACTCATAGGGACTCTCGACAAAGCCATGGGCTGCTAGTAAAAGAGATTGAAAGAGGGGAAAAGAGCATAAGCATAAGAGAAGGAAGAGGGGAAAACAAATTGAACGAGGGGAAAAAGAAGAGAAGGAAGAGGGGAAAAGAGACCGAAAGAGGGGAAAAAGAAGAGAGGAAAAGAGCATAAGCATAAGAGAAGGAAGAGGGAAAAAGATCATAAGCATAAGAGAAAAAGAGCGAAAGCATAAGCTTGTGCTTATGCATGACACATATGAGCATATGCTCATGCATAAGCATAAGCATAAGCATAGACAAATACATATGCTTATGAAAAGAGGAGAAAAAGAGAGAAAAAAAGAGAGTGGAAAATAAGAGAAGGAAGAGGCGAAAAGAGATTGAAAGAAGGGAAAAAGAAGAGGGGAAAAGAGCATAAGCATAAGAGAAGGAAAAGCATATGCATAAGAGAAAAAGAGAGAAAGATTATGCTTATGCATGAGCATATGAGGGAAAGAGGGGGGGAAAGAGGGAGGAAAATAGGAAAAGAGGGGAAGAAGAGTGAATAAGAGAAGAGAGGGTTCCTATGCCCATTACTACATCTAGTGCTTAAGGTGTTAGATACAAGCCAATGCAAATAACGGAAATAACAAAAGGAAAAAAGAGGAAGCACTTTCTTACCTGAAAAAGTCCCAAACTGTGTTTCGTGGACTGGCCGTACAAAAAAGAGAAAACATACCATTTTTTCAGATAACTAGTTAGAGGAAGGAGGAGTTTGGAGAAGCAACTTTTCAAAGGGATTACAAACAATGAGAAAGCAGAAGCCTACAAACAAGGAGAAAGAGGAGGAAGAGAAATACCAAAAAGAGAAGAGGTGAGTCTTCTTTCTTTCACCAAATCTCGTTTTTTGTCCTTAACCTCTGAAAATCAAGCATAAAAATTAGCACATAGCCTTAGCAATACAAGGAGAAACATGCTTCAACACTCACAAAACAAAATCTCACAAAAAATGAATCTACATTGCTTAAAGAGACTCACCTTCTTGAAAACCTTCATTTCACACAAGCAAAGAGGGAGAAGGGTGGAGAGGGAGCACAACTGTTGGGAGAAGGGCTAGGTAGGGGTGAGGAGTGGGGAATAGAGAGGAGGAAAGTGAGGTCTTCGAATATAAGGTGGGAGGAGAGATTTTTATTTTCCCGCAATAGAGATGTGAAAGACAGCATCGCGCGGGGTTTCGGGTTTAAGCCCCTTGCATCGCTATATAGCGACACTAGTCAATCGCTATCTAGCGATGCTTATATCCAAAAAGCATTGCTATATAGTGATGGAACAGGGCAAAGCGTCACTATATAACGATGGTTTAGGTACTTATTGTCAAAAGAGAGAAAAGGAGATCATGGGTGGCTATTTTTTGGATCTTAATAGATTTCCTTGAAGCTCATGTTGTGATTTTGGAAGTGTGTAGATGGAAGGGATGAGTGGAAGCTCGTCAGATGATGCACCAACGCCCGGGAGCGCAGAGTGGATTACGGAGAGGTTGTATTGTCATTGCACTCATTGCAAGTGAGAAGTATGACATCAACATCGTATTATCATGCACCACTTGCAGATGTATGGGGAGGAGCCCGAAGCAGTACCCACCGTTGTTGTTGCACATGGTGATGGATCATCGGTAAGTCAATGCTATTTGAGTTCGTGATTAATATTGGATACCATTATGACATGAAACCTTGAGACAAGATCTTATATTTACACAAAATCTTGAGACAGGATGAAGAGGGTGGCAAGGGTGCGCATATATCTTCACACTTTGAGCAAGACTATAGTCTCTCGAATGTGCCAGATGATGACGAGGGTATGGTGGACATGATGGATTCTATTTTTAGGGGCACTACATCACATGTACACGTGATGTCAAAGTCTAAGGTCAATATGCAAGAGTTCAATCAACACAGTTGTACGAGGATGCTAGGATGTCTAAACTACGGACTTGTCTCTCAATCTTGAATGTGCAAGCAAAGTATCGGCGGTCGGATACAAGTATCTCGGCCTTAATGAGGTTAGCTCCCGCATTAATTTGACTCATTATTTGGATATTGTTTGTGTTAAGAATCATCATGTATGTTTGAGAATCATCATTATTCAAAGCCTATGTATGTTTGAATTGTGACTCTCTTTTATCCTCTCTTTTCGTCTCTTTTCTCCTCTCTTTTTCTCTCTTATCTCCTCTCTTTTTCTCTCTTTTTTCTCCTCTCTTTTCCTCTATTTTCCTCTCTTTTCTCGTCTCTTTTCTTCTCTTTTTTTCTCTCTTTTATCCCCACTTTTTCTCTTTTCACTCTCTCTTTTTCTCTCTTAACTCCTCTCTTTTTCTGTCTTTTTTCTCCTCTCTTTTCTTCTTTTTTTCTCTCTTTTTCTCTCTTTTTGCTCCTCTCTTTTCCTCTCTTTTCTTCTCTCTTTCCTTCTCTCTTTTTCCCCACGTGAAGCTTCAATAGCCTACCATTGAGCAAACAAATACAGACTTCTGTCACTCTAATTCAAAGAATGTAGGAGTTTGTAAAGGTTTGCTCAATGTTAGGCTGTAGGATTCTAAGCTTGCTCAATGTCTTACAGGTATTCTAAGCTATAGGATTAGTGACATGACTTCTTTGTTGCTTTGAAAGACTGAAAAAAAGAAACAAAAGGGGAAAAGAGAGGTGAGAATCATCATGTATGTTTGATAATCATCATTATTCAAAGCCTATGTATGTTTGAATTGTGATAGGTTGCTCCAGAAGATGTTGCGTGCACCAAATACCATGCTCACATCAAGAGATGAAGCGAAGAAGATGCTAACAACGGTGGGTATGGATTATGATACCATCCATGCTTGCCATAATGACTATATTCTCTTTCATCGTGAGTATGGAGATTTGGCTAGTTGTTCGAAGTGTGGGGAACAACGATATAGAGATGAATTGCATACTGGTAAAGGTCTTGAGACACTTTCCCATCATTGCAAGAAAACAGCACATGTTTCGATACAAATCCATAATGGAGTTGATGACTTGGCATGCATCTCATCGGTCCACTGATGACACATTGAGGTTTCTCGCAGATTGTGCAGCTTGGAAGCACATTGAGGATTCCTCGTGGTATGAAGAGGCTATCGATCTTTCACAAGCTTTCTTATTGGGGTCAGTTACAAATCAATCACCTCTTGGATCCCATGCATATCTTCAAGAATGTGGGGGCTACTATTTGGGCACACTTGGTTGGTTCCAAAGACTCAAGAGGAGTGCGAGAAGACTTGCGTGCTATGAATAGGATTTCTCATTTGTGGCCCCAAGTGCATGCTTCGAGAAAAGTTGTCCTCCCGAAAGCAACATGGATCCTCTCCACGAGAGAGGAGGCAGCAGTCAAGGCGAACATTGCCTCTTTTCAAACACCCACAGGGTACATGGGTTGCTTGAAAGGAGCATTTTCAAAGGACAATAAGCTTAGCAGGCTCAAGTCCCATGATTGGCACAAGGTCTTATAGGTATTCTAAGCTGTAGGATTAGTGTACCGATAATCGTGATGCGTTAGTGTAATTATGATTATGTTATATTTATTGACATGACTTCTTTGTTGCTTTGATAGTTCATCCTCCCAATTACAATAAAAGGGTGCTTACAAGAAGATGTTAGAAATGCTATATTCAAGATCAGTGGTATTGTGAGGTATGCTTACTATCAAATCACATTGATTGCATTTTTTTCAATTTAAGCTAAAGAATCTGTAGACTGATTATGAATACATCTTACATGGGCATGTGAAATAGGTGGATATCTCAAAAAGAGATCTCCATATCGAGCATCGAGAAGGCTAGGGTGGAATCCATCGAAGCCATATGCTTGCTTGAGAAGCACTTTCCCTCAAGCATTATGTTTGATAACTCAAGTGCACTTGCTTGTGCACATAGTTGATGAGGTGGCCATTGCAGGTACCGTTCATAGTCGGTGGATGTTTTTTCATGAGCGATTTATGAAAACTTTGAAGGGATTTGTAAGACAAAGAGCAAGACCAGAAGCAAGCATGGCAGAGGGATGGCTTGTGCAAGAGTCATTAGTATTTATCACGAAGTTTCGTGCATCCACGGATCCCGATATGCCACAAGCTTGGCATAACAAGGATGATGATCGCATCGTTGGCAAGGTTTCCCAAGGAAAAGGGATTGAAAGAAAGATGAGCGAAGAGCAAATGGAGAAATTCAATAAGTTTTTTATCCTCAATAGCAAGGAGATGCAGAAGTGGATTGAGAGATATGAAGTAGCCAATGCAGAAAGAATAAATGCAAGGACGAGATTTAGAGTAATGTATAGGCGATCGCAATCATATCCATGGGATCTCTCCCTTCTCCCCACTCACATGTCACTTTATTAGCTACAACTGGCTCTACGTAAAGCCGAACACGATGGAGAGACAATAAATGAGTGCAAGCAAGAGTTATCATCTGGATGTATGATGCATGTAAGTTTCTTACCTCTTGACGTAATTAAGTAATTATTTGTGACAATATACACTATAAAATAGATACATATTCATAGTTTTAATGATGCTCTTTTGCAGTACAAAAACTACAGTGCATTATGGTCATATGGACGACATTTTCACGTGGAATGCATCGATTCAATGAGTCACGTATGATTATAGAGTCATGGCTAACTTCACACAACATAGCCGAGCAAGTGCTTCGGATACCAATCTTCTCTCCTCATAGTTGGATTATTATGGAACCATACGCAAAATCTATGAAATTGATTTCAGACAATTTAGTATTTTCATTCTTGATGTAAATTGGTTTGGAACTATTTACAATGGTCCCCATGCGACCGTGAGAAAAGACAGTAGCGGTTTCTTTGCAATAGACTCCACCAAACTTTGGACAGACGAAAGTGATACTTTTGTTCTTCTCGAGCATTGTGAGCACGTGCATACTAATGATTTAATTAATCGAAGCTTTTATTTTTAAAGATCCATTGATACATGTACTTAAGCATAATTTCATATATATAATTGATGGCATTTGGCACTCATCTTCAATATAGGTGATTTCTCATCTGGATCATTCTGATCCAAGATGGTGGTACGTGATGCAAGTTGCACCACGAAGTAAGAAAATTTTTGAAGATAGAGATGTGGATATGGAGATGCCACTACCAATGTTGGATCCAATGGATCTGGATGGATCTAGCGAAGAAGATGAAGATCACAATATCAGCCAAGAGGAAGATGCACTACAAGGCATAGGCCCTTTTTCGACGAAAATATCGATGATTTTTACATTTTTTTAAAAAAATTTACGGGCGCAAACGTCGTTATTAAAGTCGTTAAAAGTGTCAGAAAAGAATGGTCGCTATAAAGTGTCGCTATATAGCGACGCTGATAAACGTCGCTATATAGCGACACTGATAATCATCGCTATATAGTGACACTGGTAAACGTTGCTATATAGCGACGATTAACAAAACTAAAAAAAAGCATTAGTGGGGCTAAATAGGGCCATAGCAAGCCATGTTTTGCTCCACTAATGTTTTTTTTGGTAATTACAAAAAAAAAAAATTATTACAAAATTTCCCCTGCGAAAAGGGTGATACAAAATCACTGAAATGAAATGATCGAGCAACAAAAGCATATACATGTCGAACATATACAACATTGTTTGTTGCAAAATTACCCTTTCGAAAAGGGTGATACAAAATCGCTCAAATGAGCGGCTCAAATGAGCGGAAATACAAAATAACATACATGGCGAAGTATATGCGAACTGTTACTACTACTACTACTCATTCGAATCGTCCTCATCCTCATCTTGTTGGCCTCATCCTTGGTCCTCGTGAGCTGCACCTTCTCCCTGATCCTCGTCACGTGCGTCTGATCCTTGGCCCTAGTGATCGCTCACCTCCGGTGATGGGATGCTCGAGCTCTGACCCTGAGAGTGAACCATATAAATTGGAAATTAGATTGGAACTTAAAGAATAAAACAATTTAAAAAGTGAGATTACAAGTAGGAGTAGACTTATACCGTGCGAGCAGCCACCTCAGCCCAATCGACCATCGCTCCCATTGCCTCTTGCTCAATAAACCACGGCTTTGTTCCTATGCAAAACGTGCATCGCGTCTCTGCATCTGTAGGAAGACGACCCATCGCAACTTGCTGTGGATTCAATTTATGAGAGTTAGAGTTAGATAAAGTGCATGTAATATGTAGTAAAACAAATAGAATAATACATTAAATGAGAAGAAGTAGACTTACCATGGTTGCCTCGAATGCCAACCGTCCGCTTGCACTAAAGTGCGAAGTACCTATGGTGTCCAGCCGTCTCTTCGCAGCCCTCCTCTAACCCTCAAACATTTCCGAATGGTCCCTATTCTACTTCCCCCTTTGCGATGGAAGTATGCAAGGTTGATTTACGATGCTTCAAGACCAAACCCATGCGCTCTTGCATATAATTCTCATTTAACTCCCAATTTGGAGGGTTAGGGTATTTTTGTTTTAATTCATCGATGACCGCCTGCTTCTTTTGGTCATCTTGATACCGCCAATCGGTAGCAATGCCGCTCTTAAAGTGATGGCTCATCAACCGCCTCATGGTGGCCATCACTGCTTTGCCCTTTCTATCTTCTATTATCTCTCTGACAGCCGTGATTTGATAGGAGAGGTACTCGACTGAGTAAGGAGGATTGATGGTAGTGGCAGAGTCAGAAGGAGTGGAAGCTGTGCGAGCGCTTCCGGAGCGAGGAGTAGCAGTGGGAGTAGGAGAGGGCAAGGGACCTGTCTGATACTGTGTCTCGAGACCAAGTGGAGACCTGTAGGGATGTGAGTGTGCTAACTTGTCTACATCTCCCAAGTCAGCACAACATAAGCGGCCCCTCCTACTCTTCCTTCCCTTATGATAGGCATGCACAGGTGATGACCCCTCGGTCGAAGGGGCACGAGGGGATGGCTGGGCAATAGGTCCAGCCATCGGTGTAGGGGAGGGAATTGCTGAGGTCCTTTCAGATAGCAGAGAGAAGACTCTTGATGCCTCCTCATCGGTCATCTACGCTACAAACTCATCGGGACTCCCGACAAAGCCATGTGCTGCTAGCAAAGGAGTTCCCCGAGGGGTAGTCACAGTGCTAGGTCCGAGAGGAGTCGGACTAGGGGTAGTCGTAGTGCTAGGTCCGAGAGGAGTTGGACTAGGGGTAGTAGTCGCAGTGCTACGTCCAAGAGGAGTCGGAGTGCTATGTTTGAGAGGAGTCGAACCAGGGGTAGTCCCCTTAGGTGTCGCTTGAAAGGAATCAAAGTCCATTGGAGCATAGAGATCGTGATGTCTCCTCCTGCAAGGCTGTCCGTACTCGTCGGATGTGCGACATGATCCCATGTTTAACATAGACACAAACACAAAAACAAAAAACAAAAAATAAACATAAGCATAGGCATAGGCATAGGCAAAGGAAAAGAGGGAAAGAGGGAAAGAAGAGGAAGAAGAGGGAAAGAAGAGGGAAAGAAGAGGAAGAAGAGGGAAAAGAGGAATACTACTCCTCGCTCCATAAGCACTTGCACAAACACCACTCGCTTTGACTCTGCCACTACCATGAGTCCTCCTTACCCGGTCAAGGACTTGTCCTATGAAATCACACTTGCTGGAGAGATTATAGAAAATAAAAAGGGCGGCGCAGTAGTGATGGCCACCATGAGGTGGTTGATGAGCCACCACTTTAGGAGCAACATAGCTATTGACTGGCGGTACGAAGATGAGGGAAACAAGCAGGCAGTCATGGATGAATTGAAAAGACAATATCCTAACCCTCCAAATTGGGAGTTCAATGTGGATTTCATGAAAGAGCACATGGGGGTCCTCTTGAAGCATCGTAAGTCAACCTTGCGTACTTCCATCGCAAAGGGGAAGGCTAAACCCAGTTGGGCAGACAAAGCTGATTGGAAGTTTTTCAAGAAACATATAAGGACCGTCCTGAAATATTCGAGAGTCAGAGGAGGGCTGCGAGGAGATGGCTGGACTCCATAGGTACTTCGCACTTTGGTGTAGGTGAACGGTTGGCGTTCGAGGCAACCATGGTAAGTGTACTTCTTCTCATTTAATGTATTGTTCTATTTGTTTTACTACATATTGCATGCACTTTATCTAACTCTTGTAAATTGGCCCCACAGCAAGCTGCGATGGGTCGCCTTCCTACAGACACAGAAACGAGACACGCATTTTGCGTAGGAACAAAGCCGTGGTTTATTAAGCAGGAGGCGCTGGGAGAAACGGTCGATTGGGCTGAGGTGGCTGCTCGCATGGTATAAGTCTACTCCTACTTGTAATCTCACTTTTTAAACTGTTTTATTCTTTAAGTTCCAATGTAATTTCCAATTAATATGGTTTCACTCTTAGAATCAAAACTCGAACGTCCCATCAACAAAGGTGAGTGGTGATGATGAGGGATTAGGCTTACATAGCTTCAACGAGGGCCAGGGATCAGGCACATCTCCCGAGGGCCAAGGATCAGGCACAGCTCCTGAGGGCCAGGGATCAGGCCAGCGCAATGAGGACGAGGACAAGGATGATGATTCGGATGAGCAGTAGTAGTTTCCATATACTTCGCCATGTATATGCTTTTGTATATCGACTAGTTTAAGCGATTTTGTATCACCCTTTTCGAAAGGTTGATTTTGTAACAAACAGTGTTGTATATCTTCAACATGTATATGCTTCTCTCACTCGGTTCATTTGAGTGATTTTGTATCACCCTTTCCACAAGGGAAATTTTGCAACAAAAAACATTCTTTTGTAATTACTAAATAAAAAACATTAGTGGGGAAAAACAGGGCTTGTTGTGGCCCTGTTTAGCCCCACTAATGTTTTTTAAAAGCTTTTGTTAATCGTCGCTATATAACGACGTTTATAAAAAGTGTCGCTATATAGCAATGTTTATAAGTGTCGCTATATAGCGACGTTTATAAGTGTCGCTATATAGCGACGTTTATAAGTGTCGCTATATAGCGACGCTTATATAGCGACCGTTCTTTTTCGATGCTTATAGCAACGTAAATACTGACCTTTGCACCTGTCAAAAATAAGCTTTTGTGTAAAAAAGGACGGTATTTCCATCAGAAAAGGACCTATGCCTTATAGTGAAACCTATGCCTTATAGTGAGACTCACTTGAGTCCTTGGTGAGCAATTTTGAAATACTTCATGTAGCATACCTCAAGGAATTCACCGAGGAAGAAGGCCAAGAAGCCATCGCCCTATTTAATTCTACCAAAATTCCACCACCACCTCCTCTAGATCCTGTCGGACCCACCCAACAAGCCACCCAACCTCCCCTCCCTCGGAAAACACTGCCTGAGTATTATTCCAACGCCTCTAACACCACTATCGCATAGCACGGGACCTCCCCGTCCATCTCCTCTACCACCCCGATCGACTTTCCTGATGAAGCCTTCAAGACACTGCTCAAAGCAACCAATTTTATGTAGGCGATCAAAGAGACAATGTTGGGAGGCACAGTAGAGTCGAATCCCATGCCCACTGTAGATGACGATGCTCTGCCCGCTCCTCCTTCCTCCCCGCAAGAGAATGTCTAGTGGTGCCCCGACTTGCAATCATTTCAAGAGCTGTCGGACAGTGCAGTTATCCACCATTGGATTAAGCACCAACTCGAGGGCTCCCACCTCCATCTCTATGAAATCTTAGAGGTGCGCCCCCTCACACAATTCATCACCCAATCCTTCGATGACTGGGGATGTGTGCATTGAAAGTGCACAAGAGGAGGATACAACCTCGCCCCCTATGCTCCAGTCCCAGCGACCAATTCAGATGCCGCTCTACAGCCATGTTGGCACCTTCCCTTCTTAAAGCTGGAGAAATTTTGGCGATACTACTGTATTGCCCACATCGATCGCTGAATCCATCCCCTGTACATGCCAATGGAGGGGCGATGGACTTGGGCAGAATTTAGAGAGCTCCAGCAAAAGGAACCCAATATGTTGTACAACTTCCACAAAGAGATGACCCAGGACAGATTTTGCTTCCACCTCCAATCATTCAACGACACGTACATCCAATCCTACCATCGTAGCAACGGTCCACTTGAACTGCTGCCTCCTCTTACTCCTCCACGATCTCCCCGCCCATAGTTGCCCCATCGATGATCGCTTACACAATTTGACACAACAAATTGTCTTCAATCTCGACATCGGTCCTGCGCAATTTCAGGACCTTCGCCTCTATCTCCACATCCAAATCTCCACAGATACCACATCCACATGTATGAGGATATGCACGCCATCCATGTTTGAAAGTATCACTCGTACCTCACTTAGCTCACTCCACGATAGCTAGACCACCATGCACTCCTACAGACACTCCTTACAACACACCTCCAACACGACTGACCCGAGGGTGGATTAGCACCAGGAAGGGGGGCATGTTAACATCCATAGAGAACAATCGTCGAATGCAGGGTAATCAATGATTAGAGGTGATTAGGCTTCATGATTTACTTCAATGGCTACAGCCATGGAAGGAGTATAGTACAAGCTTAGGGTCCAGTTCGAGCCCCAAATACCACAAGGCCAAAGCTTGCAGGCAATGTGCACATTCATGATTTATGTCAACAATTACAGCCATGGAAAGAGTATGGTACAAGCTCGGGGATTTTGATCCCCAAATACCACAAGGCCAAAGATTGCGGGCAATGTGCACAGATTATTAGTTCTAGCTAATACCCCAAGGCCAAAGAGTGCAAGCAACATGCACAAGTTGTATGTTCCAACTGCAAGTTGTGGTTAAGTGTCTCGCGGGAGTTAAGCCTCGCCACTCTAGGCTTTGAGCCTCATACATGGGATTTGAATCACAAATGGCTTAAGGATTATTGAGGGTGCTTAGGGAGTTTGAGCGCCAAATAGCCTAAGCCTTGGAGATGCGAGGCTAACACAACTAGAGCTATTTGGGAGCCCGTTAGGATGACCTCCTAATGTCGGGTTTGTCCCAAGCGCTCTTATATGGCTAACACAGGCACTATTTCTGCTAGTAAGGACAGATGGAAAGAATAGCAATATGCCTTGGCACCCTACGGGCCCAAGAGCCTTTTATTGTAAAGAGAGGGAAAGTGCTAAAAGGAAAAGGGTTGGCCCTGCCTTCAAAAGGTGACATGTATAAAAGGCCAAAGTGTTAACTTTGGTCCTCATTGTTGTTTGCACAAGTTTGAATACAAGCTCCCTCTTCTCTTTCAAGAGAGTGTTTTGGGTGTTCCCTTGTTTTCATTGTTCTGCCCTTGTGTTTGCAACTCCATCCCCCTTCACTCTCCTCTTCCCTTCTCTTTCTCCTCCTCCCTCCCTTCTCCCCTCTCTTCTCCCCTATCCCACGTGGGAGCTTAAACTTACCATGTATTATATACCATAAATCTCAATATAAAACATTATCATGCGGTATTTTATCATGTTACTTCATGGTGTGTCATTTTATTACATGGTAAACTGCCGCAACCAGTGCCAATAAAAAATTCTTCATAAATCGGTTTAAATCGCTCCAGAGATTCCAAAAAAACATTTAAAGTGTTTTACTTTGTCGATTTAAAATGGTCGTTTAAATCCCTCCCGAATCCCAGATGCATGTGCATGTGCATGCATACGCACCTGTGCATGGTATCCATATGCACGTGCATATGTATGCTTATGTCTATATAAACAATGAGTGATCCTAGATGCTAGTTGTGAGGACTCATCATCTAGCATATAGATAGGCTCGAAGCAAGGAACACAAATTTATAGATTTATGCTATGCTAGAGTCGTGAAGGTACATGCAGTACATACGAGAATATGGCAAGATTGTTCAACAAGGGACTCGGTGAGCCCTTCAACGAGGAGTGACCTTGGCATTAGTGTTATTCATGAGACATATATAAAAAGAGATCCTTATGGCAACAAGATTTGATGGTCAAAGAAGGTTCAAGAAAGGCGTTGTAATGATCTATGAGCTGGAAAGAAAATCCGAGAACCATTTGACAGATGCTTTGGGAATTCGGTTTTGATTGTTGAAATGGTCTGTCTGAAAGAGTCCCATACGATCTGTAAAGCCACTCTTCCATTCCCAATCATCGGTAAATGTCCATGCACAATAGCCTTTCACATTGCGTTGCTCCTCACTGCAAAACATGTGCCAAAAATCCCACAAGCTCTTATAATTAGCATGAACAAGCAATATAGAAGTGCTCCAGGTCTCATAATACCATGCTATCGGTTGCTTACTTGATTGCAATAGCTAGTTGTTGTAGGTGCTCTCCCATATACATTATTCGTTCCTGGTCATTTAAAGCTTCCGAGTTTTGACCAAGCGGAGCACTGTCTGGACATCCTGCAATTATGGTGGTGTAGTCTCAATGCAATTATTCAAAGCTTGATAACATAAGGAAGCATAACGGCAAGAGAATTGTTTGTAGATTCTACCATTTTCGGTGATGTAAATTGGAAGATCACTATTATAGCGCTCGTGCAACCAAGCAAACAACTTGTTCATTCCCCAAGGACACGAGGGAATAGGTGTATTTCCAAATGCATCCGTGATCCCAACCTGCCAAGGCATGGAAGAGAGAGTAAGCTGTCATGCTTGGAGACGATGGTCGACAAGCGTAATACATCCTATATGCATTACCCTACAATGGGGGCTTGGGATGATATGAACTTGCCAGTTGCCCAATCGGAATTCCGTCCAGATTTTCCGCTGTCCACGAGTAAGTTCAAGCAACAAAATAGTCAACGTCATCGAACCGTTGTTTTCTTTTCAAACCGTTGTTTCTTTTCAAATCGAAGAACTTAACCATTCAACTCACTTTGAGACTCTGCCGCCTTGTCGGTACCCCACCATGCGGTCGAATTCTCCTGTGGTTGTGCATTGGTGACGTAATTAGAATAGTAGTAATTTACGCCAATCCATTCGAGACTTCCCTTAATGCATTCGGATTCTTCAGGTGTGAAGCCCGGCAACCGATCGCCAGCTGCATCTCGCATTGATTGAGGGTAATCCCCCAAGAAGATGGGATCGAAAATCCTGTCAACATCATCATACATAAATTGAATATAACTTCATGAAATATATGCATCGTCGTCCAAGACTCAAAGACAAACCGAAGACATATGTGATTGTCCGTCAAAGTTTGTGTGATGCTACTAACCACCCAATATCGAATTCCAGAAATCTTTTTGTAGCGTTTATGTCTTCCTCGGTGCTTGTACCTTGGCTCGAAGAAGGTTCATACCAGGTACAGGCATGGCTCAGACCGACCATACCCCCTTGTTCCTCCTGTAGAAATTGTAACGAACATCGAATTATTATCCCCAGGCCTGCTTGAATCCAACAGCATAGAAGTACTAAGGTTCCACAGGGAGGCATCACAAACACCGTGAGGAGAAAGAAAAACCTATGCAGCGCACACCTTGTACTGCTGCTTGTAGATTTGAGCTGCAGCTGCATGAGATAACAGAATATTGTGTGTCACATCGTAAGGCTCAGTGCTTTGATTGCTACTTCTTCCCGGAGCGATTAGTCCAAGTCCATAGCCAACGGTGCTGAAGATGTTTATCTCGTTGAAAGTTGCCCAAAGTTTGACCCGATCTCCAAAATTTCGAAAGCATGTGTCTGCAAAATATGCATAATGCGCCCTGTAGATGTAACACTCGTTCAGTAAAGAGAAGTGTTGTTTAGGAACAAAAGTGTGGGAAATCTTTAGAGTAGGGAGTGCTTACACGATATTTTTGGTTCTCCAACCTTTTATGCTGGGATCATTCTCCAGTACAAGAGGAAGATCCCAATGGAAAATAGTAGTGATCGGAGTCAGTCCTGTGAAAGAGTTCTTTTAATAAAAATTAGAGAAAGGAAAATGAAAGTCGAACTGTTTCATTGAGTTTGGCACAAGATGGTCGTGCGTATCCACAGGTGATTTTTATATATCTACACGAGATGTGCACAGAAATGTGCACGAGCGCACGGATGGTACAGTGGTAGAGGTGTAGGCAAGAAAACGTAAGGTGCTGGGTTTGATCATCCACGTGCAACATTTTCAACTTTTTTGCACATTTGTGCAATGCACTTTCCCGCACCCTTTCCGCCTGCCCTACGTTGAGTTACCTTCTTGGATGAGCTTGTTGATGAGGTAATTGTAGTATTTAAGGCCTTCCGGGTTTACATTCTTGCCATCTGCGCCACCAATTAGATCGAAAGATTTGAGCGACATGAAAAATTGTGAGGAATTCGACACTTCATACGAGAAAGCGTTGTATTTTTCACCTGGAAGCAAGCGAGACCAGGAAATAGAAAAGCGATACGCTGTGACTCCGACCGCCTTCATAAGCTGAATATCATTCTGTAAGCAAGACATTAATAAAGTTACTCGGAGGATTTCAGTCCCTCTTGCGTCTAGCTCTAGTTCTGTATCTGGAAGTGAGTGGTCAGCAGTGCTACGTACATCGATTTTGTTATACTGGTTGCATCCGGGATTCGGGACCGTATTATCCGCTATGGCCCCTGTGAGCATGAAAGCGTAGTTAGTTACGATAATGTGGATGAAGAAGCTGCCTGCGATGCTGCAAATAAGCTATTCTTGGTACCGGGTTTGCAGGCGAATGTATCCCAGATGCTCAAACCTCGGCCTCCACCACTGAGTTCACCTTCGATCTGCCAACAGCCGAAAGAGAGGGAAGGATTTAGTGACAAGCTAATATGGGGGGCGTAGGTGCAGCAGCTGCGCAAAAATATACGGCGCAGATGAATCTGGCGTACTACAAACGACGAACAGTTTCTTCTTCATATCATCATCAAATCACAATTACAAGCACAAACAGTTCCTCCATGATCATGACGAAAGGTTTCCTCGCCATCGACATCAAATCACAATCACAAGCAGTCGACGATCATAGAAAGCAAAAACTCCCAGACGGTCGATGAGGATAAGCAAAACTGACTTGGAATGCGCTACTGCTGAAGCCGAAGAGGAAGTCGGAAGGGAAGGAGTCACGGCGGATCGTCAGCGCGAGCTGCTGCGACGACCGCTGCGTTGGCTGCTGCTCGGAGTTGAGACGATTCGCTTGGCGTGCGTGAATTGATGGAGATGATGGGCGGCGGGTTGAGGAGGAGGGCAGCAATGGGTGCTGGTGGTGGTGTTGAAGATGAGGACGATGAGAGTGGAGTCGTCCATCTGCAGGATGGAGTTGAACGTGAAGGTTATTTGGGAGATGGATATTTCGCACCATCATCTTGTCGGGAGGGATAAGCTTCACGGGTGGTGCAGAATCACACTCACACATATGTATAACTTTCAAAGGTTAATCTTTGAGCGTACGGCTCACGAGTCACATCCAGTAAGCGATGTCGGATAGCGCACACTCCCACGCACATCATGTCAGTCATTTTTTGAATTAAATACTGGCTCACGAGTCACTCCCAGGAGTGACACCCCCTCCACATGGGCCTATCCTACATGGAGGGAATAATCCAATACAATATCCATCTCCACCTATTTTATATTACTTCTCCCATGGTCCTTGGGCCATATCTCACTAAATGCAGGCGTGGGACCACCTAGGTGCAGGTGTGGTACATGGAGGACCCATGCCACCTTATCATTTTATATTATTACTACAATGGATTATGTACAACACACCTTATGGGTCCTCTTACATGGAAGGGTGGCACATGGTCATGCCCTGCCACCTCAACGCTAGGCCTTATGCACACCATATTTTATTATACTATTGCCACACATATAAGCACACACACATATTTATGCCTTTTGCTTTGGTCAAATTTATCCATAACATTCCCCCCCCCCCCCCTCGGGCAGGGAATGCACAACATTTCCATGGCTGGGACCATCACGCACAAAGAAGGGCTTGAGATAATGCTTGTTGATCACCTTCTTGCCATATGGCTCATGCAGCTCCTGAACTTGTACATACCCATTGCTACATTCCTTGATGACTTTGTATGGACTACTCCATAGTGGCAGGAACTTCTTATCCATTTGGTGGTCCAATATGTTATCAAAGCATAGCACAACATCCCCCTCAGCAAAGTGTCTTTCCCATTCCTTGCAAATTTTAGCATCCAAGCGGGCCTTTTGTCGATTCTTTTGGATCTTTGTTTGATGTAGTGCAAGGTGTCAGGTTTCATCTAACTTCTCAAGTTGTACCAACCTGGCCTCTACATGTTCATCTTCTATTATCCTCTATTCTTGTGCCAATCTCAAGGCCGGAATCTCTATCTCTAGGGGTAAAACTGCCTCAGTACCATACACCAACTCAAAAGGACTGTGACTTGTAGACATTTTAGGAGTGATGTTGTAAGCCCACATAGCTTCAACCCGGGGGGTCCACTAGGGTTTATGGTATGGTACCACATGAGTGTAAGGGAGGGGGGTTATATAAGGAAAGGAAGGTACATTTTATAAGGTAAGGTCCTGTAAATAAGAGGTAGATAAGGGAAATTTTCATATATTTATTGCACGTAGGTGACATCTCCTTATTAGTACTAGTGAATCCCTTGTGAGCTTCAGTGACCTTCTGATCCCACTAGCTCCTGTTCCCTGTGGCCATTTTTCCCATGGATTTACAAAGGAGGCCATTGGTCCGCTCCGTTTGTCCCATGGATGCTGGATAATAGATGCTAGAAGTGCGATGATCAATACCCATGCAATCCATGAGCAACTCCACTGCTTCATTTAAGAATGGACTCCCACGGTCAGATACTATTTCCATGGGTGTCCCAAACCTTGTGCAAATACATTCAAATATGAAATTTGAAACTGCCTTACCATCTGTAGTGGGGAGGGCGATAGCTTCAGCCCACTTAGTGACATACTGAGTGGCTAGCAAAAGATATTCTTTTTGTGGGCAGTCATGGGTAGGGCCCCAACAAAATCTATTCTGCACTTCTGAAACGGATGGATGGACATCACTGGGTGATGTTGCCCAAGATGCAACTTCTTCCTACCAAAGAATTGGCATGGTTCACAAGTTTTGCAATACATAGTGACATCCTTGAACAAGGTCGGCCAATAGTACCCAGCATGTAAAATCTTCTTAGCTATATAGTCACCGGCATAGTGGCCTCCACAAAATCCATCATGATAATGCTTCAATACCTTAGGTACTTCATTTGCATCAATGGCCCTTCTTAGTACCCCATCCAGGCCTTGACAGTATAACACCCCATCAAAGAGAGTGTAGCACCTACTATCTCTACGGATTTTCTTTCTCTCATAGCTAGTACTTTCTGGAGAAAAGGAGAAAGTGGTCAGAAACCTATAGATACCACCATACCATAGATCCCCAACTTCTATGGCCACTACAAGGGTTACATCGAGGCACTCCTCTAAATCAATCAAAGCATTCTTCAAGTTGGAACAACCCCCTTTTACAATTTTGAAAGAAAAATCATATTCTTGTAAAACTGCCAACCATTTGGCCAATCGGCCCATGGGATTTGGTGATTGAAAAACCTGCTTTGCAAGACCATTGCTATAGATTATAATGGACTTTCTAGCAACATAATGCTTAAATTTCTCAATGCAGAACACCAAAGACAAAGCATGCTTGTTTGCCTCAGATTAGCATTGTTCAGTTTCAAGCAATTGTTGAGAAGCAAATCGAACGGTATACATGAACTGATCCTCCCCTTGCTGGAGAAGAATACCTGCCAGAGTGTGCTCATCAAACCTAGGATTGATATAGAAAGTATTTGACCACTCAAGATTGCATAGAATGGGTTCTGAAGCCAGAGCACTCTTGATTTGTACAAACCCATGATCACAATCCTCATCCCAAGAGAAATCAACTCCATCTTTTAATAGCATAGTCATGGATCGTGTCAAAGTAGCATATTGATCAATGAAGCGGCGATAGTATCCTGCTAGATTGACAAATGAGCGTACCTGATGTTTGGTTGTTGGCGGGGAGAGCTTGAGGATAGCTTCTACCTTCTCGGGGTCAGGCTTGATGCCCTCGGATGAGACAATATGTCTCAGTAACCTCCCT
The DNA here is from genome assembly GCF_047967505.1 of Dipteris shenzhenensis. Lineage (NCBI taxonomy): Eukaryota > Viridiplantae > Streptophyta > Polypodiopsida > Gleicheniales > Dipteridaceae > Dipteris > Dipteris shenzhenensis. Next base: position 42,604,828 of record NC_141601.1, on the reverse strand, counting down.
TGAGTGGCTCCAATGGTGCATTTATTAGGGTTGAGGCTGCCATTTGCATCATTGACCCTTTGGAAGGCCAACCTAACCTTCATGACGTGCTCCTTACGTGCCAAGAATATACAAAAATCATCTAAAAACACCTCCAAGAAAACCCCCAAATATGGAGCAAACACCATCTGCATAAATCTTTGAAAGGTAGCAGGAGCATTAGTGAGGCCAAATGGCATTACTTTGAATGCAAACATTCCCCAGGGTAAATGTGGTTTTAAGCACATCCTCCTCAGCAATTTTGATTTGATAAAACCCGTAGTAACCATGACAGAAAGTATACATCTCATGACCACTGACCTTCTCAAGAATGAGGTCTTGAAAGGGAAGAGGATGATGGTCCCTCTTGGTGGCTGCATTGAGTTTCTTATAGTCGATGCAGACCCGCCACTTGTTGTTTTTCTTTGGGGTGACTATCACTGGTGAAACCCATTCAGTATTGTGAATCGAAACAATAAACCCAGCTTCTATAAGTTTTTGCAACTCTAAACGCAAAGCATCGGTCTGTAGTGGCCCTAATCTCCGATACGTCTGAGCCACAGGCTTCGCATCAGGCTTCAGCTCTATCTTGTCTTCTATGGCAGTCACATGGCGAAGGTGGTGGTAGCTAGTTGCGAAGAGGTTAGAGAAATCTTTGAACATTTCTAGGAACTCGTCTTTCTCACTTGGAGTGAGGTTTAGGGAAGGCATAGATTCAAGCTGTTGAGGACTAGCTGTTACCTTTTCTGCAGGTGGCAGGGTCAGAGACACCCCCATCATGTAAACTTCCTCCTCTGAGAGCTCCTCTCCCTTGTCTCTTCCATTGATTCGAACACCGAGGATGAGAGAGTATCACTATCTTGCTCCTCTTCTTCTTCTGGTTCAATGGCACCTGGTTGCACTAGGATCTTCTCCTTAGAAGCACCAAAAGACATGTGTCCTGTCTTCTAATAGCTGACTGCATCACTCTTTCTCAACCATGGTTTCCTGAGTATGGCTGGGTAGCTCATGCCTGTATCTTTGATGTCCACTACACAGAAATTGACGGTGGTGGTTAACCCATTGACAGTGATGGGCAAATCCTCAATGACTCCTAGGGTGGCGACCATCTGCTACCTTGATTCAAGTGGAGGAACGCCTTGTGCATTTCAAATTCAATTTCTTCATGATACGGGGCACTATGATATTACATGCAGATCCCCCATTGACACACACACTTTTGACACGGCAATTATCTATGATGATATCTACTTTATGCGGGTGCCGATCAATTTCTTTAGAGATAGAAGAAACCTCTCGTACCTTTCCCTTTTTCTTGCTCCTCCTTGTTGAGAGCCCTTGCTGTAGCTCACGTCTCACCTTAGGGCTTAATTCTATTAGTTGAGGAAGCGTGATGCTCAAAGACCGATGAGCAAGGTCTTGAACGATCGAATAGTCATCTTGCCCCGAGCCGATGGAAAAATTCGAGGATGACCACTTACTCCTGCGAGATCTTTTAGTCTTCTCTGTTGATGGGTCTGCCATCTCAACATCTTAGGGCTCTGAGAAGGACACCTTCTTCCTGGGGCAGCCTGGTCCACGGTTTGGAGAGGGGTCCAAGGTGGTATGACTTCTTTTACTGAGGTTAAGGATCTCTACGTCAGAATCCTTGGTGTCTGATTCACTTAGAAGATTCACCCTTGGAATATTGGGACATTCTGTGCGATAATGTCCCTTCTAGTGCCACTCGTAGCACACAACATTGGCACTTTCTCTTGGAGGGCGATTGGCTTGATTTCTGATGCCCACCATCTCAAGCCAAAGATCATTCAGGGCCTTGGCTAGGTCATTGACTCCGGGTTCTTTAGTAGGAGGGGCCACGGGAGTAGGAAGGAGGGGGGCTCGTGGGTGAGGCTAGGGAAATCTTCTAGGCGGAGGTCAAGGATATACTCCTTGTTGAGGGTAAACATCTAAGGGAGGACCATACATTTGAGGTGGAGGTGGTGGATACATCCCTGATGGGGGGTGGGGGTATGCCCTTGAGTTGGACCCCCCCGGTTGTTGTTGCAATAATTGAGGGGGTTGCAGAGGGACAATCGTCTTCTTTGAAGAGGGGTTAGATTTAACTTTATCAAAATTTTGAGTAATATCATGTGCTAGCACCATGGTTTCCGAATTCTCCCATTTAAGCTTGAGGCGGAATTCATCACTTGCTCCTGCTACGAGGTAGCCTAGCACATGCTGAGTCATTCCAGCTCAAAATCTGGCGTTGTCATCCTGCGTGGCAATTAAACAGTCCAAGAGCATGGTCACTCGATCCACATATCGACGCGCCGTCTCACCTTCTGACTACTCCAGGTTTGCCACCTGCAGGTACACATTCTCCAGCTCCTCTTCTTTGCCAAAATACTCAATCATAGCTATTGTCAACCTTGCCAACTTTGGCGAATGTCTTGGCCTGCTCCTCGTACCACACTTGAGCCAAACCCTCTAGAAATGTGGGAAGAACCAACAACCATCTATCTTTAGTAAGAAAGTTGAGAGAAACACAACGACGCTTGAAGGCCACAAGATACTCATTTGGATTTTCTTCCACCTGACCACAGAACATGGGAATGTCAGCCATGCTTGGAAGATGAAAAAGAGAGAGTCGAAATGAGGCTTATCTATTCGCAAACAATGTAGCTTGAACTGAAAATTAGGTGAAGATACATCTACAAAGCACACATAGGCAGGGTAGGGTGTGACTGATGTATTGTGAAATATTATACGGCAAGAATCTTCAGCATAGAATAGCTCATAGACAATCTTAAAAGGACCAACCCTCATGATATTGCATCCATCTTTACAAGCGAGGGTTAGAGACGCGACACTGCATGAGGTTGTTCATCAAGGCAAACAAAATGCCACGACAAATGTCAACAGTTGGAGAGCTTGCACATCACCTTCAGCTTCTTCCAGTTCTTGTAGTCGCCATGTTATTTCTTCAAGGGGTGTGCAGTTTGGCATCCTTCTTTTGTGCAATGTCCTTAAGGACCTTTCTTATGATCTTCTGAAGTCAATAAACTCATATCAAATATACCCAACACTTAGTTTCATGATGATGACAACCTTTGCATTCCTTACAAATGATCACGCTCATTTGTGGCTTGTGGCTTTGTTGGGGTGGTGCTTCCACTCGCTTCATGCATGATTGAAGTACAAGCTTCACGTGCCAAGAAATCAACAACTATATTTTGAGCTCAAGGGATATGCTGAATTTTCACCTCTTCAAATTGTTAGCAAAGTTCCAATGCTTGTTGATGTCGTGGAGCCAAGCCTTCGCTCCGCACCTTCCACCTTCCACTAACTTGTTCACACATGAGTTGAGAATCTTCTTGCACCTCAAGTTTCTTGATGCAATGTTCTTACGCCTTTTGTAGCCCAAAAATGAGTGCCAAGTACTCAACTTGGTTGCAAGTACTTGCTGGTACATACTTGCTATAACATTACACCTCACCCCCTGGTAAAGTGAGCTTCACACTCACACCAGCAGCCTTGGTCGAAGGTTTGTATGCATCAAATTGGAGGAGCCAAGATATCATCACACCAAGACTAAATTCCGGACATCCCAAGTTTCTCAGTAGTCCAAGATAGGTAGAAGGAGAGGGTGGGGAGAATTCAATACTTGAGCAAGACATTCAGCATCAAATAAACTTGCAATCCTTTGTTGATAGTTTATCTTTAAACGAAAAAGAATTACAACTTGAAGCTCAAAATGAGGCACAAAAGTTTGATTAGGTATAAAGGGATTCCTTGGTCGAAACATTACCAACCATAGCCGAGTCCTAGAAACCTTTATAGTGAGATCAAGAAGAAATCATTCAAGACGAGCTTATCCACAGAATTAATAAGCAGATGCGCCAAATCTCCCCCCAAGCTTGGGGAGCATCCCACCCTTCAAATAATGTCACCCTTTTAATTACCTCTGATGCAGCAAGTAGCTCGATCACCTCACAATGAGTAGAATTGAAATCAAAGTCCTCCCAGTGTATCACTAGTTCTTCACCTTGAATCATCCATGGTGTATCATCCCACCCGTCGTCTCCTTGAACCATGCATTGTACAATCAGTTGTTAAAGATTGACATGAAGATCAAGAAAGAGATCTCGCCAATTGGTAGCCGTAATGAGCAGAGGACCAAGCACCAAATCCTTGAACTCGTCGAGAAGTGACATAAATATCCACCCTCCTCGTGTGGCATGCCTCCAAGGAGTGACCTTGAAAAAGTTTAGAATCTATGATCTAGTATCAAATATGAATAGAGCACATGAAATGAAGTACTTTTGCTTTTTACAACACGAGGAAACTCCCTATGGTTAGAGAGTTACAGTTCTTGAGGTTTAACCATGTAAGCAATATCATTACACTTTCATCACTTCCTATTTGCTGGCCCATTGGTAATTCTTCCTTTTGTGAATGGGGAGGTCTTGGGTTCAATTCCCACTCCTTAATAAAAAGAGAGGAGAGGAGAAGAGAACTGAAAGAGAGAGAAGAAGAAGACGATAGAGGGGGGGGCATGAGGTTTGTTGCAGATGCGCAAGAGCAGTTTTGCGTGGCGCAGCATAGAAGATGCGCAGAAGCGATTTTGCAGACGCGATCGACGAGAAGACACGTGGCACCACACAGAAGATGCACAAGAACCCAGAAGATGCACAGGAACTGCAGGTGGAAGGCACAAAAATTGAGAAGTTCTGCAGCTGCAGAGATGGAGAACTGTGAGCAAAAGACACACAGATTGGAGGCGTAGAAGCAGAGAACCGCACATGGAAGGTGCTGCATAACTACACCTAGCCGTAGGAGTACTAAATTTTATGCCACTAGTCATGGAGATTTCGATCCCAGTAGCCACACCAGTTCAATTAACTAGAAAAGAATTCAAGACAAGAGGCTAGACACTAGGCATGGCGACGCTCGAGGGCCATATAGGAAAAGGGAACGTGAGGGGAGAAACGTTAACCTGGGTGGGGAAAAGGGATTAAGAGGGGTGGGAATGAAGAGGAAGACTATGGCACAAGGGGAGAGGGAGAGGGGAAATTAGAGGAGCATGTACATAATGGAACGAGGAATGTAGAGATGGAGACATCAAGCGAGGAGGGTCATGCTTTATTTGAAAGGAAGGATGGGGGGAAGAAATCAAAGTACTAGCTAGGTGGCTTTACAAGAATGAGCGTGTGCCATCAAGGAATAGCCCCTTCCTTTTATAGCCAAGAGAGGAGGTCTCTCCCAATAAATGCATCCTCCACACACATATTTATGCCTTTTACTTTGGTCAAATTTATCCATAACATTACCTCCCCGGGGGACCGTTGAACACTGCTAGAACATGCTAAAAGATTAGCCAAACTAGGAGACCAAAATGGGTATGACGGTCCTGCTAAGGTCAAGGAGGTGAACCTACCTAGTATAGGAGAAGACTCTAAGCCAGTTTATATCGCGAATGACTTGAATCCCGAGCAAGAATAGGCCTTGCTAGCCTTGTTACATGAGTCTCAAGATTCTTTTTCCTAGAAGTACATGGACATGAAAGGCGTGCTTGGGGGGTTCACTCTATGTAAATCCTCTATATCATGTGCGTTAAAGGCCTAATTTAAAAGTCCCTTACCTGTAAATTTCTCATGAGTAAAATGCACCGTTTGTCTATTCAATCTATGAATACTCCCTATAAATGGTACTCGTTTGTATGTAAAAAATGTGGCAAGAAATGACTGTTAAAACCCATTCTATTGAACCCACATCCTATGCTTACATATTTATGAGTGGCCCTCCCAAGAGGGCATGCAACCAGAAGTACTACAGAATACCATCCCTATGATGGCCGGTATCGCAATCACCCTAAACAATGAGCCCAAAATAAGTGGTGATCGTCCAACAAGAGATACAAATCAATGCATGGTTCATTTATGAGATTGAGCATACAGATTGGATGTCGCCCATCATCATAGTGCTAAAAAATAATTGCAAAGTTAGAGTATGTTTTGATCTCAAAAAAGTGAACACCGTGACCTATAAAGGTCATTACTCATTGCCCTTTACGGAGCACATCTTCGAGAGAGTTGCAGGGAAAGAAGCTTATAGCTTCTTGGATGGGTTCCCATGGTATAATCAAGTGTCCATAGAACCTGAAGTTCAGCATAAAACTGTGTTTGCCAAAGTAATGATCTTTGGACTCACTAACGCTCCCTCAACATTCCAATGGCTAATGATCACTACCTTAGGAAAACCTGAGATATTTTCTAGAGGTTTTCCTGCATTATCTTTGTGTTCACTCTAAATGGGATGACCATCTCAAGTATTGGAGACTCGGATTCGAGAGATGTTGTCTCCTATAGAATGTCCCACAATCCCTTGAAGTGCCAATTTTGGGTGAAACACAGGGTGATACTCAGGCATGTACTGTCCAAAAATGGAATTTCTATGGATTATGATTTAAGAGCTAACTTATTCTAGAGTTACCCCCACCCACAAATGGAAAGGGTGTACAGCAATTCATCAGTGGCATATGGGCTACTACCACAAGTTTATTTACAATTATGCTAAGATGCCCGCCCGTCGTACAAGTTGCTAATTGTATTCTATTGGATAGAAGATTGTCAATTATCCTATGAGACCCTTAGGTTGGTCTTGGCATCCACCCCTATTCCACGAGCACCCATGGGGACTTAGTATTTCATGTCCATATTGATGCCTCCAAATTCATTATAGGATATGTATGGCATAGCCAGGTGAGTTTAAATAGGATTAACCCATATACTTTTCTAGCCTCCAATTGAATGATGATGCTAAGATGAACTATACTACAACTGAACGTGAAGGACTCGCCATCATGTAAGGAGGCTTAAAAATTTTAGGCATGATTACTTTTTGTTAGTGAACAAGTTTTCTTCTTTGTAGATCACCAGGCTCTCCTTTACTTAGTCAACAAGCCATGCATGACCGATCACATCACCCAATGGATGCTCATCATCCTAGAATTTGATTTCACAGTGCTGGCTAGGGAAGGATGTACATGTTGAGATATCGAGCTCCACTCACGATATGCCAGGGTGACTGTTGTTCATTTATGTCAGCAACTTGTTAGCTGGAGATGCGGTTGGTACACCGCCCACAAATAATAGCTATCCTTATCTACACTAGTTCGTGGCTCAGTTAGTATGCCACCTTAGTTAGTTGAGTTTGGTTTGAGACCCACATATAGGGTTCTTCTATTTCTTTGTACGAGAGTTCTTTTGGCTTTCACAACTAAGAAGAGGAAAACTGTTTTCAGCCTCCACCTTTGTGTGTATTCCCCCATTGTGCTTGTGAGAAAGCCTCAAGTGAGACTCCTTCCCGCTCTCCCACTATCTTCACAGTACACACTTCATGCCTAATCATATGTCATGGATCCCTAAAGGAGAACTCATGACAGGTGTGGAAGATGATCTTCCTAATGCCCCATTATTCTTGGTGGACTTGGTTCTCGAATGGTCACAAGGGATCGAACATTTCTTAGCAAGCAAATTTCCTCAGGACATTCAACAAAGATAGGGCTAAAAATTGAGCAAGGATGCCATCGCATATCAATTGATAGATGGAAAACTCTACCGAATGGGCAAAGATTTCATTATGCATCGATGTGTTCGAGAAGATGAGTTTGTGGAAGTTCTAGAATATGCTCATTCTAGCATTGCTAGTGGCCACTTTGTGGGAGATCTTATGGCCCATTAAGTATTACAAGCTGGATTATGGTAGCCAACACTCTTTGTGAATGTCATCAAGCTTATCAAATGTTGTGATCCTTGCCAACTCGTCTCCATACCACATAGCGAGGACTAGATGCGGCCTTAAACAAGAGTTCTCACACTGACCAACCTTTTGAAAAGCAGGGGGTAGATTTTATTGGTCCAATCAGTCTCACTGCAAAGGGAACTTAGGCTTGATACATTATACTGGCCACGAACTGTTTCACCAAATGGGTAGAGGCTAGAGTCACAAGAAAAGCGAATAAAAGAGCCACCACAAAGTTCTTGTACAAAAAGATAATATCCTGCTTTGGTTTTTTTCTTGAGATTGTGAGAAACCAACGGATGCACTTCATGAATGATACAATTCCAATATGGATGAGTGAGTTCCTAATTGTGCATCAGACTCGGGGGGTTTACCTTATGAACTTTAACTATACCACATGCATTCCAAAGGAGGGTTATTTTAATTTGACAATTTCATCCTCATTTAATGATGCCACTACCATGGTTCGTATGCTTCGCTTCACAAACACTTTTGTGTCTAATTTGGGATTCTTTAGTTCTTGTAAGGACCTCTTTAATGCTTATAGAACTGTGAAATTATCGACGTGTTAGTCACCAAGACATTTCAAAATGTGTTCATCATTCATCACTGATTGAATGTTTTTTGACTTGTCTCTTCTACCAAAAGAAAGTGACAATTGCAAAATTATGTTGACTATTTCGCTTGCAATCTCTTTCTTCTTTGCTTCAATGTCCATTGAAAGGTCATTGGTTTGTGCTGCTAGTTTTCTTTTCCTTCGCTCACTTCTCCTGTCAACTTCATATTTTCATATCATCTGTGAGTTTGGTGAGATATCTTCAACAACTTGGCTCCTGATTGCAATGAACAGTATACATTAGAACGTTTCCAGGTTCCATAAATCGTGTGAGTTACAGATGCACAGGCATGAATAGATGTAGAAGACTGGGAGAGAGGGGAAGATACCGTAAAATCTTCCACCATTACATAATAGAAACTATGCATACCTCATCAACGGGGCCATGGTTGCAGGGAATATTGATGGGTGGTTCCCTATTGTGCTTGAGTAGAGAAGAGGATGTGCAGACAAGAAGCGTAGAAGACTAATGTTAACCATGTGGCAACAAGGGCCAGAAGTGCAGTCTAGGACAACAACTATGAGAGCATTGTGTGTGTAGAGTAGCGGCAAATCTCCGCTTGTAATATCTTGAGCCTGAAAGGTGGTATGATGAATCTTAAAGGATGAGGATAACCAAAATCTTCTCTAGAAAAGATCCAATCAGACTTGCAAAATCATGATCTAGAGAGAGAAAGAGTAAATATAGAGAGAGAAAGACTAAAATCCTACACTTTCTGAGGTCCCTCCACTTTGTGTAGAGACCCAAAAGGTCCCCCCACTTTGTGTAGAGACCCAAAAGGTTCCCCCCAAACATGGAGGGACTCTTGTTCAAAAGGTCTCTTACAAAATGGGTCCCACCACGGAGGTACCTATGGATTGTGTAGAGACCAACATGTATAAATATCTCTCGATGGAATGAAGCTCCCACTCTTTGGGGTTCAGTGTCACAATTCTGTTCATGCTCTCTTACACTATCTGTTCTAGCTTTCCCTTACCCTTGCACTCTCTACCCTTGTACTCCCTCCTCCTCCTCCTCCTCCCTCCTCCTCCTCCTCCATCGGATTCTCCTCCCTCCTCCTCCGCCTTCCTCCTACTTCCTCCCTCCTTCCTCCTCCTCCCATCTCCTTCTCCTTCCTCCTCCTTCCTCCTTCCTCCCTCCTCCTCCTCCTTCTTTCTCCTCCTCCCTCCTCCTTCCTCCTCCCCCTCCTCCTACCTCCCTCCCTTCTCCTCCTCCTCCCTCCTCCTCCACTCACCTCTCTCTTCCTCCTCCTCCCTTGTCTTACCTCCTCAACGCTTCCCCCTCGAATCTGCAAAGGAGACTAGCTCTCCACTCCTTAACCTTGGACTCCTCCTAAACCCTGCAACCCCCTCTGAACCCTGAAACTCCTAGTTAGCTCTCTCAATCCTGTCCCCCTTTCGAACCCTAAAATCCCCTTTTAAACCCTTGAACTCTCATGGAGGAAAGAGCCTCCATCAATCATTATGATCAAGCCCTCTTTTTCACCCCCACGTGTATGAGATTTGCTTTCCACACTTTAGCCTACACCTCTCACCGGAACACAACTCGAGGACCTATGCTACACTTGTGAACACCTATGCTACAATGAACAATGACACCACTGTAGGTGACCAACACCCTCGAAATCTGCACTTGGGAGAAATAGTGACAACATTTTGGCCCCGCTTTCGGGGAGGTTAGCACCTAAAGTGAAAGCAGAGCACATACTTGCAAGTGTGAAAAAGAACCCCCTTCAAAAATCCATTCAAGATACATCCCTCAAGGCAAAGGAGTAAAAAAATGCTTCCAAATGATGCAAAAGAATAATGTTGACTTACAAAATCACAATAATACACTAAACACCCAAAATTAACCCTTAATCCCCCCCATCCTATAAAAGCAACACCAAATCCCCTCATTTCTTTCCCCACACTTTTGCTAGCCACTTCCTTCTCCAAATTCCGTTAAGCCTCTATATTTTCCATCTATCTCTAGTTTTCATCCTCCAACTTCCATCCACCATTTCCACCACCACTACCACCACTTTTTTTGTCAACCCTCCCTCCACCACCACCTTTTTTGTCTACCCCCCTTCCATCTCCATCTCCACATCCCATTATCTTCCTCCCCACCACCTCCACTTTTTCTGTCCATCCCCCGTCTCCCCCACTTAAGGTAACCATCCTTTTCCCCTCCACCATCCCTCTACCTCTCTCTACACCCCCATCACCCTCCACTCCATCTCTCTACCTCTCTCTAAACCCCATCTCCCCCTTTTCTCCTCCACCCCCCCTCCACCTCCACCAGGCCCCCTTTTTCTTCCCTCCCATCTCCACCTCCACCCCCCATCTCCTCCACCCCGCCCATCTCCTCCCCCCCTCCACCTCCACCTCCATCTCCTCCTCTCCCCCCACCTCCACCCCCCATCTCCTCCCTCCCTCCACCTCCATCGTGCCCCCTCCCTTACCCCCCACCTCCAACGCACCCCCTCTCTCCCCCCCCCCCTCCTTCCCCTTCCTCCCACCCCCTCCACCTCCCCCCCCCCTTCCAACCCCCCCCCTCTCTTCCCCCCACCTCCCCCCCCCCCTTTCCACCTACCCCCTCCACCTCCAACCCCCCCCTCCCCCCCCCCCCCCGTCCATGCCCCCCCTTGCTCCCCTCTCTCACTCACCCTAACTAAGGTCCTTAAGTCCTTGGGCCTTGGCTACCTAAGGGTAGCTCGCCCGCTAGCCAAGCGTAAAGCCCGTGCACCACGTGGCGGCGCCCACCCGATGTCTATAGCGGTGCCCACTAGCAACACCTGCTCGATGCCTTAAGCCACCACAGCCCTTAAAGACCTCCACACTACCTCTCCTTCCCTCCTTTCGCAGCCCTCCCGCTCCCCTCCTGCATCTCCACCACCAGCCCCTAGCTCAGCCGTCCCCCCCCCTTCCCCTTCTCCCAAAAAAAAGACACAAACTAACTCTTAAAAACATAACCATAGTTAGGTTAGTGGAACCTATGTTAGGTTAGCTGACCATCGTTTAGGTTAGTTGACCATAGGTTAGGTTAGGTGACCATAGGTTAGGTTAGCTTGAGGTTAGATTAAAAGATAATTGTGGATCTTAGTAACTAACTACAATTAGTTGGACTAACTACAGTCACACTAACTAGATAGTTAGATTAACTAGGTTAGGCTAATGACCAGTTACAGTTCTGAGTTCCAACTAACTAGCAGTTAGCTCACAACCCTAGTTAGGCCAAAGGTCTAGGTCCATTCACACTTGGACCTAAAGACCAAAGGGCCCCTAAATTCCCCTAACTTTAAAGGTCCATTACTTGCTTATTTGGCACCCGAATTGGACCCGGATTGAACCACAAATTCACACACAGAACCATCAAGCTTCATGGAACTTTTCCATCAAATCCCATACCATTAAGGCATCCATAACACTAGTCAAATTGCACCCCTGTGTGGGCCTCTTTTTCGTACTATTTTGCTCACAAGATACCATCGTGACCTTTGATTGACAATCCATCTACACCAGCACATTTTCCCACTCATGTGGGACAATCCTAGGAACATTTTTAACATGACGATCCCTACTACACTCATACATCTCTAGCACCCCTAACATTTTTTACTCTTTTGGGAGCCCATATCTGAAGACCAAATCACACCCAGTTCGATGCCAAGATCCACTCACGGAATGTCCAATCTCAAATGATAATTTTCAAGTATTTTTATCATCATTTTCAGTCTCGGTAGTGGCTTTTATGTAGGCACTAATTTTGACTCGTCGATTGCATATTTTTTGCCATTGTCGGGCTACGCACGCAGGTCAAAATCAATTGCGAATTTCAAAGTCAAAGGCAGTCACTTAAAGGATACACTTAAGCATTGTGTATGCACCTCAGATCTAGATGAAGACTAGCACCTGCATACTTTCATGAGCTTTCTTCAACTCTCGACACTCTTCAAGAATTCAACCTCTCACCATCGATAAGCAGCATGGATGACCTACCAAGTGACGAATAAACAAGTAACGATGATCTGCATCCTACAGATCACCTTAGAGAACAATGCAACAGCAACCAAAACAATGATGGCAGATGACACTTTGGTAAATTGGAGATGCCAAAATACAATGGATGAGGGATCCTGCCAGATTCTTTCAACTCTTCGATGCAACATGTTGTGCTGGAGGCAATCAGTCAAATGAAACCAAAGCCGCCTAGTTCCCGATGGCCCTAACCAATGAGGCTTTGGAATGGTATCTCAACCTTCTCGTAGAGGAAAGAGGCACATGGGCACTCCTATTGGAGCAGTTGAGAAGAAGCTTCGAAAAAGAAAGGCTGCAAGATGACCTTGCATTACAACTAGGCAATATAGATATGCGCAAGAAGGAAAGGTCTAAGGAGGGTCTAAGCATACTTAGGAAGAATGAAAAGAATAATAGCAAAGTGTGATCCCTGTCCAGATGACAAGTACCTCATACCATGGTTCATCTTTGGCCTGAAAAAATCCATTCGCAAGGACATGAAAAAAGTCAGTAGCTATGCACATTTCAGCGACGCTCATGAAGCTGCAATTGACATTAAGGATGGCATGACCAATTCTGACAGCGACAGTGATGGTTATGAATCAAGTCAACGCGATAAGAAATCTTCAAAGAAGGGAAGCACTTCTAACAAAGGTCGCACCACCAAGGACAAAGTGGAAGCCATGGCCCTAAGAGTAAAAGATGAAATGATGCAAGCCATCGAGCAAAATTTGCATGTCTCTCAGCCACCACAGTACCCATGGAGAGAAAATGTTTGGTGCCCACACTGTAAGGCCAACCATACAGCCAATGAATGCCTAAGGAATAGACTAAACCCACCAAAAGTGGCTCAGCCCCCATGGTTATGGTGTCCCATTTGCAATGTTGCAGGGCATGATGTAAATACTTGTTTCTACAATATGAGGGTCGCACAACCCTGGCCCCAACAATACCAACAGTTGCCAATCCCAGTGTATAGACAACTGGCACTAGCACCTAACGCACAAGTGCCACATCTCAACCCACTCTAGGTGAGAACACAAGTTCCTCAACTAATGAGGAATCCCAATCCTCCGCAATACCCATGGGCTCCCAGTAGTTCCGATGCAACAACTATAACCTGAAGAGCTGGAACCTCACTATGAGTATGAAACAGAATACCCTATGTACTACATGGATGGTGCCAAAGGACACATCTCGGTGTATGCTAATCAAGTAAGGCCCACCACATATCGAACACCCACCAAGTGTTTTGGTTGTGGAGACAAGCACCGCATAGCAGAATGCCCACATAAGGGTAACCCCATTACATTCTAGCCTGTGTGCATGGAATGCGAAGTTGGGCATGCTTGCATGGATTGCCCACTAAGAACAAAGCCTCAACCAACCACGAAAGTCAAACCTGATGTACCCCTCGGGATGGTAAGTATGGAAAATCACAGTGTGGCAACACAAAGTGCGGCATCATAGCCAGTCTTGATCATAACAAGATAGCAAAAAGAAGTGGCTTGGCAAAAACTCCTTTTCACTCAAAAAGCAAAGAGCCCTCTGGCAAAAAAATCCATGCCAATCCCACAACACAGTGAGACCATGCCTAGCACATCCACAGAAAGTGCCACCCAAGGAGCCAAGGAAGCATACCCCAATGGTAAAATTGAAAAGGCACGTTACCAAGCCTTGAAGCAATGGGTACAATAGGAGCAAGAAAAATTTGAGACAGACAAGCAATGCTTTGTTCTGAGCCACTGGATTCACCATCCACATAAGAGTGACCTGCATTCACATCAAACATGGGCTAATCTACCTTCTCTTTTTCTTTTTGTGATACCTACGTACCACTATCTGCATTGCTTTGAGGAGATTCTCTTGATCACAATCTACTTGTCCATGGCGAAGTATGTGAACCACTGCTAGAGGACACTACAGGTCCACTGATATTTTGTGATTGCTGCTGTGAATTCTGTTCAGCATTACCATTTTGTGCATCTACATCAATCATCACATTTACTGGTTTATACCAGCTGCTCATCTCATCAAAAACAACATCTCTGCTCACTGTAAACTTACGAGTAGAAGGGTTATAGCATTTATACCCTTTCTGCTGCAGAGAATAACCAATAAAGACACACTTCTCAGCTTTTGGATCCAACTTGGACCTCAACTCATCTGGCACATGGACATAGGCAATGCAACCAAAAATTTTCAAATGAGTGGTTTTCTACTAGTATACATCTCCTCTAGTGTCATGCCATGTATTGCTGCAGTGGGAGTCTTGTTCATTATGTAAACTGCTGTAGCAACTGCTTCAGCCCAATAATAATCTGGTAGATCTTTTTCATTTAGCATGGCCCGAGATACCTCTCCAATATGCCTATTTTTCCTTTCTGCAAGTCCATTTTGCTGTGGGGTATGACTGCATGAATATTGCTGCTTTATGCCATGCTCCTGCAGGAACCTTGCAAACTCATTTGAGAGGTACTCTCCCCCTCCATCTGACCTTAGGCATTTTATTTGCAGGCCTGTTTCTTTTTCAACCATAGCTTTAAAAGCTTTGAAGTGCCCAAACACTTCACTTTTCTTTTTCATAAAATACACCCAAAGTTTTCTGCTGAAGTCATCAATAAATGTGACAAAATAGTGATAGCCTCCAATAGATGCAGCTTTAGTAGTCCACACATCAGAGTGGATTAATTCCAATGGCTTTTTACTCTCTTAAACATGCCTAGAAAATGGTTTCCTTGCCTGTTTTCCAAATTGACAGGCTTCACAAACCTTATGCATTTCTGCAACCTTGAATTTAGGCAATCCTGCAACAATATTTTGGGCTTGCATTGATTTAAGTCGCTGTATATTAACATGACCAATGCGTTTATGCTAGATATCCATATCTGCAACTACACCAGTCCCATGTGCAAACATTGCTGCACTCAATTTAGGCATGTCCGCATCCAACGTAAACATCTTGCCTTTCTTCTTTCCTTTTGCTATCAAGCGACCGTTATTTTTCATATCCTCAACAAAGCATCCATGAGGATTAAATCTGACCTGCAAGCCCTGCTCAACCATTTGACCAACAGAAACCAAGTTCTTGGTGATGTTCGGGACATGAAATACATCTGACAGGTATTTCTTTTTCCCATCCTGCATAGACAAAGGAATTTTACCAATCTGCACAATAGCATGTGCAGTATCATCACCAGTCTCCACAAATCCTGGTTTTTCCATTTTCCTTGCATCCTGCATCCACTCTGCATGACCTGTCATGTGGTTTGATGCACCTGAGTCAACATACCACACATCATTTCGTTCTTCTGCACTTGTCACAGAATTGGTCATGTGCTGCACCATAAATAGATGCTCATTTCTGTCATCACCCTATCTACTAGAAGATGCATAATTGCCTTGCTGCAATTTTCCATTCATAATGTCATTCTGCTTTTTGTAGCAGTCGTTAGCCATATGACCCATTTTACCACAGTAGTAGCATTCAACATTTTTGTTTGCATTTTGGCCTCTATGCCATCCACCATGACCTCTTTGGCTCCCCCTACGTCTAGAGTTACCATGTCCTCCTCCATAGGACTGGTTTTCTTGAGTTTGCTACATATTCTGATTTCTACCACGACCTGCAGATCGGCCTCCTCTACCTCTGCCTCTACCTCTTCCAGCATTTGAGTAGAAGACAGTTTCTTTTAAAGTTCCTCCTGAAGAAGATGCACCCCCATTTCTCTGCTCTTCAGAAATTAGAAGAGCAAACAACTCTTCAAAATCAGGAAATTTTTCACGGACGGCAATGGATATCTAAAACTGTGCATAATCCTTTCCTAGACCATTGAAGGTCACAGAAACTAGATCATCATCTTCCACTAGCGACCCAATGGAAGCAAGTGCATCTGCAATTTTCTTCACCTTCATGTGGTAGTCAGTTATGCTCAAATTTTCTCTCTGCACATTGTGCAACTCCTGTTTGAGCTGCATTTTCCTGGCTTGCGTATTTGTGTTGTACATTTTTGCCAAAGTATCCCATGCCTCCTTTGGCGTACTTGCATCCTGAATATGCACAATCATAGAGTCCGAAATACTGATAGACAGCTAGTACATAACTTTTCTAGCTCTCTCATGCCATCCTTTAAATGCCTACATTTCCTGTTGATTGGGAACATTAGGAAGAACTGGTTCTTCTTCATTTCCTATAACGAACTCCCAATAGCCTTTTCCCATAAGGAAATTCGTCATTCTAAACTTCCATGCCTGGAAGTTGTTCTTGTCAAGCTTTTCAGTGACAATCTGTGAAAGAGAATCAGACGCCATTACAGAACACTGCAGAATATTCTGTCACTGCGAAAAACATAGCTTTTGCCTCACACGGGCAGATCTGCAAAACTGACGAAAGTGGTATTTGACCACACAGTCACTTCCTAGTGACGATTTTGCATCAACAGGAAACAAGCATGATTCTACAACTCCCAATATCTCTGCACACAGGCATACGATGCAATTTCTACGACAACTTTTCACCGACCAGCTGCGAGCAGTGGCCGCACAGCAAAAACAGGGCCTTTTTTAGAGTGCCTGTGAAGAACTTCCGCCTTCAAAACGGGCCCTAAAACGGCCTCGAATTAGAAAAATAAAGTCACCAAGGGCTTTGCCCCGGCCCGCACCATATACTGCACTCTCGCCACACCGTGAAGGGCGTCTCAATCTGAGATAGTGCACTCTTGCACTTCTGGCTGTGTTACCTACAGAGATTTGCTCCCAAACTCGAAATAGGAAAGCAACACTGGTCCTCTTATCAGGACACCGTGAACTTGGTTTGCTTTCTTGAGCTCCTTACCATGAACAAGGCTCTGATACCATGTGAAGATAGTGGGAGAGAGGGAAGGAGTCTCACTTGCGGCTTTCTCACATACACAATGGGGGAATACACACACAGGTGGAGGCTGAAAACAGTTTTCCTCTTCTTAGTTGTGAAAGCCAAAAGAACTCTAGTACAAAGAAATAGAAGAACCCTATATGTGGGTCTCAAACCAAACTCAACTAACTAAGGTGGCATACTAACTAAGCCACAAACTAGAGTAGATAAGGATAGCTTTCATCCAGCTATTATTCGTGGGCGGTGTACCAACCACATCTCCAGCTAACAAGTCGGTGACATAAATGCACAACGGTCACCCTGGCATATCGCGAGTGGAGCTCGATATCTCAACAAGCATCACTACTCCATGATTGGGGCACTGATAGAATCACTATCCAAAATAGAGAAACCGCCGTCAAGATAAATCTGGGAACAAGGGAAATCAAACCCACTATTCCTAGAAATGTTGAAGACAATTCCTCCACTACATCCACTAGTCATGCATCCCTTGTACCTACCATTGTATTAAAGCCCATAGAAGGGGATACACAAAGTGACATCAATAATTGGATACAAACGTTGGCTACCATTGATAATTGTAAAACAACACATCTAATGTTGCCAAATGTGGATGCCCAAATGATACAACTAGAAGCACCAATCTGGGATGATGAATCAGAAGTAGTGGAAATGCCAATCTTCATGACAAGCGTCAAGTGGGATAGTGACCGTGAAGAGTCCATAATAGAAGGCTATGGTGCCGACACATAGATTAGGATATGGAAACAGAAGCTGATAATGTAACCTTGGAGGGCCAAGTATTTGACAATGACTTGGCAATCCTACAGGCACTCATGGCCATAGAATACCCCAAGATCAACCCTACAGCACTATCCAATAGCAATCAGTCCAGGAAAAAGAAGGAGGGTCTACAGTGCCAAAAGGCCAAGATAGAGCACTAAGCCCACAAAAGCACTCGAGTCCCCAAATTTTAAATGGGATCCTAAAGGGCTTTAAGGTGTTTGTATGGCCAAAGAACCACTCCTTAGCAGTGCGACTCCTATTGAAAATCCATCACTGGTCTCACAAAGCAAAAAGCTTAGAAAGTTCAAACCCAATGTGAGAATGAAGAGTGAAATGGTGAATAGTAACAAAAAGCAAGAATAAGGGAACACAGGTGAATTGGACCAAATATCTTCTAGTGGAGCTAGCAGCCAAGCAAGCACCTCAAAGTGCCATTAAGGCATAAGGGAAGTTCTCGATTACTTCAAAAACTACACTAGGGGAGAAGCCACAATAGCAATGCCTAGGCTAGTCAAGGAATCAGAGCTCACAGAAACAAAGAAAATTGAGGATACCCTCGTTTATGAAGGACCATCCAAGACAAGTAAATTGAATCTTACCTGACGGAGAAGAAGAAAAGACTATATACATCGGTGAACAACTCAATCTAGAAGAAGAAAAAGAATTGAAATCATTGCTGATGGAGTATAGAGATTGCATGGCTTGGTCCTACAAAGAAATGAAAGGGATTTTCCTAGAAGTTGTAGTACATACCATACCAATAAGGGAAGGATCCAAACCAAAGGTTTGCGGGCCTTATAGGACAAATACCAAATACAGCACCCATGTCTATGAAGAGCTAGAAAAATTCTTGGATGCTGGTTTCATTTATGAGATCAAGCATACCAATTGGGTGTCACCAATTGTGATTGTTCCTAAGAAAAACAAGAAGCTTAGAATATGTGTGAATCTTAAGAATGTCAATGCAGCAAGAATCAGAGATCATTATCCCCTACCATTGACTAAAATAGTTTTAGAAAGGGTAGCAAGATCTGAAGTGTATAGCTTCTTGGATGGGCTTAGAGATACACCCAAGTACAAATTGCACCTCAAGATCAGGCAAAGACAACATTTGCCATAGAATGGGACATTTTTGCATACACAGTCATGCCATTCATCTTATATAATGCCCCATCTACTTTTCAAATGGTAATGTACACCGCCTTCAAGGAATTTCTCAACAAGTTCCTACAATTCTTCCTCGACGACTTGTGCATACACTCAGGAAAAAAGGATCACTTGAAATGCCTTGAAGAAGTCCTTAAAAAATTCAGGGAGTATGGATTCTCTTTGAATCCTCTAAAATGCCAATTCCTGGTCACACACGGAGTATTCTTGGGGCACATAGTCTCTCGACATGTATGGGATTGCAACTAACATGGACAAAATAAAGATCATCATGGAACCTCCCCCCCCCCTAAATGCCAAGGGAGTCCAAGTCTTCATGGGACATGCCAGATACTATAGAAGATTCATACTAAGGTATGCCATGATTTCAAGGCCCCTATATAAGCTCCTAGTCAACTTCATCTGGACACACGAATGTGAACAAGCATTCAAAACCCCAAGTGGAGATTGATCACAACCCCTATTCTAATGGCACCAAATTGGGAGATAGAATTTCATGTACATACTGACGGTTCCAATTATGCAGTAGGGAGTGTGTTATGTCAACTTGGCAAACACAACAAAGACTACCCAACATACTTTGCAAAAGCAGACAACTAAATGATGCGGAGGTGAATTACACCACAACAAAAAGAGAAGCCTTGGTAATGGTCTACAACGTGAAGGAATTTTGACACTATCGATTGGCTACTAACTTTATCTTTTACACAGGTTATCAAGCCTTATTATATCTTGTGAATCGATCATGTACCATAGGCCGGGGATCACGCGATGGCTTCTACTGCTACAAGAATTCAATTTCAAAATCATGGTGAGAAAAGGAGCTCAACATTTCATCGCCAATCACATGTCACGATTGAGAACAGGAGAAGAGCCAGAAGGAATAGAAGATGAACTACCAGATGCCGCATTATTTCAAATAAACACTGTGCCTAATTGGTGTACATCAAGGTTCTTGTACAAGAATGTGATCACACAGTCCCATTCAAATTGTGTCAGATAGAGGCACACATTTTGTCAATGAGGTCATCCAAGAACCCTGGTCTGGCTTTACATGGTGATCCATAGAAAGAGCACACCTTACTACACCCGAGAGAATGGACAAGCCAAATCCACCAACAAAATTTTATGCATTGTCCTCACCAAGGTAGTAGCACCAAGGCGTTTTGATTGGGAAGAGAAACTAAATGCAGCCTTATGGGCATACCGAACCACACTCAAGGTCAGTATAGGAAATACACCTTTTCAATTGGTGTACGGCCTTGAAGCTGTGGTCCCACTGGAATTTGTAATGCCCAATCTATGCATAGAAGTACAAGAACGTATGGGAGATCATGCATTGCTGAAAGAAATACTCTACCAATTAGAGAAGCATACAGAGACCAGATTAGTTGCCTACCATGCCATGACAACAAAAAAACAAAGAAGGAAGGCATGGTTTGATAGAAACCTCAAAGACAAAGACATCAAGGAAGGTGTCCTCTACAATACCAAAGTCCATAAGGGTAAGCTCAAATTTCTAGGTCAAGGACCTTCTAGAGTCAAAAAAATGAATCCCATCAGAGCTGTGCTACTAGAAACACTGGATGGAGTTCAGTTCACAACAACAATAAACGGGAGCAACAGATGGAACAATACAGCTTGTATGGCCACGAGTCTCAACGTTCACCATGTCACCTGATGCTTACAACTTCTTGCAGTCAAAGGGACTAGGTAGTCTTTCTAAGAAGCTACAATTCTTCTTACCAACACTTGCTATGATAGAATACATTTGTCAATTAATCACATCATATAAAAGTAGAGAGTCAAAGAAAGATAAGTATGGCACAATAACATATAAAGAGAAGCCCTTATAGATCCACTATGCAGGAGGCTCTCATTTCCAGAGGCACAAGAAGAATATCCAAAGAAACATTTGGATGCAAGATTCTCTAAAATTCAGGATTTATTCCCACCTAACACAAAGTCACAAAGCGGGGGAATATGCCATGATATGATTCTGGATCCCATATGCAAAGAGGTAGCTAAGTATTTGGCTAACATTTTCAATCATACAGGAGCGAGAAAAAACTATATGTTAGTAAAAACTCTTACACTCCTTGGTAGAGCAAAGCTACAAGACTGGGCTCAACACATATCCTTGTTGCTAACCAATTATGTATCCACTACACATAATGGCAAAAGCTACATTGCCCATCTATCGGCCATAATAATTGGGTTTGCAATAGAGTAAGAAGATGACTCTGCACCCCTCTCAACACAAGATATAGAGAACTTTGAAACATTGATATTATTGCCAAAATGGGAATTAGACCCTCCACCTACTCTCAATGTAGATAATATGGATGGGCAAAAATCCAAATAGATTCCATAGAATGACAATGTGGAACTCTACCAAAGAATATTGCAACTCAGTTGAGTCTTGATCCTGCAACAGAAGGACTCGAGCGTGGAAATCCAAGAGGATACCATGCCACATAATGACTTTGCAAGAGAGCCAAATAGCATGCCTCTCTAAGAATCACAAGTCACCAACGTTGACAACTCCACGACTCTAGAGTCACAACCCCCAAATGTCTCTAGTGTGGCAACATACAACAGACTGTTGTTCAAGAAATAGATCAAAATTCCACATGGGCACATGGGAGTCAACTATATGTCCAATACAAGCAAGGCCATAGCATATTCCAGATCATGCAACATCATAGCCAACAGTTACAACAATGGTCTCAATTATTTACTACCATGGCATCAGATGAGTAGGAAAGAGAAATGGAAAGACAGCTCCCATGACTCCAAACCAAGTTGCAAAGTTCCGAGACTAAAATTATTAAGCATAAGGAAAGCATGGCAAAACAAATGTGACAATATCTCCTTGCACAAAATGCTCTAGCAAAAAGTAGAAAGGATGCCCTATATGCCACTGTTTCTCTCCAAAAAAAAACACCTACAGCCATCTGATGCCTTGAACCAAAAGAAAAAGATCAATTTATACCTCTCCCATATGCAAGCCACTTGTGATGATATTAAGAAGGAAATGGTGCACTTAGATGAAAGATTACTACTTAAAGAGGACTGGATCACCTCCATGCCACATTAGACACAAACAATGAGTTGCAAAACAGCCTTAAAGAAGGTAAACATCAAATTCAAGCACTAAAGAAGGAATGCATGGCATCAAGAGAGATCCTTGTGCACACCAAAGTAGAACTGGATGCTCAAAAGCAAGAGATACTCTAACACCGCATGCTTAATGATCAATTTCCAGGGCATCCAAAAGCAACTCAACAATTCAATAGTCTAAAGCTTGCATACACGTCCATATTGGGTAGGTATAAAGACAAGTGCATGGAGTGGCAAAATCAAAAGGCAATAATTTCCAAGTTGGAAATTCAACTACTAGGTCAAGACAATGATGATGCGGAGGGGTTAGCACAAGATCTTTTGCTACAAGGCATCACTACATTATACCAAGAGCTTGTTGCAATCCTCCAGCAAGAGGATCACCTTGAAGGAAGAATACGCATACTCTGGAAACACTTGCAAATCGAAATGATGGGAAGCCCCCCTCTTCAGGTAGTAGCCAGACTCCTACCCTTACTGCAATAATCACCAGCAACTTCCATGGGATATAACTCCTAGAAAAATCCAACATTAAATCTATAAATGCCTACTAGAAGGAACAAGGATCTGCTAGAGGAATATGTGGTCTACCTTCAATCTAATCTCCCCTATCTTGCCACTCTCTATTCTTATCTACTCACATCCCTCCCTGACCCTAGTACTATCCTCCATACCTTTCCAGAAATGCATGCTAACCCATATTCCTTGCCATGCCTCTTTGCCCATGCCTCTCAACACTATCACCTAATCCAAGAATCTAACTCCTATTATCTAGTTACGCCTAACTTTTTTCGAACACTTGACAATACAACCCTTGAGGATTATCAATTTCTAAATCAATTTGGCCTAGTCTCCCTCCACTTTCCACCAACATCCCTACTTGCTTCGACCTCAAGATTTTCCCATATAACCTCGCCCTCTCCCTGAAGACCACATATTCCTCCAATCTCCCTTGATTTTTCAATGGAAGAACCATTAATGATTCCATCAATGAGCTTCAAGAATTGGATAATCCAATTTGCACACCCACATGGGAGTTGCAACAAGATACAGATAGGATTCCCATGCTCGGTAATCCCACTGGTGATTTTTTGAGGCAATACCCAAACATGCAGTCAATAGGAGGATGGGACCTCTCCAGAATTTCAATGAGTGTCCGGATCCCCGCCAAGCACAAATCACTCGAGACATCAGCATGAAATTGGAGCCACAGTGCCTACTTGGCATAGACCAAAGTTGCTCAATGAAAAGTACCTCCTTGAATACGTAGAGGTTCCATCTTCATTTCACATGCATACCACATCTGATGCAGTACCCCGTTGCTACCGGTGGGATGCAAATCATCATGATCCAGATAATGTAGACGCTCCTCGCAATTGGCCGTTAATCAATAGAAACTCTAAAATAAAATGGACAAGCCAAGAAACACTCACTACTACACACGGGTCCTATTCTGACACTGAAGCACCAACGTTTAGGATGCATGGGGTGCTAATCATTGGTAACCAAAGCAGGATTTGTTAAGTGTCGCTATATAGCAACTTTAGGCAAGTGTCACTATATAGTGACGTTTAAAGAGCGTTGCTATATAGCGACACTTATTAGACTTGTAAATGGTCACTATATAGCGACACTTATTAGACTTGTAAATGGTCGCTATATAGCAACACTGAGACAGTTTCCTATAGCGATGTTTTATAGAGAGTGTTTTTTCCCATATTGAATTTAAAAGATAGTTTTTCCCAATGAAAATTTGTTTTTCCTTTTCTTACATGTTTGATCCTTTGAGAGAATAAAAGTACAAGAGCATGTACATCAAGCCTTTGAAGCTCATATATTCATGTCCAAGTTTGAGATGAAAAAGTTCAATGAAGAGCATTTACATCAACGGCTTCATCCTGAGCCAAGTCTAATGCCAAACAAGTCTATCTCTAACTCTATACCGAGTTGATCTCCTATATCATCATCGTACTCTAGCATCATACGTTCACCTAAGACTTGATCATCTTCTTCAATAAAGTGTGGTGATTCTTGATGATCGTCATCTTCTTCCTCAATATCGTGATCTCCATCTTCCTCCCATACGATGTTATTATGCACATCTTCCTCTTGGCTCATATTGTGATCTTCATCTTCTTCACTAGATCCATCCCGATCAATTGGATCCGACATTGGTAGTGGCATCTCCATATCCACATATCTATCTTCAAAAATTTGCTTACTTCGTGGTGCAACTTGGATCACGTACCACCATCTTGGATTAGAATGATCCGGATGAAAAACCACCTATATTGAAGATGGGTGCCAAATGCCATCAATTATATATATGAAATTATGCTTAAGTACATGTGTCAATGGATCTTTAAAATCGAAAGCTTCAATTAATTAAATCATTAGTATGCACCTGCTCACAATGCTCAGGAAGAATAAAAGTATCACTTTTTTTGGCCAAATTTTGGTGGAGTCTATTGCAAAGAAACCGCTACTGTCTTTTCTCACTGTCGCATGGGGACCGTTGTAAATAGTTCTAAACCATTTTACATCAAGAATGAAAATACTAAATCGTCTTAGATCAATTTCATAGATTTCGCATATGGTTCCACAATAATCCAACTGTGAGGAGAGAAGATTGGTATCCGAAGCGCTTGCTCGGCTATCTTGTGTGAAGTTAGCCATGACTCCACAATCATACGTGACTCTCTTCGAATCGATGCATTCCACGTGAAAATGTCATCCATATGACCATAATGCACTGTACATTTTGTACTGCAAAAGAGCATCATTAAAACAATGAAGATGCATCTATTTTATAGTGTATATTGTCACAAATAATTACTTAATTCCGTCAACAGGTAAGACTTACATGCATCATACATCGAGATGATAACTCTCGCTCGCGCTCGTTTATTGTCTCTCCATCACGTTTGGCTTTATGTAGAGCCAGTTGTAGCCAATCAAGTGACATGTGAGTGGGGAGAAGGGCGAGATCTTGTGGATATGGTTGTAATCGCCTATACATTACTCTAAATCTCGTCTTTGCATTTATTCTTTTTGCTTTGGCCGCTTCATATCTCTCAATCCATTTCTACATCTCCTTGCTATTGAGGATACAAAACTTATTGAATCTCTCCATTTGCTCTTCACTCATCTTTCTTTCAATCCCTTTTCCTTGGAAAACCTTGCCAACGATGCGATCATCATCCTTGTTATGCCAAGCTTGCCGCATATCGGGATCCATGGATGCAAGAGACTCTGTGATATATACTAACGACTCTTGCACAAGCCATCCCTCTACCATGCTTGCTTCTGGTCTTTCTCTTTGTCTTTCAAATCCCTTCAAAGTTTTCATAAACCACTCGAGAAAAAACATCCATTGACTATGAACAGTACCTACAATGGCCACCTCATCAACTATGTGCACAAGCTGTTGGAATACTGAAAAGAAAGAGTAGAGTGGACACAAACTCAGAATACTTGCTTGTAGAATGAAGAAGAAAAGGTCCTTAAGTAGGCACCTCATACAAGGTCACTGACATCACTGATGACCTCAAAGCTCCACAATCATCTCCTCAATCTGCTCCTAGATTTACTCAATCATCCAGCTTTTCCACCACCTAACTGTGCTTGTGGGCATCTAACTGTGCCTCTAGCACTCACACATAGAAACATAAGGTGTGCCTGAGGCATACACCTTGAGATATCCCAACAAACCCCCCCTCAAGGAAATGCCTCGGGCTATGTCAAGGATACATCTAGTCTCATAGTTTCTCATGCCATCTCATGGTGGTCAAGGATAAATCTATGGCTAGGTTCTCATGCTAGCAAGGGTTCCCTTGGGTGTAAGGTAAATAGAAAGGGATACAAACAGACCTTCCAATGGTTATCTCCCCTGCATGTACATGCACACAATGTCTGCAGGAGGTACCATGGAACAAAACATACACATGGCCTACATCATAAATTGACCAGAGGTGTTTACAAAACACACAAAACATAATAGTTTATTTTCATTCATTTTGGAGGACTATCCAGGCTGAGTACCTTGACATAAAAGGAGAGATCTGGAGCATACATAGAGATGATTTAAAATGCATAATCTTCAAAGGATGCCTCATCTTGTGGAGGCTCATTCACTGTAAGTAGATTTGCATTTTCTGTCTTTGCTTTGGCTTTGCAAAACTTCTCACTATGGTTGTTTTTGCCACAGTGCTTGCATGGATTAACTTTGAAGCAGTCCTTTGAAAGGTGATTTGTCTTTCCACAGTGATTGCAAGGAGAATACTTGCCCTTCTGGAATTTCATAACATAAGCAGTGTCATTGCCTTTCCTTAACTCCATATGTCTTTCTTCTTCTTGAAGAGCTGAGATAATGCCTTCAAGGTTTGGATTGGGAAGATTCTTCAAAGTGCTAACAATGTGATCAAAACTTTCAGGCATACTCTTAAGTAGCACTGCCATAGCATCATCAGGGGTGATAGGAGAGTTGATAGAAGCTAACTGAGTCATAAGACTCCGCATATGGTTGACATGAGTAGCTAAAGTAGTATCACTTGCCATCTTTAATTCAAAGAAAGAGATTTTAAGTGATAGTTTAGATATGTGAGAGCTTGCACCAAAAATCAAATCTAGCTTCTGCCATGCTTCCGATGGAGACTCCAAGTCAGATATATGATGTATGTAATCATCACCCAAAGCTAAAGCAATTATACCATATGCTTTTTCTTCTCTTGCTGGATCCCTTGCCGGTCGTGTCGGAGCTGAAGATTCTCCAGCATTTGAGGCTGTAGAAGAAGCGGTAGGAGTAGGTTTGACAAGTTCCCATAAGTTCTCCCGCATCAATGCAAATTTTACCTTCATTTGCCATGTATGGAAGCCCTTTCCATTGAACTTCTCAAGATTATATAAAGTAGCCATGAGAGGGTCTAACCCAGATATTGGGCAGTGTCTATCTCTCTTACAAGACAAAAAAGAACTGAAATACTTCCAAAGTATAGGCACTTGATGTAGCAAATAGTAGTGACTAGTTTTCAAACAATGATGCTTCTTCTTACATGCTTCATAGAAGTGGATGAAATAAACACTTTCCAATCAAAACCAGGTCTAGCAAGTCAAAACAAAACTGAATCCACACTTGTACTGAAGTTATTGAAAGCTTCAAAAAACCAGAAATGCTAGAGTAGCATTTTATGTAGCATCATCTTCAAAAACTTGTCCAAAACTGTCAAAACTGAAAAGCTGAACTTGGAGGGCTTGTAGCTCACTCTTCAAAGCAAGGAAAAGAGGGCTTTCTGAAGCAAAAGAAAGCTCATATACCAGAGAAGGTCCAGCACAGAGGTTGGACAAAATGGTGCGCACTTTTGCCCGGGAGAGTTGCTATAGGCTGAAACTGAGTTTTGACGATTTCTCCCTCGTTACTGAACCAAATGACCTGAAAAATGGCTCAAAATCTTCGTCTTGAGATCGCCCATCTACTCCTAAGAGGGCTCAGGCAATGGCGGAGCAGGCAGGGAGTATTGAGCAACAGAAGAAATTCGCTGTTTGGAGAATGGCAGCCACCAAAGACGTTTTTTCTTCAATTGCTTGCAGGTGGAAGTTTGCCCATACTAGAGGAGTTTCCAGCTCAGAGGGTTTGGGCAATGGCTGTTTGTAGATGGAGAACCAAGCTCTCAAAGATTTTGGGAAGAAAGAGGAAAATGGAGAAGAAGAAGATGAAGAAGAAGATGATGATGTGGCAGAAATGGGCTCAAGGGGGATCAAAGGGCTCTGATATCATGTTGGAATACTGAAAAGAAAGAGTAGAGTGGACACAAACTCAGAATACTTGCTTGTAGAATGAAGAAGAAAGAGGTCCTTAAGTAGGCACCTCATACAAGGTCACTGACATCACTGATGACCTCAAAGCTCCACAATCATCTCCTCAATCCGCTCCTAGATTTACTCAATCATCCTATGTGGCTTTTCCACCACCTAACTGTGCTTGTGGGCATCTAACTGTGCCTCTAGCACTCACACATAGAAACATAAGGTGTGCCTGAGGCATACACCTTGAGATATCCCAACACAAGCAAGTGCACTTGAGTTGTCATAATGCTCGAGGGAAAGTGCTTCTCAAGCAAGCATACGGCTTCGATGGATTCCACCCTAGCCTTCTCGATGCTCAATATGGAGATCTCTTTTTGAGATATCCACCTATTTCACATGCCCATGTAAGATATATTCATAATCAGTCTACAGATTATTCAGCTTAAATTGAAGAAAATGCAATCAATGTGATTTGATAGTAAGCATACCTCACAATACCATTGATCTTGAATATAGCATTTCTAACATCTTCTTGTAAGCACCCTTTTATTGTAATTGGGAGGATGAACTATCAAAGCAACAAAGAAGTCATGTCAATAATATAACATAGTCATAATTATACTAACACATCACAATTATCGGTACACTAATCCTACAGCTTAGAATACCTATAAGACCTTGTGCCAATCATGGGACTTGAGCCCACTAAGCTTATTGTCCTTTGAAAATGCTCCTTTCAAGCAACACATGTGCCCTGTGGGTGTTTAAAAAGAGGCAATGTCCACCTTGACCGCGGCCTCCTCTCTCGTGGAGAGGATCCACGTTGCTCTCGAGAGGACAACTTTTCCCGAAGCATGCACTTGGGGCCACAAACGGGACATCCTATTCATAGCACACAAGTATTCTCGCACTCCTCTCGAGTCTTTGGAACCAACCAAGTGTGCCCAAATAGTAGCCTCCACATTCTTGAAGATCTGCATGGGATCCAAGAGATGGTTGATTTGTAACTGACCCCAATAAGGAAGCTCGTGAAAGATCGATAGCCTCTTCATACCACGAGGAGGTGCCTCTCCATTTGCCCTCCAAGCCTGAATCTAGTCACTTGCCTTCAAATACGGTGGTGGTGGATCAAGCTGACCTCCACGCGCGAGATGATCGAGTGGAAGGTATCGAGCATGACCCTCATAAACATTTTTCCTCATATCTTTGGAGTATTGTGTAAGCAATTTCAAACCCGGTCCACAAATAGAACAAGCATGGTACCCACTTGTAACAAGTCCTACATGCATGCATGAATGTGTTAGTATAAGACATGCGTGCAAAAGAGAGTCATAAAAGCATAATCCTATATTATACATGTAAAGACACAACCACGTACCTGCGCACTCTCCATATCCTGGGTAGTCATGCATGGTCCACATCAAGATACCCCTGACCAAAATCTCAATGGTATGTCTATGAGCTCTGGAAATATCAAAGACCCGCACTCTTCTCCATAAGATCTGTAACTCCTCTATCAAAGGTGCCATGTACACGTCCATATTTTTTGCCTTGTACTTCCCTGGCACAAGTAGTGCAAGCATGAGGTGTCCTTTATTGTTAGCCATGGTGGGATATTGTAATTCACATAGGCTTTGAATAATGATGATTCTCAAACATACATGATGATTCTCACCTCTCTTTTCTCCTTTTCTTTCTCTTTTCCCCTTTTCTTTCTCTTTTTCCCTCTTTCAAAGCAGCAAAGAAGTCATGTCACTAATCCTATAGCTTAGAATACCTGTAAGACATTGAGCAAGCTTAGAATCCTACAGCTTGACAGTGAGCAAACATTTACAGACTCCTACATTCTTTGAATTAGAGTGACAAAATTATGTATTTGTTTGCTCAATGGTAGGCTATTGAAGCTTCACGTGGGGAAAAAGAGAGAAGGAAAGAGAGAAGAAAAGAGAGGAGAAGAGAGGAGAAAAAAGAGAAAAAGAGAGAGAAAAAGGCAAAAAGAGGAGAAAAAAGACAGAAAAAGAGAGGAGATAAGAGAGAAATAGAGAGAGTGAAAAGAGAAAAGTGGGGATAAAAGAGAGAAAAAAAGAGAAGGAAAGAGAGGAGAAAAGAGAGGAAAATAGAGGAAAAGAGAGGAGAAAAAAGAGAGAAAAAGAGAGAAGATAAGAGAGAAAAAGAGAGGAGAGCTAACCTCATTAAGGCCGACACACTTGTATTCGACCACCCATACTTTGCTTGCAAGTTCAAGATTGAGAGACAAGCCCATAGTTTAGACATCCTAGCACCCTCGTACAACTGTGTTGATTGCAACTCTCGCATATTGACCTCAGACTCTGACATCACATGTACATGTGATGTAGTGCCCCTAAAAATAGAATCCATCATGTCCACCATACCCTCATCATCATCAGGCACATCCAGGAGACTATAGTCTTGCTCAAAGTGTGAAGGTATATGCACACCCTCGCCACCCTCCTCATCCTATCTCAAGATTTCGTGTAAATATAAGATCTTGTCTCAAGGTTTCATGTCATAATGGTATACAATATTAATCATGAACTCAAATAGCATTGACTTACCGATGATCCATCACCACGTGAAATACCAACGGTGGGTATTAGTTCAGGCTCCTCCCCCTACATCCGCAAGTGCCGCATGACAATATGATGTTGATGTCGTACTTCTCGCTTGCAATGAGTGCAATGACAATACAACCTCTCTGTAAGCCACTCTGCACTCCCGGGCGTTGGCGCATCATCTAACGAGCTTCCACTCGTCCCTTCCATCTGTACACTTCCAAAATCGCAACATGAGCTGCAAGGAAATCTATTAAGATCCAAAAAATAGCCACCCAAGAGCTCCTTTTCTCTTTTCCAGAAAATAAGTGCCCTAAATGGCCGTCACTATATAGCGACGTTTTGCCCTGTTCCTTTGCTATATAGTGACACTTTGCCCTGTTTCATTGCTATATAGCAACACTTTTTAGATATAAACATTGCTATATAGCGACACTGGGGGCTTAAACCTGAAACCCCACGGGACGTCGCATTAGGAAAAAAGGGAGCTCATTTTGGGGCCTTTTACGGTTTGGAAAAATAAGCTCTCAACCAATCAATAGAAGGCCAACGTAACGTTGAAAATTCACGAAAATAAGAGAAAATAGAAAAAAGAAACAATACTTTATGTAAGTACAAGCGTGCTACATTAATGAGGAGATTGGTATTTTATTCTTAGAAGATCTTTGGACAAGAAGATAGAATCTAAACTGACATTTTATCTGACAAGATCCTTCCCGCTTCCACCTTCCTTTGAATTTTCAAATGTTGTGCCGCCTTTCGTGCGAAAGGTCTACCATTCTACACCATTGTCTCATTGTGCAACAGCCTTTCTTTTCCAAAACTGCTCCCTTGATCCTGTTTGGCGTAGAGTAAGATGTTTCTTGTCAACTGTCTGTTTGCCCACTTTCTCTTTCTTGAAACTTCAAATTGTTATCTTAGTTACATTACTTTGCTATTGTTACAGATTCAGAAAATCTCCATGGTGAACCAAAACCACGGCCATTCTTGTGGAAGACGCTCTGTGGATGATAATGCTACGAAGGCAGAATTATACCAAACATCCTTACCCCGTCGACCTGCTTCTTCTATTTCGTCAGTAGAGAATTCAAGTACAGTCAAAACAGAAGGAACTTGGGAAAGGTTTAGTGTTTCGAAAGGAGCATGGGTGCTCATGCAACCTAGCAAAAGAAAAAGACCCCAGACAAAAAACATTTTCTTGGCATCGTGGAAGGGAAGAGTACGAGATTTTAAAATCACCAAAGGGAAGATATCCGTGAAAGAAGTTTTGATTCAGCACGTGTACATGCATAAAGAACTTGTCTTGCGAGACTATCCAAAAAATCTTCCGCAACACAGGCCTAATTGTATATTTTTCTATTGTGGTTTTTTTCTTCATGAGGTGTATGGATTTTTAAGATGAAGCTTTCTCTTTTAACTTATTGACATTCTTGTGTTGTTTTATTTCAGATTTATATCCTTCATCGTATGAGACATGGCAAAACATCGATTGTATTCTGGGATTTATAGATGTTCTGCATGGATCGATAGGAGAACAACAATACCAAAGTCGATGTGCAACAGAGCTAGCTCAATCGGGTATATTTTTTACTGATCATTTTTATCAGTTGCTGGACAAAGCTAACACACATGGTGTATTAATAAAACAAGACCTTCTGGCGTGGAATTCGGTGGATTGGCCTCACCCACATTCTAGTGTTACAGAGGCATATAGGGCGAAGCTTTTTACAGAAGTACAGAAAGCTCTGAGGCCCAATATTGCCACTAGGATAGTAAAAATTTCTTTGTGCATGCCTCTCACAGTTTTTGTAGACTTGTTTAATACCTTTCCAGTAAAGGTTTCAAAAACAATGTTCACAGTTAAAGCAACAAATTTGGCATGCATGCCACAATTTTTGGATAAAGGTTGGGATAAGAAGACATGTAGTTCAGTGTTTTGTGAGGTGGTCCAACCTTCTATGCAACTGAAGTACATGGTTGCATCACAAAATTTTATTTTCTCTTTTTATTACAAGCGCAGTCGAATGCTAGGCACAAAGCTTGTCCCAATGGACCAAGATGAAGAGTCTTTTGGTGCACAAAATAAACTTATTGATATTGATGTTGTTGAGAATGGTGATGTGGTAGCCAATATCTCGTTAAGAGAATGTTGCTCCCTAGCTCAATTGCGCAATGACATTCTGTTTGAGACTGAAGGTTCTATCTCAAACGACTTTTTATTTATCTACAAGAACAGAAAGGTACACCATCTGATTTATCCTAGTCTCATTAAGCATTGCTATTAGTTTAATTTACCACTCTAATTCATATTGCTTTTTTGCAGTTACTCAGAAGAAGAGAGAGCTCAGTTAAATGCAAAGACATAGAAAATTTTAAAATTGAGATAACACAGACTCCATAAAGAAAGGTTTTGTATTCAATCAAGTAAGATTTTGTACAGAATTGTTTAGCTGAATCTGTAGAACATATTTCTAACATCCATTTTCTATTTATGTACAGTTTCATCCAGAGGCTGCTCTACATTTTCTGGAGGATCTTCTCTCTGCTGCTCCATCTTGTCCGTGCTCCATCCTGTCTCCTCCACTGCCCCAGAAGCCTCTCTTTGCTGCTTCTCCACCTTCTCCTCAACATCAGCAGCAGGTCTTTGCTCCTGTGTCTGCTCCTCCTCAGCACTCTGTGATTGCTCCTGTGGCTTTTGGTCCTCAGCATTAGGTGCTTCATATGTGGGATCAAGGTGTATGACACCTTCTTATACTTTAGAGCTTTCACCCAGCTCCACAGTAGCTGGTACAATAGGTTTGGGGGAGGCATAGCTCAAAAACCTCCAAATTGTATGAGCTCTAAAATTATGTACATAGTTGGGGCTGAAGCTATCCTCTTTCATCTGCAATGGCAGAGGATAATTTAGAACACTTTGTATCATTATGAATTATCTTCAAGCTAAATGAAAAGTATTTTTCCTTACCAGATCTGGCTGTTCCTTTTCAAAGTAGCTTGAAAGTATATATTTTGCATTGATCAGCACCCTCCATCCACAGCTACTTGAATCATTTTGTTGTGGTGTCTGTACAGTTAGAAAAAAATGTTAGAAACTGTGAGCATCAGCACAAAACAAAATTATTCAATAAGTTCAAAGACATAGCATTTAATAGACTTTTTACCTCTAGACTTATTGGCTCTATTGAATCCAACAGAGAGACATTTGGAGGACAATGATCCAATGCATCTAATAGCCTTCTAATACAACTGCAATATGTATAATTTAGTTAGTATGGTATCAAAATAATGAAGTTTTAAGTTAAAAAAGCACACACAGCACTTATAATTTCAGCTCTCTGTGTGTGTTTTTTAGAGAGTTGAATAGAAAGCATTAACTCCAGTGGTCACTGCATAAGGAAAAAAGCATAAGAAAATGAAAGGCTACAAGGGTTCCCAATATTAAAGAAGAATCTTAAAAGAAGTAGTCACCCACATACCTGCTATGGTATGGAAGTAGCAAAATGTCAATTACTTCAAAATTGAAGTGTTTGAACCAGTTGGAAATAGTCATGGGAGTCTCCTTTGCATCTCTTAATCTAGAAGAAATGGTTGGATCAACAATATGGACTGTATGTTGTCCAGAGGGGTGAAGCCAGCTTCTCATCATGCTGCATAGGATCAGAACATAGGATCAGAACATAATTAGGGTAGGTTATAAAATAGTTACAAGGAGGATTGATTTGCAAAAAATGTAAAATTTAAAGACACTTACTAGAGCATTGCAAGAATGATAGTATCTGAGCAATACTCATTCTTGTTAGCCAATGCTGCTAAGCATTGTTTTGTCAAATCAAAATTATTGACTGAAACTTCATCCTCAATATGTACAACTACATCAGGGCCCAGCTCCTTCAACCTTCTATGTATGTGTAGCTCCTTCTTTCCAGTCTCCACATCTATAATAGATTTTGTTTCTTTTATTTGCTGCTTCAGTGAGTCCTCATAAGCAGCCTTCCCTCTGGTGTTCTTTGAGTGTGTTACCTCAACAACCTTTACCTCATCAACCTTCACCTTCCTTGTAGGTGGAATTAGCAATATATCTCTCATTTTGATGTCCTGCCATTCCACAGGATGAACCAGCTTGTCATATCTCCATCTCACTCTGGACAAAGTGTTGAAATCTTTGGCCATCAAAGTCACCCTGTGAGCATGGGCTGCTACAAGCATTGCATCCTCAAAATATTTCTCCAGGTAATCCTCTGCCATTTCCTGCAAGGAAAGAATGGCAGTTCTATTCCACCTGAACCCAAGGTTCCAACTGTCACAAATTTCTCTCACCAGTCTTTGAAGGGTGCTTTGGGTATTGCAAAACCTATGGCTTTCTGTTGCCTCCTTATCTCCCTTAGCACACCTGCACCCTTATTCAATCTTTTGGCCTTTTGCTTGAGCAAGCTCATTGGCTTACCCTTCCTGCCATGTGAAGCTCTTCCCTTTGGAGGCACACTAAACTTCTTGGAACCTGCCCCAGCTGCTGTTGCTGCAAGACCTGGTCCTTTGCCAACTTGCCTTGCAGTTGATTTGGTTCTTGCCATCACTCTGAAAAACTGCATACAAAGGATTGGAAAGAGATCACAGACATGAAGAACATGTTCTAACAAAGAAAAGGCAATCACAGGGGTGGAAGAAGCCAAATAGAGAAATTTGCAATAAAATGCGATATGAGCAGTTTGGAATTTCAAACAGGTCCACATCGCATTTTGCTGCAAATTTTTTAAATGAAATGTTGGTGCACTCCTACAGTGATTTCTATGTTTCTCCAACCAAATACAGTAAGAATGGAGGTTATGCAAGAAGATCACATGCAAATATCACACTTGAAGATCTGCATTCCTACAGTGATTTCTCTGTCTTGGTTTGAGCCTATGCATTTCCATACAGGATGTAATTTTTCTATTTTAGGCAAGAAGATTGCAGAGACTAAGGGGAGTCACAAAACCAGAACATGTTCTCACAAAGAAAAGGCAATCACAGGGGTGGAAGAAGCCAAATAGAGAAATTTGCAATAAAATGCGATATGAGCAGTTTGGAATTTCAAACAGGTCCACATCGCATTTTGCTGCAAATTTTTGAAATGACATGCTGATGCACTTCTACAGTGATTTCTTTGTCTCTCCAGCCAAATACAGTATGAATGGAGTTTATGCAAGAAGATTACAGCTATGGAAGTCAAAAAACCAGAACATGTTCTAACAAAGAGAAGGCAATCACAGGGGTGGAAGAAGCCAAATAGAGAAATTTGCAATAAAATGCGATATGAGCAGTTTGGAATTTCAAACAGGTCCACATCGCATTTTGCTGCAAATTCTTTAAATGACATGCTGGTGCACTCCTACAGTGATTTCTATGTTTCTCCAACCAAATACAGTATGAATGGAGGCTATGCAAGAAGATCACATGCAAATATCACACTTGAAGATCTGCATTCCTACAGTGATTTCTCTGTCTTGGTTTGAGTCTATGCATTTCCATACAGGATGTATTTTTTCTATTTTAGCCAAGAAGATTGCAGAGACTAATGGGAGAACCCATTGTTACTGACCTGGAATCTATCTGTGGATGTGCTGTGCTGCTGAGGAGTAATCTGTGCTGAGGATGAACCTGTGCTGCTGGACAAGATGCTGATACTGCAGAGTATGGAGGTAGGGAAGCAAGAGAGCAGAGACTGGAGGGCAAGAGTTCTAAAACAGGATACCACAAATAAGTGCAAATAGAATTAAAGAATCACTAAATCCCACACGTGTGGAATCTAGTCGTTTTTCACACGTGTGGATGGGACCCAGATCTCTTGGAGTTTGAAATTTGGCACGTGTGAAAGTACACTTTATTCCTTGGAACTTATGCCATTCATGATTTCATCATCAATACCACAACCACTTTTCCCTCCCCTGGATTCCAATCTTTCATCCCTGCCACAACCCTCGCATCTTCCATTTCCTTCTCTCTGATCCTTTCCTACCTAGCACACTCCATCCAGACTGCAACCTGCCTGAAGACAGTACTGCCAGATCTCCAGGTTACCTAGAGTGCAAAGTTCAAGCTAGAGAAAGAGCAGGAGATTTACCAGTGCAACTCAATCAGCATGGAAAAGGAAAAAAAAGGTCAGAGTTCTAGTTTGGTTTCAATGTTTTTCAACATTTATTTCTTCCATCCATTGGATTTTTGATGTCCCAATGTCTTCACTCAGCTCCATCCTTCTTCTTACATTTTCAATTAATACTGTTCAAGAATGTGGTAAATCACCCAGAAATTAGATTGTAGGTTGATATGAATAGAAACAAGAATTTTGCAACAAAATGCGAGGAGAGTGGTTTATAATTCTCTAAACAGCCCATATCGCATTTTGCTGCAAATTCCTATTGTGGACCCCTTGCTCATGAAAAGTTTCACTCATTCCATTATTTCTCTTGCATATGAGATCATAGTGTCCAGGAATCACTGAGATGAACCAAGTGCTTGATTTGACATGCACATGAACAGAACTTGAGAATTTGCAACAAAATGCGAGGAGAGTGGTTTATAGTTCTCTAAACAGCCCATATCGCATTTTGCTGCAAATTCCTGTTGTTGACACATTCCTCATGAATAGTTTCACTCATTCCATTATTTCTCTTGCATATGAGATCATAGTGTCCAGGAATCACTGAGATGAACCAAGTGCTTGATTTAACATGCACATGAACAGAATTTGAGAATTTGCAACAAAATGCGAGGAGAGTGGTTTACAATTCTCTAAACAGCCCATATCGCATTTTGCTGCAAATTCCTGTGTATTATTTGTTTCTCACTTCTACCTCATTAATTTGCTATCTTTAGCCCTGTGGAAATCTTCCTTGATGATGAGAAATGTTTTTGTTTTGGAACAGCTGGCTCCCAGGCCCCACCTTTCAAATCAACACAGTTGTACGAGGATGCTAGGATGTCTAAACTACGGACTTGTCTCTCAATCTTGAATTTGCAAGCAAAGTATCGGCGGTCGGATACAAGTATCTCGGCCTTAATGAGGTTAGCTCCCGCATTAATTTGACTCATTATTTGGATATTGTTTGTTTTAAGAATCATCATGTATGTTTGAGAATCATCATTATTCAAAGCCTATGTATGTTTGAATTGTGACTCTCTTTTATCCTTCTCTCTTTTATCCTCTCTTTTCGTCTCTTTTCTCCTCTCTTTTTCTCTCTTATCTCCTCTCTTTTTCTCTCTTTTTTCTCCTCTCTTTTCCTCTATTTTCCTCTCTTTTCTCGTCTCTTTTCTTCTCTTTTTTTCTCTCTTTTATCCCCACTTTTTCTCTTTTCACTCTCTCTTTTTCTCTCTTATCTCCTCTCTTTTTCTGTCTTTTTTCTCCTCTTTTTTCTCCTTTTTTTCTCTCTTCACCAGGTGAGTGATGAGATGTCATGAAGGAATTATCTGGTGATATACAATGCATTCACTGATTGCATATGTCAGCATATAGAATTCATAGTATATAAGTTTTTGAACAGGCAAAAAGAAGAGGTTGGAGTAGAGTGCTGATTCTTCCATCAAAAAACAAATGGAACCAGAAGAGGACAGTTCTCCAGATTTGCTCCTATTTGAGTTTCTTCACAAATGCAAGGCTCAGAGTAACTTCCATATATACCACAGTATTTTCAACATGGAGTTCACAATGAGCTCTGTACTGGAGCAGCACAAAGATTTTCTTTCAGACTATTGGGATGCCTTCAAAGAACTGACAGAGGCAAGAAGAATTGTGGGAGGATAAAAGGTTTTTGTGCACCTAAATCATATTGTCTCCAATGACAGGCTGAGGTACCATGTGAACAGAAGATTTGACAGCCTGCCTGATCACTATAAATTCAACTGTACTTTGCACACCAGAAAGTGCAGAGTGCTAGAGGAGAGCATGGCATTTCTTATGTACATTGTCTTCAGTCAGGAGTCTTTGGATGAACAAGGGCAGGAAATAGAAGAAGAAGACACATCTGAAGCTTCTGAAAAGGAGGATGTTTCTTTGGTCACAGAAATGGCAGAGCAAGAAGAAGATATCAACCTTCAGGATGAGGGGCTGCAAGTGGCTGCTCTTGGCCTTGTTCAACTGAGGACAAAAACTCTAAGGGGAGCAGAGCCAGTTGAAGATTTTGATGTTCAGAGCAGCAACTATGCAGTGCCCATGCTTCCAGGTGTGTTGATTGGTGGAAAGGATTATGTTTTCCTCCATGATATAGAGTGTATGTTTGATTTGAGGGAGGACTATGCCATTTCCCTTATTGCCCAGGCTTCAAGGCTTGACAAGGAGGTTGGCATAGAGGATGACCATTCACTACTGGCTTTGGAAACAATGTTTGATCCTGTAGAGGCCCTTTCATTTTGTTTCAAAGAGGCTGAAAAGTTCCAAGAGCCAGATGAAGCTGCCTTCCATCTCACACATGAAGCTATGAATCTCTCAGCACTATACACAGAAAAGCCTAGAGAAGAGGCTGGACAAGAAGGGAGAGGGATAAATCTTTGGAAAGATGAACTGCTTGTTGCTGATGAAAATGAGAAGGTACTTCAAATCATATACTTTGACTTCTGCTTAACTTTGGTTTTGTAGGTTGTGTATTGTCTCACTCCAATCCTTTGATATGTTGCAGCTACAAATTGAGGATGACATATTCCTCCAGAGATCAAGTGGAAGCAGGCAGGTTGGGTTTCGCAAAATGTCAGGCCTAGCTCATTATATTCATGATCTAGGCAGTGCCAAGATCTTGATTTACCATAGGCAGTTGAGCAACAATGGAGAAGCCATTGTTTACTTCCTAAAATGTTTGTCCAAGGCTTTAGGTGGACATGCTCTTTCATGGCAAAAGGAAAAGATCATTTTGATAGAGAGGTTGTCTGCCATAGATATATTTGGAGATTATGTGAATAAGCAGGCCTCTAGGGTTGCTTACTTTTTGTCTTACACTTCTTATGCATTAGCATGTGGTGTTAAGGACCCCAAATATCTGGAGGGCTATGGAAAACACTAGCTCGTAAGGTTTCGAGAGCCACCCATGATTGCATCAGGCCACACAGTCCAAGAAGAGGAACAGGTGGAGAGAGCTGAAGAAAAGGATAAAGAGACAGTCAACATCAAGCCAATAAAGAAGAAAAAGACTCCAATCAAGATCAAAAAGAGAGTTCCGATCGGCAGGCCCTGGGAGAAATAGGATTTAGTCATCGAATATAGCACAAACATTATATTAAATTTGAACTGATTTGTATAAAGTCTTTGATATCTGGTATGATCTTGTATAAATGATTAATAAGTTGATGATGAAATGATTTGTACATTTACATAGAGTGGTGTCGTTAAATATTAAATGAACAATATATTGAAATTGTAAACAAATTGTATTAAGTTCAGATCATATGTTTCACATTGAAATACTTTTCATGCATAACACCAAGAGTCACTTGTTCCACTAAAAAAATTTCTATTGAATGAGTTTGAAAACATGTGGACATAACACCAATAAGTTACAAATGAGTCCTATTCATGTTTACTTGTCCATTTATGGTTTCTAAATATCTTCGATTCCCTCCATTGTCTATGTCTCTCTACTGCAATTGAATTGTCTAGAGCTTGTCTTCGTCTTTGCTTTTGGGCTAGAAGAAAAGCAAGCTTGATTTTGGAGCTAGCAACTTTTCTTTTAGCATGCAGCCTCTGTAGTATGCCTCGGTAAAACCATTGGAAGACTTCCTTCAGACTATTCGCCTTCTGACTCCCTCCATATAGTTGTGTGTTTCTAAAAAATGCATTACGTGCCATGTAGTGAGACTTCTCCATGCCTTGGGTAGACCATATAGCTGGGCATCCATACTTTTTGACAAAATAGGGAAGGTGGTTGTATATGATATGCTGTAAGACATAAGAATGCATAGTAAGTAATAAAAAAAAAGAAGATCACACTTAAGTAAAAGAAAAAGACATAACCTTACCATGTAGTGAGTTATATTGCAGGTTGTCCACGCGTCTTTCATTGACTTTCCAAAATGTTTAATTGCCTCCTCAAAGTTCTTGTAATCACTCTTTGTCCATGTTACTTTGTCACAGAACATGAAGAGTTGATCAAGAGACCTCCACACCTCTGCCTTCCTATTTCGTGCTTCCCCATCTGCCTCATGATCTTTCACAGCATTGTGGACTTGCTTCCACAATCCATAATTAATCTTTGAAACTGCTCTACCTTGCCTTACTTGCTTACTGTGTTTGGGTCGAGACAAGAATCTTCTTGCCTTAACACCACCAATAGAGGGCTTGATTGGTACCTCCTTGCCATTGGTAGACTTTTTAAAATCCTTTGTGATTTGAACATCTCCTCCATGCAGACCTATATCGGATAACACTTTTTCCAATGCTTGAAGAGCATCCTTTCTATTTTTTTCGGGACGGAGTTTCCAAGAAAATCCAATATATAAAAATACCAATTTCTCAATAATTCGACATAGACCATGCAATGTGCAGATGTGAACATTACATAGTGGAATGTCCAGAATGGCCTTGAAGTCAGGGTCAACTTTATCTCTATTAGGTGCTCTCTTCCACCATTTTGAATCCATTACTTGAGCTGATTCTTTGCAGTATAGACAAGGAGACTTTGAGTTGCCTCCTTTACTAATGTTATACATGCACTTAAGTGTTTTAAGATCCCCGGCCATGTGCCACTCTACTTGAAAATCACCTTTTCCTGCAACATGGAGATTCTCGCCTTGCACTTGTCTTTTGATTATTCTTGGTATTTCCGTGTGGTGAAACACCCAATCTAGTGTTTCATGGTCTTCGGTCTTCACCTGCGAGATTATAGAAAACAAAAGTATTACTATATCAGATTTGAAAACAATGACCAAAATCAAGTATAAAACAACCCATGATCATACCTGGAACGAGCCTAACCACCATATGTGTTTCTCTGACTGCACACTAAAATACTTCGAACTCGCTTCAGTCAATGATGTATCAATCGCTCCATTCATCAATGTAATAGTAACTCTTTCCATTTTCTTTTCCTTTACAACCTCACACTCATCCAGTTTGATAACAAATTTCAAAATGCCTTTGCACTCCTCAAATGTTATTCCATAAAACTCGACCATTCTTTTTTGAAGTTGTTGCAGATCTAAAAATATATTGTTCCAAGGATCATACACAGTGGTTCCTTTAACACCATGAAATATTTCTTCAATATGGATATATTGCCCAATAAATTCATCTATACTTTCATTCAAATGACCTCTTATCCTCCACACGGTTGCTGGATTTGGCAGTAAAACTCGTTTAATCCTTTGATCTTTCAAAGTTGAGGATATCGCATGGAAAATCGAACTATATCCCTTCCTGCTAACTCCACTAACATCAAGAGCCTCTTGGATTATAGTGCCATCAACTTGATTATTGGATACAAAGTCCTCTACAACATTGCGTTTGACTGTTTTGTATTTTTTTTCCTCAATCAAACCTTTTGCTACACCGCAAGAAAGCAATCCTTTCATTTGTTTAACAGGAAGAAGGTTCGGGTCCATATTTTCTTTTGCAGGCTCCAATAATTTCCTGTAGTAACAACACAATATGACTATATTATTCAGCACCTCCATTCTTATTTTGCGACAATCAACGAAATAGATATAGTCTGGAACAGAGCCTTTTTGAGTATACAAAATGATAAATTTCAATCTAACCTTGCTTCCTGAATTCGTCGCTTGCATCCACCAGTCCCAGCCTTCAAATTTGCAATGTTTTTAATCTTCCTGCTACGTTGTCTGTCTCCAAGCACAGTTCTCTTCTTTCTTGCTCTTGTCAACTCTTTTTTACTCTTTGAATGCTCCTCAATTTCATTCTGCAACTGCTGCTCCAATTTTGCACGAATGGCTATCTCCTCCATCTTGGCCCCCTTTTCTTGTAGGTACATCATTTTATACGTTTCCGCAAATGCAGACTGCGCTGAAATATAACCAAGAAGTCCATTTTGTCCATCGCCGGCAAACCTCAGTAATGTGGTGGGATTGACAAATGGAGGTGTAGAGTTTTTTACTTGACATTTTGGATATATGCTTCCATCGCACCATAAGTCAATATGTTGAAGCCCTTCTCTTCTCATATTTTCCCGCTGTTGAGCATTTAGCACCGTATCCTTTCGTCTTTTTTGTGCTGGAGCATATTGTTCTTCCAAGTCGATGTGAAGATGGTGTAATCGCTTCTTCTCAGATAGTGACTCACTAGTATCGGCCATTTTTTGTGCTCCTCAGGTTGCGAAGTTTGTTTTTCAATCTCATAGTCGTTTTGTAACATGAATCGTGGAAGTGTGGCGGTATCCATGTGAATATTTTGAAAACTTGCAATCACTAAGTTCAGTGATGGACTCTTAATGAAAGACCTGCACACGTCGGCCAAAGAGATGCGGAATCTTTGGTAAACAAAAAAAAATCTAAGAGGATATTTAATACAAAATCGTGTTAGTCAGACAAAAGATTATCTTATTCCTTTTTGAATTGACAGTTCTGTAGTCCTTACTGACAAATCTAAGCCACGTTTCCGTATTTTACTATTTTTGAGGTCTTTTAGGAGAGAAATAAATCAAAAAATAGTAAATTTCTTACAGGGCCCCAAAATGAGTTCCCTTTTTCCCTAATGTCTTTGACATCTCCATTTTTTAGAAAAGAAAAAATCTCTCCTCCCACCTTATATTCAATGACCTCGCTTTCCTCCTCTCTATTGCCCACTCCTCACCCCTACCCAACCCCTCTCCCAACACTTGTGCTTCCTCTCCACCCTTCTCCCTCTCTGCTTGTGTGAAAGGAAGTTTTTCAAGAAGGTGAGTCTCT
The DNA here is from genome assembly GCF_047967505.1 of Dipteris shenzhenensis. NCBI lineage: Eukaryota > Viridiplantae > Streptophyta > Polypodiopsida > Gleicheniales > Dipteridaceae > Dipteris > Dipteris shenzhenensis. The sequence continues at coordinate 42,561,225 of NC_141601.1, read as the reverse complement.
TTAAGCAATGTAGATTCATTTTTTGTGAGATTTTGTTTTGTGAGTGTTGAAGCATCTTTCTCCTTGTATTGCTAAGGCTATGTGCTAATTTTCATGCTTGATTTTTAGAGGTTAAGGACAAAAAACGAGATTTGGTGAAAGAAAGAAGACTCACCTCTTCTCTTTTTAGTATTTCTCTTCCTCCTCTTTCTCCTTGTTTGTAGGCTTATGCTTTCTCCTTGTTTGTAGGCTTCTCTAAACTCACCCAATCCCTTTGAAAAGTTGCTTCTCCAAACTCCTCCTTCCTCTAACTAGTTATTTGAAAAAATGGTATGTTTTCTCTTTTTTGTAGGGCCAGTCCATGAAACACGATTTGGGACTTTTCTTGGTAAGAAAGTGCTTCCTCTTTTTCCCTTTTGTTATTTCCGTTATTTGCATTGGCCTGCAGCTAATGCCTTAAGTGCTAGCTATAGTGATGGGTGTAGGAACCCTCTCTTTCCCTCTCTTCTCTTATTCCCTCTTCTTCCCCTCTTTTCCTCTTTTCCTCCCTCTTCCCCCCCCTCTTTCCCTCATATGCTCATGCATAAGCATAAGCATAAGCATAATCTTTCTCTCTTTTTCTCTTATACATATGTTTTTCCTTCTCTTATGCTTATGCTCTTTTCCCCTTCTTTCAATTTCTTTTCCCCTCTTCCTTCTCTTATTTTCCACTCTCTTTTTTCCTCTCTTTTTCTCCTCTTTTCATAAGCATATGTATTTGCCTATGCTTATGCTTATGCATGAGCATATATATGCTCATATGTGTCATGCATAAGCATAAGCTTATGCTTTTTCTCTTATGCTTATATGCTCATGCATAAGCATAAGCATATGCTTTCTTTTTCTCTTATGCTTATGCTCTTTTTCCCTCTTCCTTCTCTTATGCTTATGCTCTTTTCCTCTCTTCTTTTTTCCCTCTTCCTTCTCTTCTTTTTCCCTCTTCTTTTTCCCCTCTTTCAATCTCTTTTCCCCTCTTCCTTCTCTTATGCTTATGCTCTTTTCCCCTCTTCTTTTTTCCCCTCTTTCAATCTCTTTTCCCCTCTTCCTTCTCTTATGCTTATGCTCTTTTCCCGTCTTCTTTTTTTCCTCTTTCAATCTCTTTTCCCCTCTTCCTTCTCTTCTTTTCCCCTCTTCTTTTTTGCCTCTTTCAATCTCTTTTTCGCCTCTTTCAATTTCTTTTCCCCTCTTTCAAACATATGCTTTCTCTCTTTTTCTCTTATGCATATGTTTTTTCTTCTCTTATGCATGAGCATGTCTCCTTCTCCTTCTCCTTCTCCTTCTCCTTCTTCTTTCCTTCTCTTCTTTTTCCCTCTCTTTTTCTCTTCTTTTCATAAGCATATGCCTATGCCTATGCCTATGCTTATGCTTATGCTTATGCATGAGCATATGCTCGTATGCTTATGCATAAGCATAAGCATATGCTTTCTCTCTTTTTTCTCTTATGCATATTTGGTTCTTTTCCCCTCTTTCAACTCTTTTCCCCTTTTCTTTCTCTTCTTTTCCCCTCTCCTTCTCTTATGCTTCTCCTTTTGTTTTCATGTTTGTGTCTCTGTTTGTCCAATCCCCCAAAATTAGACATGGGATCACGTCGCACGTTTGACGAGTATGGAAACCCTCGTAGGAGGAGGCATCATGATCTCTATTCTCTAGAGGACTTTGATTCCACTCAGGCGACACCTCAGGGGCCTACCCCTATGACTACTACCCTTGGCCCAACTCCTCTCAGACATAGCACTGTGACTACCCCTCGAGGAACTCCTTTCCTAGCAGCCCATGGCTTTGTCGAGAGTCTCGACGAGTTATTCGCATAGATGACCGATGCGTAGGCAAGATATTCTTCTCTCTGCTATCCCAGAGGATCTCAGCAAATCCCTCTCCTACACCGATGGCTGGACCCACTGTCCAGACATCCCCTCTAGCCCCTTCGACTGAGGGGTCATCACGTGGGCATGCCCATCATAAGGGAAGGAAGAGTAGGAGGGGTCGCTTATATTGTGCTGACTCAGGAGATGTAGATGAGTCAGCACACTCACATCCCTACAAGTCTCCACTTGGTCCCGAGGCCCAGTACCAGTCAGGTCCCTTGCCCTCTCCTACTCCCACTACTACTCCTTGCTCTGTAAGCGCTTGCACAAACACCACTCGCTCTAACTCTGCCACTACCATGAGTCCTCCTTACCCAATCAAGGAACTGTCCTATGAAATCACGGTTGCTGGAGAGATAATAGAAAATAAAAAGGATGCAACAATGATGGCCACCATGAGGCGGTTGATGAGCCACCACTTCAGGAGCGGCATAGCTACTGACTGGCAGCACCAAGATGAGGGAAAGAAGCAGGCAGTCATTGATGAATTGAAAAGACAATATCCTAACCTTCCAAATTTGGAGCTCAATTCCAAAGACAATATCCTAACATGAAAGAGTGCATGGGAGTCTTCTTGAAGCATCGTAGGTCAACCTTGTGTACTTCCATTGCAAAATGGGAAGGCTAAACCCAGCTGGGTAGACAAAGCTGATTGTAAGTTTTTCAAGAAGTAGTATAGGGACCATCTCAAACTATTCGAGGGTCAGAGGAGGGCTATGAGGTGATGGCTAGACTCCGTAGGTACTTCGCACTTTGGTGCAGGCGGGTGGTTGGCATTTGAGGCAACCGTGGTAAGTCTACTTCTTCTCATTTAATGTATTGTTCTATTTGTTTTACTACATATTGCATGCACTTTATCTAACTCTCATAAATTGGGCCCACAACAAGCTGCGATGGGTCACCTTCCTACAAACACAGAGATGAGATGCGCATTTCACGTAGGAACAAAGCCATGGTTTATTGAGCAAGAGGCACTAGGAGCGATGGTCGATTGGGCTGAGGTGGCTGCTCGCATGGTATAAGTCTACTCCTACTTTTAATCTCACTTTTTTAAATTGTTTTATTCTTTGAGTTTCAATCTAATTTCTAATTAATATGGTTTCACTCTTAGAATCAAAGCTTGAATGTCCCATCAATGGAGGTGAGCAGTGATGATGAGGGATTAGGCTTACACGGCTTCGACGAGGGCCAGGGATCAGGCGCAGCTCACAAGGGCTAGGGATCAGGCCACCGCGATGAGGACGAGGATGAGGACAATGATTCGGATGAGCAGTAGTAGTAGTAGTAGTATTAATCGTAGTTTGCATATACTTCGTCATGTATATGGTTTTGTATATCAGCTCGTTTGAGTGATTTTGTATCACCCTTTTCGAAAGGGTAATTTTGTAACAAACAATGTTCTATATCTTTTGACATGTATATGCTTCTCTCGCTCTTCTCTCGCTCAGTTCATTTGAGCGATTTTGTATCACCCTTTCCACAAGGGAAATTTTGTAACAAAAAACATTCTTTTGTAATTACTAAATAAAAAACATTAGTGGGGCAAAACAACACTTGTTGTGGCCCTGTTTAGCCCCACTAATATTTTTTTAAAGCTTCTCTTAATCGTCGCTATATAGCTACGTTTACCAATGTTGCTATATAGTGACGTTTATGAGTGTCGCTATATAGCAACATTTACGAGTGTCGCTATATAGCGACCGTTCTTTTCTGACGCTTATAGTGGCGTAAATACCGACCTTTGCACCCGTTTAAAAAAAACGTTTGTGTAAAAAAGGTCAATATTTCCATGGGAAAAGGACCTATGCCTGGTAGTGACTCATCAGAGCCTTGGACAAATAGGCATCAATTATGCAAGGCAGTTATGACAAAACACTCAAGGAAAGTACAAAATACAGTGAAGCCTTAGCAGTCATCTTGGAGGTGTCCCTCACCATTGACGACCATTTGCCCAACCTCAGCTATAATCCAAATCAACACAAGTAGATGCTCAAACAACAAGTTGCCTCTTTCAAAGAGCCATATCTCTTCAAGGGCATTATGTGTGTTTGTTCGAAGAAATGGTTGACACTGGCTTCTTAAAAACTGAGCAAGCAATCTATGGTGTTCATGGATTACAAGTCCCTTATGTATATTTATTTCTGTAAATTTGGAATAAAAAATATCCTTCTGTTGAACTCACATGATATAGTTACATATGATGAGTGACCCCCCCGAGCTCCCAATAGCCTTTTCCCTTAAGGAAATTCATCATCTAAACTTCCATGCTTGGAAGTTGTTCTTGTCAAGCTTTTCAGTGACAATCTGTGAAAGAGCATCAGACGCCATTAAAAAACACTACAAAATATTTTGTCACTGCAAAAAAACACAACTTCTGCCTCACAAGGGCAAATCTGCAAAACTGACGAGAGTGGTATTTGACCACACAGTCACTTCCTAGTGATGATTATGCATCAACAGGCAATAAGAATGATTCTGTCACTCCCAATATCTCTATGCACAGGCATACAATGTAATTTCTGTGATAACTTTTCACCGACCTGCAGAACAGTGGTCGCACAACAAAAACAATGCACTTTCTTGAGTGCCTATGGAAAACTTCTGCCACCAAAACAGGCCCCGAAATGGCCTCAAATCAAAAAAATAATTTCACCATAGGCTTTGCCCTTCCTCGTAGCATATACTGCCCTCTTGCCACACTGCGAAGGGTGTCCCAATCTAAGATAGTGCACTCTTGCACTTTTTGGTTGTGCTACCTCCAGAGATTTGCTCCCAAACTTGAAAAAAAAAAGAAAATCAACATTGATCTCTTACTAGGACACTACGAACTTGGTTTGCTTTCTTGAGCTCCTTACCATGAACCGAGCTTTGATAGCATGTGAAGAGAGTGGGAGAGAAGGAAGGGGTCTCACTTGCATCTTTCTCGCATACACAATGGGGGAATATACACAAAGGTGGAGGCTGAAAACAATTTTCCTCTTCTTAGTTGTGAAAGCCAAAAGAACTCTAAGTACAAAAGAATAGGTGAACCCTATATGTGGGTCTCAAACCAAACTCAGCTAACTAAGGTGGCATACTAACTGAGCCACTAACTAGAGTACATAAGGATAGCTGTCATCCAGCTATTATTCATGGGCGGTCTACCAATTGCATCTGCAGCTAACAAGTCGGTGACATAAATGCACAACGGTCACCCTGGCATATCACGAGTGGAGCTCGATATCTCAACACCCTCATCCTTCTCCTCCATCTTCTCCTCCTCTCTCCTCCTCCTCCTCCCTCCTCCTCCTCCCATCTCCTTCTCCTTCCTCCTCCTTCCTCCCTCCTCCTCCTCCTCCTCCACCCTCCTCCTCCTCTCTTCTCCTCCTTCTCCCTCCTTCCTTCGTGAAGGAGACTATCTTTCCACTCCTCAACCTTGGACTCCTCCTAAACCCTGCAACCCCCTCTGAATCCTAGAACTCCTAATCATCTCTCTCAACTCTATCCCCCTTTTGAACCCTGAAATCCCCTTCTAAACCCTTGAACTCCCGTGGACGGGAGAGCCTCCATCAATCATTATGATCGAGCCCCTCTTTCTCACCCCCATGTGTATGAGATCTGCTTTCCATGCTTTAGCCTACACCTCTCACTGGAACACGGCCCGAGGACCTGTTAAATTACACGACACAGCGGGACAAAAACTAAACAAAGAATAGAGAGTACACAGCAAACCATAGAGAAACAAACTTTTCCTTCAATACTGATGTAGTACAGATGATGGATCCATCCACCCGTGTGCTTCCACAGTGGAGCTTAGATGGCGATCTAGATAGATACTAGGTGAAGAGCTACTAGCTAAAAGATCTCTACTAGAAGATCTGATCTGGTACAATGGACTAGGGAGGTCGCCTCTTTATAGCTATGAGGGCAGTAGTCGGATCAATGTAGTCGGTGGATCCGACCAGTCAACCTAGTCGATGAAGCCGACCAATCAACCTAGTCAGTGGAACTGGCTAGTTGTCCATGGAATATTCCCTGGGACCCCCCAACTGGGGGCCCCCAAGCCCCAGCAAGAATAAGGGGCTCCCACACAATCACCTTTCTACTATCAACGGTCTCATTGATAGACCTCATTTGACATGCAAGTCAGTATCCATCCAGTGTCCGAGCTCACACATGGCTTCTCCTCATATAGGGGCCTTACAACTTGAGCACCTTGGACCAGTGGTGGGTTACTAGGAGGGTGGGGCATTGAGCATATCTAACAACCCCCCTCAATGTCCACCCGTAGGTGAACTACCTTCTTGGCCTAATGTCGTCTTTGAAGATGACCCTGAAGCTGATCCTTCCCGAGTGCCTTAGTGAAGATATCTACTCCATTTTTCTCTGTTGGGGACAGTAGACCAATTCCACTATCTTGTCCTCGATCAAATCACGTACATAGTGATGTTGAATCTCTATATGTTTTGTGCGCGCATGAAACATTGGATTTTTTGCAATGGCCATGCAACTTTGATTGTCGCACCTCAGCACAGTTGCCTCATCCTCTTGCACTCCCATGTGCCATAAGATCCTCCTCAGCCACACTGCTTCACATGCAGCAAAACATGCTACCTTGTACTCAACCTCGGTAGAAGACAATGCCACTATTGGTTGTTTCTTACTGATCCAAGAGAAGATACCTGAACCTAAAGAAAAACAATATCTAGAAACTGATTTCCTAGAATCAACATCTCCAGCCCAATTTGAGTCATAATGACTAGCCAAGGAAGTGCCCGTACCATAGGTGATGCCATAATCAAGAGTGCCCTTCACATACCTGAGCACCCCCATCCCTACATGAACTAATGATTCTCCTGGGGCTTATTAGAGAACCTGCTCAAAATTCCAACAACAAAACTGATGTTCAGTGTGGTGTTGCACAGATAAATGAGACTATCGACCAACTTCTTGTACCTCTCGATGTCTGCTGGTGGTGAGGCATCCTCCATAGATAGCCTCACATTTACCTCCATAGGTGTAGCTATCTCCTTGCACTCATACATACCAAATGCCTTCAAGATCTCCCTTGCATATTTTTGCTGAGAGATGAAGATCTTGCCTGGCTCTTGCCAAACTTCAATCCCCAAACAGTAGTGGATCAAGCCTAAGTCTGTCATCTCAAACTCTATGCTCAACGCATTTCTAGTCTGCTGGATCATGTCTTCATAGTCACCTATAATAAGGAGATCATCCTCATATAGAACAATAATAGCATATTTTCCACCTTTCCTATACACATACAAGTTAGCATCTAAGGCACATCTTTTGAAGTTTAATTTATGAAAGAATTTGTCTATCCATTGGTACCATGCTCTTGGGACCTATTTATAGAGCCTTCTTCAGCTTACATGTCTTATTCTCAGAACGGGGGGCCTCAAACCCTGATGGCTGAGCCACCTACACCTCCTCCTTGAGGTCACCATTCAAGAATGCTGATTTAACATCCATTTGATAAACTGGCCACTTTTTATGAGCAGCCACCGATAGTATTGTGCGAATAGTGGTCATTCTGGTGGTCGGAGAAAAAGATTCCTAAAAATCAAACCCTTCAACGTGTGAAAATCCTTGTGTAACCAATCTGGCTTTATACTTTTCCAAAGTCCCATCAGCCTTGTACTTTACCTTCCAAACCCACTTGGTGCCAATAACCCTGCTGTTAGGTGGTCGATCTACCAGCTCCCAAGTTTCATTCTTCATGATGCTGTCATATTCTACTTGCATAGCGTTTTTCCAATCTCGGTCTGCAAGTGCTTCCTCCAAACTCGTAGGCTCCTTAACTTCTGCAATAATCTCAGCCATCAAGGCCATATTGACTATGTGAGCAGAAGCCCTCCTTTGCTCCTCAATTCTCTGAGACCTCCTTGGTCCATCTGCATGTTGCTCAATAGACATAGGCATCTGGTTATCATGGTCGTAGAGCTGCCTTACCCATCGCGGCAATGGTTTTTCCGATGGTGTAACAACAGGTTGGTGAATTATACCTTCATCATCTGATATTTCCTCCTCCTTTATAGCTCCTGGGACAGGTCCATAGTGAATTACCTCTTCGCTTGATGATAACATAAAAAAGCTCTTCTTTGCCTCCACTGCATGTGGCTACTCCCTGAAAACCACATCGCGGCTCTCTATGATCTTCTTTGCCTCTCGGTCATACAACTTACAGGCTTTCTTCTCATCACAATAGCCTAAGAATATACATTTGATGCTTTTTGGTTGTAGCTTATTTCTCTCTCTGTCTGGTACATGCGCATAGCATTCACACCCAAGCGTTCTGAAATGGGAGACAGATGGCTTCTTACCACTGTAAGCCTCATGTGGTGTTTTACCTTTGAGTACCTTTGTATAGCAATGATTAAGGATGTAAACCGCAGTATTGACAGCCTCAGACCAAAAGTAGTTTGGCAATCCAGCACCTTTCAACATACACCTCCCCATCTCCATGGTGGTCCGCATTCGGCGTTCAACAATCGAATTTTGCTGAGGCATATGTGGTGTCGTCGTTTGTCACTTTATCCCTTTGCTCTTGCAAAAATCTCCAAACTTTGTAGAAACAAACTCACCACCACCATCCCATATGATTTTCTTCACTTTTCTCCCTGTTTCATTTTCAACAAGCTGTAGCCATTCTTTCAGTTTACCAAAAGCTTGAGCCTTTTCACGAAGAAAGTACACCCACATATTCCTACTATAGTCGTCGTCAATCAATAAAAAATAGGAAGATCCCCCCAAGGACTGTGTAAGCATCTTACCACACAAGTCAACGTGCACCAACTCTAGAGGAGTGTTTGCTCTATTTTTGCTTTTTTGTGGGAATGCCTTTCTCTGTTGCTTGCCCATCATGCAAGCTTCACACAGTTCTTTGACTTCTGCTACTGCAGGTAAGTGAGCAACCATACCTTGTTTTTGCATCTCCTTCAACACTGCAAATCCGATGTGGCCAAATCTTTCGTGCCAAAGTCTGCTTGTACCCACTCCAGCGGTGGATGTAAGAGCACTTAGCTCATATAGGTTGTTCCGCCTTACTCCTATGCCAACAAGATTGCCAGCACTATCCAAAATTTTTCGCTCCTGTCTTGTTGAACCTCACCTCTATGGGGGTTAAAGGTCACTGTGCCTTTACCCCGGTTATGTACAATACTCAAACACATATATAAATGAATAAAAAAGAAGATTAGGGTGTTCTGCACCCACCAAAACTTGTGTGGCTCTCTATTTCTCTCTCTCCCTCTTCCGTTCTTGCTTCCATTGAGAGCACCCTCAACTGGTATCAGAGCCTGGGTGATCTAGCTGAGCGTGTGTGAATGCTTGGAAGCTCAGCAGCTTTGTGGGAGGAAGGAGAAGCTCTGTGGGAAGCTTTGTGGGTGACTTTACTTGCATCTGAGTGTGCAGAGACCTTGGAGGAACCTTTGGAAAAGTCACTTTGGTTTTGCGAAGTGGTTTTGAGAGCCTGTTAAGTGTTTTAAAGAAAAAGTCGTTTTTTGATCTTTTCCCTGTTTTGTTTAATGACAAGACTCCATATTGACTTGTAGAGGCAACTATTGCATGCTTTTGGTGTCCACTTCACTTCAGGAGCTTGGAAACACCTTCATTCTTGAATCTGGGATCATTTCATTGGATTTCTGACTCACTGTGTCAGTTTTTGCGTTTTTCTGCCCGGGTATTGGAACTCAAGTTTGGAGCAACCATTTGCAGATCTGTCAGTTCTAGTGGACTCAGGAGGTCCTAAAACTTCTATGTTGCTCATCTTTCGCACTCCGGTGGAGTTTACAAACAGCTCTGTTTCCAAAAACGTTTTTCAGTCCGTGTGTTGGACCCAGTGATTAAGACCACGATTTCCAAAACCGTCTGTCCCATTGCATTTCGGATGCCCAAAAACCCCTACCTGTCAATTCTTACACGATTCGGTGGAGGATTTTCAAAGTTATAGATCTCTGTGTATTCGATTTCGTCTCTCTATTATGCATTTTTCATTCTAAGGTTTTGAAACCTTAGATTTATGCCACATGGCAGTGGATAAGTGTTGACTCCCATTTCTCACTCATCGGTTGGGATTTTGGAGTTCCGGCAGAAGAGAGATATTTGTAGATTTTCTTGTTGAGTCCAATTATGCAATGGCGCCCATGTTTTGAGGCATCTCAGGTTCTATTTTCAGTAGCGGTCATTATCGTGGGACTATGATTTCTTGAGCATACCTTATGCAGATCACTCTGGTTGCTGTGCACTCATTTGTGGTGTGCATTGGGTTGCAATGGATGATTTATAGGGCATTTGGATGCATTGCGGTCCTTATTGAATGCGCTGATAGGCCCAAATTGCCTTGTGGGATGCTATTTTTATGGACGCTTTGCACATGGATGCTATTTTATGCTGAGGGACAGCTTTGACACATTGCAGGTGATGCACTGATAGTGATATGCTCTCTTGGATGAGATATTATTAATGCATATGCTAGTGGATGGTGTTTATGCTTGAGTCATTTGGCACTTATTGGCATTTTGGATTGCCATTGCAGTTGGCATTTTCTTTTGGGCCAGATTTGCTCATATGGATGCATAGTATATGCACATGAGTCAGATGCTTTGAGACATGAGTTTTGGTGATATTTCACTCTATTGTGGCATACACATTTGGGTGCACCTGGTATTTGGTGTGTTTCTCTCTTGTAGGCACTAGCATTTGGGATTTTTGCTTCATTTGCATCATGGCATCCTCTTCCATGTCTGAAAAGGAGTTTTTTAGCATTAAAAAGTTTGATGGGACAAACTTTTCTTTGTGGAAAGAATAAATAAGGGATGTGCTTATTCAAAAGAAGCAGATTAAACCCTTGGTAGGGATTGAAGCTAAGCTTGCAAATATGTCTGAGGATGATTGGAATGAGTTGGATGCATTAGCAAAATCTACTATTAGACTTCATCTCGCAGAGTCAGTTTATTTCACAGTAGTAAATGAGCAGACCATGGAAGATTTGTGGAAGAAACTGTGTGCCACTTATGAAAAGGAAACTGCCTCTAATAAAGTTTACCTCATGAAGAGGTTGTTTGAGCTGCCGATGAAGGAAGGGGTCTCCATTGCTTCTCACTTGAATGAATTCAATATTATTTTCATCCAGCTTCAGGCTCAGAAGATGAATTTTGATGCGGAGACTAAGGCAATATTTCTCTTATGTTCATTGCCATCCTCATGGGATACCTTCCGTACAACTATCAGTAACTCTGCACCTGGTGGAGTACTGAAATTTGATGATGTTGTGGGTAGCTTGTTGGCCGAGGAGATTAGACGGAAGTCTATGGACGGCAACAAGCAAGATGCAGCCTTAAATGTGCAAAGGGGCAGATCACAGTTCAGGGGGAAGTCCTAAGAAAGAGGGAAGTCTCGTAGCAAATCCAGGGCACGAAACATTGAGTGTTACCACTGTGGCAAGAAGGGCCATATGAAAAAGGATTGCTACAAGCTGAAAAGAGAGCAAAAGGATAAGAAAAAGAATGCAAATTGGGGTGCAAATCAAAAGGAAGAGAGTCCAAGGGAGGACAATGGAAAAGTGAAAATTGAGGAGATCCATGCAGTCACACATGATAGTGACAATGACGTTCTAGACTTCATGTCTAGTTTATCTACAGAGTTGCTTACCACTTCAGATGATGTATATTCCCAAGATTGGATTTTGGATTCTGGTGCTTCATTCCATGCTACTCCCCATAGGGAATGATTCTCCACTTATGACAGTGGAAAGACAGGTTGTGTGCATCTTGGAAATGACTATGCATGTGACATAGTCGGAGCAGGTGACATAAAGTTTTCTTTTGCAAATGGGTTTGCATTTATTTTGAAACATGTGAGACATGTGCCTAAGTTGAGCAAGAGTCTTATTTTAGTGGGTCAGCTAGATGATGCTGGTTTTCACACCACTTTTGGCTTTCAGAGTTGGAAAATTCAAAAGGGCTCTATGCTTTTGGCCAGGGGTGCCAAGTGTGGGACTTTGTATCCCCTACATGTATCAGGGGTATTTGATCATGTTGTTGCAATAACCGAGCAGCCAAGCACTTCTTTGTGGCATTGCAGGTTGGGGCACATGAGCCAGAATGGAATGAAACTCTTATGCCGTTTGGGTTATGTACCGCATTTGAGTTTCTCTGATTTTGAATTTTCTGAGCACTGTCTCTATGGGAAGTAGACTAAATCAGCCCATAAAAGAAGGGGAAAGAAAGAGTTTTAAAAGCTTGATTTGGTGCATTCAGACGTATGTGGTCCCATGCCTACACGGTCATTAGGCGGGGCTGAATACTATGTGAAATTCATTGATGATGCCAACTAGGAAAGTGTGGGCTTATGCTATAGCTTGGAAGAGTGATGTGTTCCAGGTATTTCAGAAATGGCTAGCCTTGGTTAAGAATCAGTCAGGTAGAACGCTTAAATGCCTACGGACTGACAATGTTGGAGAGTATCTCTCTCATGACTTTCAGCATTTCTGTGATACACGTGGGATTAAGAGGGAGCTCACATCCCCTCATACTCCAGAGCAAAATCCAGTTGCAGAAAAGATGAATCGTACCATTCAAGAAAGGTTGCAATGCATGCTTTCCAATGCAAGTCTTTCTCATGGTTTTTGGATTGAGGCAATGAAGACTACAGTGCATGTGATCAATAGATCACCTAGTAAGAGTTTGGATGGCAGTATTCTTGAAGAGACATGGAGTGGCAAGAAGCCCTCTTACTCTCATTTGTGTATATTTGGGTGTGAGGCATATGCACATGTGCCAAAAGAGCTTCGAAAGAAGCTAGATCCTAAGTCTAGGAAATGCATCTTTCTCGGTTATGGTGAAAGTGGAGAGATGGGCTATCGTCTCTGGGATCCAGAAGCAAAGAAGATCATACGCAGCCATGATGTAGTCTTCAATGAGAAGAAGATGCATAAGGCACCCATGAGGGATGTGGAAATGAGGAGAATCACTTTCCAAGATGTAAATCCACCTACATATGTTGATAGACAGCAAGCTGTCCATGCACCAAATGTGCAAGAAATGGTACCACCAAGTACTCCCACAGGTATACAATCAAGGGTAGATGATGGATCATCTATTGGTGGAAATGATGAGCCAAATGTGGCTGATATGCACGTGGGACAGCAAGCTGAAATGCCCTTGAGAAGATCATCTAGAGTGTCTAGACCGCCTGATAGGTTTGTTCCAGGGGTAGACTATGTGATGCTTACTGATTGCGGGGAGCCTTCTTGCTATAGAGAGGCTATGATGCGCGAGGATCAACGCAAGTGGGAGTATGCTATGCAATCAGAGATGAGTTCACTTATGAAGAATAAGACTTGGGACTTGGTTTCTTTGCCACATGGAAAGAAAGCATTGCCATGTAAATGGGTCTACAAAATGAAGGTCACAGGTGATGATGTGCCTAGGTACAAGGCCCGTTTGGTCGCTAAAGGGTTCAAGCAAGAGAAGGGTGTGGACTTTGATGAGATATTCTCTCCAGTTGTGAAGATGACCACACTTAGATGCATGCTTGGACTAGTGGCAAAAGATATGGAGCTTATGCAGATGGATCTCAAGACAGCTTTCTTGCATGGGGATTTGCATGAGGAAATTTACATGGTGCAGCCGGAAGGCTTTGAAGAAAAGGGCAAAGAGCATTTAGTTTGCAAACTGAAGAAGAGACTCTATGGTCTTAAGCAAGCGCCTAGAGAATGGTATCAGAAGTTTGATGCTTTCATTCGGTCCCAGGGTTTTAGAAGGAGTGAAATTGATCACTGCCTCTATACTAAAAGGGCTAAGGATAATAGCCTGATAATCTTGGCACTATATGTGGATGATATGCTATTGGCTAGCAAGAATACTTATGAGCTAGATGCATTAAAGGCCAAGTTGCATGAGGCCTTTGATATGAAGGATTTGGGACTTGTAGGTCATATTCTTGGTATGCGCATCACGCGTGATCAGAGTAGGAAACACCTTTGGCTTTCACAAAAAGAGTGTTACAAAAGTATTGCAACGTTTCAATATGGAGGGGGGGAAGGTAGTGAGTACTCCATTGCCTCCATATGTGAAACTGAGTCATACAGATAGTCCGAAATTAGATGTCGAGAGGGCCATGATGGCCAAGGTTCCTTATGCATCAGCAGTTGGGAGTCTTATGTATGCTATGATAGCTACTAGACCAAACATTACATTTGCAATGGGAGTTGTTAGCTGGTATATGGCTAATCCAAGAAAGAGGCATTGGGAGGCAGTTAAGTGCATCATGAGGTACATGAAGGGTACCAAGGAGATGTGCATCTGCTTTGGTAGAGGAGACATGCATGTACTTGGGTACATAGATTCAGACTATGCAGGGCATGTGGATAGTAGGAGATCCACTTCTGGTTATGTGTTCACCTTTGCAGGTGGTGCAGTGTCGTGGATGTCTCGCGCATAGAAGTGCGTTGCTTTGTCTACCATAGATGCTGAGTATGTTGCAGCCACAGAGGGTTGCAAGGAGGCTATATGGCTTGATCGGCTAGTGGGAGATTTGGGGATTCATACAGGTGTACCGACATTGCATAGTGATTCCATGAGTGCTATTTAGCTAGCACAAAATCCGGTCTTTCATGCAAAGACTAAACACATTGAGGTCAGGTACCATTTCATCAGGGAGGTACTTGAGGACAAGCACATAGAGCTTGTCAAGGTTCATACAGATGATAACCCTGTAGATATGCTTACGAAGAGTCTACCTAGTCAGCGGTTTGAGTATTGTCGTGTATTGATGGGCATTGGATAGTATGCTCACTGGTTGTTCTCCCTTAAAGGCACATTGTCCTTTAAGTGGGAGGTTGTGGGGGTTAAAGGTCACTGTGCCTTTACCCCAGTTATGTACAATACTCAAACACATATATAAATGAATGAAAAAGAAGATTAGGGTGTTTTGCACCCACCAAAACTTGTGTGGCTCTCTGTTTCTCTCTCTCCCTCTTCTGTTCTTGCTTCCATTGAGAGCACTCTCAACCTTATGGTCAAGGTCAGCTATGGAAGCAACTGATAGCAAATTTCTCTTGATTTGTGGAACATACAGCACATTAGATAGTTTCTTAACATCTCCATGTACAGAAACAAGTGAAACCATACCTGTACCCTCAATAGGGCATTTTGCATTATTTCCAACTGTCACAGTGATGGGTTCCTGTAGAGGCTGCATGGAACAATATAGACCCTTCTTGCAGGCCATGTGACCGGAGGCACCACTATCCAACACCCATGAATCAATGGTTGACGCTTCTTGAATTGAGGAACACTCTTCCTCAATGGCCTAAAATAGATCCAACTCTCCTTTCACTGTGTTAGCTGTCTCTTTTCCCTTATCTGTCTTCTTCAAGGTACCATCCTTTTCATCTACTTTCTTGACTCGGCAATTTGCAATCACGTGGCCCTTCTTCTTGAAGTAGAAGCATTCTCCCTGAAACTTCTTCTTGCTGCCCTTCTTCTTTCTGTCACCACTAGTAGAGGACTCACCTTTGCTGGAGGAACCACCTTTGCCTTTCGCAGTGGCAGAGAATGCAGCATCCCCATTGCCACCTCCATCTCGAGCTTTAAGCCTCAATTCCTCCTCCATAAGTAAAGCATAGAACTCCTCAAATGACAATGGTTGGGGTCTCACCTGAGTGTTAAGCGCTGTTACCAGTCCATCAAACCTTGGTGGACATATCTGGAGACACCGCCGAGAGCTAGCTCTTCACTAGTATTTTGTATCCCAGCACCAGCCATCTGGTCATGCAGATTTTTGATTCGGGTTATGAATGCCTCCTCTGTCTCTCCTTCATTAAACTTCTCAGCTGTGAGCTGATTCTCCGAGTTCTGGATCCTTGTCTGATTCCGCGTCTCATATTGAATCTTCAATATGTTCTAGGCCAAAGTTGCCTTAGATGTATGATGAATCAAGGTCAAAACACTATCATTATTACTTGTAACCAGGGCACATAGAGCATCTGCATTCCTACGTTTCCAAGCTGGTAGAAGGTCGGCATTAGGAGGTATCATACTCCCCAGATTTGCTAGATCGAGGGTTCCTTGTGGTTCTGGGTCAGTCCCCAGTACTATCTCTAGAAGCTCATATGAATCTAGAATAGCATTAATTTTAAACTTCCATAGAGTGTAGTTCGTACCATCTAGCTTGCCTTCAGTGAAGGCTGGTGGGTGACTCCTCAAAATTTGGATTATTGGTGCAGTAGTAGTTGCTGAACTCGAGCTGCTTCCTATTGAGCAGCTTCCTATTTCCATCACTCCGTATGCTGTTGAAGCGCTCGCCTCTCTTCTATTCTTCGATCCTTAGAGCTGCCTGGGCTCTGATACCATGTTAAATTACACGGCACAGTGGAACAAAAATTGAACAAAGAATAGAGAGTACACATCAAACTAGAGATGTACAAAATTTTCCTTCAATACTGATGTGGTACAAATGATGGCTCCGTCCACCCGTGCGCTTCCCTCGCGCTTCCACAATGGAGCTTAGATGGCGATCTAGACAGATACTAGGTGAAGAGCTACTAGCTGGAAGATTTGATCTAGTACAATGGACTGGGGAGGTCGCCTCTTTATAGCTATGAGGGCGGTAGTCGGATCAACGTAGTCGGTGGAACCGACCAGTCAACCTAGTCGATGAAGCCGACCAATCAACCTAGTCGGTGGAACCAACTAGTCATCCATGAAATATTCAATGAATATTCCCTATAGCATCACCTCGGGGGCTCTCGCCCTCGAACCCCCTGGCCCCAGCAAGAATAAGGGGCTCCCACACAATCACCTTTCTACCATCAACGGTCTCATTGATAGACCTCATCTGACATGCAAGTTAGGATCCAATCTAGTGTTCTGGGCTCACACATGGCTTCTCCTCATATGGGGGCCTTACAACTTGAGCACCTTGGACCACTGGTGGTTACCCAAGAGGGTGGGGCATTGACCATATCTAACAAGACCTATGCTACACTTGTGAACACCTATGCTACAACGAGCAACGACACGAATGTAGGTGACCAACACCCTCAAAATCTACACTTGGGCGAAACAGTGGCAACAACTAACGTTGAGGTTCAGAGAGACAACACGAGAGATAAGATGTAAGATTGTAGCAAATTCAAATTGTGAGACAAAGAAAAACACCATGGAGAACTGAGAAAAGACTAGGTGGGTCTCGTTGACACGGTTTGTAGCTCGGGGGGCTCACTCATCATATGTAACCCTATCACGTGAGTTCAACAGAAGGATTTTTCTTATTTCTAAAATTTACAGAAATAAATATACATAAGGGAATATTTAAAATAGTTTTGGAAAAAATTTACAGATTTGTATAGGAAAGGGGTACATTTTATTAATGAAATTTTTTACAGATAAGGGACTTTAAATATAGGCCTTGAACGCACGTGATATAGAGGGTTTATACATAGTGACCCCCCCGAGGTTTGTAGTTACAATAGATGCTTACATTCTGGTTGCACGTAATAGAACTACTTTAAAAAATAATCCTTTGCTTGTGTTCAATTGTATTGTGTGGGGTGAATATGAGTTGATTGTGGAGGAGACTGTTGCTCCCTCCTGGTTGCTTCCTATATCTCTCTTCTTGTTTTTTTCTTAATATGGTATAAGAGCTACCGTTCCTTGCCTTCTGGTTGCCCACACTGCTTGTGGAAGCTTATGGGAGTGCTTCTCCTACTCTGAAGCTTCAAAGTGATGAGAAGAGATCTCGTTTTTTGGACTGAAGTAGCAATCTCCAGCTTATGTTTGGCTTGGGAGCTGTCCAATTGATGTCTTTTTGCTAAGGGGAGATCGCTACTACCCATAGGTTGCTCGTGGGAGATGTATTTTGACAAAACACAAGTCATTTTTATTGTTTGGGTGTGATAGAACGGAGCTGATCTCTTTTCTGGACAACTATTACTTGGTTTGAGCCAAGTAAGAAGCAAAAACATCTCTCCAAACCTCATTGCCCAGCTCTCTGGAGGTTGTTTGTGAAACATCTCTCCAAACCTCATTGCCTAGCTCTCTGGAGGTTGTTTGTGGCTGGAAAACTCCAGAACTCTCCTACATGTCCTATCAAGTGAGGAGAACCTTCAGCTTGTAGATCTCGTTTTTTTGCTCGTGGACAGCTTTTGGAGACTTCAAAAGTGATATATGACTTGCTTTCTTCCTTTTCCAGTACCCCAAAGGTTTACTACATCCTCATACATCATTTTTGTGGAGTCTTAGTCTCTCTGTGACTCCCGTGTTCCTCCAAACACAAAAAGTGCTGCTGCTGTTTTTTTGTTCAAAAGTGATCAAATTGTCACTTTCCGGAGTGTTTATTTCTCAAACTATGTGGATTTGGATGCTGGTCTAAACTGACAAGTTGGAGGCAAGTATACAAGCTCTGACTTTGCTTTCGGAAGCAAGTTCATTTGGATTTACTGTCAAAAGTTATGAGCTTAGGAAAATCAGAAAAAGTCACAGTTTACAATTTATTGTCAAATTGTCAGATGCAGTTGCAGGCATGATATTGCAATGTTCATGGATATATGTGATGGTATTTGGATGCCCAATGGTTGGATGTTAATGTCAAGTAGCTTGACAAATGCTATGCCTTGTCAGTGATAGTAGCAAAGTGGCATTTTGAGTCCGGTTGATCCATTGAACTAGTAACTAAAGTTTTCAGACTGCTGTCAAAAGTGTGCAGGTGCCTATTTTCAACAATAGATATCAGAAAATCCTTAAGGAATTTTGATCTACACTGAATTGGAAGTTTGTAGAGCCATGCATTGGCTACATTTTTGCTTTTGATAGTATTTGTATCCAAGCTAAGGTGTGAAAGATATTGACAGTCCAAAACAGTAAAAAGTTGCAAGAATCTATTTTTTTGTAATTATGGCAAATGCAAGTGGGTCTGATAATATCATTCAGATTGTTGGTGAGAAATTAGATTACCATAACTATTCCATTTGGAAATTTAGAATGGAGAACTTTTTGATTGGAAAACGCCATTGGGATTTGGTTACAGGTGATGAGAAAGAGCCTAATTTGCCAGAAAGAAATGCTACTGCAGAACAAGTTAAGAATCATAAAGCTTGGCTGGAGAGAGCACGGAGGGTACTTCACTGGTTTTCAATATCTATTTCAGATGCCATGGTTATGAAAATTATGAACTGCAAGTCTCCCAAGAATGCATGGGATATCTTGACAAGATATTATGGCACAACTATAAGTGCCAGGAAAATTCAGCTGAAGCAAAAGTTCAAGTATACTGCTTTAGAGCATGTTTGTCCTACATGCTAGTTTGGAAAACAATCAAGGTTGCCATTCACTAAGCATCTGCGAGAGAGTGGTAGACCTTTACAGTTGATTCACTCTGATGTCTGGGGTCCCGCACACACTACCTCGATGGGAGGTTATCATATTATGTCACATTTATTGATGATTTCAGCCGGTATACATGGCTGTATTTTTTGAAACGTAAGGATGAGGTCCTGCCTGCCTTCAAGCATTTCAAGCAACATGTTGAAAAGGAGTTTGGGTCATATATCACATGTTTGAGATCAGATAATGGAGGTGAATATCTATCAAATGAATTTGATGACTTCTTGGGCTATCATGGGATTAGATGGGAGCTTACATGCCCATATACACCACAGCAGAATGAAGTGGCTAAATGTAAGAATGGGGTGATTGGTTTGTGTGGTAGAGCCATGTTGAATGAAAATAACTTACCTGATTATTATTGGGCAGAAGCACTTGCAACTGCAGTGTATGTGCTGAATCGCACTCCTACTGTTGGCATTCATATGCTCACACCATATGAGAAATTGTATCAACAAAAGCCTGATGTCAATCATTTAAAAGTGTTTGGTAGTTTGGCATATGTGCATATACCAGATGAAAAGAGACGGAAGTTGGATCCCAAAGCTAAAAGATGTGTGTTTATTAGCTATGCACAAAACGGGAAGGGTTACAAATGCTACAACCCATCGACCAAGAAGACTATGGTGAGTCGGGATGTTGTTTTTGATGAGCTAGAATCTTGATATGGCAAGCCGAAAGTGGCTGTTCCAAATGATGCATCTGCAGGTCATGCATATGATAAAAATTAGCAAATTAGTACATCCATATCTGGGCCTACATCTATTGGCTCTACTACAGTGAATGCTTGGTCTGGCAGGTTACGCAATTCCACTGACACTTCTATGTCACTGAGGGGGAGAGATAAAGGGAAAGCCAAGGTTGTTGAGGTGCTTTCGCAAGCTGAAAATGATGTCCCTGGGCCATCAAATTGTGGCTATGATTTAGTGACAGTTTGGATAGTGAGCTGGGTATACCATCTGTGTCTACACCTGGAGTCAAGGGAAGCAGGTACATACCTCATGAACGAGAAGAGAGGCACTCTAGTGAGAAGGTCACAGAGAGTCAGGTATCCTGTTGACAGGTTAACTTATAGTGGTTATGCTACTCAACATTATGCATATATGATAAAAGTTATGGGACATACTGAGCCAACTATCTTTGGTGAGGCTATGCAACATGGTCATTGGAAGAATGCCATGAATGAGGAGATGGATGCTCTTGCCACTAATCAGACTTGGGATTTGGTGGAGTTGCCTGAAGACAAGAATCCTATTGGTTGCAAATGAGTCTACAAAGTAAAATCCAAGTTTGATGGATCAATGGAAAGGTATAAAGCAAGGTTGGTTGCCAAAGGGTATGCACAATAGTATGGGCTAGATTATGAGGAAACTTTCAGCCCTGTTGCCAAGATGGCAATTGTGAGAACTGTCATAGCATTGGCTACTGCAAATTGCTGGAAATTGCAGCAAATGGATGCAAGAATGCTTTCCTAAATGGTGACTTGTTGGAGGAAGTCTATATGGTTCAGCCCTTGGGTTATGTGCACCCTGACTATCCCAACTATGTTTATAGGTTGAAGAAAGTTCTCTATGGGATGAAGCAAGCACCTAGAGCATGGAATGAAAGGATCAGTAAATACTTGCAAGAGCTTGGTTTTGTAGTTGGGAAGGCTGATCATTCACTATTCACAAAGAAGACAATTGCTAGATATGTTGTGATTGTGATATATGTTGATGATCTAATTCTGACTAGTAGTGATGATGATGGCATTGTTGAAATTAAGAACAAGCTAAAAATGGAGTTTGATATGAAGGATCTAGGGGACTTGAAGTTCTTTCTTGGCATAGAGGGGTTGAGAACACCTGATGGCATTTAGCTTATGCAGAGGCAGTATGCCTTGAATATGTTGGAGAGGTTTGGCATGAAGGATTACAAACCAATGGATATCCCCTTGTATTAAAACTTGAAGATGATGGCTGATTCTGGAGCTAAGATTGATGACATTACCATGTATAGGTAGATGGTTGGAAGCTTGATTTATCTGACTATTACCAGACATGATTTAATATATGCTGTGGGACTCATTAGTCAGTTTATCCAGAAGCCTCACTTGGATGCAGTGAGGAGGATTATGAGCTATGTCAAGGCAACATATCAGTATGGACTCTTTCATGAGTATGGAAAGGATATAGAATTGGTTGGATACACAGATGCAGATTGGGCAGGATGTGCCTATGACAGGAGATCCACCAGTGGTTATGCATTCAGCCTTGGTAGTGCAGTGGTGAGTTGGAGTAGTAAAAAGCAACCCACAGTGGCATTGTCTAGTACAAAAGTAGAGTACAAAGGTGCAGCATTGGCAGCATGTGAGATTGCTTGGGTTTATAAGCTTTTGCAGGATTTGGGACTGCATGTGGAAAAACCAGTCAGACTTTATTGTGATAACATGAGTAGTGTGCAGTTGGCAAGTAATCCGGTTTATCATGCTAGAACTAAGCATATTGAGGTACACTACCATTTCATTAGAGAGATGGTGTTATCAAAGAAGATTGATCTCATACATGTGAAGACTGAAGATCAGGTTGGAGATATCTTTACCAAGTCATTGGGTAGAGATAAGTTTACATACTTTAGACAGCTACTTGGTGTTATGCTCCCTACTTGAGCTTGAGGGGGAGTGTTGGGAATCAAGCTCTCGGTTATTGTTCCTATTGTGTGAGTAGGTGAATAAGGTGAGTCACACTGACTCAACCATAGTTAGTTCTTATCTACTATGTATGGGTGTGACCTTAGTAGTGTCCAATTGTATTGTGTGGGGTGAATATGAACTGATTGTGGAGGAGACTATTGCTCCCTCCTGGTTGCTTCCTATATCTCTCTTCTTGTTTTTTTCTTAACACCTATGCATCTTGCTCTTCCTTCTAGGAAAACAAACATTATGTTTTCTGCACTAGCGTGAGAAAAACAAACACAAGCACGTGAAAAAAAACAGTCTAAGTAAGCTAATTAAAGTAAGCAAGCTACTAGAAAACAAAACATTTTCACTAGTACAAAACAACTTGTTTTCAATCACTGGGCTCATTTAGGGCAATCACATAAGTCCAAGCCATCCCAGTTTGAAAATTGACTAAATAACTCAATAGTAATGAAACACAACAATTTCGACCAACCACGGGGCTCATCATCAATCATTTGTATTTTTGTGAAATATTATTTTGTTTCACCCACGCTTGTTTCGGACAATCACATAACTCATATTTGACTTGAGATAGATTGGTGATATATTGCATGATGATAAAACCACTGGGCTGGTTTTGGACACTAACATTAAGTTCAAGCTAGGGGCGGTAGCAAGCTAAGGGTGTCCACTTTCGGACCACTTTCGGGTGAGTGTGACACCCGCTCGAGTGAAAATACAAAGGTTTTGCTTCAGTCTGCAATACCTCGATCGAGGTATTAGTTCCAATGAAAATCACACACAAGGACAACCGAGCCAAGCCAATACCTCGATCGAGGTGCTGGGCTTTTTTCACCGGACTGAGCCTATACCTCGATCGAGGTTTGCTGGCATGCCACCTATACATGCCACATATACCTCGTTTGAGGTCTCGTGGCAATCCAGCTACACCTCGATCGAGGTCATGTGGCATGTCCAGCTATACCTCGATCGAGGTATGTGCCATCCGACAGGGCAGCTGACATACCTCGATCGAGGTATCCTGGACGCATGTCGAATACGTCAATCGAGACATGTGGCATCCGGCTACTGTCGACATACCTCGATCGAGGTATCGTGGCATGTCGATACCTCGATCGAGGTAGATGTACCGAGATGTATGGGCATGTCACAATACCTCGATCGAGGTAGTATGGCTAATTGGATCTTCTAACTGCACCAGCGCATCGAAAACACATATGTAAATGATTGTCCAAAGGTCTCCTCTCTCCCCAAGCATGGGAACCAAGTGATGATCTATAGGAATGGCCACTAGTTGAGGTGGATTGCCCAACCAAAATAGATAATATTGAAAAGGCCTAGTTATTTTCTCAAAGTTCTCGCTTTAAAAGGTCTGTAGTGTCAACCCACTCTCTTTTTTAATGTGTAGTCCAAGAAATACTAGATGCGCCTTGCTTGTGTATCGTTCAAAGTAATGTATTAGGTATCCTTCTATCTCCTCCATATCTATTGCAAACCCAAGGCAGTAAAGCATTCAAAGAAGGTCTTATTAACCAAACCTCTCCACTTTCTGTCCTTAGTATAGGGGCCATAAGTGGACAATGTGGTCCTTACACCACATGTGGAAAAGTTTCATATTGGATAAAAAGTAAAAAAAGGGAAATATATAAGGAAAAAATATTTGAGACATTTAAGTTTAAAAATGCAACAACTAGAGTTTGAAAAAATTTTAATCAAAATTAAGAATTTTTAATAATATTGAGTTTGATAAACATAATATTGAGCCACACATTTGGCCCATCTACCGGTATGTGCATAGGATGATCCCAACGACATCCTACCTCATCAAGGAGTATGTACAAATAGTTTTCATTATGTAAATAGATTATAAGTCATATTGAATAGAATATTATTTTCATTACCCAAATAGAATATTAATTTCCATGTGTGTTTTTTGTGCATGCGCTAGCCAACGCACAGGTTCTGGCACCACTATTCGTATGCAGATAGAGATTCTGAGAGCTGAGATGAGGGCACTGTAGGATGCTAGGGCACCCCCTCACTTGTTTGCGAGTCTAGATTCAGTTATTGAGGCTCTGGGTCGATTGGACACAGTTGAGGACGTTGTGGATAGCTTTCAGGCACAGGCTGAGGCAGAGATCACTGGTGATGGCTTGGATTGGAGAGCCATTCGATAGTTGTTTGTGCGTGAGTCACATCACAGGCAGGCCTTCGAGGATATGTTTTGGGATGGTCACACTGAGGCGATGCGACCACGATCAGGGCTCCCCTTGCATATTTTACGTTGTAGGCACCCCATCATAGCAGCACACATTTATCCGAAATATCTCGCTGCGAATGGTGGTCGATTGCCTCACAACCATAAGATAGCCAGGTCATTTGCCATGCAGCTATACGCTGAGTTTGTGCTTGGTCATCGGGTAGACTACCTTAGTACCCATCCAGGATCAGGAGCGAGACATGGTAGGATGGGGCATCAGGAGCATCAGACTACAGGTGTTCCGGCGTCAACGCGAGGCACTAGAGTTGCACACCATCCCTGCACCAGCATTGCGAGTTGTTGGAGGACAGATTAGTGGGGATGTTCATTCAGTGGCATCATCCTTGCAGCACATGGGCCCTATCGAGATCACTTTCAATTCCACCTCCCCCACCTCGATCATCGATGGAGCCTCCCACATCTACACCACCTCCCATATCTACACCACCTCAGCATGAGTTGGAGGCTTGAGACACAGGGATTGCAGAGTTGGAGGCATTGTTGGCCGAGTCTAGGGATGAGGTTAGTTATTTTGATTATGTTAGTTTATTTTTTTGTAGCGTGTTTTGAATTGATGTTTTTTGGTTAATTCTCACCATGTACGCGACATGTTTGCATTGCAGGCACATCTATTGCATCAGGATATGGAGTCTCATGTATGACTGTTGCAGGCAGATTTGGAGGAGTAGAGGATTCGGACATGCATAGCATACCATCATGTGGAGCACTATATTTTGCAATTGAGGCATATTAGTCGTGATCCATCTTGACATAGGATTGACCCCAACGTGGCCCTATACCCTGCTCCTCCTGTAGATGTGCCAACTAGGACACCCATAGACGCAGCAGTCATAGCCAGGCTTCCTACTGCCACTTGCGTCCTTTGCCATGAGGAGTTTGACACCATAGGGTGGTTTGGACTAGGGTGCGGCCACATCGCACATCTCCATTGCATGACCCACCACATGGTGGCACAATCAGTGTGCCCTATATGCTTTGCTGACATTGATGTGGCCACATATAGAGGACTAGGCATGGATGATCTGTATCCTGGTCATCGTCAGGCCATTGATCCATTCGCCCGCATGGTCTTGACAGAGCACTACAGGGAGGAGGCACAGAGAGCGTTGCTGATGCAGGAGGGTGCTGATACATCGGTGGTTGTAGCATGCGTTCCACGACGCTTTTCATATGGTGATTTCATGCCAAGTGACGAGGCACGAGCAGAGGAGGCACACCGAAATGAGCGAGAGGCAGAGCTACAGACATCATTGCAGCAGTGGGTGGAGCAGCAGCTTGGGCGGGGTCGAGACCAGCATCTTCTACATGTAGAGATGATTACTCACGCTGGATTTGAGGCACGAGTATTCGCAGATGCACGACTATGGGAGCTGAGATGCGCATACATAGAGGAGGCGAGGGAGGCAGAGATGGCAGCGGTGGCTCGTGCAGCATGCCCTCCTCTTCATCAGGATGAGGTTGGCCCATCTCATGCAGGTAATGAGGCTGGCCCATCTGATCCGGCTTTGCCTGAGGGCACACAGCAGATGGTTGGGCAGTGGGTCATACAGGAACCACGTCAGCGTTCCACTAGAGGATCATATGTGGAGTTATCAGATTCTGATTCAGGATGATTGTTTAGGCTTCACACAATTCTTGTTTAGGGATGCACTTTTGCACGATGATGATGATGATGTACAGATTCATTTTGGTACTTTTATGATATTGTTCTTACTTTTATGATGTATGAGCATTTTCATACTTTCATGATGTTCTTCACACTTTGTTTATCTCAGTTTATAGTTTGTTCAAATCTAACATAAACATTTAAAATTAGGAGTATGATTTTGAATTTTGAATATCTCAATTCACACATCTAATACATAAGGTATTTAAAAAAGAATGCCATGTGAAGTAATTGTAAACATTAAGCATTGAAAAAGTGTTCAAGTTCCAACTTTATCATTTTGAATATCATATTGAATTTCGTATATATCAATGCTTGCAATTATTACACTAAACCTAAGAGCTGTGCGAAGTTTCATCCCCATGTGCATATTTAAAATTAAGAGTATGATTTTGAATTTCAAATATCTCAATTCACACATCTAATACATAATGTATTTTAAAAATAATGCCGTGTGTCGTAATTGTAAACATTAAGCATTGAAAAGGTGCTTGCAAAAATGTATGCATTATACCTTCCACGTGGCACATACCAAATCAGTTGGAGACCAAATCTTGCGTGGATGTACGTCTAGGGTAGCCTAAGAGCCATGTGAAGTTTCATCCCCAACAGGGTTTCGGATTTAGGAATCAGGGTTTAGGGTTTAGGGTTTAGTCGTGCTAGTAGGGATTGTAAAAATGTACGCATTATGAGAGTGCTCTCAACGGAAGCAAGAACGGAAGAAGGAGAGAGAGAGAGACAGAGAGCCACACAAGTTTGGTGGGTGCAGAACCACCCTAATCTTCTTTTTCATTCATTTATATATGTGTTTGAGTATTGTACATAACCGGGGTTAAGGCACAGTGACCTTTAACCCCCACAACCTCCCACTTAAAGGACAATGTGCCTTTAAGGGAGAACAACCAGTGAGCATACTATCCAATGCCCATCAATACACGACAATACTCAAACCGCTGACTAGGTAGACTCTTCGTCAACATATCTGCAGGGTTATCATCTGTATGAATCTTGACAAGCTCTATGCGCTTGTCCTCAAGTACCTCCCTGATGAATGGTACCTGACCTCAATGTGTTTGGTCTTTGAATGAAAGACCGGATTCCGTGCTAGCTGAATAGCACTCATGGAATCACTATGCAATGTCGGTACATCTGTATGAATCCCCAAATCTCCCACTAGCCGATCAAGCCATATAGCCTCCTTGCAACCCTCTGTGGCTGCAACATACTCAGCCTCTGTGGTAGACAAAGCAACGCACTTCTGTGCGTGAGACATCCACGACACTGCACCACGTGCAAACGTGAACACATAACCAGAAGTGGATCTCCTACTATCCACATGCCCTGCATAGTCTGAATCTGTGTATCCAAGTACATGCATGTCTCCTTTACCAAAGCAAATGCACATCTCCTTGGTACCCTTCATGTACCTCATGATGCACTTAACTGCCTCCCAATTCCTCTTTCCTGGATTAGCCATATACCGGCTAACAACTCCCACTACAAATGCAATGTCTGGTCTAGTAGCTATCATAGCATACATAAGACTCCCAACTGCTGATGCATAAGGAACCTTGGCCATCATGGCCCTCTCCTCATCTGATTTGGGACTATCTGTATGACTCAGTTTCACATATGGAGGCAATGGAGTACTCACTGCCTTCCCCCCCTCCATATTGAAACGTTGCAATACTTTTGTAACATACTCTTTTTGTGAAAGCCAAAGGAGTTTCCTACTCCGATCACGCGTGATGCGCATACCAAGAATATGACCTGCAAGTCCCAAATCCTTCATATCAAAGGCCTCATGCAACTTGGCCTTTAATGCATCTAGCTCATAAGTATTCTTGCTAGCCAATAGCATATCATCCACATATAGTGCCAAGATTATCAGGCTATTATCGTTAGCCCTTTTAGTGTAGAGGCAGTGATCAATTTCACTCCTTCTAAAACCCTGGGACCGAATGAAAGCATCAAACTTCTGATACCATTCTCTAGGTGCTTGCTTAAGACCATAGAGACTCTTCTTCAGCTTGCAAACTAAATGCTCTTTGCCCTTTTCTTCAAAGCCTTCCGACTGCACCATGTAAATTTCCTCATGCAAATCCCCATGCAAGAAAGCTGTCTTGACATCCATTTGCATAAGCTCCATATCCTCTGATGCCACTAGTCCAAGCATGCATCTAAGTGTGGTCACCTTCACAACCGGAGAGAATATCTCATCAAAGTCCACACCCTTCTCTTGCTTGAACCCTTTAGCAACCAAACGAGCCTTGTACCTAGGCACATCATCACCTGTGACCTTCATTTTGTAGACCCATTTACATGGCAATGCTTTCTTTCCATGTGGCAAAGAAACCAAGTCCCAAGTCTTATTCTTCATAAGTGAACTCATCTCTCTGATTGCATAGCATACTCCCACTTGCATTGATCCTCACGCATCATAGCCTCTCTATAGCAAGAAGGCTCCCCGCAATCAGTAAGCATCACATAGTCTACCCCTGGAACAAACCTATCAGGCGGTCTAGACACTCTAGATGATCTTCTCAAGGGCATTTCAGCTTGCTGTCCCACTTGCATATCAGCCACATTTGGCTCATCATTTCCACCAATAGATGATCCATCATCTACCCTTGATTGTATACCTGTGGGAGTACTTGGTGGTACCATTTCTTGCACATTTGGTGCATGGACAGCTTGCTGTCTATCAACATATGTAGGTGGATTCACATCCTGGAAAGTGATTCTCCTCATTTCCACATCCCTCATGGGTGCCTTATGCATCTTCTTCTCATTGAAGACCACATCATGGCTGCGTATGATCTTCTTTGCTTCTGGATCCCAGAGACGATAGCCCAGATTCTCTCCACTTTCACCATAACCCAGAAAGATGCATTTCCTAGACTTAGGATCTAGCTTCTTTCGAAGCTCTTTTGGCACATGTGCATATGCCTCACACCCAAATATACGCAAATGAGAGTAAGAGGGCTTCTTGCCACTCCATGCCTCTTCAGGAATACCACCATCCAAACTCTTGCTAGGTGATCTATTGATCACATGCACTGCAGTCTTCATTGCCTCAGCCCAAAAACCACCAGAAAGACTTGCATTGGAAAGCATGCATTGCAAACTTTCTTGAATAGTACGATTCATCTTTTCTGCAACTGGATTTTGCTCTGGAGTATGAGGGGATGTGAGCTCCCTCTTAATCCCACGTGTATCACAGAAATGCTGAAAGTCATGAGAGAGATACTCTCCACCATTGTCAGTCCGTAGGCATTTAAGCGTTCTACCTGACTGATTCTCAACCAAGGCCAGCCATTTCTGAAATACCTGGAACACATCACTCTTCCGAGCTATAGCATAAGCCCACACTTTCCTAGTTGCATCATCAATGAATGTCACATAGTATTCAGCCCCGCCTAATGACCGTGTAGGCATGGGACCACATACGTCTGAATGCACCAAATCAAGCATTTCAAACTCTTTCTTTCCCCTTCTTTTATGGGCTGATTTAGTCTGCTTCCCATAGAGACAATGCTCACAAAATTCAAAATCAGAGAAACTCAAATGCGGTACATAACCCAAACGGCATAAGAGTTTCATTCCATTCTGGCTCATGTGCCCCAACCTGCAATGCCACAAAGAAGTGCTTGGCTGCTCGGTTATTGCAACAACATGATCAAATACCCCTGATACATGTAAGGGATACAAAGTCCCACACTTGGCACCCCTAGCCAAAAGCATAGAGCCCTTTTGAATTTTCCAACTTTGAAAGCCAAAAGTGGTGTGAAAACCAGCATCATCTAGCTGACCCACTGAAATAAGACTCTTGGTCAACTTAGGCACATGTCTCACATGTTTCAAAACAAATGCAGACCCATTTGCAAAAGAAAACTTTATGTCACCTGCTCCCACTATGTCACATGCATAGTCATTTCCAAGATGCACACAACCTGTCTTTCCACTGTCATAAGTGGAGAACCTTTCCCTATGGGGAGTAACATGGAATGAAGCACCAGAATCCAAAATCCAATCTTGGGAATATGCATCATCTGAAGTGGTAAGCAACTCTGCAGATAAACTAGACATGAAGAGAACATCATTGTCACTATCGTGTGTGACTGCATTGATCTCCTCGATCTTCACTTTTCCTTTGTCCTCCCTTGGACTCTCTTCCTTTTGATTTGCACCCCAATTTGCATTCTTTTTCTTATCCTTTTGCTCTCTTTTCAGCTTGTAGCAATCCTTTTTCATATGGTCCTTCTTGCCACAGTGGTAACACTCAATGTTTCGTGCCCTGGATTTGCTACGAGACTTCCCTCTTTCTTGGGACTTCCCCCTGAACTGTGATCTGCCCCTTTGCACATTTAAGGCTACATCCTGCTTGTTGCCATCCATAGACTTCCGTCTAATCTCCTCGGCCAACAAGCTACCCACAACATCATCAAATTTCAGTACTCCACCAGGTGCAGAGTTACTGACAGCTGTACGGAAGGTATCCCATGAGGATGGCAATGAACATAAGAGAAATATTGCCTTAGTCTCCGCATCAAAATTCATTTTCTAAGCCTGAAGCTGGCTGAAAATAATATTGAATTCATTCAAGTGAGAAGCAATGGAGACCCCTTCCTTCATCTGCAGCTCAAACAACCTCTCCATGAGGTAAACTTTATTAGAGGTAGTTTCCTTCTCATAAGTGGCACACAGTTTCTTCCACAAATCTTCCGTAGTCTGCTCATTTACTACTGTGAAATAAACTGACTCTGCAAGATGAAGTGTAATAGTAGACTTTGCTAATGCATCCAACTCATTCCAATCATCCTTAGACATATTTGCAAGCTTAGCTTCAATCCCTGCCAAGGGTTTAATCTGCTTCTTTTGAATAAGCACATCCCTTATTTGTTCTTTCCACAAAGAAAAGTTTGTCCCATCAAACTTTTTAATGCTGAAAAACTCCTTTTCAGGCATGGAAGAGGATGCCATGATGCAAATGAAACAAAAATCCCAAATGCTAGTCCCTGCAAGAGAGAATCACACCAAATACCAGGTGCACCCAAATGTGTATGCCACAATAGACTGAAATATCACAAAAGACTCAAAGCTCAAAGCATCAAAAAAGATGCATCTGAGTCATGTGCATATACTATGCATCCATATGAGCAAATCTGACCCAAAAGAAAATGCCAATAAGTGCCAAATGACTCAAGCATAAACATTGTCCACTGGCATATGCATCAATTATATCTCATCCAAGAGAGCATAGCACTATCAGTGCATCACCAACAATGTGTCAAAGCTGTCCCTCAGCATAAAATAGCATCCATGTGCAAAGCGTCCATAAAAAATAGCATCCCACAAGGCAATTTGGGCCTATCAGCACATCCAATAAGGACCGCAATGCATCCAAATGGCCTATAAATCATCCACTACAACCCAATGCATACCACGAATGAGCGCACACTGCTCAAACTGCAACCAGAGTGATCTGCATAAGGTATGCTCAAGAAATCATAGTCCCACGGTAATGAGCGCTACTGAAAATAGAACCTGAGATGCTTCAAAACATGGGCACCATTGCATAATCGGACTCAGCAAGAAAATCTGCAAATATCTCTCTTTTTCCAGAACTCCAAAATCCCAACCGATGAGTGAGAAATGGGAGTCAACACTTATCCACTGCCATGTGGCATAAATCTAAGGTTTCAAAACCTTAGTATGAAAAATGCATAACAGAGAGACGAAATCGAATACACAGAGATTTATAACTCTGAAAATCCTCCACCGAATCACGCAAGAACTGACAGGTAGGGGTTTTTGGGCGTCCGGAACGCAATGGGACAAACGGTTTTGGAAACCATGGTCTCAATCACTAGGTCCAACACACGTACTGAAAAACGTTTTTGGAAATAGAGCTATCTGTAAACTCCACCGGAGTGCGAATGATGAGCAACATAGAAGTTTTAGGACCTCCTGAGTCCACCGGAACTGACAAATCTGCAAATGGTTGCTCCAAACTTGAGTTCCAACACCCGGGCAGAAAACGCAGAAACTGACACAGAGAGCCAGAAATCCAATGAAATGATCCCGGATTCAAGAATGAAGGTGTTTCCAAGCTCTTGAAGTAATGTGGATACTAAAAGCAAGCAATAGTTCCTCTACAAGTCAATACGGAGTGTCTGTCATCGAACGGAACAGGGAAAAGCTCAAAAAACGACTTTTTCTTTGAAAGCTCTTAACAGGCTCTCAAAACCACTTCCTAAAACCAAAGTGACTTTTCCAAAGGTTCCTCCAAGGTCTCTGCATACTTGGATGCAAGTAAAGTCACCCACAAAGCTTCCCACAGAGCTTCTCCTTCCTCCCACAGAGCTGCTGAGCTTCCAAGCATTCACGCACGCTCAGCAAGATCACCCGGGCTCTGATACCAGTTGAGAGTGCTCTCAACAGAAGCAAGAACGGAAGAAGGAGAGAGAGAGAGACAGAGAGCCACACAAGTTTGGTGGGTGCAGAACCACCCTAATCTTCTTTTTCATTCATTTATATATGTGTTTGAGTATTGTACATAACCGGGGTTAAGGCACAGTGACCTTTAACCCCCACACATTATACCTTTCACGTGGCGCATACCAAATCAGTTGGAGACCAAATCTTGCGTGGATGTACGTCTAGGGTAGCCTAAAAGCCGTGTGAAGTTTCATCCCCAACAGGGTTTAGGATTTAGGGTTCAGGGTTTAGGGTTTAGGGTTTAGTCGTGCTAGTAGGGATTGTAAAAATGTACGCATTATACCTTCTACGTGGCGCAAACCAAATCAGTTGGAGACCAAATCTTGCATGGATGTACGTCTAGGGTAGCCTAAGAGCCGTGTGAAGTTTCATCCCCAACAAGGTTTAGGATTTAGGGTTCAGGGTTTAGGGTTTAGGGTTTAGTCGTGCTAGTAGGGATTGTAAAAATGTACGCATTATACCTTCTACGTGGCACAAACCAAATCAATTGGAGACCAAATCTTGCGTGGATGCATTCCCAACAGGGTTTGGGATTTAGGGTTCAGGGTTTAGGGTTTAGGGTTTAGTCGTGCTAGTAGGGATTGTAAAAATGTACGCATTATACCTTCCACGTGGCGCATACCAAATCAGTTGGAGACCAAATCTAGAGGCCATATCGTACGTTTCCCTTACTCAAATTTAACCAAAAATTTTTCCCCTTATTCATCATGCAGAGGACTAAAAATATTGACATTTTTGAAATGTTTGGTCATGTTTGAGAATTACTAGATTTATTTTTAATATTCTCTGTTGATCCTCTAAGGAGTAAAAGTAAAAATTAAACTTCAATCTTCCTAAATCTAACTATTGGATTTGGGATTTGATGATTCAACCACACACCCTTATGTGCCTACTAACCTTCCACCGAATTGGATTTGCTTAATTATTCAAAATACTAAAAAAATGTGGTGTGCTACTAAAATGCATGTATTTTATGACTTTATTTGTTATAAATAATTATTTATAATTAGATAAATCATTCAAAAAATTACCAATAAATCAAGTTAAGCTCTACATAATGCAAAGAGACCACTTACAAAGTTTCAATAACATTTAATCTAAAATGAGTGAGAAATTTAGAATTTAATATGATACTCTCTGTTCGTGACAAACGTGTGACCACCCTGGAACCATGCCGTGTGACACAAAGAAATCTTTTGTGTGTGCATCGACTTTTCGATCAGACTATACGATTGTGTGCACAATAGCAAGTGTGATGTTGTGTCAGAAGACTTCAAAGACTAGATCCATAGGGAAGTAGGTGAGATTTGCATTTTTGTGTGCTAAAAAGCTTGTTTTTCCACCTCCTAAGGATTGGGGAGTGAACAAAAAGTGGACACCCTTAGCTTGCTACTTCCCCTAGCCTGGTTTGGGAATTGACTGGTACATAACCCGAACCATTTCGAAAATTAAACTTGAATAATTTCACTACTAGGAAAAACAACAATTTCAACCAGCCATCGAGATGGTCATTAATTATTTCTATTTGTGAAATAAATTTTTGTTTTTATCATGCTAGTTTAGGACAATCACATAACTCCTATTAGACTTGAGCTAACTTGGTAATATATTGCATGATGTTCCAACCACCGGGCTGGTTCAAGACCCTTAGATTAAGTTCATCAAGCCAGCTCTTATTTACATAGACATAAGCATACATATGCACGTGTATATGGCTACCATGCACATGTGAGTATGCATGCACATGCACATGCATCTAGGATTCGAGAGGGATTTAAATGACCGTTTTAAATCGGCTAAGTAAAACACTTTAAATGTTTTTGGGGTTCTCTGGAGCAATTTAAACCGATCTATGAAGGATATTTTACTGGCACTAGCAATAGGTTACCGTAGAATAAAATGACACACCATGCAGTAACATGGTAAAATACCGCACGATAATGTTGAATCTCGCTTAGTATGGTATATACCACATGGCAGGTTTAAGCTACCACATGGGAGTACACTAACTACCGGGTAGGATTGTTAATTTACCGTGCGGTATAGACATTGACTATATATACTGTGCACCCAGTTTGCATTCTCAAGATTGTAGTACTACTTGGAGTCTCGATAAAAACAAAGAAGAATCGGCAAAAAGATAAAGAAATTTTCCAAAAAATTTGTAAGTTTTTTATCCTTTTAAAAGTGTCAAGTGTCGGTGGTAGGCTCGCTTAGGCTAGCTGATATCTACCCACACTCAGATGCAAAATGGGATAAACGTAAAGCTCTTGGTTTACAATTTATCATTTGAGATTTGAAAAGGTTGTTTTCATGAACAAAATAGCTGTTTTGTAAGAAATTTAAAGTTACTTTCATGAAAATATGGAAAAGAAAGATGCTTTTAATGGGCATATACTAGATAGTTTTTAAAAGTTACTCAAAAAAAGAATATGTTTTTAGTAAAGTTACTGAAAAAAGAATATGTTTTTAGTAGCCACAAATTATATAGTTTTTAGTATCCATAAACTTGTTGTAAAAAAACCATATGTTTAGTAGTGATAAGCTATATATTTTATAAACGTAATAAAAAAGTATATGTTTTTAAAAGAAAGTATCTATGTGCCAGTGGGGAGTCCTCATATGCCATTGCATAACTACTCGCACATGGATGTAAAATACTATATTATATTATTTCTATTTCTATTATAACATGCATTGCATTATAGTTTGTAATACTTTATTTTCATACTAATTAACTAAAATTATGGTAGGTGTGTCAATGAAGTTTGTTTAAACATGTAAAGAATTTTGAAGAAGAATTGATGATATGCACATATATTCGAAATTATACCATTCTAGCCTAGCTAGGTGTCCTTTACTCCATAGATCTGAATAAAAAATCATGATAAGTGCACATGTAACTATCACTAGCTACTACACTAGTGTGTGTGTGTGTGTGTGAAATACCAACATTTGTGTATAAAGCATGATGTCATGAATGATCATATTGCAAATAGATGCTTACTCGAGAGAGAGTGAGACGTGAAAAAATGCAACTTGCCACCTCACACCAATTTCCATAGGCAGATTAACACGGCTATAACTATCCCATTATGTCGGGAGGGGGCCAGATGATTGAATGGTTGCTCTATCTCAAGTTCTAGCGCACTTACATTGTTTTTTAAAGACATATTAATAACATGGTCTTGAATTGCTGAATACATATTAATAATGTGAGATTGTTTATCTCTTTTACATGGACAAAAATTAGGGTGCAACAATTGCAGAATGAGGGTCATGGACAAGGGGAAAATCTTGTGAAACTGCAAGATTTTGTTACAATGTTAGGTCATCAAAAGTGTATGAGCAACATTTGCAATCAAGTGTTCACATGATCATCCTTAAGGATGAAAAAAAAAATTGATGGGCGATGAAGGGAAAAAAAAGAGATGTAAGGGACCAGGTGTCAAATCTATTGCTGCAATCCTGCGAGGCGTTACCCATGCAAAAAGTAGTATACACGGTGTAGAGCTTGAAGTTGTAAATCAGTTTTATTTTAGCATGTGCAACTATGCCAATGCAATGTGACAATGATTTGGAGTATGGGAATTGCAAATCAATTGTTGCTAATTTCATACATGCCTTGCTTGATGATACATGAAAAGGGCTAGATATTTTAGACTATTTATAATGTGATAAAATACTTTCAAATCTTTGAAATAGTTCTGTCATATTGTTGGAAAGTAGTCATTATGCGTGAGAGAACTGTCACATAGATGTAAGTATCGCTAGCTACTGCACTAGTGTGTGTGAAATACCGACATTCATGTATAGAGCATGATGTCACAAATGATTGTAGTGTAGATAGATGCTTACTCAAGAGAGAGCGGGATGTGGAATAAGGCAGCTTGGCATCCCACGCCTATTTACATAGGCATATTACGATGTCTATAACCATTCAATTATGTCATGAGGGGGTAAGGCGATTGGATGGTTTCTCTTTCTCAAGGTCAAGCGCACCTACAAAACATTGTCAAAATAATGTTGAGTGAAATTACTGCTTCGATGCAAGAAGTCTTGTCAAATAAATTTGAACAAGCAAGGAAACTTATTGAGAAACAAATTCTAATGTAATACTTATTGAGAAATAAATTTCAATACAAGATACGAACCTTATTCTATGACAAAATGCATACGAAACCTTTGCACATTATTAATTGTTTATATATGTATATAGAAACGAACATGGCTCCAGAGAAACAAGGTTGAAACCCTGCAAGAAGGCACAACAAGATGTGTTTGAAGCTGTTATCGAGATGTCTATCCATTAAGCATGGTCAAAAGCACACATTGGAAAAAATCCCATGGCCTATGTGGCCAAATCTGGCACAGGATTCACAATTCGGCCTAGCTATGTCCGTAACAACATGCTGGATGCCTACTACAACAGGATGAAAGAGGAGATGCAACAAGTTGTTTACAATGGCATTGAAAAAATGGCTTGCACCATCGTAATTATGAATGGAAGAAAATTAGCAAGAGGCCCTTGATCAATGTCATGGTTGTGACATTCAAGGTGAGGCCTTCTGTCAATTGATTGATATGACTAGTGAAGCCAACTAGAGAATTTATTTCCGAGTAGCTAAGAAGATCTATTGAAGATATTGGCCCCGACAATGTCAATCAGGTGATTACTCATGATAATAAATCGTAGAAATATTGGTGTACTTGGGCCTCGCCATGCTTGTGCCACTACCTTGACACAGGGGATTCACAAGGGGAAACTTATGATATCATGTGAGTGTACAATAGGGGGGTTTTTTGAGATGAGGCATAAGCTTATACAATAGGGGTTTTCTAAGATGAGGCATAAGCTTATACAATATGGGTGGGGGGAATTTTTATAATTTTCAAATCTCAAATCTAAGTGACGGGTCCATGCCATATTGGAGAGGTGGGGAATTTAGGGCACTACTAATTTTTACCCAAAAAATCAAAAGAACACACATTTACACTATTACCTAGAAAAGAAATCAGGACAAGAGGCTAGACACTAAGCATGGCGATGCTCAAAGGCCATAGAGGAAAGGAGAACGTGAGGGCGAAACGTTATCATGAGAGGGGAAAAGGGATTAGAAGGGGAGGGAATGAAGAGGGAAACTATGGCACAAGGGGAAAGGGAGAGGGGGAAGAGAAGCACGTACACGATGGGAGGAGGAATGTAAAGATGGAGACATCAAGGGAAGGGGGCCATGCTTTATTTGAAAGGAAGGGAAGGGGGAAATCAAAGTACTAGCTAGGTGGCTTTACAAGAATGAGTGTGTCCCATCAAGGAGTAGCCCCCTCCTTTTATAGCCAAGAGAGAGGGTCTCTCCCAATAAATGCATCCTCCCACATGCATGGTGTGTGTGGAAGAGTCTCCCATGTGGGCTAGGTGATTACGCACTCTCAATTGTGTGGGATAATGCTTGGCCACATTTTTCCACATATATCAACTCCCATATCCCAAGTCTATGATACTCCCTTGGTCTCTTTCCAATTTTATAATACGTTTAAACATCTAGGAGGACAAGTGGAGGGTTGGCACAAGGAATCCTGCCACCTCATCCTACTTTCCCCATTATTTAACTTGCACTCTTGGACTTTCTATACCTCCCCCACATGGGCCTATCCTATATGGAGGCAACCCAATATAATATCCATCTCCGCCTATTTTATATTACTTCTGCCATGGACTTTGAGCCATATCTCACTAAATGCAGGCATGGGACCACCTAGGTGGAGGGGTGGCACATGGAGGAGCTATGCCATCTTAACATTTTATAATATTACTACCATGGATTATGTACAACACACCTTATGGGTCCTCTTACATGGAAGGGTGGCACATGGTCATGCCCTGCCACCTCAACCCCGGGCCCTATGCACTCCATATTTTATTATACTATTGCCACACATACAAGCACACACTCATATTTATGCCTTTTTACTTTGGTCAAATTCATCCATAACAGTTCCCCCCCCCCCAAGCAGGGAATGCATAGCATTTCCATGCCTGGGACCATCACACACAAATAAGGGCTTGAGATAATGCTTGTTGATCACCTTCTTGCCATATGGCTCATGTAGCTCCTGAACTTGTACAAACCCATTGCTACGTTCCTTGATGACTTTGTATGGACCAGTCCACAGTGGTAGAAACTTCTGATCCATTTGGTGGTTCAATCTGTTATCAAAGCATAGCACAACATCCCCCTCAGCAAAGTGTCTTTCCCATCCCTTGCGAATCTTAGCATCCAAGCGGGCCTTTTGTCGATTCTTTTGGATCTCTGTTTGGTGTAGTGCAAGGCGTCGGGTTTCATCTAACTTCTCAAGTTGTACCAATCTGGCCTCTACATGTTCATCTTCTGTCATCCTCTGTTCTTGTGCTAATCTCAAGGCCGGAATCTCTATCTCTAGTGGTAAAACTGCCTCAGTACCGTACACCAACTCAAAAGGAGTGTGACTTATAGACGTTTTATGAGTGATGTTGTAAGCCCACATGGCTTCAATGACCTTCTGATCCCACTGGCTCCTGTTCCCTGTGGCCATTTTTCCCATGGTTTTACAAAGGAGGCCATTGGTCCACTCCGTTTGACCCATGGATGCTGGATAATAGATGCTAGAAGTGCGATGATCAATACCCATGCGATCCATGAGCGATTCCACTGCTTCATTTAAGAATGGACTCCCATGGTCAGATACTATTTCCATGGGTGTCCCAAACCTTGTGCAGATATGTTCAAATATGAAATTTGAAACTGCCTTACCATTTGTAGTAGGGAGGGCAATAGCTTTAGCCCACTTAGTGACATGCTGAGTGGCTACCAAAAGATACTTCTTTTTGCGGGCAGTCATAGGCAAGGGCCCGACAAAATCTATTCCCCACTTCTGAAATGGATGGATGGACATCACTGGGTGATGTTGCCCACGATGCAAATCCTTCCTACCAAAGAATTGGCATGGTTCACAGGTTTTGCAATACAAAGTGACATCCTTGAACAAGGTCGGCCAATAGTATCCAGCATGTAAAGTCTTCTTAGCTGTATAGTCACTGGCATAGTGGCCTCCACAAAATCCATCATGATAATGCTTCAATACCTTAGGCACTTCATCTACATCAATGGCCCATCTTAGTACCCCATCCATGCCTTGACAGTACAAGACCCCATCAAAGAGAGTGTAGCGCCTACTAGCTCTTTGGATCTTCTTTCTCTCATAGCTAGTACTTTTCAGAGGAAAGGAGAAAGCAGTCAGAAGCCTGTAGATACCACCATACCATGGATCCCCAACTTCTATGGCCACTACAAAGGTTACATCGAGGCACTCCTCTAAATCAATCAAAGCATTCTTTAAGTTGGAACAACACCCTTTTACAATTTTGAAAGAAAAATCATATTCTTGTAGAACTGCCAACCATTTTGCCAACCGGCCCATGGGATTTGGTGATTGAAGAACCTTCTTTGCAAGACCATTGCTAGAGATTATAATGAAGGACTTTCCAGCCACATAATGCTTAAATTTCTCAATGCAAAACACCAAAGACAAGGCATGCTTGTCAGCCTTAGAGTAGCGTCGTTCAGTTTCAAGCAATTGTCGAGAGAAGCAAATCGAACAGGATACATGAACCAATCCTCCCCTTGCTAGAGAAGAATACTCACCAGAGTCTTTAACCAATCAAGATTGCATAGAATGGGTTCTGAAGCTAGAGCATTCTTGATTTGTCCAACCCATGATCAAAATCCTCATCCCAAGAGAAATCAACCCCATCTTTTAATAGCATAGTCATGCGTCGTGTCAAAGCAACATATTGATCAATGAAGCGGCAATAGTATCCTGCTAGATTGACAAATGAGCATACCTGACGTTTGGTTGTTGGTGGGGAGAGTTTGAGGATGGCTTGGATGAGAAAATATGTCCCAGTAACCTCCCTTGAGTGGCTCCAATTGTGCATTTCTCAGGGTTGAGACTGCCATTCACATCATTGACCCTTTGGAAGGCCAACCTAACCTTCATGACGTGCTCCTTACATGACTAGAATATACAGAAATCATCTAAAAACACCTCCAATAAATCCCCCAAATAAGGAGCAAACACCATATGCATAAATCTTTGAAAGGTAGCAGGAGCATTGGTGAGGCCAAATGGCATTACTTTGAATGCAAATGTCCCCCAGGGTGTGCCAAATGTGGTTTTAAGCACATCTTCTTTGGCAATTCTGATTTGATAAAACCCGGAGTAACCATCACAGAAAGTATACATCTCATGACCACTTACCTTCTCAAGAATGAGGTCTTGAAAGGGAAGAGGATGATGGTCCCTCTTGGTGGCTGCATTGAGTTTCTTATAGTCGATGCAGCCACTTGTTGTTTTTCTTTGGGGTGACTACCACTGGTGAAA
Source organism: Dipteris shenzhenensis (assembly GCF_047967505.1). Lineage (NCBI taxonomy): Eukaryota > Viridiplantae > Streptophyta > Polypodiopsida > Gleicheniales > Dipteridaceae > Dipteris > Dipteris shenzhenensis. The sequence goes on along the minus strand of NC_141601.1, from coordinate 42,520,409 downwards.
CCCATTCAGTATTGTGAACTGGAACAATAAACCCAGCTTCTACAAGTTTCTGCAACTCTGAGCGCAAAGCATTGGTCTGTAGGGGCCCTAATCTCCGATACTTCTGAGCCACAGGCTTCGCATTAAGCTTCAGCTTTATCTTGTGCTCTATGGCAGCCGCATGGCAAAGGTGTCGGTAGCTAGTTGTGAAGAGGTCAGGGAAATCTTTGAACATTTCTAGGAACTCGTCTTTCTCACTTGGAGTGAGGTCTGGGAAAAGCATAGATTCAAGCTGTTGAGGACTAGCTGTTACCTTTTTTGCAAGTGGCGGGGTCAGAGACACCCCCATCATGTAAACTTCCTCCTCTGAGAACTCCTCCCCCCCCATCTGATCCTTCCATTGATTCAAACATTGAGGATGAGAGAGTATCACTGTCTTGCTCCTCTTCTTCTTCTGGTTCCGTGGCATCTGGTTGCACTGGGATCTTCTCCTTAGAAGCACCAAAAGAAATGTGTCCTATCTTCCAATAGCTAACTGCATCACTCTTTCTCAACCATGGTCTCGCGAGTATGGCTGGGTAACTCCTGCCTATATCTTCGATGTCCACTACTACATAGAAATTGATGGTGGTGGTCAACCCATTGATAGTGATGGGCAAATCCTCAATTACTCCCAAGGTGGTGAGTCGTCGACCATCTGCTACCTTGATTCGAGTGGAGAAACGCCTTGTGCATTTCAAATTCAATTTCTTCATGATTCGGGGCACCATGATATTACATGCAGCTCCCCCATCAACACACACACTTTTGACATGACAATTATCTATGATGACATCTACTGTATGTGGGTGCCGATCAATATCTTCAGAGATAAAAGAGACCTCTCGTACCATTCCCTTTTTCTTGTTCCTCCTTGTTGAGAGCCCTTGCTGCAGCTCACGTCTCACCTTAGGGCTTAATGCTATTAATTGAGGGAGCGTGATGCTCAAAGACCAATGATCAAGGTCTTGAACGATCGAATAGTCTTCTTGCCCCGAGCCGATGGAAAAATCCAAGGGCGACCACTTACTCTTGAGAGATATTTTAGTCTTCTCTCTTGGTGGGTCTACCATCTCAGCATCTGAGGGCTCTGAGAAGGACACCTTCCTGGGGTGGCCCGGTCCACGGTTTGGAGAGGGGTCCGAGGTGGTACAACTTCTTTTCTTGAGGTCAAGGATCTCTACGTCAGAATCCTCAGTGCTTAATTCACTTAGAAGATTCACCCTTGGAATATTGGGACATTCCGTGCGATAATGACCAGTTCGGTTACCTAGAAACGTAATTAGGACAAGAGGCTAGACCCTAAGCATGGTGAAACTCAAAGGCCATAGAGGAAAGGAGAATGTGAGGGCAAAATGTTATCATGGGAGGGGAAAAGGGATTAGAAGGGGAGGGAATGAAGAGGGAGACTATGGCACAAGGGGAAAGGGAGAGGGGGAAGAGAAGCATGTACATGATGGGAGGAGGAATGTAAAGATGGAGACATCAAGGGAAGGGGGCCATGCTTTATTTGAAAGGAAGGGAAAGGGGAAATCAAAGTACTAGCTAGGTGGCTTTACAAAGAATGAGTGTGTCCCATCAAGGAATAGCCCCCTCCTTTTATAGCCAAGAGAGAGGGTCTCTCCCAATAAATGCATCCTCCCACATGCATGGTGTGTGTGGAAGAGTCCCCCATTTGGGCTAGGTGGTTATGCACTCTCAATTGTGTGCGATAACGCTTGGCCACATTTTTCCACATATATCAACTCCCATATCCCAAGTCTATGATACTCCCTTGGTCTCTTCCCAATTTAATAATACGTTCAAACATCAAGGAGGATAAGTGGAGGGTTGGCACAAGGAATCTTGCCACCTCATCCTACTTTCCCCATTATTTAACTTGCACTCTTGGACTTTCTATACCTCCCCCACATGGGCCTATCCTATATGGAGGGAATAACCCAATATAATATCCATCTCCGCCTATTTTATATTACTTCTGCCATGGACTTTGAGCCATATCTCACTAAATGCGGGCATGGGACTGCCTAGGTGGAGGGGTGGCACATGGAGGAGCCATTCCACCTTAACATTTTATAATATTACTACCATGGATTATGTACAACACACCTTATGGGTCCTCTTACATGGAAGGGTGGCACATGGTCATGCCCTGCCACCTCAACCCTGGGCCCTATGCACTCCATATTTTATTATACTATTGCCACACATACAAGCACACACTCATATTTATGCCTTTTTACTTTGGTCAAATTTATCCATAACAACACCACTACAAGACACGAGCCTCTTTCCAATGATGTCTACCAAAGCTTCGCGGTCCTGGGCATGAAGATCGTTTGTATGGTTGGCAGGCATGGAAAGTGTCGATGTAGATGTCAACATCTTAGTCGGTATGGTGGTCGGCATGTATGTCGATATAGGGGTCTTTATATACCGACTACTACCAACCCTTCCATCGACGCTTTCACCAACTTTTGGGTACAAGTTTCCATACCGACGTTTAATAGAACATCATTTCCAAGGGTCCCAAAATAATTTTGCACCACAACTTTGGTCATTTGAAAGATATAAATTATAAGAGTATGTACACCAAAATTGAGATCATAACACTCATATATTGATAGTGAACTTAACATATAAATGTACAAAATGTCACTATAAAAATGTGAGGATCAAATTAAACATGGGAAGTCTTATCGATGTCAAAACAATGAATTAGTAGCATTTACATTGACGGCAAGCCAAGTCTTGCACGCCAAATATTTCTATCTCAAGGTTTACATATATTGATCACCTATATCATATGCAATGTCATCCCCTATTGTTTGTCTACCTAAGACTTGATATCGATCCTCTAATTAGAGAACTCCCTCTTCTTCCCCAAAGTCATGATATCCAACTTCCTCCATTACAGTGTCATTATTGTCACCTTCTTCATGACCAAAATCATCGTCTTCATCCTCTTTCGTAGATCCATCAACACAATCATTATTTGGATCTTCTGCCGGCACCAAAAAATTTGGATGAAAGACCACCTACATTGTAGAGACAAATTAGATGCTAGTAATTATATTCATTTATGTTTGAGCATTCTTGATTTGTGCAAGCCCATGATCAAAATCCTCATCCCAAGAGAAATCAACCCCATCTTTTAATAGCATAGTCATGCGTCGTGTCAAAGCAGCATATTGATCAATGAAGCGGCGATAATATCCTGCTAGATTGACAAATGAGCATACCTGATGTTTGGTTGTTGGTGGGCAGAGTTTGAGGATGGCTTCTACCTTCTCGAGGTCAGGGCTTCACACCCTCGGATGAGAAAATATGTCCCAGTAACCTCCCTTGAGTGGATCCAATGGTGCATTTCTCAGGGTTGAGACTGCCATTCACATCATTGACCCTTTGGAAGGCCAACCTAACCTTCATGACGTGCTCCATACGTGACTAGAATATACAGAAATCATCTAAAAACACCTCCAAGAAATCCCCCAAATAAGGAGCAAACACCGTATGCCTTCAGCTGAAGCGATGTGTCCAAGATACTCAATTTTAGGCTAGAAAAAAGAACTTTTCTCCAGGTTGGCATACAGTTGGTTCTCACGTAAGAGAGAGAAAACAAGATTCAAGTGTTTCTCACGTTCCTCTCGACTCTTGCTATAGATCATGACATCATCAAAGAAAACTACCACAAAGTCTTGATAGGGAAGAAAGATACGATTCATCATCCGACTAAATGTGGAACGTGCATTGGTCAATCCAAAAGGCATAGCAAGAAATTCATAGTGACCAGTTTAGGTTCTAAAAGCAGTCTTGAAAATATCGGGCTCAATCACTCTCACTTGATGATATCCTGACTTAAGATAGATCTTACTAAAGATTGTGGATCCTTTCAACTTGTCGAGTAGATCATCAACTCTCGGAATGGGGTATCAATTTTTCATAGTGATTTTATTCAAGGCACGATAATTGATGCACATTGGAAAAGTTCCATTTTTCTTCTTGACAAGAAGAACAGGTGCCCCAAATGGTGAGCTACTAGGTCGAATTAGGCCTCTAGCGAAAAGATCTTCTATTTGAATTGAATCTCTTGCTGCTCAGTAGGATTGTGTCTATATGGTGATTTACGGGGTGGTGCACTACCTGGAATAAGGCCAATCTTATGATCCTCAAGTCTGGATTGAGATAGGCCAGGGGGTAAGTCTTCTGTAAAGCAGTCGTCATAAGTAGCTAGAAAAGGATCCAAAGGCTCTTGCTTAGTTTTCTTAGTCTCAAGACTAGCCTCAATCTTATTGACCATAACCAGATATGTCTTTTCACGTTGGCGCAAAGCTTTTTTAGCTTGGGTATGTGGCAATATAGGCCAAGAGGGAAGATTCTTATCGCATTCTAGAGTCATAGTCTCAGTGCCTTGAGTCACAGTAATGGTGCTTTCAAGATAATCAGGTTTGGCATTATGATCGATGCACCAAGGTATCCCGAGAATGAGATCTTGCTCACACAGAGGAGTAACTAAGAAATCATGGCTCTGAACTAATGGCCCTAAAGTCACCTCAAGATCCTTAACCATTTGCAAACAATTATAATTCGATCCTTGAAAAGCTGATTTGACTTTATATTTTGTTTTGATGGTTGCGAGCCCTAACTTTTCAACTAAACATTGCGAAATGAAATCATGGGTGCTTCCATCATCAAATAAGACACTATGTTCTTTTCCGTGCAATAGTGCAATCATATGTAACAAAGAAGTACAAAAATAAGATGCACTTTTACCTGAATAACGCTTACCTGAAGGGGTGTAGTCGGCATCTGCAGTGTCATTGTCCTCATACTGGCCCTCTTGCTTGAAACATTTATCATGGGATCTATCATCAATGTAGTTGATCCGTGCACAGTTTTTGCACTAACTACTACCATTGGTACGTCCATTGGTTTTCCCTCCATTGCATCCGTTGTGTTGCTAGCATTCTTTGCTTGAGTACCTGTCTTGTGTGGAGCAAATGGATTCTTTGGACATTCGTAAGAGTAGTGTCCCTTCTCTTTGCATTCATAACATGTGACAAGTTCTTTGGTTCTTCGATTAATATGTGACTTAGTAGGTTTCCAATTAGACTTACCATTATATCTACCAACTTTACCTCTTACACCCTCCTGCTTGAAGTATGAAGTATGCTTCTTTGCTCGAGGGGTGCGAGTAGCAAAGCTTCTTTCCTACTTTCTTTCTGACTCTAATGCCAAATCCATAGCATCAGAAGCTGTAGATGGTCGAAGCATACATAAATCAGCACGAATAATAGGGCATAAACCCTCAACAAAGGTATGACATTGCTCCTTTCGGGACACTTTCTCAATAATTTGTAATCGAATAAAGAGGAAAGATATTTCTCGGTGTATGCGTCCACACTCTCATTATCCCAACTGCATCAATCTTTGCCATTGCCTGCGAGTATCCTCTTCAAATTGTGTAGGTAGGAAGTGCTTCTTGATTTTATCTTTGAATGCTTCCCATGTCTTTGGAACATGAGTGCTTTCGACAACCACACTCCACCATAATTGTGCATTGCTTGTCATGTGACTTGCAGTAAGTTTTACCTTCTTAATCTCTTCATACCATTCTCCCAAAAAGTATTGATTGAAAGAACTAATCCACGCAAGTAAAGCTTGTCCATCTATTTTACCATCATATTTTAGAAAAGAAAAAGTTTTGCAATTAATCTTACCAGACTTCCTCTTATCACGAAGCTTGAGTGCTTTCAAGATGGCCTTTCCCACATCGTCTTCATCGTTGGACTCATGTGAAGGAGTAGTGTCATGATGTCATCATAGTGAACTATCACCGGTGTCTATTGATTTGTCGCTTTCACTTTTTTCATCATCTCTATCCTTCATACACTTCTTTGTGACTTCAGTCATCTCTTTTAACACTCGATTTGCATGTTCTTCGTTGGCTTTATGCATGTCGCACATGTTGCACATGTACTCAAGTTCCTGCTCAAGGTCCCGTGCATGATGTTTCCATGTATCCAGTGAATCTGATGCATGCATAGGTTCCTAGTCCTCAATTGATATAGTTGGCTTCCAAGTTGTCATCACTTGGCATAGAGCATCTTTAATCTCTCGACGTTGTTGCTTCTCATGCTGATAGCGTTCTCGCCATTCTTCCTTAGTAAGTGTCATCGGTGTTGAATTTCTTCTTGACTGATGGTGATCGTTTTCCACATCCTCATCATGATGTAGACCTTCAAGACAACCTATCTCTGATGGAATACGCCTTCCAGATATAGTTAAGTATGTGCACGATGCAAAGAAGAAATCGCTATGAAAGGAAATTCACACAAACAAAGGACTTATCTCAATTTGGTTTCCAAGCTTTGAAAGACGTGGAATAGTTTAGCTCTGATGGTTTTAATTTATGTGACTCGAATGCAATTGGATGGTTATCTTGCATGAGCACAGCCCCAAAACCCTGTCCAGTAGCATCAGTAACCATGACAAAGAAGGGTCTCGTAAAGTCTGGCATGGTCAAAACTCGTGTGTGCATCATTGCACCCTTAAGTCATTGAAAAGCTAAAGTGCGCTGCTCACACCAAGAGAAAGCATGAGTCTTACACAGTAGTTCGATCAATGGATATGCCTTGCATGCAAAATTTCTAACAAATCTAAAATAGAAACTACACAGACCTAGAAAAGCTCATAACTCATGGATATCTTTAGGCTGTGGCCAGTTTACAATCACTTCTACCTTCTTGGGATCTACTCGAATGCCTTCAGCTGAAGTGATGTGTCCAAGATATTCAATTTCAGGCTGGAAAAAAGAACTTTTCTCTGGGTTGGCATACAGTTGGTTCTCATGTAAGAGAGAGGAAACAAGATCCAAGTGTTTCTCACGTTCCTCTCGACTCTTGCTATAGATCATGATATCATCAAAGAAAACTACCACAAAGTCTTGATAGGGTAGGAAGATACAATTCATCATCCGACTAAATGTGGAAGGTGCATTGGTCAATCCAAAAGGCATAACAAGAAATTCATAGTGACTAATTTGGGTTCTAAAAGCAGTCTTGAAAATATCGGGCTCGATCACTCTCACTTTATTTTATCCTCACTTGAGATCGATCTTGCTAAAGATTGTGGATCCTTTCAACTTGTCGAGTAGATCATCAACTCTCGGAATGGGGTATCGATTTTTCACAGCGATTTTATTCAGACACGATAATCGATGCACATTCGAAAAGTTCCATTTTTCTTCTTGACAAGAAGAACGGGCACCCCAAATGATGAGCTACTAGGTCAAATTAGGTCCCTAGCCAAAAGATCTTCTATATGGGATTGAATCTCTTGCTACTAGGTAGGATTGTGTCTATATGGTGATTTACACGGTGGTGCGCTACCTGGAATACATACAATCTTATGATCCTCATGTCTAGATTGAGATAGGCCAGGGGGTAAGACTTCCATAAAGTAGTCATCATAAGTAGCTAGAAAAGGATCCAAAGGCTCTTGCTTAGTTTTCTTAGTCTCAGGACTAGCCTCAATCTTATTGACCATAACCAGATTTGTCTTCTCACGTTTGCACAAAGCTCTTTTAGCTTGGGTATGTGGCAATATAGGCCAAGAGGGAAGATTCTTGTCACATTCTAGAGTCATAGTCTCAGTGCCTTGAGGCACAATAATGGTGCATTCAAGATAATCAAGTTTGGCATTATGATCGATGCGCCAAGGCATCCCTAGAATGAGATCTTGCTCATGCAAAGGAGCGACTAAGAAATCACGGCTCTCAACTAATGGCCCTAAAGTCACCTCAAGATCCTTAACCATTTGCAAACAATTATAATTCGATCCTTGAAAAGCCAATTTGACTTTATATTTTGTTTTGATGGTTGCGAGCCCTAACTTTTCAACTAAATGTTGTGAAATGAAATCATGGGTGCTTCGATCATCAAATAAGGCACTATGTTCTTTTCCATACAATAGTGTAGTCATATGTAACAAAGAAGTATGAAAATAAGATGCACTTTTACCTAAATAACGCTTACCTGAAGGGGTGTAGTCGGCATCTTCAGTGTTCTTGTCCTCATCCTGGCCCTCTTGGTTGAAACATTTATCATGGGATGTATCATCAATGTAGTTGATGCGTGCGCAGTTGTTGCACTGGCTACTACCATTGGTACGTCCATTGGTTCTCCCTCCATTGCCTCCATTGTTGTTGGTAGCATTCTTTGCTTGGGTACCTATCTTGTGTGTAGCAAATGGATTCTTTGGACATTCATAAGAGTAGTGTCCCTTCTCTTGCATTCATAACATGTGACAAGTTCTTTGGTTCTTCAATTAATACGTGACTTAGCGGATTTGAGCTAGAACAATACCGGGATGGGGGACCTCAGGGAGGTTTTAAGAGCAATCTCCCAAGGCTTCCTCGCACGCAGCCAACGGTGCCTTCAGTGCCAAGTATGCCAAGGACTATGCCTTGGTCGTCGCCTTTGTCGTATGCTTGGAGGAGCTAAGGTGCGGGTGTGCATCCACAGACTTCAATCTATCTACATACGGTCAACTTCTTTTGCTGCAATTTTTTCCCCTTTCAGCACACGTTTTGCTGCCTACGAGCCGTTCTGCGCTGTTCGCTTCTGCTGCTTTGAACTTGGTTGCGCTCTTGAATGCAGTGTCTGCAATTTGATGCGTGCTGCGATTTCTTGTTCGAGGGCACGGGGTGTGTGTACTTCCCATGCTATGGATGACGAAACCTTGGCTTTGATACCATTGTGATGGGAAACGCTCACGCAACCTGCAAATCCTTGAAAAACATAGCAACACTCTTTAAAAATGCGCACAAACTCTCAAAACTCACAAACGAAGGAGATAGAACAAGCGTGCTGGGTACAATCTCCCCCCATAGGAGTGGTGCTCTCCTTCCACCTCCTATGTATTCACGTATATTTCTCAAAAAAAAGCTTCTGATCAAAAATCATACAAAAGCCTCCTCCATGCACCCTTTTACAAAAAGCCCATCCACCTTCTAGAATAGCTGGCTTTTTCTGAAAATAAAGCTTTTTCTAACTTTAGTTTATACACTTAGCCAAGCCACTAATATTCCAAAATTCAAAAATGTACATAAGCTTTTGTAATTAGGCATAAGCCTTATTCATCCCCGCATCACTAGAGTTGCGCCTATGCACCCAAAATATGGCGGATCATGCTTACCAGATGCCATCACTTGATCAATTACTCTTCCCCTGGATTCACACAATCAAAAGTAATGAAATATTTCAAGCATAAGATAACCTTGGAAATCACCACAATCAATCAACCGTTCAGTATTATAGCAATGCGAAATCAATAAATCATAGATGAATGGTGCACACATGCAACACATACCATCTCATGGTGCACCTGATGCTACACATGAATAAAATCGTACAGATGGTGCACACATGCTACACATACCGTCATCGCGTAAGTGGTGCACACAATGCTACACACTCATACAGCCGCAGCTGTATATCCAGCCATGTAGGAGCACACATGCATCACTATGGAACAGTGAGCACACATGCATCAGCTACGCAACAAAAATGCTGGATCTCACTAAACTAAATACAAACCATTAAATTAATGGGATAATTCCGATTCTCGTAACATCCCTCTTGCTTGAAATCGCAATTGCCCTTAAAAGCACGACAAGATCTCTTGGACTTCTTAAGCAACCTATGTTATCGAAGCACTCGATATGGCTGATTTGATCGAGATGCTGAAAGAACAATAAAGGCCTCCCAAAGAGATTATAAAGAAACAATCTGTGGCTGTTTGAATTTCTTCCTTCATTGTAATTATGTTGACAATACGGAAGTGGAGTCTGTGGAAGATTGGATTGTTGAGAAGATAAGAGATACTAATGATGAGATCTTCTAGTGTGATCTCGGCCTCTGTGGCCTATCTAGTGACTGTTTGAATTTCTTCCTTCATTGTAATTATGTTGACGATATGGAAGTGGAGTCCGTGGAAGATTGGATTGTTGAGAAGATAAGAGATACTAATGATGAGATCTTCTAGTGTGATCTCGGCCTCTGTGGCCTGCCCATCATGATTGCTTGAATTTCTTCCTTCATTGTAATTATGTTGAGGATATGGATGTAGAGTCTGCGGCCTGTCCATCATGATTGCTTGAATTTCTTCCTTCATTGTAATTATGTTAAGGATATGGACATGGAGTCTGTGGAAGATTGGATTGTTGAGAAGATAAGAGATACTAATTATGAGATCTTATAGTGTGATCTTGGCCTCTATGGCTTGTAATAGTTTTGTATTCTCTGCAACAAGTCTAGTAGGGCTGAGTAGATCATATTAGAATTGCTAATACAATTTATTTTTTTAGAATTGCTAATACAATAATAATACAAATTGAATAAATATCATAAGTAAATATCCTAATGTATTATAACATTTAACATAAGTTTAAAAAACACTATTATTAGTAAATACAAACAAGATAAAAATATTCAAGGACTCATGTTTCTTTCTACATGTTTTAAAACTGAATAGAGTCTAATGAGTCCTCTTGAGGCTGTGATTCTCTAAGAGTACATTGAGTCTCTACTTCTTGTGTGGATGGTGTACATTGAGATTCTACTTTTGGTGCAATGGGGATAGACTCAATCTCTTCCTCCTTTGCAAGATGTGATGTTGTAGATGCACATTGAGTCTCTACTTCTTGTGTAGGAAGAATGCATTGAGTCTCTAATTCAAGTGGAGACTGTAATGCTTCTACTTGAGGCTGTGATGCAGAAGGAGACTGAATTGTCTCTTGTTTTTCTTTGGCTCCCTCAGGTTCTTCATTGAGTCCATCATGTTGTTTCCCAATGGTTGCAATTAGGTAGTGAACAGTCTTAGCCATAAAATCTTGTAGCTCGAGCTTTGTATATGCTTCTATTGAGACATGTTCAAAAATTTCATTGAGGAACAACATGAAGTTGTAGGCGATTCTCCACCCACTACTAAACTTGTCTTTCCGCTCCACTGCGAGGCATGTCTGGAAATTTGGTTGGTCTTAATGCTCCCTGATTTTCATAATCGCAGAAACTAACTTGTTTGCAGACTTGTCCATCATGACATATGACAAAGTGAATTTGTGTAGTAAATAGTAAGATGCATGTTCATAATGATATGATAAAAGAACACTTACTTGAACACCCCGTGAAAGCCTATAAATGAATTGACAAACCAACAGTGGTTGTCATCAAGATCCCATACTATCAAGCTCCAATGTGAGACACATCACCAATAAAGAGCGATAAGATTTATCACAATATTAAGTATTAATTGACACAATATTACAAATAAAAGAGTAAAAGAAAGATTGAGATGATACTTACTTCTCATAATATGGCATAAAGACAACTAGCATGCCATCCAAGTCTAAAGGTTGTAGCATTGAACAAACATCATCTACTGTCTTCTTGGTATCACTAAGTATAGTTGAAAGGAGAGAATGGAGCATACACACACAATTCTGTACTGATCTAGGAAAGTGAGATATAACCGTACTGATATAACCGTACTGCAGCAATAAATAAACAAATGTTAGAAGAAGATTGAATCAAATGATTGAAGTATCAAGCCAAGAGATGTTCATATCAAACCTGAGGATGGCCATCATGACTTTGTCATTAGCCTCTTTCAAAGGGTCGGAGAGGATTGTAACTTCCTCGCTACCAAATGTCAAAACACGAGGTTGCTTGATAATGATAACCCTAACCTCAAAAGAGCTCCCCATTTTGTCCAATACAGCGGTTACATTAGGACAACTTATGGGTGTAGCAACCAATCTTTCCTCTGGATGCTCCACCACGTTATCAATAAATGCCTTAATGATAGATGACATAAATACATATAGATGCAAGTCTGTATATGTCGACAATGAGGTTTCACTGCCGCTCAAATTAAAAATTTGAGCAAGGAGCAAAAAGCAGTTATATCTGACTCTCCACCCACAACTGTGGTCATCATTCTGCTTCACTACAGGGCATGTTACATACTCTATTTGATCTTCTAAGTCACCTTTCATTTGCATAAGTGCATCTATCGCACCTACCAACTTTCGAGCTGATCTACACATCAAAATAGAAAACATAAATGAATGTGCGCATTGCATAGGATGCATCTCATTGACATAATTATGACACAAGTAGGTTATACTTACTTTGACACACTGCCATGGATAGATGCTATTGAATTGAAAAAGAAACATTGCTTGGCTAAGATGTCCACAATCACCAAGCTCCAATGCGAGCTGCATTATTAATTAAGAATAATTATTATTTGATGTAATCCTCCACAATGTAAGAGATAAGCTAGGTAGGGATTGATACTCACTCCTCGTGATATGCAGTAAAGATAACTCATGCCGTAGTCAAATCAACAGGTTGCAACCACTTAAAAACATCATCTATGGTCTTTTGCTTATTGCTAAGTACACTAGAAACAAGAGGATCGACCATATATGCACATCTCTTAGGGGAAGTTGTTCTAAAACCATACTGCAATAAAAAGAAAAGAATATTAGTTCATTTGATCCAATGGAAATACAAAAGCATAAAGTCAATAAAAAGTTTGTGTCAAACCTGAGGATGGCTATTATGACCTTGTCATTAACCTCTTTCTTGAAGTTTATAAGGATTGAAATGTCCTCTTCATCAAATAGAAAAGTAAGAGGTTCTTCTCAAACTTGAAACCTAACTTGAAATGACTATTGCATTTGTTGCAAGGTATGATTATTTTCTAGAGTCATCCGATGGATAGCCAGAGCAGCTTTGCTTTCTTGAGATGAGCTTTCTATATTCTCTACTCCAGCTATGTTCTCCTCATCCTCCTCCTTTCCCTTCTCCTATAAAAGGATAAAATAATTATGAGATTCAAAATTTTAAATTAATTATAAATTTAAAAAGGCCTTTAAATAAATAAAGAAAATTAAACATAAGTTTTCATACCTCTAGATATCTTCGTGGTCTTTTTATGTAACCTTTTGAGGCAAGGTCAGTGTCATATCCACCTTCTTCAGCTTCCTTACTATCGCTGGTGTCCTCACTATCATATCCAGAGCTTTTAGCATTTTCATCATCTTTCTTGCTCTCGTCATACATGACCATCTCTATGTCAGCATCCTCTTCATGTGAGATTGGACCTTTCTTATCATACTTTAGTGAGAGAAGCCACGGTATCAAGGTATTCCAAGCAAATAGGGGTCTCAATAATATTTACATGGTGTCCTTTTTTGATAAGGTTTGATAAGAGCTTCAAACAAATGTCCCATTCGACACAATGTGACTTCCCATCCGGACAACAGCAAAAATTCCATCATACTAATTAAAAGATCAGCACTTTTTACTGGCCTTTCATAGTGATTTGTGTTGCGATGGAGGGGACTTGGAGCTTCATGCTCTTCTAGTAGTAGTTGCAATCTCTTTGCATTCCCTCTTATGTTGTTCTGTAAGGAGTGATCATTGTAAGGGCTCTTCATGCACAAGAAAAAGGTTTCAAGACTTTGTATCTTGAGACCGCATTCTCTCTTGTCCCTTTTTCTTGAGTATATACCATTGTAAATCTTAAGCTCATTGCCATATTGTTTTTCTAGGGTAGCAGACATTTTTTCCTTGTCATCTTTATCAGCAAATATGACTATGTTACATAGTCCCACTCTACCAATGGTGGTATGTAATGTCCTGTCAAGGAGTTGACGAATGTCATCCGGTGATATTTCATAGACAAAGAAAAGCTGAGGCCTCTCCCAAGCAGTGTCATTGGACAAAAAATCATTCAATGAAACTCCCTTGCACTCAACAATCTTTCCAGACTCTGAAATGATTTCATGTATGAAAAAAAATCCCTTGTTCAAAGTTTTTTCTTTTCTGAGAGTGTGCTTATTGATGACTTTTTGTGCATATGCATACAGATTTTTTGGAATGTCACTTGTCATAGAAGGAGTAATTTTAGATCCATCATCTTCTACCTTCACCCATTTATATGCCCAAGCCTTCTGTTTAGCCGACGGTAAAGCTGATGCCATCTGCCTCACAATGCTATGATCAATTTTACATTGGCTAATTGGAATATTTTTTTCTGCCAACAAATATTCAATTGCACTCTTTATTGCATCATGCTTGACCTGTTGGATGATGCAATCTTCCATGCAATGATCTTTATCCTTTTTGCCAAAAAACCATTCTTTGGACATTAATTTCTCTGCAGCAAGACTTTCATATTTGTTTGGTAAGTTTCTTAGAGGCCTCCACATCCGAGCTATCATCTCTTTTTTCTCAATCTTCTTTGCCTTGTCTTTAATCAATGATGGAGCCTCATATGTGACATCTCCCTTCTCACATGCAAGACACATGTCTTTGATCTGATGAAAAACTTCATCACTATAGAAAAGTATGCTTGTGTAGTCTTGATACCTATCCCTTACTGTCTTAAAGCTTGTAATCACCTCTACTCTTTCTTGCTTTCCCCTTGGTACAATGGCACTCAAGCATGTGTAGAAGTCAACAAGATTATCCGCTTCCACTTTAGTTGCAGTTCTTTTGAGAGTAGTCACAGAAGAATGAAAAGTTCTCCATATGGTCCTAGCTTTGAGCAACATCTGTGAAGTGGAGGTGATTTTTTGTAGTGCATAAATGTCATGATTAAGTTTTTCCAACTCAATCAAATATTTTTCTCGTTCTTGAAGATACAAATGCCTGCAGAATAGTAGTGAAATTGAGGCACACTTGCGAAGGTTTGATAAGTAATTTCTCCTTTTTTGTATGCCTCTCTAGAGCACTCATTATAAGCATAGGCATAGTGCTGACCATCTATTGCCTCAAATGTGCAATGAGCTAAGAAATTTCTCTTGGCATCCTTTATATGTTGTTCTGGATCATTCACTAAACTCTGTCCTTCTTGAAGTGAGGGAACTTGTTTTCCGAGGAACTTAGTGAATTGCATCTCAAAATTTATAGGCTGAGAGAAATTGATGGATTGACTATAATCTCCTCTCACTGGCCAAAATGCTCTTGGACGGAGTACCAAATTAGAAACAACTGGTTTTTTTCCATCAATCAAAGCCTGAAAAATCTTTTCAGCATAGACAATATCTAAGGTCCTGCTGTGTCATGGAAGGTCCTATCAACTATGCCATTGAGTAGTGTTTACTATTGGCCCTAGTCCTAGTACATGCCCCATGTGTGGGCCCTTTTGCCCACCATTAGGGCTTATGATGCCCTCCAGCAATAGCCTATTTTTTATGTTCATGCTACCCATATGACAGCATGCATGCTATCCATGGGGTAGCCCTTCATGGCATCTCAGATATGCCCATGTGGCAACTCTCAAACCCTGGCGATACACCCCCCCATGTCCTCCTCATTTGGGGACTCACAAGTGGGGAAGCGACTCCTAAAGTTGTACCATATTCTTCAACCTGAATGGCTCCACCTTGCTTGGGTATGCCCCCCATTTGGCGATGAAGGTGGTCTTTTCTCTATCCTCTTTAGCTAATGTAATCTAATTGTGCCAATTGTATCCATCCATGAATTAATAAGTCTCATGCCCCACCACCTTACATTAGGATGCTATCTGTGAAGAAGAGTGGAAAGGGGTCTTTGATAGTAGGTTCATTCAACTTCCTATAGTCGAAACATACCCTCACCTTCTTGTTCTTCTTGGGCACTATGATGATGGGGAACAACCATTTTCTTTCAATCCACCAC
Source organism: Dipteris shenzhenensis (assembly GCF_047967505.1). Classification (NCBI taxonomy): domain Eukaryota; kingdom Viridiplantae; phylum Streptophyta; class Polypodiopsida; order Gleicheniales; family Dipteridaceae; genus Dipteris; species Dipteris shenzhenensis. The sequence continues at coordinate 42,504,654 of NC_141601.1, read as the reverse complement.
ATAGATGAATCCTACCAATCAATTTCAGCATCTCTATTTGTTTGTTGACTTAGCATTTAGGATTATAGGGATTCAATGCCGAATCAATGTGGGTGGTACATCCTTTAAGTCTATGTACTCCCATGCAAAGACATCTTTGTATAGCAAAAAGAGCTTGTAGAGTTGTTCAATGAATGCTTCAAGAAATTCTTCACTAATTTGTATTAGCTTTAGCTATCCTTCTGAAACAGCCTTGAGCTTTTTGATGGCTTGCTCCTTAGTGTTTGGCCATTACCACTGATTTGGTTGGCACAATGTGTGGTTCCTCTTGGATTTGATTATGTCCCTCTTCTAAGTTCTTCTTCGATGAGCCCCTTTGGAAATGCCAATCTTGGCTCCTCTTCATCCACTAGCATTTGTGTTGCTACTTTCATGGCACAATTGTCACTACTACTAACATACTATTCATTGTGAATAGCCTATTTTCTATGATGATGGCATACACTTCCTGCAATTCTAAGCATTTAGGCTTGCATTCTTTCATGATTGTGCTTTTTAACATTGCTATCTGCACCCTCCTTACCTTCATTCTCAATTGTGAGCATGTCGTTTGCCCAAGTGTACCACTGTCACGTTTCAACCATGGCATGTCCTTTCCCAAGTGTGCCACTGTCACACATTTCAACCATGGCATTCCTAGTAGCATGGGGTATGTGTTCATTTTTCATCTTGACCACAATTATTATCACCGTGAAATAAGCCCTACTTATCTTAATGTGTACATCCTTTAGCATACCCTTCATCTCATCACCATCCGCTAATTTACCATATGAATTTTAAAAAGGTGGTGGTTTCAATTGCTTTAACTTGAGCCATTTTTTCACTTCTTTTGAGACGATGTCGACCCATCAATGTGGAATACACTAACTATGTGGTTCCTAACCTTCATGTTAATCATCAAAAATTCTTCATTGATATCTTTTTCCCAAATTTTTCCATTCTAGTAGTCAACATTTCAACTACACCAACAAGAGAGTTTTGGAAGGACTTGGAGTATGTGGAGTGATTTCCAACAATTGACCTATTGAAATCATTACATTCAATTCATGGAACTATCCCAAGTTGCATTGATTTATTCTCCTCCTTTAGGGTGCTTTCCATTTCCTCATAGCTTTCTAGCTTGTCTATATATTCAATCCTTTGCTTGAGTGCATTCTGGTTCCTCCATGCTCTTATTAGTTATCTGATTAGATGTAGATTTCTCTCAACTTTGCCAAAGGCGCTTTTTGCTTTAATGCCTTGGTGGTCTCAGATGTCTTCGTCTTTTCTTCATTCCAACAAATCCTTGGCTCTTGTGGATTCTCTTGATTGGTCGTCTTAGATTCCTTGTGACCAAATTTGCTTTAATGTGTGCCAAAACCAAGCATGCAATTGGTGCTTGCTCATCCTAGCCACATGCCCTTTGAAGCATATCTAACGATTTTTTGCACAATCTATATCCTTTCTTCTGATGACCTTTCCCACAACGAATTTTGGCATTTTGTGGGCCCTTCTCTCCTCCCTCTCTACCTTGTGGACCTTTGCAGTCCTTTTGAATTTTTTTTGAGCCAAAACTCTTCCATCGTGTGGCTTGAACAATTGCAGATGCTATAGTCTCATCTTAATCGACCTCTATGTGCCAGTATGCCCATCCACTTTACACTTGGTGCACTAAAATTCTCCCTTTCGTGAAGCTCCTCTTATTCCCATCTCTTTGACAAGCTTTTTCAACTCCTACCTTTCTTTTGGCAACCCACTTATCTTCTTCTTCTTTGTCTCCCTTGTCCTTCAAGACTTCCTCTTTCTATTGGGCTCACTAATGACCGATTCATGATCTCCATGTTTCTCAACTTTGCACTATTGGTGAGGTGGCTTAGCAACCAAGAACAAAATGCCATGTCTTCATGGTAGCCAAATGATTGGTGAGAATCCTCATTTGGGTTGTGAAGTTGCACACCGATTCTTAGGGTTTCTACTTGACTATGTAAAGCTTCATCATCACCTCTTCCTGGTGGAACTCTTCTTGAAACCTTCTTAGAAAGGCTTCTCAAAATGCATTCCATGTCATGAAATGATTATACAAATACTTGTCAAACCACTCCATGGCTTTGTCCCACACATTTTGTAGGGAAATATAAGTAATCCTCAATTGAATTGCAATGCAAAACATCACCATTTGCAAAAACTCTAGAAAGGAAACAAGGATTTTCACCTCTCGTCCCATGTATTTTTGAAATACATGATCTTTACCTCAGGTCTTGCCATTGTTGGTAGATTCACCCATGGAGTTGCAAGTGGAATCTTTGCTAGATCTCTCATTCTTGCAGAGAGTAAAGACTTCAAGAGCAAACAAAATGACCAAGACTGTTGCACAACTCCATAATCATATAAGGGTCCCACTTAGGAGGTTTGCTGGGCCTACTTTAGTAACAAGCAACATGGGAATACTCATCCAAAGTACATATTCTCACTATTATTTTTCGAGTTTCAATTAGATGTATTGAAATGTATGGTGTTCCTAAGAAAGAGAAAAGGTTCAAGATACACTAGGGAACCAAAGTGGGTAGCTTCAAAGCAAAGACATGCAACGCCTTCTAAATGATGCTTGAGAGGGTTGGCGACGTTAGACCATGGAGTTGACAACGTCGGTTGTGAAAGAAACCTTGCCGAAAACTAGGAGTTGCACAATGCTAGATATTTATGGAACATTCAAAATTATGTGCCAAAGATGAATGTCGCAAGTGGAGAGTACAGTAGGGACCTTGGAAGACTCAAGATCCAAATTGCTCACAAGGAGTATCAATCTGGAGACAGTCGAGTCCTTGGATGGAAACTTGGTATATGTGACGTGGGCCAACCACTAGCATCTCTCTACCCAACGAGAGATCTATTAGAGGGTCGCTACCACTTCAAGAGCAACATCATAGACGAGTTACCCAATACAGCTCAAGTGGAGTGTCGATGCGAAGCAGAGTTAGGACGACATGGACCATGCCATCAGAGAACACGTGCTATTGTTTGATGTACACGTGCTTGGACCAAACATAGAGGATGTCTTCGGAGTGTCTCTGAGTACTCTTTCAAGGCTCTACACATGGAGCACATTGGAAGAGTGGGCTATGGTGCACAACAAAGGAATCGTCAAGGAACAGGGTAGAGAGAGAGAGAGAAAGTAAAGAGAGAGTTTTATATATTTACATGTTTTATATTATACTTTTAAAAATTTATAAAAGAGTCAATTTATGGTTTGTTTTGAAGATGAGATAATATTTATATATATATTCATCTTTTAAATTGAAAAATGTTAACTTTTCTTTAGATACTTGTTCTTCATTTCTCTCACATGCAGGTTTAGCCTCTACATCAAAACCCCTTCTTTTGCATATTTAAGCCTCTTAAACCCCAGCACATTAAAATGAACACAGAAAAAGAAATTATTTATTGCTTTTCTTCACTTCGACGGTTGGTTTAGCATAGTTTAGCATAGATTAGATTCCCTTAGAGGAGAGACAATTCTCCAAGTTGCCAATCGAAGCCATGCTCAAATTTTTCTAACTAGTTCCTAATCGTTGTCAGTCCCTTCGCTCACATGCGGTTTAACACTCATAACATGCTATTAAATAAGACCTTTTACCATTTACCAAGAAGTTTATCAGTGGGCAGATTGCACGAGCAGATATCAGTGGATAGATTACATATATCGGTGGATAGATTACATGTCATGCAGTGGACAGATTACATATATCAATGGACAAATTACATGTCATGGGACATATTGGAGCTTGATGATTATTGGTTATTTTTATTGCATTTGTATAAATATTTAAGCTCATTTATTGTCATAAAAAACGAAATAGAGAATGAGAGAAGCATAAGCTCATTCTCTATTTCCGCATAAGCTCCTTCTCTTTTTCCGCATGAGCATAAGCTCATGCTTATGCTCATGCATGAGCCTAAGCTTATGCTTAAGTTTTCGCATAAGCTCATGCTTATGCATGAGCTTATGCAGAAATAGAGAATGAGAGAAGCTTATGCTTCTCTCATTCTCTATTTTCGCATAAGCTCCTACTCTTTTTCCGCATGAGCATAAGCTCATGCTTATGCTCATGCATGAGCATGAGCTTATGCTTAAGTTTCTGCATAAGCTCATGCTTATGCGTGAGCTTATGCGGAAATAGAGAATGAGAGAAGCTTATGCTTCTCTCATTCTCTATTTCTGCATAAGCTCATTCTCTTTTTCCGCATGAGCATAAGCTCATGCTTATGCTCATGCATGAGTATGAGCTTATGCTTAAGTTTCCGCATAAGCTTATGCTTATGCATGAGCTTATGCGGAAATAGAGAATGAGAGAAGCTTATGCAAAAACTCATTCTCTATTTCCGCATAAGCTCCTTCTCTTTTTTCGCATAAGCATAAGCATGAGCTTATGCTTATGCTTATGCTTATACATAAGCATAAGCATAAGCTCATGCTTATGCTCATGCATGAGCATGAGCTTATGCTTAAGTTTCCGCATAAGCTCATGCTTATGCGTGAGCTTATGCAGAAATAGAGAATGAGAGAAGCTTATGCTTCTCTCATTCTCTATTTCTGCATAAGCTCCTCTTTTTCCGCATGAGCATAAGCATAAGCTTATGCTTATGCTTATGCTTGTGCATAAGCATAAGCATAAGCTCATGCTTATGCTCATGCATGAGCATGAGCTTATGCTTAAGTTTCCGCATAAGCTTATGCTTATGCATGAGCTTATGCGGAAATAGAGAATGAGAGAAGCTTATGCGGAAACTCATTCTCTATTTCCGCATAAGCTCCTTCTCTTTTTCCGCATGAGCATGAGCTTATGCTTGAGAGAAGCTTATGCAGAAACTCATTCTCTATTTCCGCATAAGCTCCTTCTCTATTTCCGATGCTTATGCTTATGCTCATGCATGAGCATGAGCTTATGCTTAAGTTTCCGCATAAGCTCATGCTTATGCATGAGCTTATGCGGAAATAGAGAATGAGAGAAGCTTATGCGGAAACTCATTCTCTATTTCTGCATAAGCTCCTTCTCTATTTCCGATGCTTATGCTTAAGCATAAGCATAAGCATAAGCTCATGCTTATGCTTATGCTCATGCATGAGCATGAGCTTATGCTTAAGTTTCCGCATAAGCTCATGCTTATGCATGAGCTTATGCGGAAATAGAGAATGAGAGAAGCTTATGCAGAAACTCATTCTCTATTTCCGCATAAGCTCCTTCTCTATTTCCGATGCTTATGCTTAAGCATAAGCATAAGCATAAGCTCATGCTTATGCTAATGCATGAGCATGAGCTTGTGCTTAAGTTTCTGCATAAGCTTATGCTTATGCATGAGCTTATGCGGAAATAGAGAATGAGAGAAGCTTATGCAGAAACTCATTCTCTATTTCCGCATAAGCTCCTTCTCTATTTCCGATGCTTATGCTTAAGCATAAGCATAAGCATAAGCTCATGCTTATGCTAATGCATGAGCATGAGCTTGTGCTTAAGTTTCTGCATAAGCTTATGCTTATGCATGAGCTTATGCGGAAATAGAGAATGAGAGAAGCATAAGCTCATTCTCTATTTCCGCATAAGCTCATTCTCTATTTCCCACTCTATTTCCCCCTTCTCTTTTTCTCTATTTCCGCATAAGCTCATGCTTATGCTTATGCGGAAATAGAGAAGGAGAGAAGCATAATAGAGAATGAGAGAAGCATAAGCATAAGCATAAGCATAAGCTTATGCTTCTCTCCTTCTCTATCTCCGCATAAGCTCATTCTCTATTTCCGCATAAGCTTATGCTTATGCTTCTCTCATTCCCCCTCATCTCTTTCCCCTTCTCTATTTCCCCCTTCTCTCATTCTCTATTTCCTCATTCTCATTCTTTTCTTTCCTTTCCATCTTCTTTCCCTCTTTCCTTTCCCTCTTCTTTCCTTTCCCTCTTCTTTCTTCTTGCCTATGCCTATGCCTATGCCTATGCTTATGTTTGTTTTTTTGTTTTCTGTTTTCGTGTTTGTGTCTATATTAGACATGGGATCACGTCGCTCATCCGACGAGTATGAACAGCCTCGCAGGAGGAGAGCTCACGATCTATATGCTCCAGAGGACTTTGATTCCTCTCAGGCGACTACCCCGAGGACTACCCCTGGTCCGACTCCTCTCGGACCTAGCACTACGACTACCCCTGGTCCGACTCCCTTCTAGGTAGCACTGCGACTACCCCTCGGGGAACTCCTTTGCTAGCCGCGCATGGCTTTGTCGGGAGTCCCGAGGAGTTTGTAGCGCAGATGAGCGATGAGGAGGCAGCGAGATTCTTCTCTCTGCTCTCTCAGAGGACCTCAGCAATTCCTTCCCCTACACCGACGGGTGGACGTACTGCCCAGCCATCCCCTCGCGCCCCTTCGACCGCGGGATCATCACCTGCGCATGCCTCTCGCAAGGGAAGGAAGAGTAGGACGGGCGGCTCATGTTGTGCTGACTCGGGAGATGTAGATGAGTCAGCACACTCATGCTCCTTTAGGTCTCCACTTGGTCCGGAGACACAGTATCAGTCAGGTCCCTTTTCCTCTCCTACTTCCACTGCTACTCCTCGCTCCAGAAGCGCTCGCGCAGCTTCCACTCCTTCAGACTCTGCTACCGTCAGTCCCCCTTACTCATCAGGGGATCTCTCCTATCAAATCACATCTGCCGGGTGTTAGCCCTCTCTACTCTGAAGACTAACTCGAAACGCACTACTGCGACAGATTTACATGCGTAATCGAACTTCAGAACTGCGTATGAAAATTCATAGAGTAGAACAGTGATCGACAGAATCATTCATGATAAAACAATAAGATAGATGCAATAGAATATCTGTATTACACTTCTCCGAGCAGTACAACACCGTACTCTCTGATACATAACAATGTTCCTCTTCTGATCACACTGATCCTTGCTCCGATCCTCATCAATGAGCCCCCTGAATGATCGCTCTCTTCTCTTTTATCTAACCGGCACACATAACTCCTTCACGGTTGCCGTGACGGTTGCCGTGACTCGTCAGTTCTCCGCCTGGTCCTAGAACTTCCGTCTTTTCATATCTCACTATAAACTAGATACAACGTATTAATGATAATAATCTAAGGACTCCCCCCCTAGTTCCTCTTTGCTGTTGCTGCTTTTGCCCTTAACACTTGGCACTCCCGGTGAATCGGATTCCGGATCCGCATCCGAACCCACCGGTTCTCCGCTACGGTTCATCCTCGACGTCGCCACCGTCATCGTCCGCCACCGCCGCTGCTGCCGCTGCCGCCGCCGGAACTGCTGGAGCCGCCGGCGCCGGTACTTGTACTGCCGGAGCCGCTTGCGCCGGTCGAAGTAAAGGTAGCTGCTGCGGGTTGAGAGCATGGGCATCCACAAAAATTTGGAGCTGTCCATAGAAAGGTGGTGCCGCCGCCCCCGCCTGCTGAGCTACTGCCGCCATCCGATGAATATAGCGGCATGCTGTCCGCAGGTCGACCAACATAGCTGCTCTCTCAACATGACTCGTTCTCCGCAGCTGTTGTAGCTCCTCTTCATGCAGTCGGGTCTTCTCAGATAGAGCGAGTTCGAGATCGGTTACCCGCATACTGCGATCTGCTTTCTTCGCCACACCATCCAGTCGTTTTATTACCCGCCCCAATTCCTTGGTTTGGGCACCTGTTGATTGTTCTGCCGTAGTAGCTCTGATCTTCAGCAGATCTGCCATGAGGCTCTTCACCTCAACTTCATGTTGATGGTGCTCTTCTTTCCGGGCGAGCTTGAGTGCCAACAGCTGAGATCTGGCATCGTCACACTGCTGTTGCACCACCGCGACGTGTTCTTTCAGCTGCAAAAAGTGCCTTGCGTCAAAGGATTCCCCGTCCGCTGGCTCCAGAAAAGCTGCCACAAAAGCGGCTGCTGCGTCCGCTTGGGGTCGTGGCTTCATTGCGGGAACCTGTGCGATCTCGGGTCTTTTTCCTCTGGCCTTCGCTCTTCGGAGGGCTTCTTCCAGTTCGGCGATCCGTTTGACATAGCCTTCGGAAGAATCCACCGGTCTCGCCGCTGTCTGCTTCCCGAGAGTATTTGCCGATGTAGAACTTCCACCCTCCGGTTGTGCCGCAGTTTCCGTCACCGGTACTGGTGGTAAAAATGCTGTTCCTGCGCCCCCTCCCGCCGGATCATCCTCATCCCTCCGGGCCAACCGTTGATCGAGAGGCCTGCAAGCCCGCTCCAGCTCTACTCGCAATTGACGTTGATGATCAAGAAAAATACCCTGCATCTCTGCGACGAAGGCTTCCGATAAATCCAACAAAAGTGCCTCGTCCAGCATGCGTGTAGAGCTAGAGGGTTGCCGGTACCCCATCACTTCCGCTTCCAACAACTGCACCCTGGCGGTCGCAGTTGTAGCCTTCTCCGTCAATTGTTCCGTCAGCCGCAGGTGTTCTTGAGTTTGGGCGACAATCACCGTCCTTGCTTCCTCCATATCCTGCTGTCGCCGTGCATCCATCTGTTGGAATTGTAACAACTGCTCCTGTAGCTGTTGATTGCGTTCGAGCAGCCTGGCATTTTCCTGGCGCAACCTCGCCTCATTCTCCTCCAGCTGCCCCTTCTGAAAACATTGGAGCAAGCGCTCCGCCAACCGTCGTGCCGTGACCAGATCATATGTCTCCACCGGCGGAGATAGCTGCAGCTCACCACTCCCCCTCGGGACTACACGGGTTTCCTCCTGACATGCCTGTCTCCCCGAACTGTCCTCCCGAGTGTGGACTGAGCTTTCCCCTTGCAAGGCCTCAGCGTCCGGGCGGGTTTTCTTCAACATTGCTCCTTCCGGCACAAGAGCCAACTTTCTTTTCAATAAACTGGCCATGCGGCTCGATGTTGCTGAGACCGCGGGCCTACTCCTCTGGCTGCCCTGTGGAACTTCTGCCGGAACCACCACCGCAGGTACGATCGTCGTAACCTCCACCGCAGGTACTACCGGAGTCACCTGGTTCCTTGGCATCAGAGCTCCCTCCGTTGTTGATCTTGCTGGTTCCACCTCCTTGGACTCCTTGTCCGAAGCATCGTCTGTGGACTCCTCCACCTCCACATACAACCCTGGGACTACCGGTTCCGCATCTGGTCCGAACAAAAGAAATAAGACTTGCCCCATCCGGGATGTTGCCGTTGGCTTCAAGAGCTTCTTGGCCACCTCCAGAATTCTGTCCGCCATCAGCTTCGCCCAGGGAACCGGTTTCCCTTGCTCCGCCCTCTGGAAATAGGTAAACTGGGCCTGTCCCAGTAGCTCTGCTTTCACCTTCTGCCAGAGTGCCTCCGCAATAAACTTGTAGCATGTCTTCTGCGAAGCATCCAGCTTCTTCATGTTGTACTCCCCCTTGCAACCTGCGCCGAGAGCTGCCTCCATGGCACTGCTGGTAAGCTTCGTGACTTTGCATGGACCATCCACCGGCAAGTGCAACCGGGCCGCTACCAGCTCCTTGCACAAGGTGAAAGTCTTTCCATACACCACGACCTTGCGCCCGCGTGCAAGCTGCGCCAAGATATCTTGCGCCAATGGATGAACTGGTGTCGTAGCCCATGGCAAACCCGCGAACTCCACCAGACGAGCTCGTGTCAGCCAAGACTGCACAGCCTCATCCCCAACAGGTAACGGATTGATCAGATGGAAGACCACCATAGCGGCGAGAAGCTGGGATGCGAGGGAGAAGAGTTCTGGAAAACAAAGAGTCGGAAATAAGCCCCCTTTTGCTTCCAAATTGCCTTTTGGATGCCCTGGTGAACTCCTTGTTTGCATGCAACGATCAAGTGTCCCATCATCCTGAGAAAAGCCCCACTTCGAAGATTCAGTAGATTGCATGGCGGCGTCCTCGCTCCGCAACACGAAGCTTTGCTCCCACCGTTTCTCGGAATAAAGTGAGTGATACCACACGTGCGTACTAATAGCCCCCATCATCGGTTTCTCCACCGAAATGGCTACAAATGCATTTGAAATGATCTTCACAGGTGGTATCTCCGGAAATGGGTAAGGTGGCATGGGCCCTGTATATGGTCGGAGACGAAATCCATTTACCGGCTTCTGCAACAGCTCCCCCTGTAGTGTTCCTAATCGGAACGTGCCGTCACCATAACGCTCCACCACCCAATACGGACCTCCCCACCGTAACTTCAGCTTACCCGGATGCGGACCCATCCGAGTGTTAAACAATATCACGGCATCTCTCCGTTTGAAGGTCTTCTTCTTTGAATGACGGTCCACCCAGACCTTCCGTCTGTCCTGGACTACCTGTGCAAGATACGCACTGTTGAACCGCTCCTCACCCAGCCGATCCAGCTGTTCAATCCTCCGGTCTACGGACTCGTCCCAGCCCAATTTCTCTGCCGCTGCAATCCGCAGACTCGGTACTAGGAATTCCATGGGGACCACTGCTTCAACTCCGTAAACCAACTTGAATGGCGTGAACCCCGTCGCAACCTTATAGGAAGTCCGGAACGCCCATAATGCGGAGTAAAGTTTTTCATCCCAATCTGTCCGATTTTCATTGACCAGCTTTTTCAGAATGACTAGCAACACCTGATTCGAGGACTCCGCCTGTCCGTTTGCCTGAGGGTAATACACTGTGGACTTCTTATGAATGATTAGGTGCCGGGTAACCAGTTCCCGTAACACCGCATTAAGGAAATGCCCACCTTGATCCGTGACGAGCTCAACCGGACATCCGTACCGTGTCATAATGGCTTCATAAAGGAATCTGGCCACAGCCTTTGCCGAATTATCCTTCAGTGCTCTGGCCTCCACCCATTTGGTACAGTAATCCGTCGCCACCAGGATATACCGGTTACCTGTCCTCCGCGCCGGCGGCGAAAACGGACCTACAAAGTCCAGCCCCCACTTCATGAACGGTTCGAGGGCCAGTATGGGATTATGCGGCATCCGGTCCCGACCTGATGGCTGGCCCAACCTCTGGCACACATCGCATCTTTTGACGAACCTATGCGCATCCCCCATTAATGTTGGCCACCACAGACCTCCTTGGAGTACCTTCCGTCCGGTTACTTGTCCTGCGAAGTGTCCACCGCTGATTCCTTGGTGAGCCTCTTCCAGGATGACCTCCTGCTCATGTGGGTACACACACCGTCGCAACACACCATCTAGCCCCTGCTTATACAATTGGTCAGCAATGATCCGGAAGTCTCTGCTCTTGAGCGCGAGCCGTTTCCGCTGGTCTCGCGACATTCCGTCGCGCATCTGGCCCGTGTCGACAAAGTGAAACATGTCGTCGTACCACGTCTTTGGAGCTGCCGGTACCACCGCCTCCAGTTCGAACAGCTGGGCATCCGAAAAATCGTCTTCCACACCCATCGGGTCTTCGCCAGATTCCAACCGCGAAAGGTAATCCGCTACGGCATGTGTACTTCCTGGTCGATGGACCACCGTGAAGTCGAACTCCTATAAAAGCAGCATCCACCGGGCCAACTTTCCAGTGAGCTCGGGCTTGTGTACCAAATACAACAAGGCGGAATGATCCACATGAAACGTGAACCGATTCCCCAACAGGTAGTGACGAAACTTTGTTACGGAATAAATCATCCCCAATGCTTCCCGCTCCGTCGTAGAGTAATTCCGTTCGGCTTTTGACAACCTGCGACTTGCATAATACACCGGTCGGAACCACTTGCTTGTCGCTTCCTGCATGAGGACACTACCAATAGCCACGTCCGAGGCATCCACGAAGACATGAAACATCTTCGTCCAATCTGGCGGCTGAACCACCGGTGCTGTCGCCAACATCAGTTTGAGCCGTCGAAAAGCTAAGTCACAAGCAGGAGACCAGACTACCGGTACTTTGTTGAGTTGGTCATACAGTGGTGTCGCCACATCCGCCAGATACCGCAGCATTCGGCTGTGCCATTTAACCTGCCCTAGGAATCTCCCGAGCTGCTTACCGTTGCCAGGAACCTTGGCCTGCCGAATCGCTTCGACCTTCGCCGGATCTACCGCAATGCCTTCCGCCGAGATAATGCAACCCAGCAGCATACCGCTGCCCACGGCGAATGCACATTTCATAGGGTTCAGACACAACCGTGCCTCCCTACACCGGGTTAAGCATTTCTTCAGATGCTCAAGGTGCTGCTTGCGACTCCCGAAAACACTGAAATCGTCCAGAAATACCTGCATAAAGATTAGTAAATAATCATCAAATATTTCTTGGACCATGCGTTGAAATGTTGCCGGAGCATTCTTTAGCCCAAATGCCATCACCAGGAAAACAAATGCTCCCCACTCCGTGATGAAGGCTGTTTTCTCTCGATCTTCTGGTGCCATCTGCACCTGGTTATACCCACTGAAGCCATCCAGAAAAGAATACATCTCGTGACCTACCACTGTATCCAGCATAGTATCATTAAACGGCAAGGGAAACGGATCCGTGATTGTCGCCGCGTTAAGCTTTCTGTAGTCAACACAGACCCGCAACTTCAAATTCTTTTTCGGAACAATCACTATTGGCGAAAGCCACGTTGCACGGTCAACCGGGATAGATAAACCCGACCTTTAGCAACCTGTCCAGCTCCTCCTTCACCCTCTGGGCATAGTTCGGGTTCATTCTATACCGTTGTTGCCGAACCGGTATCGCATCCTTCTGCAGATTGATCCTGTGCTGATAGAATTTGGGATCGATGCCGAGCAAATCTGTGTAGTCCCAGGCGAACACGTCTTTGAAGGATTTCAGCAATGTCTCCAATTTTCCCCGAAATCCTTTATCGAGCTTCGCACTGACACGGACGTTCTTTGGCTCCTCCTCCGTCCCGAGGTTAAGATCCAGCAGCTCGTCTTCTTTGACCCTCCGCGAGCGACGGAGTTCCTGCTCGAAAACTCTTTCTGCCTCCGCCACTCCCGCTTCGTCCGGCATGTCTCCTGTGCCTTCCGGTAGACTCCCTTCGACTGGTTCTTTCGTGGAACTGGATGACTCCTGCGTAGCCGAGGGAATCTGATGCTGATATTGCTTTAAAACGGCAACCACATCGACCTCGAACAAGCTTACCAGCTCCGTATTCCTACTGAAGTAGTCATCCTCCTCTTCGACCCCCATTCCGTCCATCATATGGATACCTTCCGCCATCGTCGGTCGGAATGGTGTCCTCAGCCCTTGTTTGGTATGTACCGAGAGCTTCAGCTTCTTTTTTCCTTTCCGAATGGTGATGCGGTCTGATTGCCAGTCTTGTTTCACACGGGCCTGCCGCAACCACGGTCTTCCGAGCAATAACGGGTATGACCCGCTAATATCCTCCATCCGGAGAATCACCGCAGCGATTTCGAACTTCACGCCGCAAACCTCCATTTTCAATCCACGGAGCAATCCTAACGGCTGCACTCTCCGTTGGTCTGCCATCCGAACGGCGAAGGGTGCTGATTCCCATTTTGTGATACCCAATGGCACCAGCATTTGTTCGGACAGGATGTTGACCCCAGACCCTCCGTCCAGCAACACCCCTCCCACACGGCTGTTCTCCAGTGTTACGGAAATTACCGGGACCGCTTCGTCAAAAACAGGAGGCTGTACTTCCGCTTCAGGCTTTGCAGATCCGTCTGACGACACTTCCATTGTTACCGCTTCCATCTCCGACTCCATCGCCCTGACTGGTTCCGTCAATTGTTTGATGAGAGAACTCCGGAAATTGGGTACCAATGCTAACAATTGCTCCATTGTCATGTGTATTTGCTGTTTCCGCAAATCCTGCCATAAATCATATGGTTCAACACCCTCCTCGCCGGTCATCAGGCTGTCCTTCTGACTGGTAGGTAGACAAGTCGCTTCTGGCTGCTCTCCTTGCAGGCGCCTTGCCACCTTCGCACCATTCTCCGTCACCGAGACTGCCTTGTCCGCGCTCGGCCTAGGTAACACCGTTGGGGTTTTCTGGACCCATTCACCGACCGTCGACCGCACCTTTTGTTGTGCCTGCCAGTCCAACGCCGTAGGTCTCCCCTTCTCTTGCGGGGCCTTGTATTCCCGCACCTTTTCCTGGGATCGTGTGACCACGAGCACATCTCTGCTCGCACTTCCTCCCACTTTGCCTTCAACAGCGACACCCGCCGGTACTTCCGGTACTTCTTCGGATGTCGGACTAGGCTCCTTGCTATCCTGTTGCTGACTGGCATCATCGCATTCGATAATCAGAACCGCATTCACTGCTGGTGTGGACTTGCCTTCTCCGGATCCCCGGATTGCTTCCTTTTCCGCCTTGTGGCGCTTGAATAATTCGCAATCTACCTTTCGATGTCCGGGTTGATTGCAATAAAAACATAGGAACGTCCGTTCCCCTGCTGGTTCATCTGCACCTGTTCCAGCCGTTCTCGGCCGCCAAGGTCTTCTCGCCGGTGCGGCTGGTACCGCGGCTGGTGCTGCGGCTAGTGCCGCAACTACCGCCGCCACCGCTGGTGTCGGGGCTATTCGTGCGTTATAGCGGCAGATCTCCGTGGTATGCGTCGCTGTTTGGCAAATCGCACACCACCGCTCATTCAAACCGCATTCCTCTGCTAAGTGTCCTGCATTCCGGCACCGATTACACCAAGTATCCTTGCGAACTTTTGAAGAGGACCCTATTCCACTATCCCGGCTTTTGGCTCCGGCAGCAGATCCTTCCGGAAATGACTTCCCTGCCGTTTTTCCAGCCTTCCGCCTCATGGAACGTTTGTCCTCCTCCTCATCCGACTGATCCGACTCCTCCTCATTATCGGTATCGGAGTCTCCCTCAGCCTCCTCATACTTCACTTTTCCTTTCCTTCCCTTGGAAGTAAACAGAACTTGTTCCGCCCTCACCGCTGCTTGGACGACTTCTTCCAATGAAAGAGCTTCCAGATCCAACGATGCCAGGGACCTTTTCAATCCTTTATTCAGCCCCTCCATGAAGTAAGCATTTTGGATGGGGACTGCCGGGGTAGTTGCTGCATCGAGGCGGCGGATCAACGACCGAAACCTGGCCGCATACGCCTCCACTTCTTGGTTCTTCTGTTCCAGTTTCCCCAGTTTGGCCAGGACATGAACACGGGTCTTGTCCTCCCGAAACCGGAGCAAAAAAGCATCCCGCAGTAGATCAAACGTGGCGAAATGGGTAGCTCCATATTGCGCGATCCATACTGCCGCCTGCTTCTGTAGTGTCGGGATGAAAGTCGCCATCTTCATAAGATCTGTCGCCTGCACTGGTGGAGCCGTATTCACCATCCATGCCATCTCAAATGACAGTATATGTGCATCCGCATCCTCCTTATCCCGTCCCGAAAACTTGGGGTACTTCACCGTCATCCTGGGTACCAGTGGTGGAATAGCCGCGCTACTTACCGCCGGAACTCCACCCCCGCCTCCGCCTCCACCTCCCCTACCGGGATCTGGTGACGGACCTGGGGCTCCGCTTCCTGCAGGCACACCACCCCTCCGTCTCCTGGGACTTGGTGGTGGGGAATTTCACAACGGTGACGCTTCGTCTTCCGGAGGAGTACTTGTTAAATCGAACGGGCTACTGCGTCCGGAGGATTCGCCTTCCTCCTGAACACCGGAAACGACTGGACCTTCCTCTCCTGGGATCAGCGGAGGTGTGTCAGAGCGGCTACTACTCTCACTATCCGTGAAGAAGCCGAAGAGAAGATCACGTTGAGCCACATATCTGTCATGCCGTTCCTCGCGGGTTGTACGTGCCGATACTGGAGTTGCAGGCTCCCGAGGCCGTGCCGGAGAGCGCGATGTTCCCCCTGGCTCACTCCCAGCGTCATTCATGCACTAGTCCACGCACCGAGGAATCAGAGTATTACAGATGGGGAGCATCCAACCTCTCCGGGGTATCCACCGCGACGAACATGGAAATCTTCCGTGGTCGCCAAAGTGTTAGCCCTCTCTACTCTGAAGACTAACTCGAAACGCACTACTGCGACAGATTTACATGCGTAATCGAACTTCAGAACTGCGTATGAAAATTCATAGAGTAGAACAGTGATCGACAGAATCATTCATGATAAAACAATAAGATAGATGCAATAGAATATCTGTATTACACTTCTCCGAGCAGTACAACACCGTACTCTCTGATACATAACAATGTTCCTCTTCTGATCACACTGATCCTTGCTCCGATCCTCATCAATGAGCCCCCTGAATGATCGCTCTCTTCTCTTTTATCTAACCGGCACACATAACTCCTTCACGGTTGCTGTGACGGTTGCCGTGACGGTTGCCGTGCCTCGTCAGTTCTCCGCCTGGTCCTAGAACTTCCGTCTTTTCATATCTCACTATAAACTAGATACAACGTATTAATGATAATAATCTGACTCCCCCCCTAGTTCCTCTTTGCTGTTGCTGCTTTTGCCCTTAACACCGGGGAGAGATAATAGAAGATAAAAAGGTCAAAGCAGTGATGGCCACCATGAGGAGGTTGATGAGTCATCACTTCAAGAGCGGCATAAATACTGATTGGCGGTATCAAGATGCCCAAAAGAAGCAGGCGATGATCGATGAGTTAAAACAAAGATACCCTAATCCGCCAAATGTGGAGTTTAATGATGATTATATGCGAGAGCGCATGGGTTTGGTCCTGAAGCATCGTAGATCAACCTTGCGTACTTCCATTACAAAGGGGTTGGCTAAACCCAGCTGGGCAGACAAAGCTGATTTGAAGTACTTCAAGAAGCAACATAGGGACCATCCTGAAATGTTCGAGGGTCAGAGGAGGGCTGCGAAGAGACGGCTGGACGTCGTAGGTACTTCGCACTTTGGTGCAGGCGGACGGTATGCGTTCGAGGCAACCGTGGTAAGTCTACTTCTTCCCATTTAATGTATTGTTCTATTTGTTTTACTTACATATTACATGCACTTTAGCTAACTCTAACTCTCGTAAATTGGATCCACAGCAAGCTGCGATGGGTCGTCTTCCTACAGATGCAGAGACGCGACGCGCATTTCGGATAGGAACAAAGCCGTGGTTCATTGAGCAAGAGGCAATGGGAGCGACGGTCGATTGGGCTGAGGTGGCTGCTCGCACGGTATAAGTTTACTCCTACTTGTAATCTCACTTTTTAATTTAAGTTCCAATCTAATTTTCAATTTATATGGTTCACTCTTAGGGTCAAAGCTCAAGCGTCCCATCATCGGAGGCGAGCGATCAACAGGGCTAAGGATCAGACGCAGGTGGCAACGACGAGGGAGAAGACGCAAGTGTCGAGGACCAAGGAACAGGCCAACAAGACGAAGATGATTCGGATTCAGATGAGTAGTGGTAGTAGCATTTTGTATATCCGCTCGTTTGAGCAATTTTGTATCGCCCTTTCGACAGGGTAATTTTGTTACAAACATTGTTGTATATGTCCGACATGTATATGCATTTGTTACTCATCATTTCACAAGAACAATTTTGTATCACCCTGCAAGCAAGGGAAATTTTGTTATAAAAAACTTTCTTTTGTAATTACTAAAAAAAAAAAAGGATTAGTGGGGCTAAACAGGGCCAAAAGGAAGCCCTGTTTAGCCCCACTAACCCTTTTTTTTTACTTCTGTTAATCGTCGCTATATAGCGACGTTTACCAGTGTCACTATATAGCGACGTTTTTAATGTCGCTATATAGCGACGTTTGCCAGTGTCGCTATATAGCGATGCTCCTTTTTCGACGCTTTTAGCGACACTTATAGCGACGTTTGTGCCTGTGAAAAAAAAAAATTAATGTAAAAAGTGTCGGTATTTCCATCGGAAAATGGCCTATGCCTTGTAGTGAGATTGTGAGCTTGCTCCCATCAAGGACTAAACAATTCCCACAATTCCTTGCATTTTGTAGCATTAAATGGGATTCTCTCATTCTATTGGCCTCGACACAAGTAGGGGGATTCCTCGCAATAAGAGCTTGCTCAATACTCCAAAAGTGCATCCATGTTTTTTTGATTGTTGAAGCATTTGAGTCCAAAGCCCTAAGCACATATAATACAAGTTTCATAACATTAGCAGTATCCTCAAACCGTTTCCATAATGTAGGGGATCCCAATGTTTCTTTCAAGTCATGCATTTTCTCCTTTGTTACCCTATCAGTCAACTATGACATCCATCATTCAAATGCATCACAATGAAATGTCTCTATAAGAAAACTCCTATTTTTCACCAGGGATTGCAAAGTGTAGAAGTATGTAGCAAATCTTGTGGTTGTTGGCAATTGCAACATGGTAGAACCATCATGGGACATAAAGATTGATTTGAGACATTGCTTTAATTGTATTAACTTTAGGATGTCTCAAGCCTCACAAACTATCTCTTTGAACCATGGCACTTGTTTATACCAATATTTCAATGAAAGATTTAAAGTTTGCGTGTACACATATATGCATATAGATTGGTATACTCCCTTTGCAATATTCTACCCATCTTTTTACAACTCTAGGCATTATCCATGACAACCTGCACAACCTTTTCAAGGCCTAACTCTCTTATAACCTTTGATAATACACTAGCTATATATGTCCCCAACTTCTTTACATGTGACGCATCAATTGACATGTGGAAGGCCTCCCCACATGGTGATATAACAAACACATTCAATAAAGCATGGTGTTTTATGCTTGTCCACCCGTCTGAGACAATTGTGGATCCAGTGTTATGCAGTTGCTCGAAAAGCTACAATTTATGTGCTCTTTCTCTTCTGCATATGACTTTTCTAACAATGCCATACGAAATGTGTGGTATGAAGGTGGCTTGAAGCCCGCTGGTCCATAGTTAGCAATGCAATTCCATGTAGCTCTCATATCATCATTATCGACCATACCTAGTGGATATCCTGACCGCAAGATTGATCTACCAAGTACATATTGTGCATTCTCCAAATCTTGAATCCAGATGCTCTCAACTATCGTGGGTTGCCTAAAGTTACGAGTTGCAGTTGTCAATCTAGCTTCACTAGCCATAGGTGGAGATCTATCTTGGATGCTCGTATCCACACAAGGAGTTCTAGCATGCGAGCCTACAACACTTGTACTTCTGTCATAGCGTATGCTTACAAACTCTGCTCCACTTACACCTTGACTTTCCCAAATTGATCTTCTTTGGATTTTTTCAGAAGATTGCAACTTCTTTGTCAAGGTGCGAGCTACTACAATAGCTCCTAGGGATGCTAAATGCTATTTCTTGAGTCACCAAGCAAGTGACCCCTTATGCGAGGTGGTCCCTAAGACTTTGCATTCCACAATACTTGAATTTCCACTCAATGTAGTCACAAACATTAATGACAAAGTCCCATTTGGACCATGTAACTTACGTTTTTCCCCCTGTGCACGTGGAATACCTCTTTGAGAGGATTGTGATAACTACATAAATCCTCTCCCTGTATCTTAGTTAACAACCTCACAGAGTGGATCAAGCGTTGGGGTAGTGCCTATTTTGGAGATGAGATCTAGTTAAGCTTTAATTCAAATGTTCAAGTCATTGGTATAGTTTATCATCGGTTGTAATAAGTTATTTCAATGAAACTAACCTTGAGCATCTTAGGTTTTTCTCATATAGAGAAATTATATGGTGAGTATTCAATTAAGGTTTAATTCAAAATGTTCTAGTCATTGGTACAATTTATCATTGGTTACAATAAGTTCTTTCAATGAAAATAACCTTGAGAATCTTAGGTTTGGTATATGACATAATGCCACATAAATAACGCATCACATACTTCCATATAGAAATTACCATGGGCATTGTTAGATTTGTTTTGGTTCAAATTAATGCTCGAAATCGGTTTGCAACCCTTTCAAATAATATTCATTTGAAAGTTGTGCTACAAATGCCAACGAGATCCAAATGCTTAAGCCATTTTGCATAAGTACTAGGGATTGAGTCTAAGGTACCCCAATTTTTGTTTACCAAAATTACAACTAAACTATCTATTCACGATATGCGCAACAACAGAAACCATCATTACAAGGATCTTGGCCTACATTAGCGATTACGATATGTAGAGAATTGTATTGGAGTTTCCTTTGTGTTTAAAATGCTCACCTTCCACAAAAGGGGGAAACTTGACAAATTTTGTTTTGGGCAAATGTGTTTCTTGAATTTTGAACACTCATAATTACGTCTTGTGCAAAATATTGCTTAGCTTTTCTACTGAAACTAGTGTCAAGAATGTGCAAGGCATAGAGAGTATGAGGCCTCTCAAAGAAAGTATGAGGCATAGAGAGTATGAGGCCTCTCAAAGAAATTTTAATGTAGCACCAATAATATAGTCATTCAAAACCTTGTTCTCTTTTATTCACTCTTTTATGAGAATCTCGCACAAGTAGTACATGATTCGTCTTTCATAACATCTAAGCTATAATGTCATATCATTTAGTTGAAGAGAGTACTTATGACTTTTCCCTTTTTTCATTTTTAGTGCTGATATTTGATCTTACTTAAGTTCTAGCCCATCCCTATTTGTATTAACGTGTCCACACATATTCATTTTGATTAACCTCTCTTGTTTACCCTATTTAAAACATTTGCACAAATAAAACAAGGTGAGGGAATGAACAATTTTTATGGCCAATAATCAATTCACCAAAATGCACAAAGGCGATGAGAAGTTTCATAGCTATAGTCATTTTAGTAGATTTTGGAAGAACTTCTTTAATCATGTGGAAGATCTTTAGTCACTAAGGTCTAAACCCAAGACCATGTGCCCCATATAGATAAGCCTCTATGAATAATGTATACAAACTCCTTTATCTATTTAGGGGGTACCAGTAGATGTAGAACAATGAGTAGGGAAGGGATAAATCCCTGTAATTGCATCATGGTACAAGGATTACGATCTTGTGTTATGATGAACCTCATGAGCCCCTTTCTTGCCCCTAGTTTGACTAGCCCTCAAGGTTGTCCTTTCCCCTATCTTGCTACTTTGTCTCACTAATTAATTGGCCCCATGAAGGTATTTTGAAGGCATAGGGGACTTATTATCATGTACACCTTCTAAGTCGTTCCATGTTTTTTGACAATGCTCATATTTTAAACTACTTTCCTTGATTGAAGAAGGATGTTTCTACATAAAAATATTGTTTTAAAAATGATCATATTTGGCACCCATAAGCTATTAAAATACAAACAAATTTTTTCCCAATGCACACATAGAATATATCCTTTCAATGTGAATATATTTGACAACCTCCTTAAAGTATAGCATCATAAAAATTTTAGCTACTTTAAAATTCTTTTTGGTTCTTAGTCATTCCTTTTGACTATGTAATCAAGATTAGAAAAATGCATCACTTTTCAAAATATAATCGTAAATAACTTAGTGAACAATATTTATCAACTGTTGAATATGAATATTTTTATATGTCCTAGCAAGCTACAAATGGTGACCACATATATCATCCAAAGTAATGTTCTTTAAGCATAGCAACCTAGGAAGCTAAAATCCATGATAGTTGCCCACACAATAATATCAATTGACAAAAGAAGTTTAAACCTTCCTTGTTAGCAAGCTTGCATCTTTGACATCACCCCCCTTCTTTGCATGAATCTTGTTCCAAATTTCCTTGTGTAAAGTCAATAGCATAAGGATATGAAAGTCAATCTTTGACATCACCCACCTTCTTTGCATGGATCCTTGTTCTAAATTTCCTTGTGCAAAGTCAATAGAATAAGAAGATGAAAGTAATCTTTCTAGAAATTGTGTTCTTGGTTCTCCATGTTGCTCCATGTAATGGATCTCTATTAATTCTAATGTGACTTTAATGTGGCATTTATTTACTAATTTGGAGGTACCAATTAATTTGAGTCTCTCTTTCCCATTAGCAAGTCAACCAAGCTTTAGGAAATAACTTTTTCTTCCATGATTTATTTTGGTGTCAACAATGTACAAGGTGGATTCTTTAAAATGATATACTTCATTGTGGACAACTAGCTTGGGTAATATTTATTTACCATCATAACGGATTTGTATTCACATTTATATACCATCATAACAAATTTGTATTCACATTCATACATGCCCAAAGAATGAGTTAAAAATACTATATACTCTACATGATGATAATGTTTAAGGATATAAAAGATTGGCTTGTGACCCTATTGTGAACTAGGGTCATAAGCCAAATTAAACGATTAACTATGGGGCATATCAATGTGTTTAGGGAAACCAAGAAAGAAAGAAAGACAGAAAAGAAGCACTAAAAATTTCTAGGGAAACCAAAAAAGAAACCTAACGAAAAGGTGTTCTTACGGAATTAACTCAAATGATGGAAATAACTCACCAAATGGATGGAAATTCTCTCAACGGAAGACAATGTAATGAAATTACAATCACTCGAGAACTCTCAATCAATCTCTCACATTCGCAGATTGCGATGCCTTAGCAAAAGGCAAGGATGCTCTGATACCATGACAAAATGTGAAGAGGGGAGAGGAGATGAGTGAAGATGAGGAGAGAGGACACAGCTAGAGAGCACACCAAAAATGACTAACTGTACACTAGATTTAGTTGAAAATGTAGAATATATACAAACCCTTTTAGGGTTAGGGTTAGGGTTAAGGTTAAGGTTAGGGCATATAACCCTTTTCTTTATAGCACCCTATTGGGTTAGTGCTATGCACATATGATCACATGATGTTGAGAATTTTTTCTCAACACCTTCCCTTAAGATGTTGATTCTGGGGAATCGAAGAAGGATTAAGCATTACATTCCATCACACCCCTTTAATGGGGATGCCCATTAAGGATGGTGAAGGACTCAAGGTGGTGTTGCTGATGATGATGGGGAGGAGAATGGTGAAGGTCTCAAGGTGGTTTGCTATGTTGAGGGAGTAGAGGTTGATGAAGGAGGAGGAGAGGAAGGTGAGAAAGTAGATGATTAGAAGAGGATAATGACTCATATTTTAAAAAAAACCACAGAAGTATCTATGGGTATGAAACTTTTTATTTGTGTTATACTTTTGCTATTTTTTATAGGTGTTACATGCCAAGCCTATAACCTTTTTGATGGACATATCTATCAAAAAAACAACTCATCCCAATATTGGTCAAAGACTTTCCCAGATAATACAAAATATTACAAAATGTAATGTTAAAAATTACATGGTTAAATTAGTGTGATTAAAAAAGAAATTTGGAGTGTTGGCAGCAGTTGTCCAATGGGCCAAATGGCTTTCTTAAGCACATTATTACAAAACTATCCCACACAATCTATTTATTAGAAATCCAACATTTCACAATATGTTTGAAATTCTATCCCACACAATCTATTTATCTACCACATTCCACTAAATTGATCAAAAGTCCACAAGGATTACGTTCATGTTTTCAAGTTTGCATTAAGGGGTTATTACCATTCATTAATTACACTTTAAAGTAGCGTGAAAACGTGATCACGTTGTTTACCGAAAAAAATCACCGAGAAACCGGATAAAAATACCATCGATAGTACTCATATAAATGGTTGTAATAAGCACATTACCGATGGTAATATTAATTCTCCCAGTAGTTTATATTACCATCGGTATTTAGACCGGTGATAAGGGGAAAATGGAGAGATAGACAGGCATGGACGAGTTACCCAATACAGCTCGTGTTTGGTCCAAACACATGTACATCAAACAATAGCATCTGCTCTCTGATGGCATTGTCAATGTCATCCTGAATCTTCTCCGCATCATCATCGACACTCCACCTAAAGGATGTCTTCGACGTGTCTCTGAGTGCTCTTCCCGAGCACATTGTTGGAGTGGTCTATGGCGCACAATGGCTCATTCAGAGGGGGAGTCAAGTAAAAGGGTCAACTCCCTTTTTGTAAGCCCCCAAATAACCACAGATGAGGGTGTAGCATGATAAGGGGAAAATGGAGGGAGAGACAGGCTGTCATTTGGGCAGCACACAGGCTACCATATGGACAACATACAAAACATCTTTCCTATATTTGATTGGACTCCCAACAGCACACAGTACAGTCCACGTGGGACTGCCATGTGGCTACCCATGGGCCTGGTGGGAAGAGTCAAATCAGCTGGTACAATGCCTGGCCATAAGCCCTGGCTGGGGCCTAGCCCAGCAAACAAACGCAGGCCTGCTGGGCTTTTATAGGTGGCAGTACAAAGGGGCTGGTGGGCCAGTCCACTGACTGTCAGCTCAGCAGTCCACCGACTGTCAGCTCAGCAGACTGCTGGCCAGTTCTCAGGGTCTTCACCACTATAGATAGCCCCTATTGAGGGCATTGGCACTTGCAGAGCAGCATTGCATGCTGCATCGATTTCTTCACCCAGGCATGAGGGCAGCAGCAAGGGCACAGCACTCAGCCCAGATCCAGCCATGAGACATGCACACTAGACACTAGAGAAGGTGATCCAGAGTCATCCACAGGGTACGGCAAGGCACCAGTAAACCTTATGTCAAGGGCTCAGGCAGAGTGAGCAGATCACCAAGTGTAGAAGCCTCTAGAAGGGAAGCTGACAGAGCTGTCGGGATCCTCCCATAGCCACTGAAGACCTCGTTGAGAGGCACGCAGCAGGAGTGAGCAGAATTGTGGGCAACAGTATGTGACCTCACTACTGGCACTAGGGAGCAGCATCCTGCTGTCACACGTAGTGAAGTGTGTCAGTACACCTCCTGTACCTGTTTCTGGTCCTATCTATTGGCCGTGTTTTGATTCTAATTGGTTGCCATATCCCTCTGCCTACTCTAGATCTGAGAGTGGTTTACAGTTACATGCATTCTGAGTAGGATGTAGATTCTAAGGTGTGATTTCATGTCTCCAATGCATATCCTAACACGGTACCAGAAGCTATAATTTGGGCTAGATGTACATGATTATAAATTTTCCAACAGAAGGGTCTTCACCAAAGAAACGTCCACAGCATAATCACCATCCTTGCCAAGGATATAGCATCACTCCGTTGAACTAGTATGGCATAAGTAGCAGAAGTAGATATTAAAAAGCAGACTTCCAGCAACATTGGAGGAAGTAGACAAATCTGCCATTAAGCTAAAATTGACAAATGAAGCACATATACCTCTAGATGAATCCAGGAACATTCCCAAACTCATCCTCTAAAAACACAACAATAGTGCAGTTTCAATCTCGTGATAGTCACTCACAAGGTTGAAAACCATAAACTCCATCATGCATAGCAGGGACTAGCTACTATGATATCCCCACTGACATCATCACAGTGGGTGTTGACCATAGTATAAAAATATGCTCTCACACATACAAATCCACACACCCACACATACTTGAGCATCCATTAATACAAAGTCTTCGTACTAAGTTTCTGTCGGCACTCTGGAGGTGAAGGGCAGACTCAGCCAGGGCAAACTCAGCCATGACGAAGGCTAGCACTAAAGGAGAAGGCTAATCAAAAGGTAGTCCAAAATCTCTTCATTCGAGCTACAACTGCTTGTGAAGTCTATAAACGTTTCCATTTTAGTCTCTCCCCAACGAGCATCTAAATCTAAATCTAGCTGATAGGGCAACGCACCATTTAAGATGGAAAGAATTATCACAATATCAGCAGGCCGCAACTTGGACGAAAACTTCACAAGGTGAAATTTGCATGTCCGCTAATACGGCAGAAGCATATACCTAGACGAATCCAGGAACATTCCCAAACTCATCCTCTAAAAACACAACATAGTGCAGTTTCAATCTCATGATAGTCACTCACAAGGTTGAAAACCATAAACTCCATAATGCATAGAAGGGACTAGCTACTATGACATCCCCACTGACGTCATCAGCACCCAACAGTGGGTGTAGACCATAGTATAAAATATGCTCTCACATACAAATCCACACACCGACACATACTTGAGCATCCATTTATACAAAGTCTTCGTACTGAGTTTCTGACAAATGAAGCACAGCCATGCTACTATTATTTATTGAAATTCGAAAACTTCCCATGGCATTGGCCACTTACAACCTAACTCTAGTATGAATCCTCTACACATTTACATCTCTCGTCTTCTCATTGCAATACAGACAATAATTTCTATCGTTCGTCCAGAGCTATATAATATATACCTACAAAAATTCTCTAGGATCTGTGACAAAACCCCTCAAAGCTGAGGCTGCAGCAGTGAAGGGAGACGCTAAATAAACCTGAGCCTCTTTATGACCCATTCTTCCAGGAAAGTTTCTATTTGTGGTGGAGACACAAACCTGCAAATAGGACAGCAGAAAACTATGAGAAAGAGCTTAAACTTTCTTAGTCATCGGAAGCAAAACAAATTCTAAAACACTAAACTTTCAAACCTGAGGTTCATTCATACGAGCATATGTATCCCGGGGGCCACCTAAACAGGCTGCACACGATGGGCTCGCAGGAGTGTCACAACCTGCTGCTTCAAAAATTTGCGCGCAAGTCTTGCCATCACACTCAGGTAGAGGCAGTGTGTAGACATCCATCCATACCTTTTATTTTTAACACACAAACAAGAGGAGTCAGACTACATGCACTCTCTCTTGGATAAGCACCATACCCTCCCTCTTTTGCCAGGCTTATCAGCACATCAAGGAAAAATACAAGATAGACTCTCGTTTGACAAGACTCAACAGACTCTCTGGGCAGCCAGAAAAAAATGGTACAATCCCTAATTTTAGGTCTTGGACAACTCATATACCCTAGTAAAATTGGTCATGAGCACAAACACATGAAAATATGTGCCTTGACAGCTATCTATACTGCTGAAAACTTGTATTCATACAAAGACCACCATTTGGCTGATAGGATCAATCCTACTGAATCTCTAGAAAATACTAACTACATAATGAGTATCATAAGAAGGGACATGGGGTCAAACAAGGCTGCCCCATCTTGCCAACACTATCTGGTTTATTCATGGACGAATTAAAAGATAGCATAAGAGCACACAGGGGTTAAAGGAGTACTAATTGCTGGGTATGCCTTACTCCTACTCATCTATGCGGATGATGTAGTCCTCTTTGTAGAAGACAAAAAGGGGCATGCAAATACACCTGGATGCACTAGGTAAATTCTGGCAACACTCAGGGATGAAAGTCAATAATCACACATTGAAAGCATACGTGGAAAGAAAGTCATAGGGGCTTGAAAGCTTTCTACGGCTTCCAAAACAAATGCAAGATAGAAAATAAGGAAGCGACACAATGCTTGTTCAAACGATGGTAGTACATGGCTGCCCAGCCTGGGCACCTGGACTGTCCATAGAATATTGGAAAGAAATAGAAACAATTCCCAAAAAGTTTCTCATAGGAGAGCTAGGGGTCAAAGTGCAAACTCTGTTGGAAATATTGTAACATTAAAAGGCAGTGGCCAATGGTCGATTGTTTATCCTTCTCAAAAGTAAGAGTAACTCCTTTGTAGGGCGTGGCTCAACTTATAGAGCCTTAGCATACCTAGGACTACATGAGTTTTAGCAACGTGCATAATTTGGAAATTAAGAGGATCTATATACCCTTGCATTTTCAAATTTACATTATCAACAATCGTGTCCCAGCTTTTTTGTCTTGGCCCTTGGCCAACGAGATGATATATTTGTCTGCACTAACACTCTCTGGCAGCTTACATTTTTTAATGAGTGAGTATTGAAGAAAATATGAGTGGCACTATCATCTACAATTACTCAAACCATCTTTCCGTTAAGAAACCCATGCATCCTAGATGATGGGGGCCAAAAGTGGACTCCCACATGACCGAAGTAATGAAGATAAAATGCTCTTTATACTCATGAAAGACTTCGACTTTCTTGTATTTAGAATGTTAAGGAATTGGCAAGATCTGTACGCTATGAATTTAGTTCCTTAGTTACTTACCCTTATCAAAAGGGTTTTCATTCCTTGTGGTTGTGCTAATTCGATCTTCACTTGAACACTTAAAACATAGCCGATCCTTCATTGCCTTTCTAAACTGGCCGAAGGGTAACATAAACCTCTTACCCACAGAGTCCTGAGAGACCGGAAGGCTTAGCATTTAGATTCAGTTTGAAAGAATGTTTTTAACCTTGACCAGCTTAAAAGACATGGCTTTCAATAGCTTTAAACTTTGCTACAGAATCATCATAGATTAAGTTTTTGGGACATTTCTACGGACTTCTTAGAGCTTTCACACCATCTATAAACCCCCTAGTTCTATGAAACTCAGTGAGGTCTTTAACTTAAGAATAGCCTCATGATGATCCACAGAAGGAAAAGATTGGGTGCTCACGGATATTGTGGCACTATCCATGAGCATCAAAATGACTACTAATTCGATGTTTCCGCACATTCAATTGGCAAAGACTGCTTGTGGGCCTAGAAAATACTTAAAAGATCTATACGAGACCAACAATGCAGCTTGAAAAGTTACTCCAGAATCAATTATTTGCATTGACATTGGACAAGAGATAATCATCAATGAAGGTCAAGATTTTGAAAAATCAACTGGAGGTGGTTGGTAAAAAGATTGATAGCAAACACATAGCCATACTATTTAGAAGCAAGCTTCCACATAACTTCAATAGGTGGGTGATCGTTTTCTCCCATGACCAAAGCCAAGGGCCCCAGGGGACTAGACGTATTAGAGGCCCAGAGTGCACAACTTGACAGCCTGGACTAGGGTGGAAACTCATATGAGGATTGCAGACATCTCCTCTCTACTCTTTGACATGGGGGGCGAACCGCAGGAATGATGGTAGCACTTGTCAGACAACAAGCTTCCTATCGGGGGGCTACAAAGGAGGAGGGACCTGGATAGCCTGTTCATGCAGAGCACCAGCAGCAATCCATCACTAATTTTTTTCCTTGAAGGCACCAACCATTACCGCATCCAGAGCCACTATCCAACCAGCTCTTCTTGTTTACCCGGTTGGTGGAGTTGGTCCCTCAAATAGCATACACACGTCCAGTCACTCGCATCAATAGCTGATCTGTTGGCTTATGGCCAAGGACCTCCCCTCATTGTCCTTTACATTTGGGTGTCCTCTCTCTCGCCAACGAGTACACCACGTGTTCATTTTCTCACCTCAGACACAACCTTGGGTATGGGTGCGGTAACAGGAAGGACAAGCTAAACCAAAAAAGACCCTTTACAGGATGAAAACTCTTCTCATAGTGAACGTGAAAAAAGAAAAAGTATAACTCTAGATTGAGCACTACCATCACACCTATTTCATTGGCTAGCAAAGTATAACTCTAGATTGAGCGCTGCCATCACACCTGTTTCATCGCCTTTTTGCTAGCCACCAACACCTTCCTCCTTACAATACCTACAAATCCAATAGCAGTAAAGGATTGAGTGATGCGTGATGCAGAGGCTCTAGCCATAATCATTGACACCACTGCAGATTCAATGCTACCTCATATCCAGTTGGCGGACACTTCCTTTGCCGCATGGACCATATTGAAGGGGATGTACGAGGTGAATAACGATGTGAGGATTCTCGACCTCGAGACGGAGCTCTACAACATGAGCATGGATAAAGGGGACATGGTATAGGACCACATCACAAAGATGAAGGTGGTCAGGGACAAACTCTCAGCAGTTGGTCAAGTGACGGATTCAGCACGTATGGCTAGGCTTTTGCTAGGCATGCTTCCCAAAGAGCTATAGGCCTAGAGGGTGTCACACTAGGCATTACTTTTGTACTGTGTTTGTTGTGGATGGAAATATAAGTTTTGTTGGTTCTACATCTCTCCTGTGCATTGCTCATTTACTTGCTGCACTCTTCTACATTAAGCACACATAAGGAAAGAAGTTTTAGGATTCCACATATCTGACACCCGTGTGTGAGTTCTTGGGCTCTATCAGTCTTCCACTGTATACCCTCTGTTATGCCGTGATTCTAACACCCCCCCCCCCCCCTTCTTTCCCTCCCTCCCTTTTCCCTTTCCCCTTCACCCCCTCACTTCTGCCTTCCATTCTGGTGACAGTCCTTGTTTGACAAAGGAGCTTTAGATCCAAAAGGCAACCTCTTGGTCTGGACTGGGGGGCTCACATGGCAGCACCCTCCACTCCCTCATCCATCCAGATTTCCTCTCCACACAACAGGTGCAACAAGCTGTACCCTCTCTTCAAGATCAAGCAGTGGTGGGACCCATTGTTGGCCTTAACCCCACGTGAAAACAGGTTCGACATTGGGCTACCCCTCGAAGGTAACCACATCCATCCAGTCATAATATGTACTTGATTTAGAGAAGGCCTACAGACCAATACCTAGATCATCCATGCTATCTCCACACAGGCTTGACTTCACTCATGCTTGCCAGCATCCATGGCATCTCTTTCGCTATCAAAGAATCATCTTGCATTATGTAGCCAATGCTTTCCCATGCCAATTACTCATCAATCATGTATCGCTTTGCTTGCATGATACAGTATCAATAACAGCTCACAATCGACTTTCAACAAATCATGAATGTGATTCTCCATAGCTTTTGCAACTAGCATTTCATATGTAACAAATCGATTTGATCATAGCCACCTTAAGTCAGCTAATTTGTTTTCATTACACATCAGTCTCACAAAATCAAACACTAATATACAATCAAATGTATGTGACTCAATAATCACTCCTGTGAAGGACAGGGAAGCTCATAAGACCTTAGCCCCTTAGACTTCAATGCCGTAAGTGAAAAAGAAACGTCTAAATACATGATGCAAATAATACATATTTTGAAATAAAGAGAGAGCACAAAGTTAGGCAATAACAGCAAACCTTTTGTGTGGCTGGAACAAGAAATGTTGGCACTTTTACTTTCTGACCCTGAAAGAGAATAAGCAAGTCGCCAAATAGAAAAGTCAAATATATAATGGACACTTATTGTCGGATCTATCAGTTAGAATAACGAAATATGGACAGAAATTGCAAGACTAGAAGAGTGGCCAAGATACATACAGACTTATGCAGGAGCTTAGCAGCAGCAACGAAGTCTTCTGTTTTCCCCCCCGTGCAGGACCCTATGTAGACCCTGTCAATCTTCACAGCCTTACATTCTCTTGCTAGACCACGATTGTCTGGAGAATGTGGCTGATTCAAACATCCAATGCATTGTTAGTGACTAAAACAAACACCTGCACCGATGCTCTACAGTAAAGTTAAAAGAATCCTTCTTTAATATTACCAACAAAAAAGCATTACAAGCATGTAGAACACAAATATGGCCAACACAATGCTTGTCTCATTCTGATGATTAATAACACTTCAACCACTAAAACAATTGCAGAAATCCAAGCTTACCACTTCCAATATTAGACATGTCAATCAGACACACGCAATACAGACTAAAAACATGACCAAAGGGAAGGAGCAAGAGTAAGAAAGCCACAAAGAGAAAGAAAGACGGGCAATGTTTTAATCTGCAAGAGACCCAAAGGATCACTATAAAAAGTATTTATTAACACTGAATAGCTGGATACTCATCCCTTCTTTAACCCACATTGAATCCACCACTCGGCATTAGCAGGCTGCAGAACCCCTGAAATATATTTTAAAAAAAGATCAAAATAGCCATACATATGGCAAACTAAATGTATCTCCTTCTCCTGCTCTATCACTCTGTGTGCTCAGCTCCTTCAGTTTGTCATGTTTTACCAGGATATAAAACAATTTCTTGGACAAGATCATCTTCAGAGGTCTTACTAAAGAAGTGACACTACAGAAGAGTAACGGTCCTCCGCAGCCCAAACGTTATCCATCTAGAATGTGACCGTGACAATGAGCGACAAACACACATCAGGACGTCCAAGTCCCTTATCAAAAGATCTAGAGCAATGTTGCACTATTTAGAAACCTGTATGATGCACTCTCACCTTGCTACATTACAGAAAAACAGCACAAGATTATACTTAATGCCAATAACATCTCTTGAGGTCAGCCCAAAGACAAAATATGACATCTCAAGACACCCAATCAAGCCTGAAAGTTCTGAAGTATATGCACACCACCTGAAGAGGCAGTCCATATATATCAACGAAAACCTTGCCAAAGCTCCACAACTATCAAAGACAAGAAAGGATATAAAAGAAGGAAAGATACATCAAGGAGAAAAAAGTTTTAGTTATGCTATAATGTGCATCCCAGTTATGAAAGAATTGAAGCAAAACTCCCTAATCTGCTTAAGGGTAGAGGAGCCCTCCTCATTCATTGGAGGCAGCTCCTACATAAATATGCACAACCTCATGCACAAGCAATTTCAGCAATCATATAAGAATACATCATGAACCTGGAAGGGGGTCACCACTCCAACTGACATGCAGCTTCCTCGATTTCCCTACATGTAAACACCATAAGACTTGTAGGCTAGGTTGATACCCCTCCTCGATTTCCCTACATGTAAACACCATAAGACTTGTAGGCTAGGTTGATACCCCTCAAAGAGGCATATTTGTGATTGTCAAACCACAAACGAACAGAGTCCCTTTCTTTTAACTTCAAAGTCCATCTGAATACTCCTTTTGCTAAACCTAGGCATGTATCTAGATGAATCCACGAGCATGCCCAAACTCATCCTCACACATATTGCAGTTTCAATCCCACGATAGTCACTTATAAGAGTGAAAACCATAAACTCCATCATAGCAGGTACTAGCTACTATGACATCCCTACTGACATCATCAACGTCCAACAGTGGGTGTAGACCATAGTATAAACATATGCTCTCACATTTACAGATCCACATCCCCACACATACTTGAGCATCTATTTATACAAAGGTCCTCATACTGAGTTCCTGTCAGCACTACGGAGGTGAAGGGCAGACTCAGCCGTGACAAAGGCTAGCACTAAAGGAGAAGGCTAATCAAAAAGTAGTCCACATTCTCTTCATTCACGCTACTATTGCTTGTGAAGACTACGATTTCATTTAAGTCTCTCCCAAACGAGCATTCAAGCAAAAAAATGCTTAGACCATCTAGCTGGTAAAGTGCAAAAGGGCTACCCATGTGGTCATCCGCCCACAAGCCTCCCAAAAAGCCTAACATCTGTCTCCCATGTACATTCAATATTGTTGAAGCAGTACAAAGAATTGAGATAAGGTTAATTCACTTAAAAGAATCCCCATTTCTTACATCATGGAAAAAATTAAACTAGGGATATTGGTATGTCAGTCACTCCCCTATTCATCTTCATTTGCTGCAGGGTTAGTTTGCATACAAAGCTTTCCTTTTGGTGATTGCAATGGTCAACTTTGTCAAAGGGATGTTGGGTACACACTCTTTTTTTTTTTGGTGAAATCCAGCGAAAATTATATTACAAGAAACAATCCCAAAAGCTGGGACTTCCAGTAACAAGCATCAAAAGATATCATTATATGACAACACACACACACAGAGGAAAAAGAAAGAAAAGATCGAGAAAAAAGGAGGGGAGGAGGAGGAGGAAGAGAGAGAGAGAGAGAGAGAGAAATAAGAGGACATAAAACAAAACTAAAAAGAGGTTTTAAAAACTGCTTAGTAACCAAACCTACACTTAATAAATATCTCATCAAGATTCAATACCCCACCATAAGCAACCATCTAGGTTTCAAAAGATTTTGAAATCTCCCAGGTGAACCACAGACCCTTTTCTTACAAAAACATAATCACAATGCCAAAGCTTATCGATAGACTTTTCCATGTGTTCCATAATATCTTTTCCTAGAGTTTTGACAAATGTGGAAGTGGGAGTCTTCTGTGACTATCATATAAGATATGGATTAAGAAACATATACCATACAAGAGCTCTATCATATAAGATAATGATTAAGAAACATGTACTATACAAGACCTCTATCGGAATATCACATCAATTCATGCTCATGAAGCAAAAGCTCGACCTCATGAAACAACCTAAAAGCTATAAATCCATGTTATTGTCTTACCAACTCTAAACACAAACCCGTAACTCAATTACTATTAGCACCCACAATAATTGCTACATGGTAACAACTTTCGAGAATGTGCAAGAGATGTAGGTGAGCTACCAGGTGACAAACAGCCTATTTTGCTTCCTCCATCAAATGGATATACTGACTGCCCACTCTTGAGTTTGTATCTCAATAGAGAACGAAATCCCAGCAAATAAACAGAAAAATGTCCAAAATGATTCTAGGGACCAAATTGACGATCCTAGAAAATCTTTTCACCATGCAATCGATTGCGCTTCATGAACAAGTCATATAACATGTGTGCCAAAATGGGTGAACACTACAGGAGATCTTACTTGTAGGCAAAAGTGCACAGAAAGAATACCTTGGCGACCACTGGTTCCAACTTGGAAACATCAAATCTATACTCTGCAGAAAATCTGAAATGAGAACATATAAACAAAAAAATAATTCAGTATTGGATCATGGCCCATTCAAGGATAGCCCCAAGTAAGCTAAGATAAAGAATTTCCAACTCATTGGCAAATGTTCAACCCATTTCCTAACAAGAGCAACGCCTCTACTTTTGTATGAAAAATGATAATATATCAAGGTCAGAGGTCTGAGACCAAGAATTACAATGTCAAGCAAATAAACTAAGCGGGAGCTGCGATATCATCGGGGTCCTAAAATCGATGCTCACAACTACCTGCAGAGAAGCAGCTCAGCACTAGGTTGCACCTCAAAGGAGCAGGACGACAGCTAGCCAAGATTGATGCAGCCATCCCAGATTCCTAGCAAAGAGGGAGTATCTCATGCAAACGAGGACCCATTTGCGCATGACAGAGACATTTCTTTGGATTGAGATCCCTCTCGGCTTCAAATACTATTACTGCATCTTGTGGCAATTCTACACGTTCTTCTATAGCAGAGAAACGGGTAGAGAACTCCTATCTTGCAACAAGACGTCACAAATCTGACCACTGTTGATTGGTACCATCGCCAAGAATCAGCGTGGTCTGCCAACAAGGCAAGGGCTGTGCAATCGACCCATAGCAACCAAGCACAATTCAAACACCGCCAACCAGGTAAAGTCACTTCTGACCTTGGTACACTGCCACCAATGAGCTTGAACCATCTTTAACCAAGTCACAAAAACCCATAAGGGTTGAGCTAACAGCTTACCTCCTAGCCATACGCTCACACGTTGCATAGATTTACCTGGCAGATTCGTCTGTGTATAGAGGCTCAAACAGTTTGCTGGTCTTCCCCTGTACGAAGGAAGATAAATCAAAGCAACAGACAAATGCTTGCTAGATGTAGCACCAAATGACACAAAGGAGTGCCGAGTATACATACATGCCAAATATGCAAAACATCAAATAACATAATTTTAGATCAAAAGTAAACTGATCACAAACCTCAAGATATTTGAATGTAATTTCGTCTGCAGCAATAACACCATTTTTCCCACCAGCTTCCACAACCATGTTACATAATGTCATCCGGTCTTCCATCTGTGACAAGGTGAACACACAAATAATCAAAGCTCCTGCAGCTAGCACACTAACACGACATAATTGTAGACAAGTGTATTGCTTCTTGAACAATGGAGACGGAAAAAAAAGGTGGCTTGCCAAAGTAACTCACTGTCATACTTTCCACGGCAGACCCAACAAATTCCATAGTTTTGTACGTAGCCCCCGCCACACTTATTTCACCAATTATCTGCCACAGTTATGAACAACAAGAGCCTTGTGTACCAAGTTGCAACAGGTGATTGGACAACATTCAACAATGAAGAGTAGTACTGTGAGCCATATAAACCTATTTAAGGTAAGACAAATTGTGTGTGTGTGTGTGTGTGTGTGTGTGTGTGTGTGTGTACCTCACAGCACAGTACTGAACATTGCACAAACCCTGATTGATGTTAAGCATTCAGCAAGCACTTTAGCCTTCTAAGCCTACCTGAAGAATCAGATCTTTTGCTAGTAAAAAGCTAGGCATCTCTCCATCCAGGACAAATCTCAGTGTTGGAGGCACCTGCAAGATAAAAACTCTAGTCTCATAGTCTAGTGAGATTGGAAGTGGACATTCATGTCACCCACAATGAGAAGAAAGGAAATAGAGGAAACAAAAAACCACGCAGTAAGAGCATTTCACCTTCACGAGAAGCTTCCCTGTTCCCATTATGAATCCTGCATCAGTATTCCCAATTCCAGAGGCAAACTCTCCAAAGGCGCCTGCCGTGCAAGTATGGGAATCGGTACCAAACAGAACCTGAAATCAAACACTTTATCTAAGCAATTTCGCTGCAGGTAGGGGACAGTGCTATGCTTTCTCTAATAAATAGGGGAGAAAATGAAAGCTACAAACACCGATGCGAACCTCGCCAGGTCTACAGTGGCCCTCTTGTGCTAGTGCTATATGGCACACTCCCTTATAATCTGGATTTACCTGCAGTTTCAATTGGTTCTACATAAGGTTACCTCAGAGCTGAATCAGTTAGTGACGTTATTCTTGTAAATCTGACTGGTACCTTTAATTATTCCAGCTACTTCAATGAGACAACAGGCAAGACCATAATCAGATAGTATAATCAGAGTACCTTAAAGTCGCTGCGATCTGTAATGTCATAAAAGTACTTGATGTTTTGCTCATGAGAAAATTGTCTGATAATATCCACATTACGATTTGCTCGTTCATCCTCTGTGAAAATGTAGTGGTCTGGGATAATTACAATCTTTTCACGGTCCCAAACCTTCACAAAAAAACCCATGTCATCCCAAAGCCAGTGCATTTCGATCTCAAAGGTTCCACAACAACAAATATATATCCAGATTCCAATCTTCATTCGAAATACATATGCGTTAATAAGACTAGAATACATCCAATCTTACGATTGCGTTTTTCTAATAAAACGAGCAAAGAAAAAAGGACAGAGAAAGAGAAACAAGGGAAGAAAGGAGTTTGTAAGAGACATTAAACAAAATTAAGAGAAAATCAGGAAATTTTAAAAAACTTAGTAGGCAAAGCTATGCTTATCTTAGTTGAAATCTCTAAAAGAAGAGCAGTAGAAAAGTAGAAGAGGCTGGGAAGGGGGAAGGGAAGGGAAGGAAGGGGGCAGGGGGCACTGAAGCAAAACATCATATGCCTAGATGAATCCAGGAACATTCCCAAACTCATCCTCTAAAAACACAACAAAGTGCAGTTTCAATCTCATGATAGTCACTCACAAGGTTGAAAACCATAAACTCCATCATGCATAGCAGGGACTAGCTACTATGACATCCCCACTGACGTCATCAGCGCCCAACAGTGGGTGTAGACCATAGTATAAAAATATGCTCTCACACATACAAATCCACACACCCACACATACTTGAGCATCCATTTATACAAAGTCTTCGTACTGAGTTCTGTCGGCACTCCGGAGGTGAAGGACAGACTCAGCCATGATGAAGGCTAGCACAACATCAGTGCATTCTGGCCTCAAAGGTTCTATCTCCATTCTTAGAAATTATATATATCCAGTCTTACTTTGAAATTATAAGAAAGAAACAGTAAAGGGAGGAGGAGGGAGGGACCACAGGGGGCCAGACAGAGAGAGAGGGGGGGGGGGGGCGGGGGGACACAAAACAGAACTGAAAATTAGAATAGAAATGGTACTTAGTAAGAAAAGCGATGCTTATGTTCTAGACAAAAGCTCAAAAACAAAAAGAAGCAAAAAAATACCGCTAGAAAAAGACAGAGCTTTAGGTTGACATCTACCATCGAAAGAAAATACAGATAAGAGCATCATTTTTTGTTCTTCAGAAGTTCATGCCAAATATTTCAATCAGCTGACTAGAGATGCTCATGTTGATAACTCACTTTGGCATTCGCTCCGAACTCCTTTTTGAAAATTCCCATGGTTCCAGGTCCACAAACATCATGAGTCATCAGAATGTCAGTATTCACCCAGACGTTTTCTCCAGGAGACAACCTTGCCCTCTCAGAAGCCCGTGCAAGAATTTTCTCTGTCATTGTCATTGCATGCTTAACCTGTAAAGGTTATAAGTAAGATAGCAGGACTACCTACACAATTACATATTCTTCATCAAAGATATTAGGACTCTGATAACAGGCCCATGAAAAAATATACCGTTTTAATATTTATATATTAGAAAATGTAACCTGATACAAATAACAATAAGTAGAAAATAAAACTAAGACAACAAAAGATTATTTTCAAAAAGAATACAGATGTTCAACTAGAGGATCCACAAACAAAGAGCTCTGAAGTTTCCAATTTGAGCCCTTGAGATCTAACCATACGAAGGTACAGCACAAGCACCAAATATCAAACTCAACCACCTTGCTAAAAGTCTGCAATTATCTATGATCAAGAGTGAGAAACACGGCAAATGCAATACCAGCATCACATCTGGAGTAAAGGTAAATCGATCTACAGCACAGCCCTCATTCCCCTCCAATCAGACTTTCCCTCCTCGAGCTTCTTTCAGGGCCCTATCATTCCCTCCCTCCTTGCCTCCCGCCAGCTAGCCAAGGTACCTACAAATGCTAAACTTACCAAGGTACCGAAAGAGAATGGACCTATTTGCGAGCCGTCATTGGGACCGACGCAAAGTTTCAGTGGCGCCCAAAATCAGAAAGCGAAGAGAGTGAGCTACTCACGGAGCCGGTAGACGCAGGAGACTTGTCCTGGGGCCGAGGAGGGGCAGACACAGCTCGAATGTGAAGGGGGGCGCATCTGGAGGAAGCGATGCGAGCAGCGATTGCAGCAGCGGGAGCCATGGAAGGCAAGCTGGTACCGAGGAAGGAGGAGGAGGAGGCGACGGAGGCAGAGTCGCCCTGCAATAAACCAAGGCTGTGAGTAGAGATGGAAAGGCAATGAGCGAAAGGTGAATCATGGAGGGGAAGAGAGGTACCATAGCTGAGGGGGAGAGCTGGGAAGGGGCGATGGAGGTGGCAGAGAACGCCATAGCCACAGCTTTGGAAGGCGCGCGCGCGCACACACACACACAAAAAGAGAAGGAGAAATTGCTTCTCACAAATAACACAGAGTAGAATCTAACTTACACGACTCTCATGTTTTATACTAGATACACTCTTGCATTAATCACCAAAAAAACGTGTACATAATGTTTGTCTGTGTACATAATGTTTGTCTCTTGGGTGTGTGTCTCAAGAGGTAATTTCACCAAAAAAAAAAGTCTAGAGGCTAATTCTATTTGGCGAATGCATCCACCACCTACCTCTTCAGCAATAGGTTCTTTTTTGGAGACTTCACGTGGTTCCTCTTCAGCAACATGTCCTTTTTTGGAGAGTTCACGTGGTTCCTCTTCAGCAACAGGTCTTTTTTGGAGAGTTCTTCTGGGGGTTCTTCCATCTGGCCAACTATTGGCATATAGACACATTGCCCTTCTGGGGGTTCTTCCATCTGGCCAACTATTGGCATGTAGACGCATTGCTCTTGTTGTATGTCACAGATGTTTGGCTTCTCAAGATACTATGCTTCATTTGTTTTGGTTTTGCCCGTCCGCTTTGAACTGTGAGGTTGCTCCATCTGAGCACATCCAATGTTCATTGACCTGAATGCCTTTATCTTTCAGCCAGAGTGTGATGCATCCTATCATCAGATGATAGTATTTGTGGACAATGCCTACAATACGCACATACGTAATTTGGACAAAGATTGTAACTTGGTTAGAGTGCCAATGCATGGATTGGATCTCATTTTGTTGTTTGAAAGTGTAGTTTTCTACAAAATCTACAACAAATACCACCACTTCTTTGGGGAGGCGAACAAGACACTCCTTGAATTGCTTTGCCTACCATCTACAAACAAAGTTATGCTTTATAAACTTGTTCAAGTGGTCCTTAAACATTACCAAAAGCTCCCTGCATTGCATCTCTTTGAATGAAAGAACTTTCCTTTTTTTCTTTTTTCCATCAACTATGGTTCCAACTTGGACATCCTCAAATATCTTTACGGACACTATACGTGCAGTAAATTATTCCTCCCTTGTGCAACATGCCATTTTTCCTGCTCCACATGAAGACCATTGCCCCATCGAGTACTTAAGCGCATGGTAGCTGGCACAGATTGCTTTAAGGCAAAGGATAGATTCCCAAAGCACAATTATGCCTGCGAAATTTTTCACACGTGCCTTGCAACTAGCACCTGAACCACAAATTTCACATCTGCAATTGCACTCTGCTCCATGCACACCAAAAGAGACCTGTCGTAAGTGGTTTACAGCATCCTTAAAA
Source organism: Dipteris shenzhenensis (assembly GCF_047967505.1). Classification (NCBI taxonomy): domain Eukaryota; kingdom Viridiplantae; phylum Streptophyta; class Polypodiopsida; order Gleicheniales; family Dipteridaceae; genus Dipteris; species Dipteris shenzhenensis. Next base: position 42,464,572 of record NC_141601.1, on the reverse strand, counting down.
AAAGACATCTGCACATGTGTGATGCAGCAACAAGTGTACTGATCCTTAAGCTTGCGCACAAAGTAAGGCTTCCACTTCTCAAAGGCCCTTTGGTGAATCTGTACCTCCGGGTGGCTCTCTTTGAAGGCAAGAAAGAACTCCACCTACATTAAACATATTAGTTTGTTAGTACTTGTTAAACATAGTACTTTGTTAGTACTCGTTAAAGTTATTCGAAAACATCAATAAATAGGAGTTTCAAGTTTGCCTACAATAAGAAAAAGGACAAAAGGGATACTTCTCTTGTTGTTGTATACATACTGGCAAAAGAATACCTACCATTGTTCTGTTAGTGGCAAGCAATTGCAGATAGGGAAGTACTACTATGCTAGTGCCACCGACAAGCACACGAGTAGCTACTGTTCTATCATGCAAATTGAAATATCTATAACATAAATTAAGTGCCATGTATTGACTGAAAACACGTACTCAATCAATGTAGCTGATGAAAGTATCTCATAAGTTACATTTTTTAATAAGCGTTGAATCTTGAGTGTAGCGTGTTCCATCCAATGATGTTTAATCTCGTCACCTTTGGAGATGTACAGATAAACCCTTTGGTCACCACACTTCAAAGCTGAATTTGTTCCTGATTACCAACTAAATTGTCTTTCTGAGTGATAGCTACTCTCACTCAGTGGTAGCAAGTGGTAGATTCCACTAAAATAATCGCCTCGCTTAGTGGCAGCAAGTGGTAGCTTCCACTCAAATAATCAATGTAGCTGATGACAGCATCTTTAAATTTACATTTTTTAATAGGCTTTCAATCTTGAGCACAGCATGTTCCCTCCAATGATGATTAATCTGGTCACCTTTGGAGATATACAAACAAACCCTTGGGTCACCACACTTCAAAGGTGGCTCTGTTTCTGATTGCCAACTAATTTGTATTCTTGAGTTATGGCTGCTCTCGCTCTATGGTACCAAGTTGTGGCTTCCACTGAAAAATTTGTGAAAGAGAGTGGGAGACAGGTAAGGAGTCTCACTTGCAGCTTTCTCACATACACAATGGGGGAATACACACAAAGGTGGAGGCTGAAAACAGTTTTCCTCTTCTGAGTTGTGAAAACCAAAAGAACTCTCTCTATTTATAAAAGGAATAGATGAACCCTATATGTGGGTCTCAAACCAAACTCAACTAACCTAGGTGGCATACTAACTGAGCCACTAACTAGAGTACATAAAGATAGCTATTATTCATGGGCGGTGTACCAACCGCATCTGCAGCTAACAAGTCGGTGACATAAATGCACAACGGTCACCTTGGCATATCACGAGTGGAGCTCGATATCTCAACACTCCCCCTCGAGCTCAATCCCAATTCCTACACACCCTTCCTGCACACCCAGCAGATCTCTGAACTTGCGCAGCTTCTCTGCACCCAATGCCTTCGTGAATATGTCAGCTACCTGATCCTCTATGCTGACATAAACTAGATCAATAGAACCTACTAGAACCTTCTCCCACACATAGTGATAATGCACCTCAATGTGCTTTGTTCTAGCATGATAGACTAAGCTATTTGCGAAGTGTATACTGCTCATGTTGTCATAATAAATGACAACTAGCCCATCTGTAGACTGATGCATATCATAAAGTAGCTTACGCAACCAAGATACCTTACATGCAGCCATTGCTGCACCCCTGTACTCAGCCTCTATGCTCGACAAGGCAATTGTAGGCTGTTTCTTGCTGCTCCAAGTGACTGTAGCACTCCCAAAAGAGAACACATATCCACTTGTAGATCTTCTATCAGAAATACTGCCAGCCCAATCAGCATCAATGTATCCATGCAGCTGTATCTGAACCCCAGTCTCATAAAATAGTCCATACTGCAATGTGGACTTCACATACCTCAGTATGCATCTAACCGCATCCAAATGCGGTTTCCTTGGAGCCTACATAAACTGACTTACCAACCCAACAGCATAGCTCAAATCTGGCCTGGTAATAGTCATATAAATCAAACTTCCTACTATGCGTTTGTACATAGTAGGGTCTTTCAGAAGCTCACCTGCGGCTGCATCTACGCTCAACTTCACATTCTGCTCCAAAGGAACTGAAATAGGCTTACAGCTTGTCATCCCATATTTGGACAGCATGTCCAATCCATACTGCCTCTCTGCAAGAGCCATATCCCACTAGTGGATCTGATCATCTCAATGCCCAAGAAATAACGCAGCGCTCCCAAATCCTTCATCTCAAACTTCTGCTTCAATAGCATTTTCACATGAAGGATATCCACTATCACCTGTGATGATCAAATCATCAACATAAATGACAAGCAGCATAATACCTTTCTCTGTTTTTCTCACATAAAGTGAGAAATCTGCCTTGCAAATCTGAAAGCCAATAGTGACAAGATACTATCCTATCTTGTTAGACCATGCTCTGGGTGCTTGCTTCAAGCCATACAAGGCTTTCTTCAACCCGCAAACAAACTCAGGATGAACAGCATGCACATAACTTGGTGGCTGCTCCATATAGACCTCTTCTTGCAAATCACCATGCAAGAAGGCATTCTTTACATCCATCTGATGTAACGACCATCTCTTTGATGCAACCATAGCAATGACTACTCTTACGGTTGCCATCCTTGCAACCGGACTGAATGTTTCTTCATAATCAATGCCATATGTCTATGCATACCCCTTGACAACTAATCTTGCCTTGAATCTATTCACAGAACAATCTGCATTGTGCTTCACCTTATAAACCCACTTGCAGCCAATTGCATTCTTGTCTTTAGGCAAAGGCACCAATTCCCATGTAGCATTTGCTTCCAAGGCATCCATTTCTTTATCCATGGCTTTCTCCCATTTTTCTTTTCCCATGGCTTGCTCAAAAGAAGTGGGCTCTGGTTCTTGTATCACTTTGACCATTTTTGAAGTTCCTCCTGAAGAAGATACACCACCATTTCTTTGCTCTTCAAAAATTACAAGAGCAATCAACTCCTCAAAATCAAGAAATTTTTCATGGACGGCAATGGATGTTTGGAATTGTGCATAATCCTTTCCTAGACCATTCAAGGTCACAGAAACTAAATCATCATCTTCCACTGGCGACCTAATGGAAGCAAGTGCATCTGCAATCTTCTTCACCTTCATGTGGTAGTCATTGATGCTCATATTTTCTCTCTGTACATTATGCAACTCCTGCTTGAGCTGCATTTTCCTGGCTTGCATATTTGTGCTATACATTTTTGTCAAAGTATCCCACGCCTCCTTCGGCGTGCTTGCATCTCGAATATGCACAATCATAGAATCTGAAATACTGATAGACAGCCAATACATAACTTTTCTGGCCCTCTCATGCCAGCCTTTAAATGGCTGCAACTCCTGTTGATTGGGAACATTCGGAATTACTGGTTCTTGTTCAGCTCCAGTAATGAACTCCCAATAGCCTTTTTCCTTAATGAAATTCGTCGTTCTAAACTTCCATGCTGGAACATTGTTCTTGTCAAGCTTTTCAGTGACAATCTGTGAAAGAGCATCAGATGCCATTACAGAACACTGCAAAAAATTCTGTCACTGCAAAAAACACAACTTCTGCCTCACAAGGGCAAATCTGCAAAACTGACGAAAGTGATATTTGACCACACAATCACTTCCTAGTGACGATTTTGCATCAACAGGCAATAAGAATGATTCTGTCACTCCCAATATCTCTGCACACATGCATACGATGCAATTTCTATGGCAACTTTTCACTGACCTGCAGAACAACGATCGCACAAGAAAAACAGGGCACTTTTTTGAGTGCCTACGGAAAACTTCTGCCACTAAAACGGGCCCTGAAATGACCTCGAATAAAAAACAGGGCATATACTGCCCTCTCGCCGCACCGCGAAGGGCATCCCAATCTGAGATAGTGCACTCTTGCACTTTCCGGCTGTGCTACTCGTAGAGATTTGCTCCCAAACTCGAAAAAGCAACACTGATCCTCTTACCAAGACACCGCAAACTTGCTTTTGCTTTCTTGAGCTCCTTACCACGAACAAAGTATCCCATGCCTCCTTTGGCGTCCTTGCATCTTGAATATGCACAATCATAGAATCTGAAATACTGAGACAGCTAGTACATAACTTTTTTGCCCCTCTCATGCCAGCCTTTAAATGGCTACAACTCCTGTTGATTGGGAACATTAGGAATTACTGGTTCTTGTTCAGCTCTAGTAATGAACTCCCAATAGCTTTTTCCCTAAAGGAAATTCGTCATTCTAAACTTCCGTCCTGGGAAGTTGTTCTTGTCAAGCTTTTCAATGACAATCTGTGAAGGAGCATCAGATGCCATTACATAACACTGCAAAAATATTCTGTCATTGCAAAAAACACAACTTCTACCTCACAAGGGCAAATTTGCAAAACTGATGAAAGTGGTATTTGACCACACAGTCACTTCTTAGTGGCGATTTTGCATCAACGGGCAATAAGAATAATTCTGTCACTCCCAATATCTTTGCACACATGCATACGATGCAATCTCTGCAGCAACTTTTCACCGACCTGCAAAACAGCGATCGCACAACAAAAACAGGGCACTTTTCTGAGTGCCTGTGGAAAACTTCCGCCACCAAAACGGGCCCCAAAATGACTTTGAATCAAAAATAGGGCATATACTGCCCTCTCACCGTGCCGCGAAGGGCGTCCCAATCTGAGACAGTGCACTCTTGCACTTTTCGATTGTGCTATCTGCAGAGATTTGCTCCCAAACTCAAAAAAGGAAAGCAACACTGATCCTCTCACCAAGACACCGTGAACTTGGTTTGCTTTCTTGAGCTCCTTACCACGAACCGAGCTCTGATACTATGTGAAGAGAGTGGGAGAGAGGTAAGGAGTCTCACTTGCAGCTTTCTCACATACACAATGGGGGAATACACACAAAGGTGGAGGCTGAAAACAGTTTTCCTCTTCTTAGTTGTGAAAACCAAAAGAACTCTCTCTATTTACAAAAGGAATAGATGAACCCTATATGTGGGTCTCAAACCAAACTCAGCTAACCTAGGTGGCATACTAACTGAGCCACTAACTAGAGTACATAAAGATAGCTGTCATCCAGCTATTATTCATGGGCAGTGTACCAACCGCATCTGTAGCTAACAAGTTGGTGACATAAATGCACAACGGTCACCCTGGCATATCACGAGTGGAGCTCGATATCTCAACAAAAATTGCCTCGCTTACTTGCTCAAATATGTAGGCAATTATTTTAGTGGAAGCTCAAATAATTGCCTCGCTTAGAGGTAGCAAATGGTAGCTTCCACTAAAATAATTGCCTACTACATAGTAGTAGCTACCGCACAATCATTCGATAGCTACCACATATGGATTCAATGTACTGGTAGCTCTCTTGGCATTGTCGCTAGTGGTAGCAACTTATACCTACTAGTGGCAATTGGTAGCAAGTGCTACCAAGGGTTGCATTTCTATTGCTCTAGCTTAGTGGCAGCAAGTGGTAGCAAGTGCTGCATTTCTATTGCTTCCGCTTAGTGGCAGCAAGTGGTAGCTTGCACTCAAATAATTGTTTGCCCTTTGTTTATGGTAGCAAATGGTATCTTCCACTCAAGAAATTGGCCACCACCCATGGTAATGGCAGCAATGGGCACCTAATGATAGCTATCATGCCAATTGGTGGTGGTGGCTACCACTTGCTACAAGAACAAGAGCACTCATACTTAATAGACATGGTAGCTACTACTCAATTATTTCGCAACCCCTTACAGAGCTCCTACTTCAGTACTGCTAGTAGGACTCTGTAGCTAAGTGCCAGCAATGGATGCCTAATGATAGATACCGATTCATTTAGTGGTGGCTATGATTTGCTACAACAATCACAGCACTCATAGTTAATAGAGGTGGTAGCTAGTAGTAAGTTATTACGTATTGGTAGCACTTGGTAGCTAATTGCATCATTCGGTAAGTAGTCATAGCAAGTCATAGCAATTTAGCTAATGGTAGCCACCATGTAGCTACCCAAAGGCAGAGCAGTGATCGTCTAACAACACAACAGTAATGAATAGGTACTTATTCGTAGCAAGTCATAATGGTAGTTACCATCATGTAGCCAATGGTAGCTAACATGTAGCTAACAAAACAGAACATAAAAGCCACCATCAGCTTGTTAGCAACATACCATAGAGAAGTAAGGGATGAGCTTATGATTCTTGAGGGATACAACCTGAAGGAATATCACCAACCTGAGGCTGCTCAAGAAAATGCACTGGGTGTTTCCTGCAAGTCTTTCCCCTTGTACGCTTTCGATAGACATCCTTCTTATTGGGCGAGACACGTGTATTACTGGTCCAGAATGATAGCACTAACTCCTTCACCTCTTTTGTAATTGCACCCTTTATGCGTGGTTGTCGTTCACACAAATGCAATGGTATCATCTCCTGGCACATTCGAGATCTAGCAGCATAGAAGTTCCTACGATGCACACTTAGAAGTCTTGATGCAGCCGCAATATTTGGTTGCCTAGCTTGGGCTTTGCTATTCATGACCATCATCATGCTCGCCCTCGTCAGAAACAACTCTTTAGAGCTTTGGGATTTTTCATGTACTTGAGGGTGTTCTGAAGGCCGCTTATCAATAAACCTTTTTCATGATTCGCAACTTTCCTGGCAATTTTAACCTTTACCTCCTCACGTAGACCTTGTGTACGTGCTTGAAGTACCTCACAACATCAAATCAAAAGTGCATTGCTATGTTAGAAAGAGCCAAATACAAACAACAATTCCAAGAAATTATCATCATTTGTTGATGCGCTGAACACTCCTTACCACATTTTTTGCATGCCTGCATTTTCAGTGTTTTCTGCCAAAATGCCTTCGAAGCTTAGGTCTCTAGTGTGAGTTTCACTACACAAGGAAATAACGGTAAGTTTTACAAGATGAACTAGCCAAAGTTGTAGAACTGGAAATGAGTGCGAGCTGAATAGAAAGGTGCAAACCTCTCATTTTGATGATGTCCCGAGAGAATGCTACTAATGATGCTGCTATGCACACCGATTCATAGTGGAGAGGTCTTGGAGAGGGAACATTGTGTGGACAGGGAACAGTGTGACATGGATGTGCAGAGAGAACAAATAGATCTGAGAGACAAATCACATCTAAGAGAGAGCTCGTGTGTGAGAAAGAGAGATCTGAGCTACAAACTGAGCAAAATTCAAACCATGGGGTGGGAGAATTCAAACCTTGCTGATATCTTTCCACGTGGTCAAAGCTATACATAGTAGATTCCCTTTTCCAATTGCATGGCTTTCCCTGTACCAAGTAGCAACGCAGTGGCTACCACTTTGCTAGTGATGTCCGAGACACAGCTATCAAGTCCACCTAATCATGCACACACCCCCATACGATTTCGTCTCACTCTTCTACTCCACCTTCCGCAACACGGTCCGCAAGCGTCGGGGAACATATACATGTACCAGTGGGCCACACCTCACCTTCTTACTTTACCAGTGGAAGTCCAATCCCCCTTCCATTGTCACAGGTCGACTTCCTTTGTCATCCCTCTGACTTCCTGTCACCACCCCTACCACCTCTTCCACTATCACTTCCTCTCCTCTTTCAACAAGGAGGGCGTCTCGGCAAGCGCAACCTAATGTGGCACTGTTATAATACACCCTGAAATACAAGTTCACCCTTGCAACTAAAAGAGAACTTCCTATTTGCACCTGAATCCTGCAAGGTCAGACTACATGCAGTAAAATCTAAAGGCACCATTAGCATAATCCTTAGAGCCGGCAACAGATTATGAGGAAGAAACAGAGAACTTGATGAAATTTTAGGCTCCCAAAAAGAGAAGCAGCAGCACACTCAGTGCTTACAAATACAAGGGCTGCTCCTTCATGCTTGGAGAAATCAAAAGTTGGATACAAAACTAGGCGTACAGAACATATGGCTAACATGAAAGTCTTATACCAGGCAACAAAACAAGTTTACGATTGAAGGCTTGCACGATGAAAATCTGGCAGATAGCCTTTGTCATCTTCTACAAGCCATGCATCTCCTGTTAGTTGCAGAAAAAGAAGGTTTAGACCGGCATTTGTTTTCCATTCTTTTGCCTTGCATATCAAGAACATGTTTACATGCCATTATCGCTATATAGAATACTCTCCATTATCGACGTGAAATCTTAAATGTCGATAATGGCATATATTGATATAATATAATATGTAAACATGCCATTATCGTTATATAGAATACTCTCCAAAGGAAAGGTTGGCTTGGGGACCTATTTCCACACGCCTTGGGTGTGCGCTGGAGGCGAGGGCCGACCTGTTTGTGCACCGAGGCTGCGTCCATAAATAGGAATTTTGGTCTCGACTCCCAGATCATCCAGCGTATTAGGTGAGATTCGCCGAGCATACAGTTGTATAGAAAGGGATCGGAACTCGCTTGCTTCTTCTTCTTCACGATCATCGTTTTTGTCTGCTGCGGTTTGGGATTTCTTTCAGCATTCACCAACCATCGCCTGTTCTTCTTGGTTTTCGCTGTTGCCGTGCCGCCTTTCTCCTCTGACGCGAGTGCGACCTTGAAATGGAGGCTTGAATAATAAGTTGAATTGCTGCATGGTGAATTGAATTGGACGGGGAGCGGCGCAGGATTGGGTGACAAAGATATCGGGAACATTCAACATATAGCCGACATGCCAGACATGGATGGATCGTGACGAAGGCAACCGGCATGGGACGCAGCCCCGTTCCCTGTTCACTGATATATGTATTTGTATTAGTGAATTTGTATTTGTATTTGTATTATATCAAAGCAACGCATTGTTTTAGTATTAGTATTATATTTGTATTTGTATCAGTGAATTTGTATTAGTATTATATCAAAGTAACGCATTATTTTAGATGAGGGGGAGATGGGGGGGAGGAGGAAAAGAGAGTAGAAGGGGAGGAGAGGGAAAGGAGGATGTCAAGGGAAAGCGGTACCGTTGGTCGTTAAGTTGGGAGGGTTTAGGGGAGAAACTTTTTTTCTTTTTTCTTTTTTTTGTGGGGGCTGCATGTCTCTCTCTCTCTCTCTCTCTCTCTCTCTCTCTCTCTCTCTCTCTCTCTCTCCCTCTCTCTCTCTCTGTGTCTGTGTATTTTCTGCCCCCCCCTCTCTTTCCCTTGCATTTGCCTACATAAACCCACCACCTCCTTCCCCATCCCCTCCTCCTTCCTTGTCCCCCTCCTCACCCAATTGCTTCATTTCACCACCCTCCCAGACTCTTGTGAGCTCTCTCTCTCTCTCTCTCTCTCTCTCTCTCTCTCTCTCTCTCTCTCTCTCTGTATTTTCACTTAAAAAAATGTGTGTGTGTGTGTGTGTGTCTCTCCCCCCTCCCACTGGTCTTTGTGAGGTCAAGTTTTGGATTGAGGGATGGGAAGGAAACACCATCCAAACGACTGTAACCATGCACACCTTTCCATGATTTGCGGACTAATTCACTGATATAATATAACGTCGATTATTTTTAGTATTTGTATTACATTACTCGACGTCGTATTATATCGCACAGTGAAATACAAAGAGAAAAATACTAAATCACTCGATTTAGTATTTTAGCTTACTCTTTGTATTCCACTGATATAAATGACAAGTAGCATAAATGATATTTATAATACATTTATATATGTATTTGTATCAGTGAATTTGTATTAGTATTATATCAAAGCAATGCATTGTTTTAGTATTTGTATTAGTATTTTAGTATTTTAGCTATATATGACAAATGTATTACAGTGATTTTAGCTTACTCTTTGTATTTCACTGATATAATACAACGTCGATTATTTTTAGTATTTGTATTACATTACTCGACGTTGTATTATATCGCACAATGTCGCTATATATGCCATTATCGACGTGAAATATTTGTTCTATATAGCGACATTGTTAATCGTCGCTATATAGCGACACTGGTAAACGTCGCTATATAGCGACGATTAACAGAACTTAAAAAAAGGATTAGTGGGGCTAAACAGGGCTTGCTATGGCCCTGTTTAGCCCCACTAATCCTTTTTTTTTTTTGTAATTACAAAACAAAGTTTTTTTATAACAAAATTTCCCTTGCGAAAAGGGTGATACAAAATCGCTCAAATGAAATGATCGAGCAACAAAAGCATATACATGTCGAGCATATACAACATTGTTTGTTACAAAATTACCCTTTCGAAAGGGCGATACAAAATTGCTCAAATGAGCGGATATACAAAATGACATACAAGGCGAAGAAAATGCTACTACCACTACTACTACTACTACTCATCCGAATCCGAATCGTCCTCGTCTTGTTGGCATGATCCTTAGTCCTCATGAGCTGCACCTTCTTCCTAATCCTCGTCACGTGCATCTGATCCCTGGCCTTGGTGATCGCTCACCTCCGATGATGGGACGCTTGAGCTTTGACCCTAAGAGTGAACCATATAAATTGAAAATTAGATTGGAACTTAAAGAATAAAACAATTTAAAAAGTGAGATTACAAGTAGGAGTAAACTTATACCATGCAAGCAGCCACCTCAGCCCAATCGACGTCGCTCCCATTGCCTCTTGCTCAATAAACCACGGCTTTGTTCCTATTCGAAATGCGCATCGCGTCTCTGCATCTGTAGGAAGATGACCCATCGTAGCTTGCTGTGGATCCAATTTACGAGAGTTAGAGTTAGCTAAAGTGCATGTAATATGTAGTAAAACAAATAGAACAATACATTAAATGAGAAGAAGTAGACTTACCACGGTTGCCTCGAATGCCAACCGTCCACCTGCACCAAAGTGCGAAGTACCTACGACATCCAGTCGTCTCTTCGCAACCCTCCTCTGACCCTCGAACAATTTGGGATGGTCCCTATCCTACTTCTTGAAGAACTTCCAATCAACTTTGTCTGCCCAACTGGGTTTAGCCAACCCCTTTGTGATGGAAGTATGCAAGGTTGATCTACGATGCTTCAAGACCAAACCCATGCGCTCTCGCATATAATTCTCATTAAACTCCCAATTTGGCGGGTTAGGGTATTTTTGTTTTAATTCATCGATGACCGCCTACTTCTTTTGGTCATCTTGATACCGCCAATCGGTAGCAATGCCGCTCTTGAAGTGATGGCTCATCAACCGCCTCATGGTGGCCATCACTTCTTTGCCCTTTCTATCTTCTATTATCTCTCCGGCAGCCGTGATTTGATAGGAGAGATCCCCTGATGAGTAAGGAGGACTGATGGTAGCAGAGTTAGGAGTGGAAGCTGTGCGAGCACTTCCGGAGCGAGGAGTAGCAGTGGGAGTAGGAGAGGGCAAGGGACCTGACTGATACTGTGTCTTCGGACCAAGTGGATACCTGTAGGAACGTGAGTGTGCTGACTCGTCTACATCTCCCAAGTCAGCACAACATAAGCTGCCCTTCCTACTCTTCCTTCCCTTACGAGAGGCATGCGCAGGTGATGACCCCTCGGTCGAAGGGGCACGAGGGGATGGCTGGGCAGTACGTCCAGCCGTCGGTGTAGGGGAGGGAATTGCTGAGGTCCTCTGAGATAGCAGAGAAAAGAATCTCGTTTCCTCCTCATCGCTCATCTGCGCTACAAACTCGTCAGGACTCCCGACAAAGCCATACGCGGCTAGCAAAGAAGTTCCCTGAGGGGTAGTCGCAGTGCTACGTGGAAGAGGAGTCAAACCAAGGGTAGTCGTTGTGCTAGGTCTGAGAGGAGTTGGACCAGGGGTAGTCCTCAGGGTGGTCGCCTGAGAGGAATCAAAGTCCTCTGGAGCATATAGATCATGATCTCTCCTCGTGCGAGGCTGTCCGTACTCATCGGATGAGCGACGTGATCCCATGTCTAACATAGACACAAATACGAAAACAAAAAACAAAAAAACAAACATAAGCATAGGCATAGGCATAGGCATAGGCAAAGAGGGAGAGAAGAGGAAGAAGAGGAAGAGGAATCTGCAGAAGAGGGAGAGAAGAGGGAAAAGAGAAGGAGGAGGAAGAAGAGGGAAAGGAAAGAGGGAAAGAAGAGGAAGAAGAGGGAAAGGAAGAGGAAGAAGAGGGAAACGAAGAGAAAGAACAGGGAGAGAAGAGGAAGAAGAGAGAAAGAAGAGAGAAAGAAGAGGGAAAGGAGAGGGGAAGAGAGGAGAAGAGAGAAGAAGAGAAAGAAGAGAGAATAAGAGAAGGGGGAAAGAGAGAATAAGAGAAGGGGGAAAGAGAAGGGAAAGGAAAGAGGGAAAGAAGAGGAAGAAGAGGGAAAAGAGGAAGTGGACGAGAAGAGGAAGAAGAGGGAAAGGAAAGAGGGAAAGGAAAGAGGAAGAAGAGGGAGAGAAGAGGAAGAAGAGAGAAAGAAGAGAGAAAGAAGAGGGAAAGGAGAGGAGAAAAGAGAAGAAGAGAGAAGAAGAGGAAGAAGAGGGAGAGAAGAGGAAGAAGAGAGAAAGAAGAGAGAATAAGAGAAGGGGGAAAGAGAGAATAAGAGAAGGGGGAAAGAGAAGGGAAAGGAAAGAGGAAAAGGAAGAGGAAGAAGAGGGAGAGAAGGAGGAAGAACAGGAAGAGGAATCTGAAGAAGAGGAAGAGAAGAGGGAAATGAGAAAGTGGAGGAGAAGAGGGGAAAGAGGGAAAGGAAAGAGGGAAAGAAGAGGAAGAAGAGGGAAAAGAGGAAGTGGACGCGAAGAGGAATCTGAAGAAGAGAGAGAGAAGAGGGAAATGAGAAAGTGGAGGAGAAGAGGAAGAAGAGGAAAGAGGAAAAGGAAAGAGAGAAGAAGAGGGAGAGAAGGAGGAAGAAGAGGAAGAGGAATCTGAAGAAAGAGCATATGTCTTCTTATCTTATGCTCATGCTTATGCTTATGCATGAGCATAAGAGAAGGGGGAAAGAGAGAATAAGAGGGAAAGGAAAGAGGGAAAAGAGGAGAAGAGAGAAGAAGAGGAAAAGGAAGGAGAGATTGGAAAAGAGGAAAGAGGGAGAGAAAGAGAGAAGAAGAGGGAAAGAGAAAAGAGGAAAAAAGAGACATATGCTCATGCATAAGCATGAGCATATGTCTACTTCTCTTATGCTCATGCATAAGCATAAGCATTCTTATGCTCATGCTTATGTTTATGCATGAGCATAAGAGAAGGGGGAAAGAGAGAAGAAGAGGAAAAGGAAAGAGGGAAAAAGAGGGAAAGAAAGAGAGAAGAAGAGGGAAAGGAAGAAGAGATTGGAAAAGAGGAAAGAGGGAGAGAAAGAGAGAAGGAGAGGGAAAGAGAAAAGAGGAAAAAAGAGACATATGCTCATGCTTATGCATGAGCATATGTCTACTTCTCTTATGCTCATGCATAAGCATAAGCATGAGCATATGTCTCCTTTTCTTATGCTTAAGCATAAGCATAAGCATATGCTCATGCTTATGCTTATGCATGAGCATAAGAGAAGGGGGAAAGAGAGAATAAGAGGGAAAGGAAAGAGGGAAAGGAAAGAGAGAAGAAAAGGGAAAGAGAAAAGAGGAAAAAAGAGACATATGCTCATGAGCATATGTCTACTTCTCTTATGCTCATGCTTATGTTTATGCATGAGCATAAGAGAAGGGAGAAAGAGAGAAGAAGAGGGAAAGGAAAGGGGGAAAGAAAGAGAGAAGAAGAGGGAAAGGAAGGAGAGGGAAATAGAAAAGAGGAAAAAAGAGACATATGCTCATGCTTATGCATGAGCATATGTCTACTTCTCTTATGCTCATGCATAAGCATAAGCATGAGCATATGTCTCCTTTTCTTATGCTCATGCTTATGCATAAGCATAAGCATAAGCATAAGCTTATGCATAAGCTTATGCATAAGCTTATGCATGAGCATAAGAGAAGGGGGAAAGAGAGAATAAGAGGGAAAGGAAAGAGGGAAAAGAGGGGGAAAAGAGGAGGAGAGATTGGAAAAGAGGAAAGAGGGAGAGAAAGAGAGGAGAGGGAAAGAAAAAAGAGACATATGCTCATGCTTATGCATGAGCATATGTCTACTTCTCTTATGCTCATGCATAAGCATAAGCATGAGCATATGTCTCCTTCTCTTATGCTCATGCTTATGTTTATGCATGAGCATAAGAGAAGGGGGAAAGAGAGAAGAAGAGGGAAAGGAAAGAGGGAAAAAGAGGGAAAGAAAGAGAGAAGAAGAGGGAAAGGAAGGAGCGATTGGAAAAGAGAAAAGAGGGAGAGAAAGAGAGAAGAAGAGGAAAATAGAAAAGAGGAAAAAAGAGACATATGCTCATGCTTATGCATGAGCATATGTCTACTTCTCTTATGCTCATGCATAAGCATAAGCATGAGCATATGTCTCCTTTTCTTATGCTCATGCTTATGCAGACATATGCTCATGCTTATGCTTATGCATGAGCATAAGAGAAGGGGGAAAGAGAGAATAAGAGGGAAAGGAAAGAGGAAAAAGAGGGGGAAGAGAGGAGAAGAGAGATTGGAAAAGAGGAAAGAGGGAGAGAAAGAGAGAAGGAGAGGGAAAGAGAAAAGAGGAAAAAAGAGACATATGCTCATGCTTATGCATGAGCATATGTTTACTTCTCTTATGCTCATGCATAAGCATAAGCATGAGCATATGTCTCCTTTCCTTATGCTCATGCTTATGTTTATGCATGAGCATAAGAGAAGGGGGAAAGAGAGAAGAAGAGGGAAAGGAAAGAGAGAAAAAGAGGGAAAGAAAGAGAAGAAGAGGAAAAGGAAAGAGGGAAAAAGAGGAGGAAATAGATTGAAGGAGAGAAGAAGGAAAGAGATTGAGGGGAAGAGAGGGTTCCTACGCCCATCATTGCAGCTAGCGCTTAAGGTGCTAGCTGCAGACCAATGCAAATAACAAAAATAATAAATGGAAAAAAGAGGAAGCACTTACCTGAAATAGTACATCCTGCTCGGTGTTATGGACTGGCCCTACAAAAGAGAGGAAACATACCATTTTTCAAATAAGATGTTAGAGGAAGGAGGAGATCACAAAAGTAACTTCTTGAAAGGAGGAGATTGAGGAGACAAGGAGAAAGAGAAGGAAGAGAAATACAGAAAAGAGGTGAGTCTTCTTTCTTTCTTGAAATCTCGTTTTTTGTTTCAATCCTTTGAAAACAAGCATGAAAACTAGTTTACAGGTTTAGCAATACAAGGAGAAGCACTCACAAAACTAAAGCTAACAAACAAATAACCTACATTGTTGAAACAAACTCACCTCTTGAAGAACTTCCTTTCAAGAAACCAAAGAGGGAAAAGGGTAGAGAGGGAGTATAAGAGCTAGGAGAAGGGTGAGGAGTGGAGAATAGAGTGGGAGGTTGTCAGAAATAGGTGGGAGGTCGTCAAAAATAGGTGGGAGGAGAGATTACCTTGGTTACTTGAGAGATTAGAGAAAGGGGATAAAGAAAGCGCCGCATGATGGGAGTCTCGGGTTTTAACCCACAGCGTCGCTATATAGCGATGCTTTGTGACGTTTTTAATTAAAAATGTCGCTATATAGCGACAGAACAGAGGAAAAAGCCACTGTATAGCGACGCTTTAAGTCACTTTTTGTTGTAACATGAAGGGAAGCTCATAGATGCTATTTTATAACTGTTAATATCTCTTCTTGCAACTTATGTTGTGATTTTATAAGTGTAGATGTAAGGGACGAGTGGAAGCTCGTTCGATGATGAGTTACAAATCAATCATCTCTTGGATCCCATGCATATATTCAAGAATGTGGGGGCCACTATTTGGGCACACTTGGTTGGTTCCAAAGACTCGAGGAGAGTGCGAGAAGACTTGCGTGCTATGAATAGGATGTCTCGTTTATGGCCCCAAGTGCATGCTTCGGGAAAAGTTGTCCTCCCGAAAGCAACGTGGATCCTCTCTACGAGGGAGGAGGCAGTGGTCAAGGCAGACATTGCCTCTTTTCAAACACCGACAGGGTACATGTGTTGCTTGAAAGGAGCATTTTCAAAGAACAATAAGCTTAGTGGGCTCAAGTCCCATGATTGGCACAAGGTCTTACAGGTATTCTAAGTAGAATTAGTGTACCGATAATCGTGATGCGTTAGCATAATTATTATTATGTTATATTGTTGACATGACTTCTTTGTTGCTTTGATAGTTCATCCTCCCAATTACAATAAAAGGGTGCTTACAAGAAGATGTTAGAAATGGTATATTCTGTGGTATTGTGAGGTATGCTTACTATCAAATCACATTGAATGTATTTTCTTCAATTTAAGCTGATAAATTTGTAGATTGATTATGAAAATATCTTACTTGGACATGTGAAATAGGTGGATATCTCAAAAAGAGATCTCCATATCGAGCATCGAGAAGGCTAGGGTGGAATCCATCGAAGCCGTATGCTTGCTTGAGAAGCACTTTCCCTCGAGCATTATGACAACTCAAGTCCACTTGCTTGTGCACATAGTTGATGAAGAGGCTATAGCAGGTACCGTTCATAGTCGATGGATGTCTTTTCTCAAGTGGTTTATGAAAACTTTAAAGGGATTTGTAAGACAAAGAGCAAGACCAGAAGCAAGCATGGCAGAGGGATGGCTTGTGCAAGAGTCATTAGTATATATCACAGAGTTTCTTGCATCCACGGATCCCGATATGTCGCAAGCTTGGCATAACAAGGATGATGATCACATTGTTGGCGAGGTTCCCCAAGAAAAAGGGATTAAAAGAAAGATGAGCAAAGAGCAAATGGAGAAATTCAATAAGTTTTGTATCCTCAATAGCCCTGAGATGCAGAAGTGGATTGAGAGATATGAAGTGGCAAAAGCAGAAAGAATAAATGCAAGGATGAGATTCAGAGTAATGTACAGGTGATCACAACCATATCCACGGCGGGGTCTGGCTCTTCTCATGTCACTTCATTGGCCACAACTGGCTCTACGTAAATCTGAACATGATGGAGAGACAATAAATGAGCACGAGCAAGAGTTATAATCTGGATGTATGGTGCATGTAAGTTTCTTACCTCTTGACGTAATTAAGTAATTATTTGTGGCAATATATGCTATAAAATAGATGCATCTTCATTGTTTTAATGATGCTCTTTTACAGTACAAAAAGTATAGTGCATTATGGTCATATGGACGACATTTTCGCGTGGAACGCATCGATTCAAAGAGAGTCATGTATGATTGTGGAGTCATGGCTAACTTCACACAAGATAGCCGAACAAGTGCTTCGGATACCAATCTTCTCTCCTCACAGTTGGATTATTGTGGAATCATACCCGACATCTATGAAGTTGATTTCAGATGATTTAGTATTTTCATTCTTGATGTAAAATGGTTTAGAACTATTTACAACGGTCCCCATGTGACAGTGAGAAAAGATAGTAGCGGTTTCTTTGCAATAGACTCCACCAAACATTGGACTGATGAAAGTGATACTTTTGTTCTTCCTGAGCACTATGATTAGGTGCATACTAATGATTTAATTAATCGAAGCTTTCGTTTTTAAAGATCCATTGATACATGTACTTGAGCATTATTTCATATATATAATTGACGACATTTGGCACCCATCTTCAATATAGGTGGTTTTTCATCCGGATCGTTCTGATGGTGGTACATGATCCAAGTTGCACCACGAAATAAGCAAATTTTTGAAGATAGAGATGTGGATATGGAGATGCCACTACCAATGCCGGATCCAATTGATGAATCTAGCGAAGAAGATGTCGATCACCATATGAGCCAAGAGGAAGATGTGCATAATGAAATCGCATAGGAGGAAGATGGAGATCACGATATTGAGGAAGAAGACAACGATCATCAAGAATCACCACACTTTATTGAAGAAGATGATCAAATACTTTTAGGTGAACGTACGATGCTAGAGTACGATGATGATATAGGAGATCAACTCGGTATAGAGTTGGAGATAGACTTGTTTAGCACCTTAGACTTGGCTCAAGATGAAACAGTTGATGTGAATGCTCTTAATTGATTTTTTTCATCTCAAACTTGGACATGAATATATGAGCTTCAAAGGCTTGATGTACATACTCTCATTTTTTAATTCTCTATGAGATCAAACATGTATGAAAATTTAAAAAAATTTGTCATTGGAAAAAACTAACTTTTAAGGCCTATATGGAAAAAAAAACCTCTCTAGAAAACGTCGCTATAAAATAGTATATCAGTGTCGCTATATAGCGACACTTAAAAGTTGTATATAGCGACTTTTGGCAAGCGTCGCTATATAGCGACACTTTACGGAACCCGCTTTTCATACCGATGATTAATGCTATGTGGGCACTAAACGTCGGTACACAAACGTCGCAATAGGATCTATGTGTAGTAATGTTTCATACCATGGATGTACACATTTCAAATTCTTAGTGATGAAATATAAGGCTACACCTACCTTAGTCCTACTTTCTACATAACATACTATTCAAAAGTTTTGGACTTTCTCGCTTTGTTTAGACTTTCTTTCCCAAATGGTCACCTCCACTCAAAATCACTTGGTAACCTCTAGAATTGGATAAATTTACAACACTACATTTGTCACCTCCACACAAATATGGCCTAAACATGAGTATGGCCTAACAAAGCTACTCCCTGATGTAGTGATAGTGGACCTCTATGTATTTAATCCTTGCATGGTAAATGGGATTCTTGGCCAGCATTATAGTGCTTATGTTATCACAACATATATATCTAGACCATCAATGCATACACCCAACTCATCAAGAAGAAATCTTAGCCAAGTTTCTTCACATGCTACTATGGCAACCACTCTATACTCAACTTTTGTGCTAGGAAATACAACTAATCACATCACTTCAAGAGAGAATGCATATCCACTAGGAGAGTTTCTACCATCAACAATGCGAGCCCAATCTACATCTGTATACCCATGCAAGCATCTTCATCCTTCCTTTGCATAGAATAATTGTGGCTTTTGCATATCTAAGTATTCTCCTCATTGCATTAAAGTGACTCTTGCAAGGCTTTTGCATGAGTTGACTTAGCCTAATGCATAGCTCAAGCCTGTTATGACATATACTAGACTTCCAACCATCTTCCTAAACATAGTGACACGTACAAGTTGCTACCATCATCAAATATCTTTGCATTTTTCTCAAGAGAAGTTTCATCCGGTTTACATACTGCCATACCATACTTTGCCAGCACATCCAAGGCATATTGCCTTTGAATCATCCAAATTCCATGAGGAGTATTAATTACCTCAATGCCTAAAAAGTACCTGAGTTGTCTAAGTTGTTCATGTCAAATTATCTTGCCAATTGCTTATTTATGGTTGTAATTCCTACATCATTGTTTCCCATGATGATGAAGTCATCCACATCTATGGTTATGATTACCATTTTGAACTCCTCTCATTGCACATATAAGCAGGAATCCACCTTGGACTATCTAAAGTTTAATTTCAGCAAGCTCTTACTTATTCCCAGGATTGGCTCAGCGAAATTCCTTTTCCACTCTTGAGGAACTCTCTAACCTCCCAAATCATGATTTTGTACCCTCCACTTTTGGAGAGCTAGTTATCGGCATCCCCTTTGAGAGATCCTTCTCTCTCTCATCGGTGGACTTTCCTCCCCTTGGACCTTGCGTAAATGGCAGGAGATCAGCTTTGGTAGAGGGTTCTTTTTCTGCCACCAGGTTGGGTAAGGTATTCCAACCCACTTCCTCCCGCTGATGAGGATAGCCAGTTGGAATATACAGGGGTTGGGCGGGATCCCTCATTGTCGTCGCAGACAACTAATAAGGAATCAGCTTCATCTAGGTGTGTCAGGTGGTTCCTTAAACATTCTTTTTCTACAAGAGGATGCCACAGATTGTTCCAAGTCAAGTAAACTGCTTTCAGATCGGACGTTTTGGCTTCCTGCCTTGGGAACCAGAGAGGGTACTTGCATATCAGTTTCAAACTCTATCCTCCCTCTGGTCATTGGACACGATACCATCACCCCCTCCAGCGCCCAGTGGATTTTGCTTATGGTTGACGGACGTAAGGTTGGTTTCCTCAACCTCTACACTCCGAACAGCAGAGGGGACCATGTTCTTTTTTGGAGAGAGTTGCTCTCATGGGCTAACATTATAGATTCTTGGATTATTGGAGGTGACTTCAACATGGTTGAGGCACCATCCGATAAGAAAGGGGGAAGAGAAGGTGGTATTCACTCCCTTGAGAGAGCAACTTGAGATGCCTTCTTGTTTAGATTTAGTGGTAGAGATGTTTGGTCAGATAATGCATTTCATATTCAGTCTCAGTCACTCTTGTTTTCATGGTCGAACCGTAGGGTGCACATGCCTATCCGTCCTTGGATTGACAGATTCTGTGGATGACTGGGCTCTTGATGGAGGGGGGACAGTTTGCATTGCACCTGGTGTTTCCACCTCCGACCATTTTCCAGTAGTTTTGTCCATCTTAGAGCCCCATCTAAGAGGACGATCTTCCAGTATCAGGATCCCCGATGCCTTATACATAGATGTTACTCTCACAGAGGTAGTCTTGGAGATCTGGGTTTCTCACATGTAGGGGGGTGGCCGCACCTTCACATGTGGCCACAACACTTGCTAGTATCAGCGACTTTTATCATTCTGTCACTAGTACTAGTAGGCGAGGTGAGGTACTCAAGCGGGAGATCGGTATCCACCAGCAGTTGACAGCCCTGCAAAGGGAGGAGCAGAAATGACCCTCAGATGCTTGGATCCAAGAGTGCCTTGCTACAGCAAGGGTTCACTTGCAAACATTCCTAGATCAGAGAGCAGAATATGACTTCCATGCATGGGAGTCTTTTTGGATACAGATGGGAGGGAGAGTCAATAAACACTTTTTCTCTACACTTGGTCCTAGACATAGTAGAGAGATAGTCAGGCAGCTTATTGACTCTGACGGGGTTTTGCAGTCTCATTCGGATACTGTCATGTGTTGAGAGAGTAAGTTTGGCAATGCCAAATCATTGGGGGTGAGAGGTGAGATGATCACATATGATTGTACATTGAGGAGGGGTGTTGAAATGTGCAATGTCCAATTGATGGGATATTGTGTTGGTACCCTAGAGGGGTATGTTTGTGGGAATTATGGTAGCCACACAAGAGGATGTGGACTACATGAATGGATGTGGGACATTGGTCACCACAAGTTGAATGTGGATCAGAGGATGCCACACAGTAGGCCTATGCCTTGAGACTCTCTATATAAGAGGTCTATCATTGTATTGTTTATCAAGCATTAGTGTTGCCTACGTTGTTGTCTCTCCGCTATGGATTTTCTTGTATGGTTTAATCCTCCATGATTGTTACACTGATCTCATGTAGCCCTAGGCTTAGTGGCGGTCTCATTCAGTTTCTTAACATGGTATCAGAGCTGGTAGTCCACAAGCTTAGGTAGATTAGTGTGTTTTCTTTCATGTCTTTTGTATAGATAAGAAATATGGCAACACTCTTTATCATTTGATTTGGGAGAGATTTTGTGTGAGATTATGCCCTTGCTGGATTTGGAGTAGCCCATGAAAGAGCAAGGCTTGATTTGAAGTTTTCCATTATGAGAAAAGAAAACTGATGTAGGTTGTTGCTGCAAAAGATATTGCCGCTTATGGAAGATGCAAAAGAAGATTGTTGCTAGGAGGAGATTGCATTGCTTAACGAACATTTTGCAAAGTTTGAAGAAGAGAAGGACACGCTAGTCGGAGAAAAAGAACAGGTCTTGAAGCAAATGAAGGACTTCGAGAGGAAGACGGAAGAGCTACAGGAGGAGCTTCTTATGCTACGGGAGCAAAGAAAGTGCCTCGAAGGAAAAAAAACTGGAGGTCGTAGTGAAGATTGAAGCTGCCCAAGGAGAAAGCTGTTGTCATCATTGAGTTGCAGCAACGAAGCTGCATAGCCCATTCCGGAGAGATTATACAACTTGATATCGCAGCGCATCTTGTATCGATTCACAACAGTAGCATAAAGTAGCCGAAGCAACACAAGGAGCTGCATCAAATCTTTCTCGACATGGTTGTGCTTGTAGAAGCCCAGGGAGAGCAGCTGAACGACATTCAACATCACAAGAACAAGTGACGATCTGTAGAAAAGAGGAACGAAGGTAGCAGCGCCGACCAAAGCGTAAGCCGAGCAAAGAGCGAAATAGACACCATCTTGCAGGGAGGTAGAGTTGTTGATAGTATCTCACCAGCTACTGTCGAGGAGCTACCGAGGAGCCATGGATGGGGAAATGCAGGCGCCCTTCTACATTGCAGGAGGGAGCTCCTCGCACAGATCTTGCAAGAAAGAAGTAATGAGAAGTGTCAGCTATGCGACAGCATAAGAAAATCGCATAAGGAAGCATTGAGAGAAGCAGCCGGTGGTTTTCTCTTCGAGTGGTAGTCTGTCTTTTGGGATATCCTTATTGCACGCACAAATGAGAGACATTCTGAGGTGGCTGCCTCCTATACAGAAAATCAACAATCGAGAAGCCTAAGCAGCAAACAACGAAATCGAATGAGGTGAAGAGGAGTGGCGGTTGCTTGAATGTCATGAAGAAGATGATTATTTTGGTCTTTGGTTTAGGGTTATACGACACCCTAAATTTTGTGGTTCAAAAGATCTTATCCTCGTCCTTTGTACTCATGAAAATTCCTCCATCTTTTTTATCCCACTATGCTATATGGTACATGAAAAATTTTCTAATTTTCTTACGCCTTGGAAAAATGCTGCAGCATTGGCTGGTATGGCAAATCATGGATATGTTGTATCATGACCGAGATTATTGTGGGTGCCCTGCCCTTGCGTTGGCATAAAATGGATGTAATTTTCTCTCACCCATGTTTATGAGGGTCCTCTGCCCGCCGAGCCCACGGGTGCTCAAAAAAATATGTGATTGTGGTGTGCAGGAGTAGTGTACATTGATGATGCACTACTTGGGTTGGTTCCTTCTCCCTGACACATGGGGTGTCTAAAAAGCACTTGGGTGTCCCGCCCACACAGCATGGTGTGTAAAGTGGATGATAAGGTGTCTAGGTTGCTAGACACATGCACACACATTTGTTGAACACTCCAATTTGTCATTGAGGGGGAGTGTTGAGAGAGTAAGTTTGGCAATGCCAAATCATTGGGGGTGAGAGGTGAGATGATCACATATGATTGTACATTGAGGAGGGGTGTTGAAATGTGCAATGTCCAATTGATGGGATATTGTGTTGGTACCCTAGAGGGGTATGTTTGTGGGAATTATGGTAGCCACACAAGAGGATGTGGACTACATGAATGGATGTGGGACATTGGTCACCACAAGTTGAATGTGGATCAGAGGATGCCACACAGTAGGCCTATGCCTTGAGACTCTCTATATAAGAGGTCTATCATTGTATTGTTTATCAAGCATTGGAATACATTGCTGAGTGTTGCCTACGTTGTTGTCTCTCCGCTATGGATTTTCTTGTATGGTTTAATCCTCCATGATTGTTACACTGATCTCATGTAGCCCTAGGCTTAGTGGCGGTCTCATTCAGTTTCTTAACATCATGCACTTAGAGACAAATTTTTATGCCTCCCTTCTTTCTGCAGACCCTGACACAGGCCAGAGATGTGACTAGCGATGCGGTTTGGCAGCATTTACCTGTGTTGGTCACACCAAAGATGATATGCTCACTTGTGCACGATTTGTGGGGTTAAAGGTCACTGTGCCTTAACCCCAGTTATGTACAATACTCAAACACATATATAAATGAATGAAAAAGAAGATTAGGGTGGTTCTGCACCCACCAAAACTTGTGTGGCTCTCTGTCTCTCTCTCTCCTTCTTCCGTTCTTGCTTCCGTTGAGAGCACTCTCAACTGGTATCAAAGCTCGGGTGATCTAGCTGAGCGTGCGTGAATGCTTGGAAGCTCAGTAGCTCTGTGGGAGGAAGGAGAAGCTTTGTGGGAAGCTTTGTGGGTGACTTTACTTGCATCCGAGTGTGCAGAGACCTTGGAGGAACCTTTGGAAAAGTCACTTTGGCTTTGCGAAGTGGTTTTGAGAGCCTGTTAAGAGCTTTCAAAGAAAAAAGTCATTTTTTTGAGCTTTTCCCTATTCCGTTCGATGATAGAGACTCCGTATTGACTTGTAGAGACAACTATTGCTTGCTTTTGGTGTCCACATTACTTCAGGAGCCTAGAAATAGCTTTATTCTTGAATCCGGGATCATTTCATTGGATTTCTGACTCACTGTGTCAGTTTCTGCGTTTTTTGCCCGAGTGTTGGAACTCAAGTTTGGAGCAACCATTTGCAGATCTGTCAGTTTCGGTGGACTCAAGAGGTCCTAAAACTTCTATGTTGCTCATCATTCGCACTCCGGTGGAGTTTACAAACAGCTCTGTTTCAAAAAACGTTTTTCAGTCCGTGTGTTGGACCCAGTGATTGAGACCACGGTTTCCAAAACCGTCTGTCCCATTGCGTTCCGGACGCCCAAAAACCCCTACCTATCAGTTCTTGCATGATTCGATGGAGGATTTTCAGAGTTATAAATCTCTGTGTATTCGATTTCATCTCTCTGTTATGCATTTTTCATACTAAGGTTTTGAAACCTTAGATTTATGCCACATGGCAGTGGATAAGTGTTGACTCCCATTTCTCACTCATCGGTTGGGATTTTGGAGTTCTGGCAGAAGAGAGATATTTGCAGATTTTCTTGCTGAGTCCAATTATGCGATGGCGCCCATGTTTTGAGGCATCTCAGGTTCTATTTTTAGTAGCGCTCATTACCGTGGGACTATGATTTCTTGAGCATACCTTATGCAGATCACTCTGGTTGCAGTTTGAGTAGTGTGCGCTCATTCGTGGTATGCATTGGGTTGCAGTGGATGATTTATAGGCCATTTGGATGCATTGCGGTCCTTGTTGGATGCGCTGATAGGCCCAAATTGCCTTGTGGGATGCTATTTTTTATGGACGCTTTGCACATGGATGCTATTTTATGCTAAGGGACAGCTTTGACACATTGCAGGTGATGCACTGATAGTGCTATGCTCTCTTGGATGAGATATTATTGATGCATATGCCAGTGGACGGTGTTTATGCTTGAGTCATTTGGCACTTATTGGCATTTTCTTTTGGGCCAGATTTGCTCATATGGATGCATAGTATATGCACATGAGTCAGATGCATCTTTTTGATGCTTTGAGCTTTGAATTTTGGTGATATTTCACTCTATTGTGGCATACACATTTGGGTGCACCTAGTATTTGGTGTGATTCTCTCTTGCAGGCACTAGCATTTGGGATTTTGTTTCATTTGCATCATGGCATCCTCTTCCACGTCTGAAAAGGAGTTTATCAGCATTAAAAAGTTTGATGGGACAAACTTTTCTTTGTGGAAAGAACAAATAAGGGATGTGCTTATTCAAAAGAAGCAGATTAAACCCTTGGCAGGGATTGAAGCTAAGCCTGCAAATATGTCTGAGGATGATTGGAATGAGTCGGATGCATTAGCAAAGTCTACTATTAGACTTCATCTTGCAGAGTCAGTTTATTTCACAGTAGTAAATGAGCAGACTACAGAAGATTTGTGGAAGAAACTGTGTGCCACTTATGAGAAGGAAACTGCCTCTAATAAAGTTTACCTCATGAAGAGGTTGTTTGAGCTGCAGATGAAGGAAGGGGTCTCCATTGCTTCTCATTTGAATGAATTCAATATTATTTTCAGCTAGCTTCAGGCTCAGAAAATGAATTTTGATGCGGAGACTAAGGCAATATTTCTCTTATGTTCATTGCCATTCTCATGGGATACCTTCCGTACAGCTGTCAGTAACTCTGCACCTGGTGGAGTACTAAAATTTGATGATGTTGTGGGTAGCTTGTTGGCCGAGGAGATTAGACGAAAGTCTATGGATGGCAACAAGCAGGATGCAGCCTTAAATGTGCAAAGGGGCAGATCACAGTTCAGGGGGAAGTCCCAAGAAAGAGTGAAGTCACGTAGCAAATGCAGGGCACGGAACATTGAGTGTTACCATTGTGGCAAGAAGGGCCATATGAAAAAGGATTGCTACAAGCTGAAAAGAGAGCAAAAGGATAAGAAAAAGAATGCAAATTGGGGTGCAAATCAAAAGGAAGAGAGTCCAAGGGAGGACAAAGGAAAAGTGAAGATCGAGGAGATCAATGCAGTCACACATGATAGTGACAATGACGTTCTCTTCATGTCTAGTTTATCTGCAGAGTTGCTTACCACTTCAAATGATGCATATTCCCAGGATTGGATTTTGGATTCTGGTGCTTCATTCCATGTTACTCCCCATAGGGAATGGTTCTCCACTTATGATAGTGGAAAGACAGATTGTGTGCATCTTGGAAATGACTATGCATGTGACATAGTGGGAGCAGGTGACATAAAGTTTTCTTTTGCAAATGGGTCTGCATTTGTTTTGAAACATGTGAGACATGTGCCTAAGCTGACCAAGAGTCTTATTTCAGTGGGTCAGCTAGATGATGCTAGTTTTCACACCACTTTTGGCTTTCAAAGTTGGAAAATTCAAAAGGGCTCTATGCTTTTGGCCAGGGGTGCCAAGTGTGGGACATTGTATCCCTTACATGTATCAGGGGTATTTGATCACGTTGTTGCAATAACTGAGCAGCCAAGCACTTCTTTGTGGCATTGCAGGTTGGGGCACATGAGCTAGAATGGAATGAAACTCTTATGCCGTTTGGGTTATGTACCGCATTTGAGTTTCTCTGATTTTGAATTTTGTGAGCATTGTCTCTATGGGAAGCAGACTAAATCAGCCCATAAAAGAAGGGGAAAGAAAGAGTTTGAAATGCTTGATTTGGTGCATTCAGACGTATGTGGTCCCATGCCTACACGGTCATTAGGCGGGGCCGAATACTATGTGACATTCATTGATGATGCAACTAGGAAAGTGTGGGCTTATGCTATAGCTCGGAAGAGTGATGTGTTCCAGGTATTTCATAAATGGCTGGCCTTGGTTGAGAATCAGTCAGGTAGAACGCTTAAATGCCTACGGACTGACAATGGTGGAGAGTATCTCTCTCATGACTTTCAGCATTTCTGTGATACACGTGGGATTAAGAGGGAGCTCACATCCCCTCGTACTCCAGAGCAAAATCCAGTTGCAGAAAAGATGAACCGTACCATTCAAGAAAGGTTGCAATGCATGCTTTCCAATGCAAGTCTTTCTGGTGGTTTTTGGGCTGAGGCAATGAAGACTGCAGTGCATGTGATCAATAGATCACCTAGTAAGAGTTTGGATGGTGGTATTCCTGAAGAGGCATGGAGTGGCAAGAAGCCCTCTTACTCTCATTTGCGTATATTTGGGTGTGAGGCATATGCACATGTGCCAAAAGAGCTTCGAAAGAAGCTAGATCCTAAGTCTAGGAAATGCATCTTTCTGGGTTATGGTGAAAGTGGAGAGATGGGCTATCATCTCTGGGATCCAGAAGCAAAGAAGATCATACGCAGCCATGATGTGGTCTTCAATGAGAAGAAGA
Organism: Dipteris shenzhenensis; assembly: GCF_047967505.1. NCBI lineage: Eukaryota > Viridiplantae > Streptophyta > Polypodiopsida > Gleicheniales > Dipteridaceae > Dipteris > Dipteris shenzhenensis. The sequence continues at coordinate 42,437,175 of NC_141601.1, read as the reverse complement.
TGCATAAGGCACCCATGAGGGATGTGGAAATGAGGAGAATCACTTTCGAGGATGTGAATCCACCTACCTATGTTGATAGACAGCAAGCTGTCCATGCACCAAATGTGCAAGAAATGGTACCACCAAGTACTCCCATAGGTATACAATCAAGGGTAGATGATGGATCATCTATTGGTGGAAATGATGAGCCAAATGTGGCTGATATGCAAGTGGGACAGCAAGCTGAAATTCCCTTGAGAAGATCATCTAGAGTGTCTAGACCGCCTGATAGGTTTGTTCCAGGGGTAGACTATGTGATGCTTACTGATTGCGGGGAGCCTTCTTGCTACAGAGAGGCTATGATGCGTGAGGATCAACGCAAGTGGGAGTATGCTATGCAATCAGAGATGAGTTCACTTATGAAGAATAAGACTTGGGACTTGGTTTCTTTGCCACATGGAAAGAAAGCATTGCCATGTAAATGGGTCTACAAAATGAAGGTCACAGGTGATGATGTGCCTAGGTACAAGGCCCGTTTGGTTGCTAAAGGGTTCAAGCAAGAGAAGGGTGTGGACTTTGATGAGATATTCTCTCCGGTTGTGAAGATGACCACACTTAGATGCATCCTTGGACTAATGGCAGTAGAGGATATGGAGCTTATGCAAATGGATGTCCAGACAGCTTTCTTGCATGGGGATTTGCATGAGGCAATTTACATGGTGCAGCCGGAAGGCTTTGAAGAAAAGGGCAAAGAGCATTTAGTTTGCAAGCTGAAGAAGAGTCTCTATGGTCTTAAGCAAGCGCCTAGAGAATGTTATCAGAAGTTTGATGCTTTCATTCGGTCCCAGGGTTTCAAAAGGAGTGAAATTGATCACTGCCTCTACACTAAAAGGGCTAAGGATAATAGCCTGATAATCTTGGCATTATATGTGGATGATATGCTATTGGCTAGCAAGAATACTTATGAGCTAGATGCATTAAAGGCCAAGTTGCATGAGGCCTTTGATATGAAGGATTTGGGACTTGCAGGTCATATTCTTGGTATGCGCATCACACGTGATCGGAGTAGGAAACTCCTTTGGCTTTCAGAAAAGGAGTATGTTACAAAAGTATTACAGCGTTTCAATATGGAGGGAGGGAAGGTAGTGAGTACTCCATTGCCTCCATATGTGAAACTGAGTCATACAGATAGTCCCAAATCAGATGAGGAAAGGGCCATGATGGCCAAGGTTCCTTATGTATCAGCAGTTGGGAGTCTTATGTATGCTATGATAGCTACTAGACCAGACATTGCATTTGCAGTGGGAGTTGTTAGCCGGTATATGTCTAATCCAGGAAAGAGGCATTGGGAGGCAGTTAAGTGCATCATGAGATACATGAAGGGTAGCAAGGAGATGTGCATTTGCTTTGGTAAAGGAGACATGCGTGTACTTAGGTACACAGATTTAGACTATGCAGGGCATGTGGATAGTAGGAGATCCACTTCTGGTTATGTGTTCACCTTTGCAGGTGGTGCAGTGTCGTGGATGTCTCGTGCACAGAAGTGCGTTGCTTTGTCTACCACAGAGGCTGAGTATGTTGCAGCCACAGAGGGTTGCAAGGAGGCTATATGGCTTGATCCGCTAGTGGGAGATTTGGGGATTCATACAGGTGTACCGACATTGCATAGTGATTCCATGAGTGCTATTCAGCTAGCACGGAATCCGGTCTTTCATGCAAAGACCAAACACATTGAGGTCAGGTACCATTTCATCAGGGAGGTACTTGAGGACAAGCGCATAGAGCTTGTCAAGGTTCATATAGATGATAACCCTACAGATATGCTGACGAAGAGTCTACCTAGTCAGCGGTTTGAGTATTGTCGTGTATTGATGGGCATTGGATAGTATGCTCACTGGTTTTTCTCCCTTAAAGGCACATTGTCCTTTAAGTGGGAGGTTGTGGGGTTAAAGGTCACTGTGCCTTAACCCCAGTTATGTACAATACTCAAACACATATATAAATGAATGAAAAAGAAGATTAGGGTGGTTCTGCACCCACCAAAACTTGTGTGGCTCTTTGTCTCTCTCTCTCCTTCTTCCATTCTTGCTTCCGTTGCTCTCACTCTCACGATTTACCAACATAGAATTCAAGACTGCTCTCTTCGCCCTTCATAAGGGCAAGTGCCCTGGTTCAAATGGTCTTACCCTATCTTTTTTTATAGCCTTTTGGGATATGATAGGTGATCATATTACTTCAGCCCTGTAGGGCATTTTGGACTCGGGTGAGATGCCTGACTCACTTACCGAGGGACTTATACACCTTATCCCAAAAGGTGGCAACATGAATTTTGTATCCCATTGGAGACCCATCACTCTTTTGGGCACTCTATACAAAATTCTTGCCAAGGCGATTAGAATCAGATTGCAGCCCCTTCTTCATCCACGATACTCAGACAGGCTTTACGCATGGCAGGAGCATATTTGATAACATCTTTTCCTTCTAGGAAGCCTCAGAGTGGGCTATGCAGAGCAAGCAAAGGCTAGCAATTCTACTCTTGGACTTTGAGAAAGCCTACGATAGAGTAGATTGGGGTTTTCTTGAGGGCACTCTCTACGATTCGGATTTTCAAATGCATGGATTAGAGGGGTGGCCTCCCTTTATAGATCAGCCAGGTTTTGATTGGAGGGGTAAGGGGTGACAAGTTTCAGATTTCCAAATCAGTCCGTCAGGGATGCCCTTTAGCCCCCTTCCTTTTTCTTTTTGTGGCTAAAGCTATGAGTATCTTTCTTAGATCTCACACTGGTTTATATGGGCTGATTGCCCTTGAGACAGAAGTAGGAGCTTCTGGATTGTGAGTTGGCTGATGATACTACCATTTTTATTGAGGCCTCCTCGCAGTCTCACTAGATGCTTTCCAGACAGCCTTGGATATCTTTTGCTCAGCTGTAGGAGCACACATTAATTAGCATAAATCCTTTCACTTTTGGATCAGCGATGAGGACACTCCAGCTTCGGGAGTTGACATTGGCTTCTCTTGGATTCATAGGGGTATTCCAGTCAGATATTTGGGATGTCAGGTAGGGTTGTGGGCATCTCTCCACAGCACATCAGTTTACACCAGTACTGGAGAGTATAAGGTAAAATCTTCTCTTCTGGAGCTCATCCAAACTTGACCTTGCATCTAGAGTTGTGATAGTGAACCAACTTCTCTTGGCCACCGCTTGGTTTGTGTGTTCATGTTGGTGCCGGTCTAGAGAGTGCATCACTCAGCTCATTAGACCAATCAAAATTTTTTTATGGAGTGGACTCGATGGCACGACAGATGTTGCAGTGATGGTGGCCTGGGTGACCATTATTCTCCCTACATGTGAAGGGGGCCTTAATATCATTGACCCAGACCTGCAATGTAGGGCATTGCTTTTAAGGTGGTGGTGAGGGGTCTCATGCTTGAGCAAGAACCTTGAAAGGACTTCTTTTTTGGATGCATTCAAGCTTGCACACCTGCTTGGGAGATGATTGGGTGGATAGCCCTCGCTGGATTTTTACTTCTGCCCCTCTCAGATATCTTGCATCTCCTCTCATTGCTGCCATCCTGAAAGCTTGGGGTAGCTTCAGGAATACACTTTGCAGGGTTCCGCCCTCTACCAAATGGGAGACAGGCCTGGCTTTCATAGTAGGCACTTGGAAAGCATTTATCAGGATACTTGAGGATCAGAGACTACAGTCCGTGAGTCACCTCAGAGGGGCAGCACGCAGGATTCAACAGATAGATGCAACCATCCAAGTGGACTGGACAGTGGATATGCTTATTACTTTTGCCACTTGGATGGGAGCTTTCTCGAGGACAGCAGTTCCTCTTCAAGTGATCGCTCTTCGAGGTGTTGGGGAGGATGCACTTGTCTTTGACGTTGGGGATGGGGGTCTACTTTCTAGATCTGCAAATGATATTCTTCTAGAGGTTGCCTTTTAGCTTGTCAAGATTACTGGCTTTGTGGATCATGGAGCAGGCTTGCAGTAGTATTTAGACCCCGACCCTCTGCTCTTGGTCTTGGGATCCTGGAGATTGTGGTTATATGGAGGTGCACCTATCAGGTGCTTATAGTGGGACCCAGGAGAGTGGGAGTGGATAGATCATGGACACCGAGAGAGGAGGATTCCCTTCTTTTGTTTCACGGTTGGTAATGCCAAGAGATTTCAGTTGAGCAGTAGGGGTTGGATTCCCTCCAGAGCACCCCATTGGGACAGCTTCTTCATCACCGCAGAGTTGCATAGGAACTTTTGGAGGAGGCTCTAGAAATCCCTTAGAAATAGAAAGATCACTCTTTTCTTTTGGATTTCTATTTATGGAGGGATTGCAGTGAATCTATGGAGATTACGATTTGGGGCTGACCCTACTTGCTGTCGTTGTCATTCTGCATAGGAGTCAGTGCGACATTGCCTTTGGGATTGTAGTCAAGCGAGGACTATTTGGAAAGGGGTCACTCGTCACTCAGATACTCAGCATTTTTCGTACCTCCCCCTTCTTCATGACTTGGGGCTCGATCGCATGGTTATCCCTTACTGGGCCCCAGATGTTTTATGAGGGTGAGCCTTCTTCTTGGGCACTCTCGGTATGCAGGCAGGTGATAGAGACCTACTCTCTTCAAGATGTACCATTTACACCCTTCAGAGCTTTTCATGCTTTAGTGGACACTTCCTGGGAGATTCTAGCTAGCATTTCCTCTTGGCACATCTGGAGAGCTAGATGTATAGAGGCCCTGGATGGCACCTAGATACACCCTTCACATGTGTTCATGGGTATTTGGACTGACAAGGTTCATACTTTGATAGCCATTTGGGCTAGCATGTAGGGCCCTTCACGGACAGCCTCTTCTAGGAGGACTGTATTTCTACGAGATTGGAGGGGTTCTCCCTTTTTTTCGAAGGGCTCTACAGGATTGAGATGGCTCTTTCAGCCCCAATCCTTTCTTTTTGGCTTTTGAGCTTCTCATGCATTGCATGGTGTATCCCATATGGAGCTTGTTGCTCTAACGGCTTTCTTTAATACTTAATAGAAGTCTCTTTTTGCACCCCCACAAAAAAAAAAGTTCATGGATTGCCCACCCCTCCATTAGAATGATATGTTGATAGCTTACATAGCTGCTTCATCAGGCTCATCGCTTTCAAATGTTTCTCTTATGGACTAGTAGAATGAAGATTATAGAAAACTACTATCTATTCTTCACAGAAAACGCTCACTAGTATGTGGGAAAGAGGAGTATGTGGATCAAATCTTCACCATTCCTTTGCAAGAATGCGTTGCACAGAATAGGAAGACCTCTAGGGCCCCGACATGTTTTGTGGGCTTAGATCAATTGGCTCCTATAGGCAATCTATCTACGGAGGAAGAGGGAGCTCTCCCTGACATGTTCGAGGAGTTGGGGGATGTGATCAATTTGGCTAACAAACTGAATTACTGCGATCGGTACGCCTAAATAAAGAGGTCCCTACATCTCATTCAACGTATCATGGATGACACTTTCATGCAACTGGGGACAGCCATCTTCAATTCAACAGGTTATACTCATAAGCTCCTCTCCCAGCAACAACATTGGAAGTTAGAGTTTGAGAGAGCTCAAGCAGCCCAATAGCACACCACAGAGGTGACACTTCGGCAGCATGAGGAGAGTTGGAAAAAAGAGAAGGAATCAGCTGTTCATGAGCATACATCGCTAGACTAGAATCTTAGGATTGTTTGTGTATATGCTATCTTTGGAAGGGGTTTGAGTTAGTCAATCAGTTAATTAGCTAGTGGATACCATCATAACAGAGAGCTAAATTTATTCCAGGTGGTTGCTAGTGGTCGAGTTGTCATCATAACCATGAGCACAATTTTTGCCAGGTGGTAGCTACCACCACAACAGAGAGCATTATGTTTGCCAGGTGGTAACTACCAACATAACTATTGGTAGCTACCACCACACATAATTTTACCCAGGTGGTCAAGTCATAAAATAGCTGGTAGCTAGCATCATGAGAGAGATCACCAACTTTGGGGGAAATTGATAGCAACCACATACAATGACATTGCTCACAATATTAACCCTCTTCTTTGACACTAGGGTAGCATGAGGCACCTTGACTCCATGCACCTAAATGTGGATGCCTAGTCATCACAAATGTGTAAACCTATTTTGCATTAAGTGCCCCATTTTCATGTATTGCAAATGAGATCAAAGTCATGAAAAGAACCAACCGAAACAGAGAACAGAATGTATTTCATTTAATGGAAGTTATCAAGCAAGTAAGCGGTAGCCTACACTTGTTCCTATTTTTGATCTCTGCTAACTTCTCAGATTATGTGATAGCATTGTATTACATGATGCTTTTTCTACATATCAAAGGGAATGATGTTATAAATAGCTTCATACACTTCAGACGACAATACATATGTTCTCACATGTCCTTCCCGCTCCATTGGAAACTTGATAGCTTTGACAAGGTGGGACTCGATGAAGATTTCAAGCTCCAACCTTAAAAGCCTGTACTCATATGGATTTCTTTGAGTTTGCTTGTACCAAAATCCCTTGACCACAAATGAGCCTCAACCACAAACATTCCCCCATGCATCTTTAAGTGGAACGTCTGTCTTTTCCTTCCGCTGTGTGCATTTTAGAATATAGAAATCCACAAGCTCATCATTGTTAGGGGGAGCTATAACAACAAAATTATCACCAACACAAAGTGCATCATGGTGTCCTTCAAATGTTGGATCATTAGTTTCGTCATCATCTTCAATGATATTCTCTATGGGTTGTAGGGTAACATACTCTCAAAAGGGCATTATGATGTATTGGAACACCTTCTCCATTTGCCATATGCATGTAGGCACTACAAAAACATGAAAATTACTTACACCTTAAAGCTGTCCATTTGTTAAAGAATATCCCAACACACAATGCAACTCACACGAATTAGGCAAAGATTTACAATCCCAATTCCTGCTTTTGTCCACATCACCTTCCTTGATTTCCTAAGACACTCGAGTAACGGTTTGAGCCTTTGAGGAGTATGTGGCATCAGCCCCTTCGGACAATGTCTCTCTTAGAAATAACACCAATTCCTTTGCACATTGGAGCTTTGCACCATTTGTCTTTAGCTTGTCATGAGTGAGATGCCTTTTAAGGACAGCCCTTGTACCATCGTGTTTACCCTTTTCATGTCCTGAACAAAAACAATTATGTGTCATTTTCATTCCTGTCATTGTGCCATATTAAGCAACAAAGTAAAAAGGCCTCTTTACTTTGAAATGTGAGGTTGCTCCATCTAACCACATCCAATGTTCATTGACCTGAATGCCTTTATCTTTCAGCTAGAGTGTGATGCATCCTATCATCAGATGATAGTATTTGTGGACGATGCCTACAATATGCACATACGTAATTTGGACAAAGATTGTAACTTGGTTGGAGTGCCAATGCATGGATTGGATCTCGTTTTGTTCTTTGAAAGTGTAGTTTTCTACAAAATCTACAACAGAAACCACCACTTCTTTGGGGAAGCGAACAAGACACTCCTTGAATTGCTTTGCCTGCCATCTGTAGACAAAGTTATGCTTTATAAACTTGTTCAAGTGGTCCTTAAACATTACCAAAAGCTCCCTACATTGCATCTCTTTGAATGAAAGAACTTTCCTTTTTTTCTTTTTTCCATCAACTATGGTTCCAACTTGGACATCCTCAAATATCTTTACAGACACTATACGTGCAGTAAATTATTCCTCCCTTGGGCAACATCCCATTTTTCCTGCTCCACATGAAGACCATTGTCCCATCAAGCACTTAAGTGCATGGTAGCTAGCACAGATTACTTTCGGGCAAAGGATAGATTCCCAAAGCACAATTATGCCTGCAAAATTTTTCACATGTGCCTTGCTACTAGCACTTGAACCACAAATTTCAAATCTACAATTGCACTCTACTCCATGCACACCAAAAGAGACCTGTCATAAGTGGTTTACAACATCCTTAAAAAAAGACATCTGCACATGTGTGATGCAGCAACAAGTGTACCGGTCCTTAAGCTTGCGCACAAAGTAAGGCTTCAACTTCTCAAAGGCCCTTTGGTGAATCTGTACCTCCGGGTGGCTCTATTTGAAGGCAACAAAGAACTCCACCTACATTAAACATATTAGTTTGTTAGTACTTTGTTATTACTCATTAAAGTTATTCGAAAACGTTAATAAATAGGGAGTTTCAAGTTTGCCTATGACAAGAAAAAGGACAAAAGGGATACTTCTCTTGTTGTTGTATGTATTGGCAAAATAATACCTACCATTGTTCTGTTAGTGGCAAGTAATTGCAGATAGGGAAGTACTACTATGCTAGCACCACTGATAAGCACACGAGTAGCTACTATTCTATCATGCAAATTGAATATCTATAACATAAATTAAGTGCCATGTATTGAGTGAAAACACGTACTCAATCAATGTAGCTGATGAAAGTATCTCGTTACATTTTTTAATAAGCATTGAATCTTGAGTGCAGCGTGTTCCATCCAATGATGTTTAATCTGGTCACCTTTGGAGATCTACAGATAAACCCTTTGGTCACCATACTTCAAAGCTAAATTTGTTCCTGATTACCAACTAAATTGTGTTTCTGAGTGATGGCTACTCTCACTTAGTGGCAGCAAGTGGTAGCTTCCACTAAAATAATCGCCTCGCTTAGTGGCAACAAGTGGTAGCTTCCACTCAAATAATCAATGTAGCTGATGAAAGCATCTTTAAATTTACATCTTTTAATAGGCTTTCAATTTTGAGCACAGCATGTTCCCTCCAATGATGATTAATCTGGTCACCTTTGGAGATATACAAACAAACCCTTTGGTGACCACACTTCAAAGGTGACTCTGTTTCTAATTGCCAACTAATTTGTATTCCTAAGTTATGGTTGCTCTCCCTCTATGGCAACAAGTGGTGGCTTCCACTGAAAAAATTGTGAAGAGAGTGGGAGAAAGGTAAGGAGTCTCACTTGCATCTTTCTCACATACACAATGGGGGAATACACACAAAGCTCGAGGCTAAAAATAGTTTTCCTCTTCTTAGTTGTGAAAAACAAAAAAACTCTCTCTATTTACAAAAGGAATTGATGAACCCTATATGTGGGTCTCAAACCAAACTCAACTAACCTAGGTGGTATAGTAACTGAGCCACTCACTAGAGTACATAAAGATAGCTATCATCCAGCTATTATTCATGGGCGGTGTACCAACCGCATCTGCAGCTAACAAGTCGGTGACATAAATGCACAACGGTCACCCTGGCATATCACGAGTGGAGCTCGATATCTCAACACTCCCCCTTGAGCTCAATCCCAATTCCTGCATATATACCAAGCAGATCTGAGAAATTGTGCAGCTTCTCTGCACCCAATGCCTTCGTGAATATGTCAGCTACCTGATCCTCTATGCTGACATAAACTAGATCAATAGAACCTACTAGAACCTTGTCCCGCACATAGTGATAATGCACCTCAATGTGCTTTATTCTAGCATGATAGACTGGGTTATTTGCCAAGCCTATACTGCTCATGTTGTCACAATAAATGACAACTGGCCTATCTGTAGACTAATGCATATCATAAAGTAGCTTACGCAACCAAGATACCTCACATGCAGCCATTGCTACACCCCTGTACTCAAACTCTATGCTCGACAAGGCAACTGTAGGCTGTTTCTTGCTGCTCCAAGTGACTACAGCACTCCCAAAAGAGAACACATATCCACTTGTAGATCTTCTATCAGAAATACTACCAGCCCAATCAGCATCAGTGTATCCATGCAACTGTATCTGAACCCCAGTCTCATAAAATAGTCCATACTGCAATGTGGACTTCACATACCTCACATGCAGCCATTGCTACACCCCTGTACTCAAACTCTATGCTCGACAAGGCAACTGTAGGCTGTTTCTTGCTACTCCAAGTGACTACAGCACTCCCAAAAGAGAACACATATCCACTTGTAGATCTTCTATCAGAAATACTACCAGCCCAATCAGCATCAGTGTATCCATGCAACTGTATCTGAACCCCAGTCTCATAAAATAGTCCATACTGCAATGTGGACTTCACATACCTCAGTATGCGTCTAACCGCATCCAAATGCGGTTTCCTTGGAGCCTGCATAAACTGACTTACCAACCCAACAACATAGCTCAAATCTGGCCTGGTAATAGTCATATAAATCAAACTTCCTACTATGCGTCTGTACATAGAAGGGTCTTCCAAAAGCTCACCTGCATCTGCGCTCAACTTCACATTCTGCTCCAAAGGAACTGAAATAGGCTTACAACCTGTCATCCCATATTTGGATTGCATGTCCAATCCATATTGCCTCTGCAAGAGCCATATCCCACTTGTTGATCTGATCACCTCAATGCCCAAGAAATAACGCAGCTCTCCTAAATCCTTCGTCTCAAACTTCTGCTTCAATAGCATTCTCCCATGAAGGATATCTTCATCACTATCACCTGTGATGATCAAATCATCAACATAAATGACAAGCAGCATAATACCTTTCTCTGTTTTTCTCACATAAAGTGAGAAATCTACCTTGGAAATCTGAAAGCCAATAGTGACAAGATACTCTCTTATCTTGTCAAACCATGCTCTAGGTGCTTGCTTCAAGCCATACAAGGCTTTCTTCAACCCTGTAAACAAACCCTGTAAACAAACTCAAGATGAATAGCATGCACATAACTTGGTGGCTGCTCCATATAGACGTCTTCTTGCAAATCACCATGCAAGAAGGCATTCTTTACATCCATCTGATGTAAAGACCATCCCTTTGATGCGGCCATAGCAATGACTACTCTTACGGTTGCCATCCTTTCAACCGGACTGAATGTTTCTTCATAATCAATGCCATATGTCTGTGCATACCCCTTGACAACTAATCTTGCCTTGAATCTATTCACAGAACCATCTGCATTGTGCTTCACCTTATAAACCCACTTGCAACCAATTGCATTCTTGTCTTTAAGCAAAGGTACCAATTCCCATGTAGCGTTTGCTTCCAAGGCATCCATTTCTTCATCCATGGCTTTCTCCCATTTTTCTTTTCCCATGGCTTGCTCAAAAGAAGTGGGCTGTGGTTCTTGTATCACTTTGACCATATAGGCATAGTGAATGGCTGTAAATCCATCATATTTCAGCCTATCCACGGGATACTTAACTCTGGTAGACCTATGCGAAATAGGCTCACTACTAGGTGCTCTCAAAACATCCCTTGTCTTTCTTACTCCAGGTGTAACAATAGAAGGAATACCCAACTCATCATCAAGGCTCTGTTCTAAGCCACTGGATTCACCATCCACATAAGAGTGACCTGCATTCACATCAACCATGGGCTGATCTACTTTCTCTTTTCCTTTTCGTGATACTTGCATACCACTTGTCTTTCTTACTCTAGGTGTAACAACAGAAGGAATACCCAACTCATCATCAAGGCTCTGTTCTGAGCCAGTGGATTCACCATCCACATAAGAGTGACCTGCATTCACATCAACCATGGGCTGATCTACTTTCTCTTTTCCTTTTCGTGATACTTGCATACAACTATCTGCATTGCTTGGAGGAGATTCTCCTGATCTCAATCTGCCTATCCATGACGAAGTATGTGAACCACTGCTAGAGGACACTACAGGTCCACTAATATTTTGTGATTGCTACTGTGAATTCTGTGCAACATTACCATTTTGTGCATCTACATCATCAATCACATTTACTGGTTTATACTAGCTGCTCATCTCATAAAAAACAACATCTCTGCTCACTGTAAACTTATGAGTAGAAGGGTTATAGCATCTATACCCTTTCTGCTACAGAGAATAACCAATGAAGATGCACTTCTCATCCAACTTGGATCTCAAATCATCTGGCACATCAACATAGGCAATGCAACCAAAAACTTTCAAATGATAAATGTCTGTTTTCCTACCAGTATACCTCTCCTCTGGCGTCATGCCATGTATTGCTGCAAGGGGAGTCCTGTTCATTATATAGACTGCTATAGCAACTGCTTCAGCCCAATAATAATCTGGCATGCCTTTTTCATTGAGCATGGCATGAGATACCTCTCCAATATGCCTGTTTTTCCTTTCTGCAAGTCCATTTTGTTGTGGGGTATGACTACATGAATATTGCTGCTTTCTGCCATGGTCCTGTAGGAACCTTGCAAACTCATTTGAGAGGTACTCTCCCCCTCCATCTGACCTTAGACATTTTATTTGCAAGCGTGTTTCGTTTTCAACCATATCTTTAAACGCTTTGAAATGCCCAAACACTTCACTTTTCTTTTTCATAAAATACACCCAAACTTTTCTGCTGTAGTCATCAATAAAAGTGACAAAATAATGACAGCCTCCAATAGATGCAGCTTTAGTAGTCCACACATCAGAGTGGATTAATTCCAATGGTCTCTTACTCTCTTGAACATGTCTAGGAAATGGTTTCCTTGCCTGTTTTCCTAATTGACAGGCTTCACATACCTTATGCATTTCTGCAACCTTGAACTTAGGCAATCCTGCAACAATATTTTGAGCTTGCATTAATTTAAGTCGTTGTACATTAACATGACCAATGCGTTTATGCCAGATATCAATATCTGCAACTACACTAGTCCCATGTGTAAACATTGCTACACTCAATTCAGGCATGTCCGCATCTAACATAAACATCCTGCCCTTCTTCTTCCCTTTTGCTATCAAGCGACCTTTATTTTTCATATCCTTAACAAAGCATCCATGAGGATTAAATCTAACCTGCAAGCCCTATTCAACCATTTGACCAATAGAACCCAGGTTCTTGATGATATTCGGGACATGAAATACATCAGACAGGTATTTCCTTTTCCCATCCTGCATAGACAAAGGAACTTTACCAATCTGCACAATAGGATGTGCAGTATCATCACCAGTCTCCACAAATCCTGGTCTTTTCATTTTCCTTGCATCCTGCATCCATTCCGCATGACCTATCATGTGGTTTGATGCACCTGAGTCAACATACCACACATCATTGCTTTCTTCTACACTTGTCACAGAATTGGTCATGTGCTACACCATAAACAAATGCTCATTTCTGTCATCACCCTGTCTACTAGAGGATGCATAATTGCCTTGCTGCAATTTTTCATTCATGATGTCATTCTGCTTTTTGTAGCAGTCTTTAGCCATATGACCCATTTTACCACAGTAGTAGCATTCAACATTGATGTTTGCATTTTGGCCTCTCTGCCATCCACCAGGACCTCTTTGGCTTTGTTGCATATTCTGATTTCTGCCACGGCCTCCAGATTGCCTGCTCTACCTCTGCCTCTACCTCTTCCAACATTTGAGTAGAAGACACTTTCTTTTGAAATTTCTCCTCAAGAAGATGCACCACCATTTCTCTGCTCTTCAGAAATTAGAAGAGCAATCAACTCCTCAAAATCAGGAAATTTTTCACAAACGGCGATGGATGTTCGGAATTGTACATAATCCTTTCCTAGACCATTCAAGGTCACAGAAACTAAATCATCATCTTCCACTGGCGACCCAATGGAAGCAAGTGCATCTGCAATCTTCTTCACCTTCATGTGGTAGTCATTGATGCTCATATTTTCTCTCTGCACATTATGCAACTCTTGCTATACATTTTTGTCAAAGTATCCCATGCCTCCTTTGGCGTCCTTGCATCTTGAATATGCACAATCATAGAATCTGAAATACTGAGACAGCTAGTACATAACTTTTTTGCCCCTCTCATGCCAGCCTTTAAATGGCTACAACTCCTGTTGATTGGGAACATTAGGAATTACTGGTTCTTGTTCAGCTCTAGTAATGAACTCCCAATAGCTTTTTCCCTAAAGGAAATTCGTCATTTTAAACTTCCGTCCTGGGAAGTTGTTCTTGTCAAGCTTTTCAATGACAATCTGTGAAGGAGCATCAGATGCCATTACATAACACTGCAAAAATATTCTGTCATTGCAAAAAACACAACTTCTACCTCACAAGGGCAAATCTGCAAAACTGATGAAAGTGGTATTTGACCACACAGTCACTTCTTAGTGGCGATTTTGCATCAACGCGCAATAAGAATGATTCTGTCACTCCCAATATCTCTGCACAAAGGCATATGATGCAATTTCTGCAGCAACTTTTCACCGACCTGCAAAACAGCGATCGCACAACAAAAACAGGGCACTTTTCTGAGTGCCTGTGGAAAACTTCCGCCACCAAAACGGGCCCCCAAATGACTTTGAATAAAAAATAGGGCATATACTGCCCTCTCACCGCGCCGCGAAGGGCGTCCCAATCTGAGACAGTGCACTCTTGCACTTTTCGATTGTGCTACCTGCAGAGATTTGCTCCCAAACTCAAAAAAGGAAAGCAACACTGATCCTCTCACCAAGACACCGTGAACTTGGTTTGCTTTCTTGAGCTCCTTACCACGAACCGAGCTCTGATACCATGTGAAGAGAGTGGGAGAGAGGTAAGGAGTCTCACTTGCAGCTTTCTCACATACACAATGGGGGAATACACACAAAGGTGGAGGCTGAAAACAGTTTTCCTCTTCTTAGTTGTGAAAACCAAAAGAGCTCTGTCTATTTACAAAAGGAATAGATGAACCCTATATGTGGGTCTCAAACCAAACTCAGCTAACCTGGGTGGCATACTAACTGAGCCACTAACTAGAGTACATAAAGATAGCTGTCATCCAGCTATTATTCATGGGCGGTTGACCAATCGCATCGGTAGCTAACAAGTCGGTGACATAAATGCACAATGGTCACCCTAGTATATCACGAGTGGAGCTCGATATCTCAACAAAATTTGCCTTGCTTACTTGCTCAAATATGTAGGCCATTATTTTAGTGGAAGCTCAAATAATTGCCTTGCTTAGAGGCAGCAAGTGGTAGCTTCCACTAAAATAATTGCCTACTACATAGTAGTAGCTACTGCATAATCATTCGATAGCTACCACATATGGATTCAATGGACTGGTAGCTCTCTTGGCATTGTCGCTAGTGGTAGCACTTGATAGCTACTAGTGGCGATTGGTAGCAAGTGCTACCAAGGGTTGCATTTCTGTTGCTCTAGCTTAGTGGTAGCGAGTGGTAGCAAGTGTTGCATTTCTGTTGCTTCCACTTAGTGGTAGCTTGCACTCAAATAATTGTCTGCTCTTTGTTTATGGTAGCAAATGGTATCTTCCACTCAAGAAATTGGCCACCACCCATGGTAATGGCAGCAATGGGCACCTAATGACAGCTATCATGCCAATTGGTGGTGGTGGCTACCACTTGCTACAAGAACAAGAGCACTCATACCTAATAGACGTGGTAGCTACTACTCAATTATTTCTTAACCACTTACAGAGCTCCTACTTCAGTACTGCTAGTAGGACTCGATAGCTAAGTGCCAGCAATGGATGCCTAATGATAGATACTGATTCATTTAGTGGTGGCTATGATTTGCTACAACAATCACAGCACTCGTAGTTAATAGAGGTGGTAGCTAGTAGTTAGTTATTATGTACGGGCAGCACTTCGTAGCTCATCGCATCATTCGGTAAGTAGTAATAGCATTTCAGCAAATGGTAGCCACCATGTAGCTACCCAAAGGTAGAGCAGTGTCTATAACACATGTCTAATAACACAACAGTAATGAACAGGTACTTATTCGCAGCAAGTCATAATGGTAGCTAACGTGTAGCTAACAAAACAGAACCTAAAAGCCACCATCAGCTTGTTAGCAACATACCATAGAGAAGTAAGGAATGAGCTTATGATTCTTGAAGGGATACAACCTGAAGGAATATCACCAACCTAAGGCTGCTCAAGAAAATGCATTTTTTGTTTCTTGCAAGTCTTTCCCCCTGTACGCTTTCAACAGACATCGTTCGTATTGGGCGAGACACGTGTATTACTGGTCCAAAATGATAGCATTAACTCCTTCACCTCTTGTAATTGCACCCTTTATGCATGGTTGTCATTCGCACAAATGCAATGATATCATCTCTTGGCACATTCGAGATGTAGTAGCATAGAAGTTCCTACGATGCACAGTTAGAAGTCTTGATGTAGCCGCAACATTTTGTTTCCTAGCTTGGGCTTTGGTATTCATGACCATCATCATGCTCGCCCTCGTCAGAAACAACTCTTTAGAGCTTTGGGATTTTTCATGTACTTGAGGGTGTTCTGAAGGCCGCTTATCAATAAACCTTTTTCATGATCCGCAACTTTCCTGGCAATTTTAACCTTTACCTCCTCACGTAGACCTTGTGTACGTTGCTTGAAGTACCTCACAACATCAAATCAAAAGCGAACTGCTATGTTAGAAAGAGCCAAATACAAACAAAGATTCCAAGAAATTATCGTCATTTGTTGATGCATTGAACACTCCTTACCACATTTTTTGCATGCCTGCATTTTCAGCGTTTTCTGCCAAAATGCCTTCGAAGCTCAGGTCTCTAGTGTGAGTTTCACTACACAAGGAAATAATGGTAAGTTTTACAAGATGAACTAGCCAAAGTTGTAGAACTGGAAATGAGTGCGAGATGAATAGAAAGGTGCAAACCTCTCATTTTGATGATGTCCCGAGAGAATGCTACTAATGATGCTGCTGTGCACACCGGTTCATAGTGGAGAGGTCTTGGAGAGGGAACATTGTGTGGACAGGGAACAGTGTGACATGGATGTGCTGAGAGAACTTATAGATCTGAGAGACAAATCACGTCTAAGAGAGAGCTCTTGTGTGAGAAAGAGAGATCTGAGCTACAAACTGAGCAAAATTCAAACCATGGGGTGGGAGAATTCAAACCTTGCTGATATCTTTCCACGTGGTCAAAGCTATACATAGTAGATTCCCTTTTCCAATTGCATGGCTTTCCCTGTACCATGTAGCAACGCAGTGGCTACCACTTTGCTAGTGATGTCCGGGACACAGCTATCAAGTCCACCTAATCATGCACACACCCCCATATGATTTCGTCTCACTCTTCTACTCCACCTTCCGCAACATGGTTCGCAAGCTTTGGGGAACATATACATGTACCTATGGGCCACACCTCACCTTCTTACTTTACGAGTGGAAGTCCAACCCCCCTTCCATTGTCACAGGTTGACTTCCTTTGTCATCCCTTTGTTCCTGTCACCACCCCTGCCACCTCTTCCACTGTCACTTCCTCTCCTCTGTCATCAAGGAGGGCATCTCGGCAAGCGCAACCTGATCCAACCGGGGCTGTCCAACACATCTCATCAGTACATTCTATTATAGGTTCCCCGGTAGTGGTGGCCTTTGGTTTCATATCTTCCGTAACAGTGACATGCCTTGCATCTCCATCAGTGACTTCACCCGTGACCGAACTTGCATCTCCATCAGTCACAGTTGTCCAGGCTTCCCCAGAGACCTCCAGAGTTTCAGCGGTGGGTATGGTTGCATCATGTATACCCCATGTTGTACCAATGATGACGGGTGTTGCACTAGTGCCTTCCTCAAAAAGTGTATTTTTGTGACCATCGAGATGGACTACAGCTGTACCATCTTCCCTCGCCACCACTTTCACTGATGCAATCATCACCACAATTCAGGAGCCATCACTTTTCATGGCCTCCAACCATGGGTTGGATCTGAATCTTAACTGGGACCTGACTCCCACGGGCTTTCTCAGGGGATTGCACCGACTTCTCAGAGAGTACTTCACATTTTAGCCTCCCCACGACCTCCGCAAAGCAAAGACAGGAGTGGGAGCCCCTCCCTAGGGGATCCTCCAGCAACTTGACCAATAGAAGAGGTATTTGAGGGAGGGAAGTTGCCCAAGTCTGTGGATTGCCCACCCCTCATCAAGCCCATTGCTTTCAAATGTTTCTCTTGTGGACTAGCAAAATGAAGATTATAGAAAACTACTATTTGTTCTTCACAAGAAACGCTCACCAGTATGTGGGGAAGAGGATGATGTGGATCAAATCTTCACTATTCCTTTGCAGGAATGCCTCGCACTGAACAGAAAGACCTCCAAGGCCCCGACATGTTTTGTGGGCTTTGTTCAATTGGCACCTACAGGCAACTTGTCCTATGGAGGAAGAGGGTGCTCTCCTTGACACATTCGAGGAGTTGGGGGACATGATCAATTTGGCTGATAAGCTGAATTACAACGATCGGTACGCTTGGATGAAGAGGTCCCTACATCTCGCTCAGCGTATCATGGATGAGACTTTCACGCAACTAGGGACAGCCGTCTTCAATTCAATAGGTTACGCTCATGAGCTCCTCTAGTTCTCAACCAAGAAGGTAAAAGAGTACTCCTGTAACTCTATTATTCATTTAGTCATGCTCCTGGAGATGTTTGTACTATTCAACATGTGATGCAGTAGTGAACATGAGGTGAGAACCACAAAAGGCCTGGACAATAGATAAGACCAAAATGTCCTGCAGGCATACAAAAGGCTAGCCAGGACTAATTCAGCTACTGAATACTTCCTCTCTACTTCACTCTTTACCCTACTAGCATAGTAGACTGGCCTCATATATCTGGAACCCTCTCCCTGCTACAAAAAAATAGCACCAATAACATTTGGTCCTACAGACGGATTCACATAAAAAGTCCTAGAATAATCTGGTGGCTTTACATTTGAAATATGAGTCAAGGATTCCTTAATTGCCTAAAACACCTCTTCACACTCGGTCATCCATTTTAGAGGTTCGGATTTTACCATCTGCTGAAGAGGATACAAAATTTGAGATAACATATGAATAAATCTCGAGAGATACTTCACCTTTTGGAGAAAGGTATGCAACTACTTGGTATTCTCAGGAGAGGATAGCATAACTAAACCTTTCACTTTACCTGGATCTGGCTCAATCCCCTTTTCAGATACAATATGCCCCAATATTTTAATGCTGGTCCCAGCTAACTGAGTCTTCTTAGGATTTAATTGACCACCATTATTATCAATCTCATAAAATACCTAATCTAGCTTGCCATAGTGCTCCCTTCTTCCACTGTAGACACAGATGTCATCAATAAAGACTTTACAAAATTTATCCAGGAAAGGTGATAAAATCATATCTAAATTCTCTTGGTAGTGTGAGGAGCCGTTGGTAACTCCTAAAGGCATTTTCATGTAACAAAAACAGCCCCATAGGATGATGAAGGTAGTCTTGATTTGACTGAGCTATGGCTATCTGGAAGTACCTTGAATACCCGTCACACAAGCTGTACATTTGGAGGATGAACAATCGGGAGAAAGGGGAGATATTCTTAGCAAAGAGGGGACCCTCCGAGGCAGGGGGATGAGGATGAAGGAGAAGGTGGAGAGGGGAGATTGAGCATTCGGCGTTTGGCATTGGAGCGGGAAAAAGGAGAGTGTGACGAGAGATAGAGGCTAGAGCTACGAGCTCGCCAAGGAGAGTGTGTGGAGAGACCTGTGTGTACTCCTCTGTCTACTATGGGGATAGACCTATGCGTTCTTGTGACTTGTGACTTGTAGGTGCTGGTCCAGTGATATGTACTTTGGCCATCTTGGTCATTTTCTCATTCTTCTTGTCTCTTTCCGATATGGGGATTGTTCAGCAATGTATGACGATGTTTCTTCTTATGCTTATGTTGTGGAGTTCTCAAGTGATTGTCATTTAGCATCGTGCACTCATACGCGTGCACTCATACGTCGCTGTTCACTGCAGTACATCCTACGACACTCACACACCACTGCATGGTGCACTCCGTGCGATTTATTGCATTAGAGCATTGCAACACTCATGCTTCTCACGCCATCGGCCTTTGGCCTTTGGTAACACCTCCAGAAGGATAGGAACACCTCTCCTCATACAGTTTATGGTGATCACGGTGGAACCTCCAGAAGGAGAGGAACCCCTCCCTTGAGACAGAGGAGGAGGAGTGGCGAGAAGGAGGGAATGGAGGAGTGGAGGGAGGCAAAGGCTAGAGAGCCGGTTGAGAGGCAAGGGAGGGAGAGACTGGAGGGCGAGGGAGCATAGCTGAGCGACGGAGAGG
Source organism: Dipteris shenzhenensis (assembly GCF_047967505.1). NCBI lineage: Eukaryota > Viridiplantae > Streptophyta > Polypodiopsida > Gleicheniales > Dipteridaceae > Dipteris > Dipteris shenzhenensis. Next base: position 42,417,181 of record NC_141601.1, on the reverse strand, counting down.
GAAAGGCTAGAGGGGGAGGCAACGAGGTTGAGCGATGTAGGGGGAAGCAGAGCAGGACATGTTAATTGAGCGATGTAGGTACATTTAGGTAGGGTGAGATCGATTAATTAATTGATAGGGAGGGTGAATGAGAAATATATATATTGTGTATATTATATATATAATGGGTCTATTGATTTCAAAAATTCAGATCTACTTAACATCTTTGCTTCAAATCAATCGTGTTAGAATTCTAATTTTGCAAAGAAAAACCATTACATCGCGATATTGCATGCATCCGTTAGCAGTTCGGCTATCTTCTCTCTCAATTGTAAACAAGGAATAGTTGACATAGGGATCCAAGTGAAAAAGCCTAGTGAAATTTTAAACTTGTTGGCAGAGAGTCCATATCTAGCTAGTTAGTCTAAATGTGACCCCTTAATATTTGGGAGGGGCGGCTCCAAATATCCATTCGAGGGAGTCAAGATAATGCGTGATTTTACGTCTCCATCTAATCAAAATACAAATTTATTTCTTGGGTATGCAATTAAAATGCGTCAACTCAACTTACTGATCAAGGTGACAGAGTCTCCTCAGACTCTCTCGACCTCCTCCTTTCATCATCAGCACTCCCACTACATCACAGATTGCTTTTTGGGCGGCATTGGACACCGACAGCGAGAAAGACACACAGCGGAGATTTATGGACTTTCCAGTCATCTACACCTCGACACCTCGACACCTCTGTCGAGATTTGTGATCAGAAAATCATTTTCGGCAATTGTCGATCATCTGAGAAGACTCGTGAGACAACCTCCGAAGAGATCACTAGCGCGGGGGAATCGATCTGTCGATACGACCAAATCCAGAAAAGTTCATGAGGGTCGAGAGATCCATTGAATCCTCCATCGAGCGAGCGAGAGGGAGAGAGACCGACCGCAAGCCAGCGCAGGTTGACAGCGATTAGCTAGCTATTCGATGATCGATCGATATGGAGCGCAAGCGAGCGCAGGTTGACAACGATTTATTAGCTATTCGACCGATATGGAGCGCACGCCACCGCAGGTTGACAGATTAGCTACAACCCATATGGAACACTCGCGCAGGCCGCCGCGCAGGCATCAGAGACGTCCTCTTTCGCACCCACAGCTCCTCTCTGAGAGACCAACCGATCATCTGCCTATCCAAGCTCTCCGTCAGCAAATTTTGCAGCACATTCATGACAACCGAGTCACCTTCATCCAGGTCCAACCTGTGTTTCTTAATGTCGTGAGGCATAGCTGCTTGAATACATGCTCTACAAATGTTGTTACCCTGGCCAAGGCCTTCCCGCAACTAGGTCATCGGGAGATGACTTCCCGATGCCTGCGTTGTTCTTACGATAGCAGAGTTCCAGATTCATTAGCATGTAATTAGATTATCAAGTATGAGAGAGAGCAAGAGAGGGGTGAGGCGTCGATGAGACCGAAAGAAGTTGTCAGCTAACCCATGCAGTACAACAGGGAGAGACAGGAAGTGGCAAAACTACAGCAGTGCCGCAGTTTATATTGGACGAAGCACGAGAGCGAGGCAAAATAGTGAAAGTTGTGGCCACTCAACCATTGCGCATTACTGCTATATCGTTAGCTTGGCGTATTGCAGCTATGAGGAAGGTTACTCTTGGGCAGGAAGTCGGATATGCGGTGGGACACGAAAAAGAAAGGAGTGATTCCACCCGGCTATTGTATGTGACCAACGAATACATCTTGCAAGTGAGTTCGTCGCAACCGTCTGTTCCCCCGTTGTATAGTTTATCTTGTTTGCAGTCGTGATCATATGTTATTCCTGGAATCCGATGTGCAACATTAGAACCCAGATGGTTCAGTAGCTTCTTCCGGTTTTCATTTGCATTGCTGACAAAGGTGATTTAGTTAGTTTATTTATGCAACTGTTGTGAATATCTTATCATTGACAACGTATCCAAGATTTTTAAACCGAAATTCTTGTTTTGTTTACTAAACGAACGAACGTTTGTCGTAAAAATATTTTGTCCATGTTCTGCTCTATACAAGGCCCATTCTACGTTTCTTCTTATTTGCACTATTGTGCAGTGGCTCAGCCCGGAATGTCATCATCAACCATCAGCGCAAGGGATCACGCATCTTATACTAGACGACGTGCATGAGAGAAGCATTGAACAGGATCTTGTGTACCTTCTCCTAAAAATGATTATGACAACTCCAGTAACCGGAAATCTCAAATTGATTATTATGTCAGCAACCCTTGACCTTAAGTCTTTGCAAGCATATTTTTCCTTTCTTCTTGATGGTTCAGGTAGCTTTCCAATCACCATCCCGCTCAGCAGACTCCAAGTCAAGACAATCTTTGCAGAGGACATACTAGAAGCTCTGCCAACCCTCTCCAAGTCAGGATCAGATTTAGTGAGCAGACTTGTTGACTTTCCAGCCACTGGGAGGAATGTTCCCCATTTCCTGCTTGATCTTGTTGGAGAGCTAGTTTTCCACCTCGTCAAGAGTGGTGATGTCTTTCTGATATTCCTGCCTGGATGGACAGAAATTAACGACCTGGAAACAAGGCTTCAAAAGAAGCTCATTGCTTCAACTGCTCCTCTGCATCTTGAGATAATTTTGTTGCATTCAATGTTGACTCGAGAAGAAGAACAAGAATTGTTTTTATCCAAGCCTCCGTACTGTGGGAAAGTTATCATCTCCATGGAAAGTGGCATCTCAATACCAGGAGTAAGGTATGTCATCGACCTTGGTATGGAAAAGCTCTTGTACTATGATAGGGAAAAGCATGTCGATCTACTTGTCAATTCATGGTGCTCAAGGGCATCACTTACACACAGAGCAGGGAAAGTTTGCCTGGACATGAGTTCTGGGCTTGTTATTCGACTATTTACAAGGACGACTTACGAGCAGCTTCCTGAGCATAGAGAGCCAGAAATGAAAAAGGCGTTTTTGGATATAGCAATTCTGAAGATCAAGGGTCTTCTGTCTTCATTTGGATCAGTTAAAGATCTTCTACAAAAGGCAATGGATTCTCCTCATCCAGACAATCTCAAACATTCATATGAATTTCTCAATGATTCAGGTGCTATACAATTCCAATCTGATGGTGATTTTTCTTTGACACAACTGGGGAGATTAACAGTCAAGCTCTCAGTTGATGTTCATGCTTCTAGGTTAATTATGCTTGGGCTGTTACTGGGATGTTCTGTTGATTGTGTCGTAATGGCAGCTGGATTATGTACAGCTGTAGATCTATTCAAGAGACCATTTTTAAAGCGAGGTCGCATGAGTGCTGTAGATTTTCAGTACCATAGAATAATGAATTTCAAAGCCAGGAAGTTTTATGATAGTAACTTCTACAGTGATATGTTACTCTTCCGTCAAGTATATATTCAAGGGATGAAGCATGTCTGGAACAAACATTGGATCAATAAGAGTTGCTTAAGGCCAGGAAGCTTGAGCATGTTTGTATCAAAAGTGAAGTACCTTGCAGAAGATTTATCTAATTTCATTGAACAAGAGCAACTTAAAAACACAATTCAGAGGGAGAACATTAAGATTCTGGAACTTTTAAGATGCCATTATCAACACTCAGAACAAAGTCAACATGTCTTTTGTAAGGATGAAGATACCATCGCCCTTGCTATCACTGGTGCTTCCTTTCGAAATGTGTTGATAGGGAATGTCCCCAATAGCAGTGTGGCCACGTCTGAAACCATGCAGCTTGCAAATGCAGGAATGAATCCATGCTGTTCATTTAAGCTTTTGAACCTGCCATGTGAGGTAGTAGATGATGTGGCAAGTCTTGAAAATGCTCTAAAGGTAATATGTGAAAGCTAATCAGAAAGATTGCATATTTAGGGCTGATCTAATTGATGTTGTTGATGGAGGATGAGTACTTTTTTTTTGGGTACATAAGCATGGCGATATCCTATGTGCATTTGCACTTCCATCATGAGGTTGACGGGAAGATGAGCAATAATGAAACACAGTTCTATAGAGTAAAACTTGTAGCATGGTACACTTTGACATAGCTCTTTATCTGACATCATTTGCTTAAAACCTTTATAAAGAACATGGAATAGTTAATCTTTCTTAGAGTGATGAAAGGGACCGACCGAACATATATTTTAGAGCCAAAAATGGTGTATACACTCTGATGTTACATTAATTTCCAAATTGTAAATCCACAAATTGAAACAAAGATATGAAACAGATCTGCAAGCTTGCTCTCCTTCTCCTTCATCTACTTTTTTACTTTCATCTGGTGGTGCTGATGAAGACAACAAGAAATCTATTGGAGGGAGTAGTCTTCCTTGGACTGCTTGTCGTGACACAGAGTGCTACATGGCTTACAGCTTAAAGATCTTACTGTTGCCCAGCTTGTTTTTTGAAATAAATTGAATTAAAGAAAATCAGACAATGGAATGAGAGCATAGAATAGCATGTCATATGTCCCAAATATACACGAGGAGAGTTAAAACTCTACCAATCATGAAAAAAAAGAACTGTGGGAGAGCTAGCAATGCTGGCACCCGATCTTGAGCTATGTCGAGAAAAAGCCTATGTGGTAGTTGTAATGCTATGAGCAGAAAGAAGATGCCACAACCCACGCCTTGGGGAAGGTTTGTGTCCTGTCAATTGATCCTAACAAGTCTTCCAGACACGTATACTGCCAACTCCTCAAATCGGTACTTGCCAAATCCCGGACAAAAACTCTCTACCCTGCATGAATTCTCCTACAATGACCTATTTACAATGGGCACACCAAATTCTCTAGAAAAATAGAACGAACCATTCATAGAGACAACCAAGGACAATTGTGCCAAAATTGTTTAATATGAAAAATATTGCTGAAGATAAGTGATAGCTCAATTGTCGATCTTTGAGGACTTGGTAAGCCTAGTCTAATAAAGTAATCATTGTCCTGTTGTAGAAACCCCTAGCGCAGCTCCCCAAGTAATATTGATTGATGGTCATAAGGAACTGAAATCAATTGGCAAATCTCAAACCTGCTGTGGCTAAGTGTAAGTTGAAGTACAATGCTTGCACTCTCTATCTAAGAAAGGTGCACTTGACAAATGAAGAAGAAAGAAAGACTTCTACTACAAAGGGGTGGAATCCGCCCACACTGACTATGGGAGAGCCAGCTCCGTTATAACATCTTTTGGCAAATACTCTAAAGTGCCGGCCCCACCTCTCCCCACCTAATACCAGAGATGCCATGCAGTCTGTCCTGCGGAAACCCAGCAGAAACGTAGATATTCTCCTAAGTGAGGAGCTCCCCGCCTGTGTAAAGAAGCCAACTGACTTATGCTAGTTGAAATGGTCAAACAATAGTGGTGCAGGAGGACTCTAATCTTCTCCAAACTCACTGTCTAGCTCTCCACAAATAAGGCCGACTCAAAGTCTAGGAGTTCCTCCTCATGTCTGATTGGAAGGCACATATGGACCAAGCCTGCTCCCTGAAATCTTAGAAGCAGTCTAGGGCCTCCGCTACAAAAGATATAGGAAGGCACCCGTAACTTCTAACTATGTCAAAGAAAGCCTCTCTGGTGTGAACTCTAATAGTACAGCTGGCTCGAGCTGGCAGACAATGTTGAGATGCCTTTGGCCCATGGTGCAGAGAATTCCAGTCTCTTGATGGTACCCTCTATGTTACAGGACTCCTTGAAGTCCTGGAGAAGATACAACAGGCTGAGAATCGTCGGACCCAATCATGGCCTCCCAAAAGGTGAAGGTATGTCTAGGATGCTCTGCTCCAGATCGATACTTGTCTGAGTGTCATAGATAGTATCCGTGATGGGAGGCTGGATCTAGAGGGTGATCAGTCACCACTGCCAAATGTCGATCTACCCTGCCCTTTGGGAATAAGGCATTATCTGTCCTGAAGAAAGAGAGGAAGCCATCAGACTTGTCTCAAAGATCTCTTGGAAAGCATGGCAGAGCAAGTTGCCAATTGGATCATAGAGTTGCTGAAAGAAGGCTGGGCAGATTCCATCTTCTCCCGACATTTCTGCACCAATAAGGCCTTTAGGACCTTAAGCATATTACTATCCTTAAGCCATGCCTTCAAACTGTCATCATCACATGCGAGACCATCAAAGGGACCTCGGCCTAGAGCTCCTCATTTGTAGCCTCTATCTGCTATGTGAAGGGCTCTTCCTAGAACAACTATCTGTAGTGAAATGTACTCATCTCTGATCCAGAGACCTTCATAGGGGTTTGGGAGGTGAATAATCCAAGTCAATGTAGTGGCATGCTATAAGCCTCACTGGCTTCAAACAACGTTAACAACGTGAGCCACCACTACTGTCAAGGGATTTGCTCCTAGCTTGTGAGTGATCTAGTTCAAGGGCTAGTATGAACTCCGCTCATTTATGATTGGAGTCAATACCACATAAGTCAAAATCCATCACGTAGACGTCGCTCATCACCTGATCCTTCATCAGGGAGTCAAAATGAAGTGGAATCCACTGCTTGATCCTAAGGCGGTAAATTGAGTCCCAAAACGGGTAGAGAGGATAGGTTGAGAGGGGGGATGGGTGGGGTGGGAGGGTGGAGGGAGTTTGGCAGGTAAGGACTTAAGAGGAGGGCTTGGAAGGGAGAGGTTGACGGGGGGAAGGTTGGGTTGAAAGATAGATAGATAGATAGATATATATTAACGTCTCTAAAAGGCCAAACGGCCTATGAGACTAAAACAGTTGATACATCTCCTAGTGTTGTCTCATCAAAGAGAACAACAAAATAAATAAGCTGAAGGCTGAGAGCTACTAAAGGTACTTACAATCAGAGGGATTGCAAGTGACCCAAAACTTATGAAATACCAAGCAAGTATTTACTAAAAGTACCAATTGATCAGCATAGGCAGGAAGCTAATCAATAAAAAGGTTGCACTCTTCTTATGTCAAAAATCCCAATCATGGGCAGCTCTAGGATCTCATAACTCGGTGCCAAACGTTTCCGGTGTTTGGCAATGATGGCACGGATCCGATGAAGATATGGCTGCCGGGCACAGGGTCTTGGGGGCTTGGGCCTCCGTGACCTGGATATGGCGATGGCTCGGTCCAAAATCACACCACTAGAGTGTGGCAATCTGCCTGTGTGTGATAAGGTGGTGGTGGCGCCAGGGGTTTCTGATGGCGGGGAGGGCATAAAACTAGTTGAGGTGCTGGAATTGGTGTGGAAAGGGGCAGGGGAGGGGTAGTGTTGAGCAAGGGGTGTGGAATTGGTGGCAAAGGCCTGATAGGCCTACCACCTTCCTTTGCCCTAGCTTCCCTCAACTCAAGGTCTCTAGTAAAATCTCAAGAGGGAGGGAGCCTGGGTCTTCTACAACCAATTGTAGCTTCAGTCCGTCGTCATTTATGAGCGATAAAGCCATCATCATGGGAGAAGACTTAAAGACCATGCTGAAGCAAGCACCAATAGGGAGAAGGATGTCGCTTTAGTATTCCATGGGCAATGTAGGATGGCCGAAAACTGTGATACATGGTGCTTAGTCTCCATGTCGCCCGTGGTAATCCCATAGTACCAAGGCATGAGACAAACTAAATGCAAACCTAGATATATTGAAATTCACTACAATAGAAGTTGGGGTGGTCTTCGTCGAGGTAAAGAAAGACTCATCTTCCATAGTCTTGGATATGGTCCCCTTCCTTCGCTGGAACCAATTTCGAACCTTGCGCCATGTGGGGAATGGCCAACAAAGCATGCCACCACTACATGGTCCTAAAGTTGCTCTACACCGTGCTCTACCAGTTGATGGTCCTCGAGGAGAGAGGGTGATTTGAATGGTGATCAGATATGAGGATGCTGCCACTGAGCTCCTTTGGCCAAATGAAAATAGGGTATGATCAAAATCCTTCCCTCTGGGACAAAGCTCTGAAACCTGCTGGTGATGAATGCCCTTGGGAGAAGGGGAGGAAAAGGTGGAGGATCATGAAAGGAAGACGGAGGATCTAGTGGGAAGGAAAAAGGGGTGGAGCGAAGGGAGTAAAGGCTGTCCTACAAGCGAAGAGAAGGAAGGGGTAAGAAGCGGAAAAAGTGATGAGGTGAGGAAAGTGACACCAGAGGGAAAGGCTATTAGCTAGCCTCGGTCGAGAACAAACCAAAATTGGGGGGGGGGGGGGGGGGCAGAGGGGAGCGGGGGAAGAGAGTCTGTGGGCAGCAAGCTGCCTAAGGCAGATGGACAGGCACAGCTGTCTCATGATTTATACAAAACTCGATGGCGACAGTTTCTATGGGGTTTTGCCGGCATAACACCATGTTTGCATAACCCTCATCATGAAAATAGATTTGTACATCTAGAGATATGCCATAAGGACGCGCCAGAAAGGGAGCCAAGCACACCCAAGAGAGTCTGTGGGCAGCAAGCTGCCTAAGGCAGATGGACAGGCACAGCTGTCTCATGATTCATACAAAACTCGATGGTGACAGTTTCTATGGGGTTTTGCCGGCATAACACCATGTTTGCACAACCCTCATCATGAAAGTAGATTTGTACATCTAGAGATATGCCATAAGGACGCGCCAGAAAGGGAGCCAAGCACACCCAGCAGTGATATTAGCAATGGTAAGATGCCGGCAAGTCTCAAGATTTTGAGTCTTCTCCACTAATTGCAAACGTGGAGTAAGGAAATGAAGCTCATGTCCTGAATGGACAAATTTTTAAAATGTGCTAAGAGTGGAGTTGATCAAGAAGTTCTATGATGTGGCACTTGAAAATATATGTATTTGACTACATCATTAACATCAAATGAATACCTAACACTCAGTCTGCATTGATGACGTACAGGTTCTGGGCCCAATATCCAGGGTTCTTATTTCTGAGAACAGCTCTGCCTTGGTAGAGTGCTCTGATATTATGAAGGAACCAGGCACCAAGACAATAAAAGACCTTCCTGAAGCTGCACAGATACTCAACTTTTTGGCGAGCCAAGAGAGAAGTAATGATTTGAGTATATACTTCAAAACTAACAATTTGAAAGAGGTAAACAGAGTCCATCTTGGTAGACAATCAAAAGTTCGACAGATCATTTGGTCAACTTACATACAGGGAACCAGGTATGGTGTCAGTTTTGATCGTTACACCAGTCTTATCCATTCTGCAACTGAGGTCCATCCACGTTTCCCTTTCCATGTTGCTGTAGCTGCACGCTTTGTTGAAGTGGAGTACAGAAAACTACATGCCTCGAATGTTACAGTTTTGCCCAATGAAAATAACTTTTGCGTGCTAGCTCTACTACTTTTCCGGCCATTTCAAGTAATCTTGATATGCACAGATTCTGCACAGAATCAGATTCACAGTCTACTTTATGGTCCTTTATTACTCAAATTGGCTCCCCAATTCCTTTATCTTCACCAGCTCCAGGCCATTGAACAACTGCGAGTTAAATTAAACTCTAGAATGACAGGAAATGGATTATGTATGGGGAGCATTGAAGAGGACATTCTGCAACTTTTTTACTGTATGAAATGTCGAAGTTACTGTCAACCATATACAGCCCCTGATATATGGCTAGAGTACCCATCACTAAAGCTAGTCAATCCTGAAAATCTTCTTGTATCTTGCAAGATAAGGTCAGGATCTGAGTCAGATGTGCCTGTCGATAAGGGTAATAATGATTCACGAAATTTTCAATCTAAGAGGAACAACACTTCCGATCCTGGACCAGTTCTGGCTTTGTCCACGCCTTCACGCCATAGGAAATTTGCACGAGCAAATCGCTTGAGACTGGATACTCAAGACAGTGACGAACAATCTCTTCTAAAATCATTTAAATTGATTGAACCTGATCTGGATAGAAAGTGTTTTACAGAGTGGATTGAAGGAGCCACACGTTTCAACGAGGTCTTCTATTCCCTGCTTGAGAGGCTTGTTACAGAATGCAAATATGATAAACCAGCCAGCCTTGCACTCAAATTCATGCATAAAAGACGAGACAAAATTGTCAGCAAGAAAAAACACGTTGAATTGGAAGGCTGGTACCATTCAATATGCAATCCAGAACACTCGTATGAAACATCCAAGAGCATAAGGAAAAATCTAGGTCAAATGATAAGGTTGCAAAAGCAAACGGACATACCAGGTTGGATGATTCCAAAGCTGACTTTGCGAGAGGGTTACCTCCCCATGGTCAGCAAGAAGATGAATCTCACAATGGATCAAAGAGGCATTTTAAAAAAGAACTTGGGGCGTTTACAGCATAACGTACATATTTCAGTACCTACAGTCCAGTCCAAAAGTGATAACATAGTTGTTTCAGGACATCCTAAGGAAGTAGCAGAGGCAATAAAATGGATTGAATCTATTGCAGTGACCAGACATATTCAGACATGGTGGGATAGAAGGATGACCATACTTTGATCCAGGAGAACTTTCAGATCATGTATTTTGCATGGAATTAGACTTTAAGGAAGGACCAAGGGGGGAAAAGAAACAGTATGGACATCAATTGACTGAGTTTTTCATAGAGAAGTGTCATAATGACCCAAACCAACCTCTGTATGATTCAAAATTCAAGTTGGATGAGTTTTTTCAAACTATCAAGAACTATCTTGAGATGATTGAACCATCTATGGAAATTGATCTTCAGGCCAGGTTTGGAAGAGCTGTGTTCAATTGTACAAATGCAGAAAGACACGTATTACCCCTTCACGAAGGTAAACCATTGAGAGATATCATCTCTGCTTTAAAAACCCAGAAAATTAAAAGGGGACGATTTGATGATACGATCACAAAGGAAGACTTTTTCTTTCTTAAAGCCTGTGTCCAACTGTCTCAACCGAGATCAGTCTACAGAGAGGAGAAAGTAGTTATCTTCCTTTTAGATCCAGATAATCCTACAGATGGGGATGGTAAAAAGTTAACTATCATGGATTCTCCTAATGAACCTGGGAAATTCTCTTTGGTGAAGCTGCAACAGAAGGAGAAGATAGCAACAGCAGATATTGTTAGATTAAATGCAGGCGCTATCAGAGCTGACATTCGACTTTCATTACAGGTCAGTTGCACTCTCACGCAATCTTCTTATTTAAACATGACTGAGATATGTAGCATGAACATAGGAAAGAAGGGTGATTATAAAGTCTCTTGTCTCAGTTGATCCCATAAAGAATTTTATGTTTGTTTCTTGCAGGAATCTTGAATATCTTTAGATTTTAAAACCTTAGAGGGTCTTCACATAGCCAATTCTTATAAAACAGGCACTTGTTTTTTATGTCTAAATGTTGCTCTTATGTGCACCACAGGCCATGAAGGAAGAAGTGGTTGATGAACGTGACAGGACCTATGTCGCTGGAATTCGCAGAGTTGGTGTAGGGCTTCATTTTCCCCGAGGCCCATACATTGTAAGGGCACAAAGGCACAAAAATTCAGAATATTTTTCTTTCGACGGGTTTTCAGTCTCATTGAGTGAAATTATACAGATATGTGGCATGGAGTCAAGAGAGAAATATGAGGTTGAATTCGAGCCTTTAAAACTTAATGGAGATAGGCTTTCTGTGTTTGAAGCAATGGGCAGTATAACTGTGACAGTGTCAAGCATTCTAGAACAAGCTCAAAGTGCATGTAGCAGGCTTTTGTTGTTTCAGCCATCAAATTCTTCCACTTCATTAACGCAGGGCATTCTATACTGCTGTAAAGGCTCAGAAGAGGAATCAAACCTAACTTCCTTCCTTCTAAACCACATTTTCCAAGATTTGCATCATGAAGCATGTGTAGAAACAAATAAAATAGAGAAAAGGAAGATTATTTCTGACTGTGATGCGTCCATCACAATATGTTCCCTGGTGGAAAACCTGTGGCAAATTGATGGTGGTCAGTCAAAAGGATTCAACTTATCAGAGAAAGTACTTATGTCGCTCTTCAGATCTCTCAAGTCCATCAACTTTCACATGTGTGTCAAACTACAGTCAAGAGCACAACAGATTATTGCCAGCCAAGGTTTTCCACCTAAATTAGCTTTAGAATATGCTTCGCTTTTTAAATGTCATTGCTTCAAGCATGAACGATGGATGGAAGTTCTAGAACCACATGTTGAAGAGCTGATACTTTATGAACAGGACAATATCGAAGGGACCTGGTATCAGCACTTAAAACTGTGGAGCACTTTTCAAAAGACAAAAATTTCAAGTATCTTCAGACTATTTTCAGTACCGAAGAGACATTTGAACCGTGGAGAGCCAGGATACTTTTTTATAGGTTACAATCTTGCCCTTAAAATCGAGAATCAAACATTCCAGAACCAAGGAATGACGAGGAGGTTTATCAGAGGCCTATTTTGCCAACATCATTACACAGCAGCTGTATTTGTCCTCAGTTGTTCATCTTGGTATATCAATGATATGATCCCCTCAGATTGGAATAATAGAAGTCTCATAATGTCATTATTATGGCTTCTGGAACAAGTCAAACATTTGAACCTGACTGTCACAGAGGAGTGCCGTCTTACAGCCTTGGAGGTACTGATAAATATTGAAAGTGCAAACGAAAGCATGAAGGAAATAGAGAGAATGATTTTTGAAGTTTACGAAGTTGAAGAAGATTTGTTCAGGCATTTCCATTATCAAAATATACTTAAAAGCCTTTCATTGAAGGCAGTTCACATGAAGGTAATCTGTTCAAGCACTTTTGCTAATTTTCATATGAGATATATTAAAAATTCCATGAAAAAAATGCTCAATATGTTGACTCATTTTATGGATACAGGAGCTACAAAGAAGAGGACTGACAGAAAGTGTCTGCAGAAGCATGAGTTTCAGGTCTTGGTGTGCAGGGAAGAGTGTCTTATCTAGCTCCCTGATTCCAGGCCTCAACAAAGAGGGTAACTGTCTAATTGGTTGTCCAGGGATATTCATTCCAGCCAGAGATCCATCAGGACAGATAATAGGGGCTCAAATTAAGGTGGATCGCAACAACAGTGGAAAGTATAAATGGTTGAGTAGCAGAAAAATATTTGAAGGTGGTAGGGGACCTAGCTTAAATGGTGAACTCCCTCTTTTCTGTTGTGTACCCTTAGGCACACATGGATCCGTTGTAGGAATATGTGAAGGAGGCCTAAAAGCACATGTTCTATCTGCTCTAAGTGGTCTTCCTGTCATAGGAGCTTCTGGAGCAGCTTTTCCTCAATCAAGGAACCGTCTTGAGAAGTATCTGGCAATCATGAATGCAAAGCATCTGATTTTTTTCCCTGATGCTGGATCACAATGTAATGACCAGGTTATATGAATATCCCCCCCATCCCTCTTTCCTTTAGACTAGTTTGTAAATGTTATCTCTTACCTAATTAGTACAGAAAGCAAGTGGAGCCAATGAAAGGACAGCTTAGGGTAAATTGAATGTTAAAATTGTCATTTTCCAGGTGGCTCGTTGTTATTTTCAAACTTTTCGACTGATTCGAGAGTTGGATTTTGATTTGCTCATAGCTTGGTGGGGACAAGTTAACAAAGTGGAGCATGAAGACATTGATGATCTGCTGTGCAATAGCCTTGGTGTATGTGAAATGCCACTGATATCAGCTTCCCAATTCTGGAACCTTTTAGATCCTAGTGTCCGGAAAAAGTTATCAAAAGAATTTCCGGACTTTAGCCCCTCCTGTCCAGTTTCTGAAACAGAGGATCCAAGAGACACAGTCATTGATTGTGATGAAATCAGTATTGCCAGAGTTCGAAGGAACATGCAACATGAGACAAATAAAGATACTCTGCACTCAGAATTCCTTGTTTCAATTCCTAAGAACATCATAAAGTCCATGCCATCTCCTCCTAATGACTCTGTTACTCCTGTATCTGTCTGTGAGTTCACCATTGAAGTCAAAATGCTCAATATACACCAATTATATCTTATTGATGATGGCATAGATTGGCTTGTTCAAGATCAATTCAGACCAGGCACATTTGTTGCGTTAGTCTGCAAATATGGTCCTGACTCTGGCCTTGATCTTATTCAGTTTTCTGTGCACCAGCGTTGTTTACTGATCAGGGTTTCAAGTAATGTTTCTCTCAAATCAATTGTCCATTCTGCAAGATTGAAAAATATTTTATCAGACAAGAATGTCACCAAAGTTGGAGCAGAGATACAGAAAGATGCTCTTGCCATATTCCACTTTTTGGGACTAGAAACAAATAGTTGCGCTAGGATTTTCCATAATTTATCCAGACAAAAGTGCAAAAAAGGACTGCTAGCTCTGTTCAGGTGAAGATTTGAATTTCTCAGGTGTTTATGAACTTAAAAAAACATGCATTCTGGTTAATACAACATCGAGGATTTAAAACATCAAGAAAACGTATTGGCACCATTCAAAGGAGTCTACTCTCCCCCTTCTCAATCATGTATGTAGTTGCAGTACAGTATTTAGTGTAATAAGACATTTTTAACAAGACTTGGTTTTGGTTATTGGTGGATACATTCTCTATATAGAGAACCATTCCGTTAGTTCTGGCATGGATACAAATTTACAAATATTAAAGACATGCTTAGAAGTGCTTGTCTTCGTAATTCATGGGTCCCGCTTCCATACAGGGAAATCTTTCATTGGGACTGGAATGGAACAAAGCAAATCAGTTGCAGTGCCTGGGGATCCAAGCAGCTGACCCTCAAACAGGTCAATTTCTGACTGATAGGTCTTTTTGACTGGTAGGTCTTTTTCCTCGCTTGAGAAAAGTCCGTTTTTCGCGAAGGAACCTAGACCTCCTTTTTTTACTTTCATATTATTTGTTATGTCCTTGGTGATTTCCTCTTTCATTGTAAGCATGATCAACAGCTTGAAAAAGCAATGCTTTGTAGAAGATTCATAGAAGTTATTTCTGTTTTGTTCACCTCAAAGTAGATGCTCAAGCAGACAAAAGCATGGCATAGATTCAAAGTACCAATTTGCTGTCTTACCAAGCAGCAATAAATAGAAATGGATAAGTGCACAGAAAAATCTTCAGAGAGAAGGGAATACCGTAATTCAAAACTTCAAGTATATTGCACAAAATCTGAGCCAAACGCTCTTTACAAAAACCTCCATCAGAGTTCCCAAAACCCAGCAATCCACTGCCCTGGATGCTCTATGGTGAGTGCACATACTGCTCCTACTTCTTTCCTTGCACTCCTCACATTGCGTGCTCCTCACTGAGCTTCAGGAACCGTGTCAGCTCCTCGAACAAGCACCCTCCTGCATACATGTACTCTCCTACTGGTTGTACGTATGCACCAAGTACTGCTGCAGAATGTGAGGGCTGCTTCCAGTCCGAGGTACATAATACCACCCACAATGGGACCTTTTATAGAGGGCTCCATGCCCCTAGACTGGCCAACCAAGTCTGAAGATCTGGCCCGACACGACCAGACCAGGCCTACATAAGGCCTTCTCCCCTTCTTCCAACCTGTGATTCCAGGGACTACCCTCTGGTCCCTTGTCTGTGCGTTGGTCTGCTGGCTCATGCTCCATCCCTGCTGCAGCCACCATGATCAGTTGCCGACCTTTGCACTGCTGTTGTTGACCACCTCTGCGTGCTGCATCTGCTGGCATGCTTCTATGCCTTCTGCGCTTCCATTTGGCAGCCCACTTTGGCTGTGTCTGTTGCTGTCCTGCCCCAGCCGCGATTGGCCTTCAACAAAAGTCCAATGGCTGGCTGCATACTGCCATACAGCAAGCTCTATTCCAGTGCCGCTGTCATCCCCAAATCTTGGCCTTTGTGTAGCATGGCTACATGACCAGCTCATAGGTCTAGGAATACACCAACATCTTGGAACTCGGCCAGGCCTGATAACGAGACCTATCAAAGCCAATACATATGGCTCCCACAGTACATCTCCCCTTGGCTTCATAACAGGACATGTTAGGAAGCCACACACCAGTGACCAAAATAGGAAAACCAATACATCTTTTTAGGAGGACTATCCAAGGCAGAGGACCTTTAGACTCAATGAAAACCAAACACTCAATACATATCATTTTAGGGGACTACCCAGGGCAGAGGAGATAATAAAAATAATAAAAATAGATTAGAAACAAAAGTCCCGATCATCAGGTACATAGACCTATGAAGAGAGAGAGAGATCTCTGATGTCGGTAGTAAGAGCATGAGTCGGTGTTGAAGCATCATCTTCTTCTTCGTCTTCACTTGTTGCAGTCCCAACCAAGTTGACATAATCCTTGTGTTGTTGCTTGGCAAGCTTCTGGAAGTAGCGATCCTCAGTGTGACCAAGCGTCCCACAGTGATTGAATTTGAAAGGCTTGAATTTGCCTTTGCCATTGGAGTACAGTACAGTAGAGTTTGGAGTGTCTGCATACCGTCTATCATGATCAATAAGCATAGCAACCATATCATGATAACCCATTTGTGTCACACGCAATGCTACTATGATCTCCCGGTACATGCAATGCTAGTATGATCTCCCGGTACTTAGAATTTTCCTCAATGCTCGAGAGGAGCACAACGACTTGCTCATCTTTCGCTATAGGGGCCTTCAGACTAGCAAGCTGAGTGACAAGGGATTCCATATGATTCAAGTGAGCAAGAAGAGAGTCTTTATGATTCATTTGCAGCTTGAAGAATTCCTGTCTGAGGAATACCTTTGAATTGATGATTTTGTTGCTGAACAATTCTTCAAACTTAGCCCATAAGTCGTGAGCAGTGGAGTCAAAATCAAAATGATGAATAACGTCATCACCCAACCTCAAACCAATGAGAGAAAGAGCTTTGTCATTCAGATTCTCCCAGTGTGCAATTTTCTTTTCATCTGATTGTGGCTTTTTCTCCTTGCCACGCACAACATTCCACACTCCATCTTTCATAAGTACAAGATGCATCTTTGTTTGCCATGTAGGAAAATTCTTAACATTCAACTTTTCGAACGAAATGGTAGTTGATTTGGAAGACTCCATGGATGGAAAAGAGTAGAAATGCAAGTGTAACTATGGAAAGATCATCTTGATAAGTTCTTCATGAGCTGGAGCAAGTTTGGAACTTCTTCATGGCAACATGAATAACAGCCAACATCTCCTGCTCATAAGCCTGCATGTGGTACTTTGTATCTCTGAGAACCTTGCTCTCATATGCCACAACTCTTCCATCCTGCATGAGCACACCCCCGATGCTATGTCCACAAGCATTACAATGGACATCAAATGGTTTTTGTAGGTCTGGTAGAATAATCACGGGGTCTGAGCATAACTTCTCTTTGAGTTCCTCAAAGCCTGCAATTTCCCGATCCTTCCATTTGAAGGTGACCCCTTTCTTCTGTAAGGCATACAGAGGTGATGCCATCTCAGCAAAGTAACATATAAATCGCCTATAGTACGAGCATAAATCAAGAAAGCTTCGTACTTCATGGATATTCCTCAAAGGTGGCCAATTTTTGATGGCTTCTACCTTAGCAGGATCCATCCTCACTCCATCTGCACCCAGCGATCCGTGATTAGGAGGGGTGTATGCTTGGACAGCGGACTCACATTGGTTGGACACAGTGGGACAGTGGACTGGTCAGGTCCTTTGGCAGATGGCGCCGTCGCTCATCTACGAGGAGTAGGATAGCGGATGAGAGAGATTGATTGACCTAGTCATCCCTGAGTCCTGGTGGGAGGGACTTAGCTTAGCGTGTGGATGGACAGCAGATGGTTGGGCCAGTTTTCTCGGATTGGTGTCCCCTTGAGGATGATGATGCAGCGAGGCAGCACGCAGCCCAGTTTTTTCCCTGTAGGACATCAGGCAACAGACCAGCACTCGGATTCGGCTTTTTCCCCCTTGTGTCATCTTTCTTTTCCTCTTTATGCTCATGCTTTTTCTCTACAAAAGACTTCCTCTTTCGATGAGGGCATTCATGGGCTCTATGGCCTTCCTGCTTGCAAATAAAACAGCTGGTGTTCAAACAGTGCCTGCTTCTCCTCGGAAGACAACTGAGGTCGTGACGAAGGCTGTCCATGCCTTTGGCCTGCAACAAAGGCTCATTTTGCTGGTTTTTCGAGTCGCTTAGCCTTTTTAAAATCTTCCCTGGCATTACTTTTATTTCTCGAGCTGTTTTTAAACCCATTGATCCGTCCTTGCATCAAAGCATATGCTGTATTTTCATTCTCTATGAGTTGGGACAGATTTGTCACTTGTGTTTTTGTGCAATAATCCCTTATTTCTTTAGGCAATCCACAGCAGTATTTCTCAACCTGCTCTGAGAAGGGAACCTGACGGTAAGAACTGACAAGTAACAAGGCATCCCAAAATTTCTTGTTGTATTCATCCAAATTTCTGCAACCCTCTGCATTAAGCTAATGCCACTGAGTCATAATGTCCACTTCAAACATGGTGGTCAGCCATGCTGTTCAAAACAACTGCTTAAACTCAACCCATGTCGCAGGAGCTCTTCCTTGCAAAAGTAAATTAGTCCACCACTGAAGGGCATTACCCTTCAAGAAACTGACGGCTTTTCTGATTTTTGACCTCTCAGTGAAATTACCTCCGGTGTATGCAGCATCAAACTGTGGCAAATACATCAAGGCTTTCAACCGGTCCTGCATCCCACGGAAATTCTCAAACTTGACTGATGCCCCACCTTCTTTGAAGTCCTTTCGTTTACCCTAGGTGTATGCACTTTTAAATGCCTATTGAGCAAGAAACTTCTATCACATTGTGAGCCAGTGTTTGGCTGAGATTCAAGCTGATTTTGGGGCAGAGGTACATTGCAATTTGAGCAAGTGTTTGGCATTGCATTTTGAGCCAGTGTTTGGCTGTGTTTCATGATATTTTTGGGGCAGGAATATATTGTTTGATTGCATTTTGTATCCCGGGAGGAATTGTGTTTTGGGTACTACTAGCACTACCACTCAGGCTTCTCCTACCATTGCCACAGAGGATCAAAAGAGGTTTGATCGTAGGGATGCCCAAGCTTTGTCTTTGTTGTATTATCAGTGAAGATGCACATTAAGTCAACCATTAAGTCGTGCAAGCATGCAAAAAACGCTTGGGACAAGTTGAAAAGTATGTGGAATGTCAAGAATGAAGCAAGAAGCATTGCTTTGAACAATAAGCTCAATGATCTGTCCATGCTTGAAGGTCAAACTATTTCAGAGCACATTGCTAAGATTACTGACATTCGAGATGAGCCATTGATGAGGACATAGAAGACAAGAAATTGGTCTCTATTACCCTCAAACGCTTGGCTCCCTCATATTGCACATTTGTTACCTCCTTGACCATCATGCTTAGGGCTGCTCCTCTCTCGTTAGGTGAGTTAGTTGGCTTGCTCTTACAGGAAGAAACGACTTCCAATGCTGCCCGTTCCTCTAGTCAAGGTGAGCAAGCACTTGCCACTCATGGAAAGGGTAGATTTCAGCCTACAGGAGGTCATTTTCAGAAAAAGACCAGCCATGCCCATCAGCCCAAGGCAAAGGTGAAGAAAGACAGATGCAATTATTGCAAGAAGCTTGGTCATTACATTGCAGAGTGGAAGAAACGGATTGCCAATGAGGAAAAGAAGCAATGCACAAGCAGTAATTATGTTGCACCAGCTGAGAATGCAAATGCTTCACCATCTCATGCAAATTTTGCACAAGAAGGAAAGGATTTTGTATTTACTGTATTTCATGACAGATTTGGTGCCACAGGGGATTCAATTGCATATGATGCTTCTCATGTTTCATATGGTGATTTTTCATTTGCTGCCATAGATACTTGGTATCGAGATAGTGGTGCATCGAAGCACATGTCTCACATGAAAGAGTGGTTTGAAGAAATCAAATTTGTTTATGGCAGGCATGTTATTTGTGCTAATGATTCATCTTAGGACATCACAGAAGTGGGAGATGTTCCCATCCTTTTGGATTTAGGAAAGAAAAAGCATATCCGTGATGTCTGGTATGTTCCTGACTTGAGAAAAAATCTTGTTTCAGTTCCATCCATGGCCCATGATCAGCACATGATCGTGGAACTTCAGGATGATCAATGTAGGATCAAGGATGCAAAGAAAGGGATGAGATTATGGCTACAAGCTCTTATGAGGCCAGTATGGGTGCTCAGCCCTATAATTTTTGTCATTGGTTAGTGGGGTTAGAGCCTTTAAAAGTTTTCCCTAGGAAACCAACGTTTCCTTGGTGCAGGGGGTTAGGGGCATTAATGTGCCACGTGTCAAGCATGCAGCCTACCAGCTCCACTTTTAGCATATCCCCCCCCCCCTCCCTTTAGGGCAGATGGCATCCAATTCTAGAGCCTGTTCCAGAATTCGCCATCTTCCTTCTCCGTTTGCTGCGCTAGACCTTCTCCAGATTGCTGGTTGCTTCCTTGTGGCTGTTTTCCTCTGTTTCCTTGCCCTCCAGCCTTGTTGCACGCAGTCCAAGCCCGGGAGCATCTTCTGCGACTTGCTGGAGCCCATCTTGGCGCTGATTTGCAGCTGTATGATGAATTTCTCAGGCTGTACGGACCCTCTCCAAGCTGCGGGGACTGTGTAAGGACTGTACAGACAGGCCGCACAGCTTCTATGCTTGCACGCAGCCCGAGGCTGGTTTTTCTTGCTGCAAATTAGCATTTTTGGCTGTGAAACTCTGTTTTGAAGTCTTTGGCAGGGTTCTGGATACTACGGGAACCTATTCTGGTGAGGAGCAGGTGTTTTTGGTTGCAGCCCATGCTGTGGGCGCGCAATCCTGAATTTCCAGCCCAGTTTCTCTTTGTTTTCACTTTGGGATTTATTTCTAGTTTTTCTCTGTTTGAGATTCTCTACGGGATTCCCTGGGTCTGTTGCAATCACTCAGTTACAGAGGGTGAACCCAGGATGATACCAGGTTGTTGAGATCTGAGGATGCCTAAGCAATTGGGATGCATAGTTTGCCAATTCGATGCAATGTGGGCCTAGTGTGGGCCGGTGAATAGTGATAGCTAGTGGGATCAGTTCAGGGTGTGCCCTGGTTGTAATTTTGCTGTTACTTTTCACTAAAGAAGAATAAAGAAATACCACAAGGGGCGCCAAGTGTTTGGGGCCAATCGGTGTCGCTATGTGATCATTGAGCAGGGGCATTCTAGCCTCACCTGTATTTTTATTTATGCTATCTGATGTGGTGTGTTTAATAGGGAGCTAAGTGGTTGTAATTGATGGTGTGATTAGAGATAGTTGTGGTTTACCGCCCTTTGGGGTTCCGAAGGCCGGTTACAGTGGTTCCATTGCTGGGATCACACTCTCTTTCTACAGAAGGTGGGCCTTGGTAGCTTTGGGTGAAGAGAAGTGGTTATTGCTTCCGTATTACAGCCATGATGTCACACTGTGAGCAGTCAGAGACTCTCTCCACGCAGGAGGAGGAAGAGTTGTCAGATGGCCACCATGAGGAACAACCTTATGCCAGTGGTGATGATGCACCTGATGCGGGACAACATGTTCCCCTTGAGTCTATGCATGTAGCCCCTCAGGATGAGGAGTCATCTGATGAGTCAGATGATTCAAAGGACGAAGCTCTCCATAAAGCGTGAGGCATGTATCTTTCAGTGGACAACCACCAGAGGTGCCTTTGCATGGACCAGATATGCCTTTGCATGGAACTAGGATGGGAAATGCCCAACAGCCCGCAAATTTGCAACAAAATCCCTCGCAAGGGAATAAGTTTCAGTTTGTGCATCAGGGACAGCAGTCCTACCCTCAGCCTGTGACGCAACCAGGTTATTTTGGCAGTGGATCAGTTTTCCAAGCCGGGACAGCCCATGGGAGGAATGGGTATGCGAGGCCCTCAGAATGTTCCATTTCAGCCCGGTATGCAACCGGTACAGCAGCCTATGATGGGAGGCATGATGCAGCCCAGGAGTGCAAATGTAATGTATGCCAATATGGGGATGCAGCCCGGAATACAGACAGGGATTCCTGGTATGCAGGGTGGTTCCTTGGGACCCCTGCAGATGTCTGGTACGGGACCCAGCATGGGTAATCCCAGTATGGGAACTGGAACTAATGTACCTGGAATGATGCAGCCCCCATACTTGCAGCCACCAGTGTATGACAATCTGGCACCTATCATTTTACACTTGGCTTCAAAATGCACACTTCCTGAGCAATAACTTGAACTGAATATGCAGCCCCAAAACTGTCCCAAATGCACACACTCAAACTCTCCAAATGCACCTGTACTTAAGTACCCCAAGGACACCTATGCAAGGAAACTGAAAGCACGGGCTGCAAGTACAAACTGGTTCTGCAAGTACAACTTCGAAATGAGCAGAGGCAAGGACCAAGGCATGAGCAAGAGCTTCAGCAAGCAGAAGGTACGTCAGAGTAGAGGCAAATGGCGAGCTGATAGCGAGGCTGATGGTGAGCTGCAGGTCCGGGAGCTGGAGGTGAAATGTGACTGTACGGACTGTACGAAAACCGTCCGTACAGTTGTACGGATTGATGGCGAGCTGCTTGTGGGCTGTACGGTGAGCTGTCCTGGCAGACTGCTAATTCCGTACAGTTGTACGGCCTGTACGGAAATAGCCAAGGGTGCTGTACGGACAGCAAGATGGCAGGCTAGAGCTGATGTACGACCGAAATGGGCAAGGAGGTCGAGGCAGCAGGTACAGGAGCTCTCACGAACTGTGGGTGAGTAGAAGAGTACTCAGCCAGCAATGGAACTTTCTTCTCCACGACAGAAGTGGGCTGGATCGACTAGCTCTGATACCACATGTAGGAATAAGAATGGAGATGGATTGTGAACACGAGAGAACAAGGAGTGAACACAAGTGAACCCCAACTGAAATGTTCAACCGAATGAAGTACAAGTACTTGGAATATATACTTATCGTCCAAGTACTAACACACAAATAAGACTAAGTCCTAGTCTATCCTACATCACCATATCATTGTATATCTCTACAGGTTTGAGGCTGGCTAACAATCTACTTCATCATCTTGACCTCAATAGTTCAACCAAGGAGACATGGGACAAGATCCAGAATCTTTTTGCTACATCTACTGGAACTGAGGAGCAAGCTTCATCTACCTACTACATTGGATGATCTATCCCTCTCTAAAGGTGGTAGATGATGCTTAGTGCTGCTAGTGCTTTTTGTGTCCATAAGAGGAAATCACGAAAGCCTGCGGAATACTTTGTCCTGCTTGAAATATTCTTATATGTATGTTATGTGTAAAAGCCCTCAAGTCCAATGTGTATTTGATAGATTGGGGCATATTCAAAACTAACCCTATCATGCGGTCATGCAGTTAAGTTTAGGACCTAAGGGGTTATCATGTGAACATGTATAAGGATAATTAGTGGATTTACATATGTTTATAGATACAATACACAGTCCTCGTGCCTGTGTGTGGATGGGGGTATGCCTTTTCACTCACAATTTTTCGTGTGTGCGCGTGCGCACGCACAAGCGCTTAAATAAACATCTTGTGTACAAGTGGCACTGTTGCATTTGGTTTCGTAGGGAAGTACAAGTGTGTGAAGGACTTTGGAAGACTTCTTTGAAAGGAAATTCCCATTAAGAAGCATTAATACTGGAAAATATACATTGAACTGTGATAGGACTAAAACAATTGTCGTTTTGCTATCCATCCACAAGCATACTCCAAAGTCCTGACTTGTTACCTGCATCCATTCAGTAACCACAATGAGTTAGTATAACTTCACTGAGAATATTGGGACTACAGGTTTCATAAGTCCTGACTACTTGTAATCGTAGTCGGGAGTATACCTAAGAGGCAAAGCATAAAAGATCTAGATCTAGTTCTACCTCAGAGAAAATAGGGAACGCATAAAAGATTACATTAAACTTCTGGCACCCTTTTCATGTAGCTCAGCAGCTATCTTTGTAGGAATTGTGACAAAAAGACATTAAGACACAAAAGAAGGGAGAAGGCAGACACCCTCAAAAAAAAATGGGCTTGTCAGCACTTTGCCAAGGTAAACCAGCTGCCCTTGGAGATCCAGCATGAGAAACTTTGCAGACCATTCTCATGTAAGTGTTTCCTAGGAGCTTGTATAAGAAGGATCAAGTGTAGCGTACCATACATGCCTGCGGCGGTTAAGTGATTACACTAGTTGTATAGCTAGCCTAGATCTAGCTCTCGAATAATAATATCATTGTTACTCACTAGGAGATTTCAGACTGCATGTGCCTGCAACAAGGGATATATATAGGAACAGCTTAGAGATGAGCCAGCTTCTACCAACCAAAGTTTTACTACCAGAGCTAGATTAGTTCCTAGCTTGAAAGCATGTGACCTGTACATTCTGCCACTGGTCAGACTCTACTCATCCATATCTTGCAGAGGAAACCATCTCGAACTTTAAGAAATAATCATTGGTACAAAATTCAAATAAGAGCTTAAATCCTAACAGCCTAACCATGCTGTAAATAACGAAGCACTCTATAATCCGCAGGTAGACACATTAGACCACTAAACTCGCCAACTGAAACTTTTTGTTTGGAATACCATGATGATGCAGGAAATTTTACATTACTCCCAGCTTGACTATTCCCTCAAGTGGGAAAAATTTTGTATTGAGAGTAGCGGACAATATCTGATAGTAGCTTTTTTAAAATTTTTTTCAAGAAAGAGACTTCTATTAAGTAAGGGATAAAACCCGCGAGAGCAAGCTCAAAGCAGAATACATCATGAAACCACGAGGATAAATAAACCCCTCAAAACGAGGTGGAAAACAACCAAGGCTGAGGCTGAAAGTGCCACCTTAACCCTGTAAGAGTCTCAGAGAAGAAAGGAGAATTCTTCCATTCCTTGAAGAAAGAAGCCCTCCTAGCTGAGGCTGCACGGGGGTCTTCCTGCTTCCTCGTCCATACGACCATCAAAGTATGTATGGTGTTTGTCCAAATACTAGCCAATGTCTGTGAGGGATGAACCTGAGTTCCCTTCAATGCCTCTGTGCATCTGGCTCTCCAGATATGCCAGGCTGCTATGCTCGCCAGTATCTCCCAAGAGGTATCGGCATGTACTGCTGCAATAGGAAGGTGTGGTACTACATCCAAAGAACATGACTCATGGCTGTTGACATGACAGCAAGGCTGTCTCTGGAAAATGATAGAGGGGCGTCATGTGTACACAACATTAGTTCAAACATCACATCAAACATTAATTATATAACAATTTGTCAGAATAGATCACTCCTGTCGATCTCCTCCCTTCGGGATGAGGCAAATCAGTCCCGAGGAGAGGCTCTCTGGCATATATCCGCTGCTGAAAATCCTCTGAAGAGCTGCTAGGAGGGGCTGATGGATCTGATCCCAGAATGAGGTGAAGAATGCTCGGGATAGCCCATCCTCGCCCGGGCATTTCTGCCCATCGATGGCCATCAAGGCCTCCAACATCTCGTCCGTAGTGAACGGTGCCATCAACGTCGCTTGCATGCTGGGCTGGGCCAGGGATGGAATGTGCCTCCACACCTCCTCACGGGAGCGTCGAGTGCAAGGGGCAAGCGGCTCCTGTTGGAAAAGAGTCCTGTAGAAGTCGGTAGCCAACCCCAAGACCTCACCCGGATCAGTAACGATGTGCCCCTCCGCTGTCCTAAGACTCCAAAGCTGATCACCTGCTGCTCTCTGGCCATGCGTCCTGAAGAACTCCCTGCACATCCGGTCGTCCTTCCGAGCCCAGAAAGAGAGAAGCGTGATAGGAAAACTCTGAACGGCGCTGGAGGGTCTCCTCAAGAAGGGCTCTAGCTCGAAGGGCTTGGATATGAAGCTCCTCCGAGCTCGGGGCTGCCTGCTGGAGACGTTGAATGGAAGCGAGGTTCCTCCGAAGAGCTCTCTCTCTACCCCACCACTCCTGTCGAACCTGTAGGGCTGCGAGCTGGCAAATCTAGCTAGACTCCTGCAAAGCCTGTGCCATCGAGTCAACCAGATCCACGCACTCGCCCCAATCTCTATCCCATAGACTGCCGATACTGCTGCGCACGTCCTCCCTCGAGAAAATGGAGTCGGGAATCCGGCATGAACGGGGGGGAAGGGCCTGAACTGCCGAGTCTAATGATAAGAGCACAGGCGCATGGTCGGAAAGTGTCGTCCCTGAAACTATACCCGCCTGACCGCCTCTGCTGATGGCCCAATCACTGACATAAAATCTATCCAGCCTCTCCAGGAGTCTGCCTCCTTCCCTACGAAAGCCCCACGAGAAGTCCAAGCTCCCGTGCCAACGACGGAAGGATGGGTCTCTCCAGCTGTCCCTACCTCCTGTCGCGAAGATAAATAAGTCCCAAGCGGACTGCTCTACCTGAGACATACCTGTAAACTCTGGTCCTCTGCCCTGCTGGTCCTCCAAGGTCTCCAGATTGTTGAAGTCACCTCCAACAATCCAGGAATCCATGTCTGGGAGAATCCCTGTGAGTGTCCTCCAGAAGGTGGCTCTGCAACGGAGGTCTGTGGGAGCATAAATGTTGAGGATTCCTATTCTGGAACCCTCCAATTCCAGGCCTACCCAAAGGGCACGGCCTGAGATCAACGTGCCATGACCGAAAACTCCCTGGGCTAACTGCTCGCACACGGAAGTACAGACACCTCCACTCCTCCCCTGTGTGCCGATCAAGGGCTCCCAATAAGTGTGAGAACGTCCAGGGAGAATCTTCCCGTAGCTACGGGAGTGAGCCGCAGAAAGCTTGTGCTCCTGGAGCAGGATTATATCCAAACGACCAATCACTGCTGGCTGAAGTTCCTGTCTCAAAATGAGCTTCCTAGGACCACGGGTGCCAGAAGAATGAAACCCGTTCACATTCCAGGATACAAGGTGTAGGCTCATGGTGAGGACTGGGAGGCTGCGAACAACTGTCTGCTTGCGGCCGATGTCGATGAAGAAGCTGACATTTCGGAGTGGAGGCGCTGACGCTTATGAGAAGGTTTGGAGGGGGAGGCGGGGTCGTCCTGCCCGTTCTTCAACACCTTCAGCAAAGGCGAGAGGCCTTTGGTGCCATGAGCAAATGCTTTCTCGAGCCAGCTCGAGATCTCTGAAGTAGTCATCCCGTAGAAGGCTCGGAGTTTCTGAGGGGTCCAGGCTCTGACATCCTGGGGGAGGGGCCATGACAGGGGGGGCCTGAGGATCACAATCAGTCTGAAACGTTTGGCGGCGCAACGCCACCGCAGGCGCACGTCACCCTCGGACCACTGAGTCTCAAGAAGCTGCCCACCGGACGGGCCTATCCAGGAGCAAACCTGAGCGTGCGTCTGCTCTCTGAGAGCCTCCCAGACCGAGTCGTCTGTCCAAGTCTCGGTGCCGTCGCTGAGGAACGTGAAAGCAAAGCTAGGGCCATCCCTCGGGGCCAAGGCGGCTATCTTCCCATCCGTCCCTTTGCGGAGCAGGAAGATACTGATGTCGAGACAAGCAGGGAAGGTCCCGAGGTCGGCCACATCCAAGTACTCCCAGAGACCAGATCTGTAAAAGTCGCGAGGAAGGTCTCTCTCCTGAAGCTGAGGCCCACCAGAGTCTGCCACTGAGGGGCTAGCGGACAGGGAAGCCTGCTTCAGTGGTGGTGTAGACTCAGGGTGTCCTGCCAGTGGAGGGGAAGGGGGAAGAGGCTGGGGGTAGGCGACTCAGACTCCACGGAGGCGACTAGCGGGGGAGGTGGAGGAGGGGGAGCGGGGGCTGCCCTCGGCTGAGGAACCATCGGTACAGCTAACTCTGCAAGAGAGCTGAGAGAGGCGGGGGGGGATGGGGATGCACCTGGAACTGGGGCTGAGAAGGAGGAGGATGAGACTGAGGAGGAAGAGGCGAGGACTGAAGCTGCGGGTCGGGAGAAGGGGAGTGCAACTGGGGAAGGGGCTGGGACTGAGTGGAAAGGGGTTGGGGAGCGGGAGAGAGGGGGACCTGAGACTGTGGAGGGCGGGCTACCGTTGAAGAAGAAGCTCTCCCAGGACCCTGGGGCGGCTGCCTGTCAGGTCTCTGAGGTGCTGCTGCAGGTTGGGTAACCTCTGCCTCCTTGCCTTTATTAGAAATCTTCTTGTTCTTTCCTCTTTTCCTTCTAACCTCAGTCCAACCGCCAACTAACTCTGGACTGGACTCCGGCTGCCTCTGCTCCTCCTGACGTGGCTGCTCGGAGGGGGGAGGAGGGGGCGGAGGGGGAGGGGGCGGGGGAGGCCAAGAAGAGCTGGCGAATCGTGGTCAAACAGCCGCCAAGTGCCCAAAGCCGTGACACCTCAGGCACTGGCCTGGCTGTCCGGTGACTACCATGCTCTGGGTGATGCTGTCGGCATCTGTCACGATCTCGATCACTGCAGGGAGAGTCGCAGGATCCGCCACAGCCACACGGACTCGGGGGGCTCCTGTCGTAGTCACCGCGTCGGCGAAAGTGTCGTGCATAACCCAGCCAAAGTGGGAGCCCAGGTCCCTGACAATCGGCCGCAGCTCAGCAGCAAGACCTGGAAAAACTAGCGTCACTGGATGGCGAGGTATACGGAACCGAGCATCAAAATCCATTGCGCTGAATCCACGGTACCACGGGACTATCATAATAATCTTTTCATCCACCGACGTGGGGGAACCAGCAATCAGGTTGCTCGCAGCTTTCACATTGGAGAGTTTGAGCCAGAAGATGTCCCTTCCCATAAGGGCCACCTCCTCAATATGGCCGTCTAGCATGAGAGTGGACTGGAGCCAGTCCTTGATGGCTGATCTGGAGGGGGAATGTCCAATGACTCTGCCATAAATAGAAGTGAGGACAAAGTCATTGGCAACCTGAACCCGAGACGATTGTTGCTCTGTCAGGATGACGCGGTAGGCATCTGGAGAGGGAGGGTCCGACTGGGCCTCCGGTTCCGGGTAGGGAGCCGCCATACCGCCAAGACAAACTGCGAAGCTTCCGATGAAGAAGAGACTGCCACCCAAAAAGGGGGGATAGATGCGGGAGGGTGGAGCTTGGGTGTGAGGAAGACGGGTGAGGCGAACCAGGGCGACGTGAGTCAGGCGGGGGAAGCGGAGGCGCAGTCGAGAGCGGAGGCGGAGAGCGGGAAGAATGGAGGGCGGAGGGCGGTGGAAACGGGGGCGGGAGGCGGAGGTGGCGCGGGGTGGGGGGTGAGGATGGAGAGCGGGTGAGGTGAGGAGGCGGGAGCGGGGGAGGGGCGGGGCGGGGCGGGAGGGCGGGAGGGGGCGGAGAGGAAGGGGCGGGGCGGAGCGGAAGGGCGACCGAGCGCGAGGGGTGGGAGGCGGTGTAGCGAGGGGGTGGGGGGTGAAGCGGAGGGGCGGGGGGGGAGCGGAGTGGGGTGGCGGGGGCGGGTGAAGCGAGGGGGCGGGGGAGTGAGGCGGAGAGGCGAGGGGGGGTGAGGCGTAGCGAGGGGGGGGCGGAGTGAGACGGAGGGGCGAGGGGGAGTGGCGGAGAGGCGAGAGGAGTGGACGGGGGGAGGCGGGTGAGGGCGCAGTGGGGTGAGGCGGAGGGGCGAGGGGGTGAGGGAGCGGAGAAGCGAGGGGTGAGGCGGAGAGGCGAGGGGTGAAAGCGGAGGGGCGAGGGGGTGAGAGCGAAGGGCGAGGGGGCGCAGGCGGTAGCGGCGAGGTGAGGCGGCGGGTGAGGGCGGAGAGGCAGGGGGGTGGGGGTGGTCGAGGCGGGGAGGAGCTAGGGGGAGGTAGAGGTTGTGGGAGGGGAGAGGAGGCTCGCAGGAGCTCTATATTTTGGATGTAAGTGGTCAAACTCTTAGGGATTGGCCAAGTCAGTATCGCAGCCACTTTCTTTGGATCCATTTCTACCCCCTCAGGAGTAATTATGAATCCTAAATATTCAAGTCTTACCATACACAATATAGTTTTCTTTTTATTTACATAAAGACTGGCTTTCCTCAAAGTACTGAACACTATTCTTAAGTATTCATAATGCTCAGTAATACTCTTATTGAATAGCAGAATATCGTCAATAAAATGTACTACAAACTTGTCGATATACGGACGAAGTAAATCGTTCATAAGCATGATGAATGTAGCTGGAGCATTGGTAAGTCCAAAGGGCATTACCAAAAACTCATAATGTCCAAACCTGCTTCTAAAAGTGGTTTTATGCACATTCTCGGCTCTAATACGGATTTGATGGTAGCCACACTTAAGATCTATCTTACTGAAAATTACAGCCCCATGTAATGCATCTAGCAAATCATTTGATCCGAGCCATCGGAAACCTATGCTCAATAGTGATATTATTCAATGCTTTGTAATCTATACAGAGGCGAAAAGTATATCTTTCTTCTTTTTTAATATCACTGGCGAAGCAAAAGGTGAAAAACTTGGTTGAATCTGTCCCAACTTGAGGTATTCTTCCAGTTGTCTTCGTACCTCCGCTTCTTCGGTAAAACTCAACCTTTAGGGAGATCTATTTACAGGTTTTGCCCCCGGGATTAGTTCAATTTTATGCTGAACATTCCGCTCTGGAGGTAACCCATAAGGTAGCTCATCCCTAAAACGATCAGAGAACTCCTCTTCTATTTGATCAGCCAGCTTGGCCATCTCTTTATTTTGAGCCACATCAGTGCTAGCCGAAGAATCATCAACCGGCTCTACCGATGTTGTACAAAGAAACAAAAACTCTTCTTGAGCTTTTCGAATTTCCATCACGGAAACCAACGGTCCTTGAGATATATCCTTTTCACCTCGTAAGACATACAACACATCATTCATCAAGATGAATGACGTGACATACAACACATCATTCATCTTGATTCTTCCTAGAATGCCAAGCCTTACCCAGGGCTATGTCTGCATGAGCAAGCTTAGTCATTTCAAAATCAAGCTTCAGGATAGTCCTGAATTCGAAGCTCCAACTGGGTAACCCTTTGGTCCCATACTTTAGTTGAACTTTCGTCTGCCGTCCTGACTATATATGCATAGTCAGATGGGCTAGTCTTTAGTTTCAGCCACTTTACAAGCTTGGAGTTAATTACATTGTGCGTTGACGCTGAGTCAAACAACACAATGACATCATGATTAGCTACTTGCCCTTTCATCTTAATTAACTCCGTATCATTAAAGGCTGTATATCCCGTTGCTGCGGGCTTTGATAGGATATTATCAGGTGCAATAGTTACTAACTTAGCAACAGATACACATAACAAAAAAGGTACTAACCTTTGAGAAGATCTCGCTAGCTGAATCTGCATCTGTTCTGCTTTGGGACTTCCCTCCATTTCCACGTCGCATTCTGAGACCATCATCTCAGCCATTTGACGATCTTTGTTTCGTGGACAATCTTTCCACTGATGAGGCTGAAGGCATCCAAAACACAAGCCTTCTCTCCTCGCTTTTTCCCTTTGCTCTGGGTTCAAAGAAGACTTCGACCAAGCTCGGGCTGCCATTGGTGTTACTTTTCTTTTCATTCCAATGGTAGTACTTGATTTAGGAGTCTCAATTGGTTTTGCTTACTTGGCTTGACCACAAGGCTGTGAGGGACTCCCTTTGCTAATCCACTTCTTCTTAAACCCAGTTTTCTTCGGGTACCCATATTGAGTCCCAACCTGCAAAAACCCACTTGGTCTGTTCCCTTTTGCATCCTCATAGTTCAGGGCTATGACAATTGCTTCATCTAGCGTGTTCGCATACTTAGTCCGCACTTCCATCTTGATTCGATCATTCAATACAAAGATAAAATCTTTTACTTGGATTGACTGAGGTAGGGGTTTATCAACGTTCATTACACTTTCTCTAAACTTATCAGTGTATTCTGCCACTGATAAATTTCTCTGACGAAGGTTTCGATACTGATCCCAAGCTCGGGATGCTTCGTCAGGAGGTAGGAAGTGTTTTCTAAATTCCTTTTTAAACCCCTCCCAAGTAGTGGATGCTACTCCATCTTTCTGTTGTTTTATCCACCACCTATCCGTTGCCTCATTGAACATATGGGTGGCCTCGCGGATTTTCTTCATATCATTTCTGATTTCACAAATGGCGAAGACCTTGTCCCATTTGTTGCGACACTTGTGGGGTCGGCCGAACTCCTGACTCTACGGGATCCATCCTAGAAGCTTCTTCTTCTACTTCCATTTAGGTCAATGGGTGTTTAAAAAAATAAAAATAAAAATAAAAATAAAACACCGCTTGAAACTGTAATTACAAATCACAAGTCCAACTTCCAAATTTATAGCTAACCAAACCAGGCATATATCACACTGTAACCAAACCCGCTTTTTCCTATACTAGGGAAATTGCTGCAATCTAAGTTGACTCAAACACGGAGGCAAATAAACAAGCATATGCTCCAACGAAGCTTAGAAGGCATAGAGAGCTCCCTGGTTATAATTCTTGCTGCATGTTCCCCTCGCATCGTGGTAAGGGATTCTTGGGCCCCATTTGTAACACAGCGTGTGCTTTACGAAATCAGCAGATAGGCTTACCAGCATTTGGTCTTCTATCCATCTCTTAATGGTTTCATTAAACCATTAAACCAATACTTGGTTTGATCGCGTTAAGATATGGTAGCTTGATACTAAATGAATACCTCCGCGAGATAATCACGACGTCCTTTTAATAGACCTTGTGTCTGTAGATCTTTCGCGTCGCGTTTTAGTGTATCTTATAGGTACATCGCAAAATCCTTCACTCGATTCCTGTCGCTGACTGATAAGGCTACTGTCGGCGGAGCTTGCAGACGTATCCTGCCAGCTCGTAGTTGAGGCTTCGCTTTGAGAGAATCGTTAAGGGACCATGCCCAGTTACCACTTCCTTCAGTCTGGACGCACTGGTAATCGGATACCGAATGTGTCTGAACTATCGCGTAAGTGGCTCTCGTCGTGCGCTGTTCATCTTCCACACCTTCAAATCATCGGCGAAATATACGACACCACCAGATTACAACAGCTAGTCCCTTCCCGCGATACCAAGGAGTCTTGAAGGTAACCTGCGACTGTACGCGATCCTGCCATCCTTTCACACGCAACTCCAAGGTTGACAAAGCACTGCAGATAATGCGAACCAAATGACGCAAACAGCCCGTGAGCTTAAGCATGCGCTTGGCCAGCCCAAAACCTCTCGTGATGCCCCTTTTCCAATCACCTGCAGCTCTGATACCAAATGAAATGACTTAATTTGTTTACTCCTAACTGATTCACGATTCACGGGCATAGGCACCTCAATTTTCCTCCCAGCCAACCTCGGTGGTAGCAGGCTCTCAGCAAAATCTTGTTGTTACGTGAAGCTCCTGCCCACTAAATTCCACCAAGCCCCAAAATTCCCTAGATGGATCTAGTATGCCACATGTCTTCTTTCTAGGGTTCCTCTTTAATGCATCATTTACCCCTCTCTTGAGATATCATTAAAACCATTTGCCCCTAGGCACATTTAATGCATTTAGTATAGAGAAACGATAGGGTTTGCAGTGGAGCGATCAGAAAATAGACAATACTCAGATATAACTGAAGAACGAAACTCAGAAAACATAGTGCCTGTCGGTAATATGAAAAACTGAATACAAGAACCTCAAGCCGTTGTGTCTGATGGACCGTGGCTGAGGTGAATAAGAAAGATGATTCCATGTAGAGAGACAGTAGAAAAGATAGCAGCAGAGGGAGCGTAACGCAGTCCTCCGTGTAGCTCAATGATGACGAGGATGATGAAGGGCTGGAGCTGCCCTAGGAAATGGCTGAAAACCAGCATGCTCTGAGGAAGGAACCTTCAGGCTATCTGGAATAGCAACATGATGAAGAAAAGGAGATGATCTGGGGCAGAAGGAGCTGATCTGGAGCAGAGGAGCAGAAGGGGACAGATCTGGAGTAGGATGGGACAGATCTGGAGCAGAAGGAGCAGAGCTGAAGTAGAGGAGCAGAAGTTGGGACAGATCTTGAGGAGAGGATGGAGCATCCAGGAGGCAGGAAGGAGAGGCAGAAGAGGAGGCAGCAGAGGAGGCAGAAGTGGAGAGGAGAGGTAAATGGAGCAGGCGGGCCTGCAGCAAAAGATGGAGGAGATGAGGAGCAGCTGCAGGTCCTGTCCTATCAAAGGAAGTGTGGGGGCAGAAGCCTTTTATAGGCCAGACCTAGCTGGTCGGCCAGCTGGTCGGTGGGCCTGCCAGTTGGTCGGTGGGCCTACCAGCTGGTCGGCCAACTGGTCGGCCAGTTCTGGTCGGCCAGACCAGCTGGTCTTTCTGGCCACTTGGTTGGCTGAGATGGCTGGCCTTTTGGCTGGCCTGTGAGCTGTTAGATTGCCCCATAAATTGGGGATTGCTTAATTGCTGAATATTTAGGTCCCTTAGCCTTAGATCCACCTAGTCTAGTGCCATGTCACCCTCACCAAGGACCTTGACCTTTATTCCTTTTTTATCATTTACACAAATATAATACAACCATTGATCCTTTAAAGGAAAATGCCGACTGACCCTTCCGAGGTCATGTTACCTCGACTTGAGCCAGAGGGATCTTTAATGCATGTTGAAGCCTTGATACTACCATTTAATGGTAGTATCAAGGCTTCAACATGCATTAAAGATCCCTCTGGCTACATTTATATACATCACTTCAGCAACCCTCCCTATCAAGTAGAAGGCTTGACGTTGGTATTCAAAGAAATATATAATAGCAGAAATAGAGTAAAAAGTTATTATAGCAGACATAGAGTAAATTTCTAACTGAAAAGACCTATTTCCAGCGTCTTGAAATAGATTATGAAACAAGAATGAAATACTTGGAGAGATCAACAGTTGAAATCCTGGTCTGTCCTGCCACAACTGCAAGGCAGCGATATTATGCATCAATTATGATAATCACAGTTGAAACAGCAGATACCTCAACAAACGGACTTTACATGTTTTAAGCCCTCATCATAGCATACACATATTATGAGACACACAGTCATACATCCTCATACCAGCCTGTATGCAATATAGTAGTAAGAAAACCCTCAAGGTCGACAGGTGAAGGCCGAAGGGAAGACGCCTCACGTCTCATACAGAAAAAGAGCAGGACTCGAGTTCCAACAATTGTCACAGACACCCTTTGGAGAAAACATAGATCGTCCACAGCTCCTACAAGTGAACCGTGAAGGGTTTAAACTCATTGAAACAGACTTAGAAAGAGGTGTGATGCTGTCACTGCAAAGATATATTCCAATGTATCTACAAATGTTCCATGGCCAGTTTGTGATTTGGCAACCATACCAGTAATTAGAAGGGATCCGTAAGTGAAGACCGGGAAAGATGAAGAAACAATATACTAGCAATATGTGAAAACAAGATTGTGAATACATGACCTTCATCTTGCATGACCACAATTTATTTTTTTCAAGAAAGAGACTTCTATTAAGTAAGGGATAAAACCCGCGAGAGCAAGCTCAAAGGAGAATACATCATGAAACCATGAGGATAAATAAACCCCTCAAAACGAGGTGGAAAACAACCAAGGCTGAGGCTGAAAGTGCCACCTTAACCCTGTAAGAGTCTTCGTGCATCCTCGTCCATATGGCCATCAAAGTATGTATGATGTTTGTCCAAATACTAGCCAATGTCTGCGAGGGATGAACTTGAGTTCCCTTCAATGCCTCTGTGCATCTGGCTCTCCAGATATGCCAGGCTGCTATGCTCGCCAGTATCTCCCAAGAGGTATTCACAGAGGCATGTACAGCTGCAAAAGGAAGGTGCGGTACCACATCCAAAGAACAGGACTCAACCTGATGACGTTGAATCGGAATGAAATACTTGGAGAGATCAATAGTTGAAATTCTGGTCTGTCCTACCACAACTGCAAGGCAACGATATTATGCATCAATTATGATAATCACAATTGAAACATCAGATACCTTAACAAACGGGCTTTACATGTTTTAAGCCCTCATCACAGCATACACATATTATGAGACACACAGTCATACATCCTCATACCAGCCTGTATGCAATATAGTAGTAAGAACACCCTCAAGGTCGACAGGTGAAGGCTGAAGGGAAGAAATGAGGGCATTACAAACATTACGGATAATTTCACGATCGCCTCACGTCCCATACAGAAAAAGAGCAGGACTCGAGTTCCAACAATTGTCACAGACACCCTTTGGAGAAAACATAGATCGTCCACAGCTCCTACAAGTGAACCGTGAAGGGTTTAAACTCATCGAAACAGACTTAGAAAGAGGTGTGATGCTGTCACTGCAAAGATATATTCCAATGTATCTACAAATGTTCCATGGCCAGTTTGTAATTTGGCAACCATACCAGTAATTAGAAGGGATCCGTTGTGAAGACCGGGAAAGATGAAGAAACAATATACTAGCAACACGTGAAAACAAGATTGTGAATATATGACCTTTATCTTGCATGACCACAATTTATTTTTTT
The DNA here is from genome assembly GCF_047967505.1 of Dipteris shenzhenensis. Lineage (NCBI taxonomy): Eukaryota > Viridiplantae > Streptophyta > Polypodiopsida > Gleicheniales > Dipteridaceae > Dipteris > Dipteris shenzhenensis. The sequence goes on along the minus strand of NC_141601.1, from coordinate 42,381,027 downwards.
CAAGAAAGAGACTTCTATTAAGTAAGGGATAAAACCCGCGAGAGCAAGCTCAAAGCAGAATACATCATGAAACCATGAGGATAAATAAACCTCTCAAAACGAGGTGGAAAACAACCAAGGTTGAGGCTGAAAGTGCCACCTTAACCTTGTAAGAGTCTCAGAGAAGAAAGGAGAATCCTTCCACTCCTTGAAGAAAGAAGCCCTCTTAGCTGAGGCTGCACGGGAGTCTTCGTGCATCCTCGTCCATACGGCCATCAAAGTATGTATGGTGTTTGTCCAAATACTAGCCAATGTCTGCGAGGGATGAACCTGAGTTCCCTTCAATGCCTCTGTGCATCTGGCTCTTCAGATATGCCATGCTGCTATGCTCACCAGTATCTCCCAAGAGGTATCCACAGAGGCATGTACAGCTGCAAAAGGAAGGTGTGGTACCACATCCAAAGAACAGGACTCAACCTGATGACAATCGGAATGGCCCGAGAAGAGTCATGTCTCTCATAAAAGACTTGAGGCCCAATAAGAGAAAGCCAAGCCACTGAGTCCCATGTCATAAAGAATGGGAGTGCACAAAGTGATTGAAAATCTTGGCTATACCCATCGAAATCATCCTCGCTTATCTTCAACCCCATAAGCAATGTTGAATCGTCTCCAAGGCAGAGAGGCAACGAGGGCAAGTAGGGTCGGCTCCGAATCTTGATCTCCAAAAGTTCATTGCAATCCCACCATAGATAGAAAACCAAAAGAAAAGAGTGATCTTTCTATTCCTGTGGGATTTCCAGAGTCTCCTCCAGAAGCACCTCTGCAAATCCGCAGTGATATCAAAAGCCTCCCAATGAGGAACTCTGGAAGGTCTCCAACCTCTACTACTGAGCTTGAATCTCTTGGCATTACTGATCGTGTAGCGAAAGAAGGGGATGCTCTTCTCTCGATGCCCTGCGTCAATCCACTCCCACTCTCCAGGGTCCCACTGTAAATACCTAATGGGAACTCCCCCGTAGAGCCAAAGTCTCTGAGATCCAGTGGAGAGACGTTGGGGGTCTGGGTCAAGGAACCACTCTGAATCTAATCCCTGTACCAAAAGACCTACAACCCTGATAGGTTGAAAGGCAGACTCAAGCAAGATGTCCTCTGTGGACCTGAACAATCTGCTACCATCATTCACATAAAAAACCAAGGCATTCTCATGTGCATCTCGAAAGGCCAAAACCTAAAGAGGAACACCCCCTCTCGTAAAAGTACAATTTAAGGGTAACCGCAAGCATAAATATGGATAACTCGCTCTCCTCTATCCACTCCCTACCCCCTTCCTCTACCCCGCACTCTACCTCCCGCCTCAGCCCTCTCCTCTCCCTCGCTCCATACCCTCCGCCTTAGCCCTCTCATCTACCCCCCTCTCCTCTCCCCTGCTCCCTATCCCCCCGCCTCATCCCTCTACTCTACCTCTCTCCTCTGCCCATCCCCTTCCTATCTTCCCTCTCTTTCATTCTCTTGTAGCGCTTTTTGGAGCGGACGGAGCCTCAAAAGTGTTCGAATCGGCATTCTCATCTCGATTGGTGATGGATATTCCGTCAGCCAATCCTATTCCACCTCCACCGGCGGCGAAAACTATTACATTTTCTGAAGACGAGTTGCAACAGCTCAAGGACGTAGAAATTGAATGCTCTACCACGTTGATCACACGCATCTTCGGGTCTTACCCTTCCAGATCCCAAGCTAGAGACTGGATGCTTGCGGCTCTTTCCCCAGATCTCACTCCATGACTTTTAGATGTTTGTCTTCTGGGGCGGGTTTTTTCGAGGTTGTCTTTGACACTCCAAAGGCTACGAGCACCGTGCTCAAAGTTGAGTTTTTACACCTGGGACACAGGAAGATTTTCTTTGACACCTTCAATATTGGTTTCGACCCAGTGGAGGCAGACAAGGAAAATTTTTCGCTCTTCATTAGATTTCCTGGGCTTCCCCAAGTTTACCATCGACTTCTTGTTATTAGGAAGCATTTCGGCGTGGTTGTTGAGATCCCCTCCCTCCCTGGGTTGCCGTTGACTGTAGCAGAGGCAACCAAGGTTGATGGGGTACCTAGAGTTAGGGTCCCTTCGATTTTGAGAAAGCTTATGACAGAGTAGATTGGGATTTTTTGGAGGGCACCCTTCTATGTTTTGGCTTTACAGATGCTTGGATCATAGGTGTTTCCTCTTTGTACAGATCAGCCCATAGCTAGGTACTTATTGGTGGGGTAAGGGGTGAGAGATTTCAGATTTCCAGATCAGTCCGTCAGGGATGTCCCCTTGCTCCTTTTCTTTTTTTGTCCGTGGCGGAATCTATGAGTATCTATATTAGATCTCAAGATGACATCTTTGGGCTGAGACTTCCCATCACACGGGAAGAGGAGCTACTTGACAGTGAGTTGGCAAATGACACGATAGTTTACTTGGATGCCACACCACAGACGCTCACTTCTTTCAGGACAGCATTGGATTTATTTTGCTTGGCGGCGGGGGTGCAGATAAATTGGCATAAATCCAATGGCTTTTGGATCAGTGACGAGAACACTCTAGATTGGGGGCTTGACATAGGTTTCACTTGGGTTCAGAGGGGTGTGCCAGTCAGATATTTGGGCTGCCAAGTCGGCTTGGATATTTTCTCCATGCAGCGGTTTTCTCCCGTGTTGGAGAGCATCAGGAGGAAGCTCCTTTTTTGGAGCTCAGCCAAGTTGAACCTTGCCTCTAGAGTTGTGGTGGTCAACCAGGTTCTGTTGGCCACGGCTTGGTTTGTTTGTTCTTGCTGGTGCCGTTCTAGGAATTGCATCATTCAGCTCAGGAGACCGATCATAAATTTTCTTTGGAGTGGGCTTGATGGCACAGCAGATGCTTTAGCCAGGGTGGCTTGGGAGACCCTCATCCTCCCTACACACAAAGGGGGTCTCAATATTATTGATCCAGATTTACAGTGTAGAGCTTTACTGTGCAAGATGGTGGTGCGGGGACTTATGCCAGGGCAGGAGCCGTGGAAGGCATTTTTTATTAGTATCATACAGAGGTGCACACCTTCGTCAGGAGGAGATTGGATGGGCAATATTAGATGGATCTTCACCGCAGCACACCTTAGGTCTTCTTCGTCTCCTCTCATGGTTGCCATCTTGAAAGCATGGGCCAGCTTCAGGAGCACTCTTCGGAGGATTCCCCCTTTCTCTCGCGAAGAGATTAATAGGCAACCAATCATGTGGAATGACAATATATTGGATGATTGTGGTAGACCACTTGGTGCTTCACTCTATATGTAGTGTCCAGATGGGAGAGGGGACCTGCCTCATCTCTGGGTTCATGGAAAGCTCTCTTGAGGTTTCCAGAGGAGACTAAATCTCAGTTGATAGGACATCTCAGAGGGAGTGCAGGGAGGATCTTGCAGATTGAGGCAATCCTTCCAGTGGATTGGGTAATTGAGCATTTCCACTGTGAGCAGATCAGTAGATCCTCCCAAGCATACCTGATTGGGAGCCATGTCTTATGCAAGAGAGACATATGGAAATTCCATAGTCACTTTCGATGAGAGAGACACCAAGGCCACAACGACATGTTTCCAATCTATGCCACAACCTTTCAACCAGTCACTTTTCAGAGGAAAAAGGAAAAGAAAGCAGGACAGAGGGAGGAAGAAGGTTTAAGGGTATTTTTTGTTGGTGGCGAATAAGGGCTTGGAATCCATATTATGGTAATGGGCTGACACAATTCTTAGCTGGTATGTCACCAATCCCAATAACTCCTACTTCAAAGGCATAACTGGAAGGTCAACCTTTTAGAAAGATGAGCTAGTGTGGGTTTATGCTTCAGGTAAGACACAAGGATGTAAAGGTAAAGTGGGATAAATAAACTTGGAGATCATGAGGGTAAGGCACTGCTCATTCCCTTACACTGACCATGTGTGTCAAGTAATAATTGGATAAGAGGATGAGTGTGTGTGTTTGCAGCAATGTTTCTTTGATTGCTTGCAGACTCGCCGGATAGATTAGGATGTATATTTGGCTTATATTGAGATCTTCAGTTGATGTATTTTCGAGCGCCTCTTTTCTGAGGTGACTATTCTTGTAATATAATCAATCAAAGCTTTCACTAAAAAAAAAAAGGCGTGTGTGTGTGTGTGTGTGAGAGAGAGAGAGAGAGAGAGAGAGAGAGAGAGAGGTAATTTTATTCACATCCATTGGAGACCAAAATCATTCATGTGGAAGACGAGTTCAGTAAAAGCATGTGCTTCATACCCAAAGTGTGCAAGCGCATGTGTGTGCATGAGAGAGAGAGAGAGAGAGAGAGAGAGACATCATGACACTCCCTTCCCTGGAAAATGGGCTTTTAACTTTGTGGTGATTGTCATGACGTAAAAAATGCACCATCCGATTTGCTCTTAGTGATGAGCAACATGACATGTTCTTGGTTTAATCCAAATGTATACATGTATTTAACAACTTTCGTTAACCTTTTCTGAGCTAGCTCTAAATCACAGCAGATGAATCATGAAGAAGGCTAAACTAGATATGAAGATGAGTCTAACCATCCCTTCTCCAGCTTGCTCACAGTACGTGCACTGTAGATACCTAAATTGTTCATACTCCTTATCACGTTCAATATGCTGACTGCATGGCTGAAAACTAGAACATTGACATTCACTCCAATGAAAAGTGTATTGCTAAGGTATGACATCAGAAAAGTGTAGGGCTGATTCAGAAGCTGTATGACAGGTCAAATACGCAGTTTTAGAAGCTTGGGCATCTCGCCTAGTCTGGGCACACCAAACAGGGACGTGGAAAGTAGATATACCTGCCTTTTCATTGGCTGAATGCCAACGTCAACTGCTGGATTACTTTGGAAGAACTCTTTTCAGTTTAGAGTCCTTCAATCAGATGGAAGCTACAGCTATTGAGGTGCAGGACAGGATAAGACTATCAATGGACTTTCAGCTTTCTTTGCCTTCAATATTCTTAAATAATCAGACTTTGAGTGCTCGTAAGCTAGATCAATTGCTAGTGCTCCTGCCAAATTGTATTCCTAAGAACAGAGTTTTTAATAATCAAGAAAGACACTGCCATCATTTCTAAACTTTGAGAATCACACTCGCAGGTGATGGGGGGGAGCTTAGATCTACACCAAGGCTACCTTCGACTGCGACAGAGCGACTTTAGATCTCGTGTGATGGGACCGAAGTCAACAGTAGAGCTAAGGTTTAAGGATGGCCGTGAGCCTGAGAAATATGAGACAAAGTTTCGCGAAGGTAGCATGGTTGTTTTGGACCATAAAAGGTTTCCAGAATCATTGGATAATATAGAACCTCGGGAAATCATCAGCGACGTTACCGCTATTAGCAAGATTTTTGTTGATAATAGCAAAAACTGTGATATGGAGAAGCAAAAACTTGAAGATGCTCTGTATCTATTGCTGTGTACTCCTGCAGCATGCCCACCCCATATCCTTTTGGCGCTAGGATGCCTGCCGACTGAGAGCATAAGAATGCCGGTTATACGCTTTGATAAACACGTGCTCAACTGTAAGATCGGACTCAATCCAAAACAGGCGGAGGCATGGCAGCATATGCTCACAACTGCAATGTCTGCAGTGATAGGACCTCCTGGAACAGGGAAGACCACATTGATATCAGCTGTTGCAAAGGCATGGACTCGCGTAGCAGGTCGAGGGGAGACTCTTCTCTGTTCTTGTCACCAGAATGTAGCTGTACGTCACATAGCTGAGGCAATGACGACAGAAAGGGTTCCAGGGGTCTTACTGCTGATTAGTGAAGACTACTACATAGATTGGCATGAGGAGCAGTACACCCAGCTGAAAGACTGCTTAGTAGTTTCTGGACCTCAGGTTGGGCGTAGAATAGAGTCTTGGTTGGCTCGGCACCAAACAGATGGCCCCAGAATATTGCTTTGCACACTTGCTTTGATTGGAAGCCAATCTTTCTATACATGCTTACAGGGCAAAAAAGTATCTTCCATGATTATAGATGAATGTTCTCAAGCGGCAGAAGGAAGTCTGATTGCAACTTTAGCGTGTCTACGACAACTACGAACGCTAAGTGTTGTGGGAGACCCTTGTCAGCTTCCTCCATACGGAAAGGCAATGCAGAGCATCTTTGACCTCATTTCAAGGAAGTGCGAGGTGAGATCGTTACAGGAGCAGTACAGGATGCCATACTGCATTGCTGAATTTGTGTCTCAAGAATTCTACTTGGGAAGATTGCAGACTGCGTCAAGAAAGGTGAGGGAGGATTGTGAAAAGGCACTTCGATGGATCGATGTAGAAGGCAGAGCAGAGAAGGCGATGGGAAGTACGTCGCTGAGCAACAAATCGGAAGCGGAGGCAATAACGGAATTCTGCAAGGCATACAAAGCAAGGGGGGAATCATCAACAACAAGAAAGGAGAGCCATGGAAGGGTAGTAGTGCTAACATTGTATGAAGCGCAAAGGGGGTTGATAAAGAGGATGCTTGGAGAAAGGGAGGTGGCAATGCCGGTGTACAATGTGGATTCATTTCAAGGGCAAGAAGCAGAGATAGTATTGATATCGATGGTTGTGGGGGTAGGGAGGGTTACAGCATTTGCTGCTGATTTGAAAAGAGCTTGTGTTCTTTTATCACGAGCCAAGCGTTTCCTGTTTGTTTTTGGGAATGCTCAGGCCATCACATCCAATGCTAGTGCAGGAATTTGGAATCGCTTGCTTCATTACTGCCTCTCTCATGGTTGGGTTGCCCCTCCCCACCATTTGGATATGCTTATAGATGCCATTTTCCCTTCCTAGCTTTCATTTTCATACAACCAACCATTAGCCTACTCTATGAGCTCGCTCTCTTGGCAGCATGTTGTTTCGGCTCTCTCTGGTCCTCGTTTTGTGTCTCTCTAGTCTTTATTAGGGACTGACCACCCTCTAATACTAGTCAGCAAGTTCTAAAAAATAATCTTAATAGTAATCTAAGGACATGACTTCCCAAAATGTTTCTCACATGGGAAAATATGTCCCCCCTTTTGAATAAAAAATCAAAAATCTCGTAAGTATTAATAGTCCCCACCTTGACTATGTCCCCCCAATGAATATAAATTCAAAATTTAATTAGTATTAGTTTGCCATAAGAAATATTAATTCCTATTAATTGATGAAAAGGAAGAGGGCAAGGGTATGATTCAACTAAGGGCTAGAGGGGGAAGGGGAGGGCTTTTCAATTGAAAGATAATGGAGGGTAGGGGGGGCTTAAAGAGGGGGGAAGGGGGGGGGAAGGACCACTTATGAAGGGCGTGGGGGACCATGAAGGGGTATCAAAGAAGAAGGTACATCCTCAAGGGGGAGGGGGAAGAGGGACCATTTATAATATTATGGTTAGCAACATGCATGCTATATATACCACACAAACTATATATTCTAGTCTTATAAAAATAAATACATAAATAAATAAATAAATTACCTTTGTAAGACTAGAATAAGTCTAATCATACAAATTTAAATTTTTTGTTGTTCACTTGTGAGAAAGACGAGATTGTGGGTTCGAATCCTTTCTTGAAGCTATGCACATAATATATTGTGCACCATCCCATCTCCCTTCTCTCCATCTCATCCTCACGTTCAGCCCTCTCACCATCTCTCCCTCAGCTCTCGTCCCCTCTCCCTCGCTATCTCTCCCTCTACAAAACCCTCCCCCTTAACTCTCTCCCCCTCCCCCCCCCCTCGCTCCCCCTTGCCATCTGTCCAGCCCTCCCTAGCCCTCGCTTGCCCTCGCCTACCTCTCTCTAGTCCCTTGCTTGACCTCCCTCTCCCTGTGATGTTCCATGTACAACCTATTCTAAGTTTCTTGAGTCTACTATCAATCATGGGGTAGGCACATGTTTTTTTCCCTCCCAACCAATTCTCGGTGTTCACAAGCTCTCTCTCTAGATCATAAACGTATGTGAAAGCTCTTACTTGCAAAAATCCACCAAGCCCTAATTCCCTAGATGGATCTAGTATGCCAAGTCTTCACTCTGGTACCTCTTAAATGCACCATATATCCCTCTTAGGATATCATTATTCACTTGCTCCTAGGCACATTACACATTTAATGCATTTAAGATCCATAACCTTAGACCCATCTAGTCAATGCCTTGTCACCCTCATCAAGGACCTTGACATCAATCCTTTTGACCATTTACATGAAACCCAATAAATATAATACAAACATTGATCCTTTAAAGGAAAATGTCAACTGATCCTTCTGTGGTCATGTTACCTCAGCTTGAGCGTAACATTCCTTTCCTCTTTAAGCATCAACGTCCTCAATAATAAAGTTTGGGAAAACTCTTCGTAATTGGTATACGGATGTCCAGGTAGCCTCTGATAGAGGTAAACCATGCCATGCAACCAACACTGTGGATATCTTTCGATTGCGTACTTGCATTATTCCTCGGTCCAGGATTCTTGTTGGTTTGCGTCTTGCATTATCCTCTGTCTCTTGAAACAAAACAACACTCTCGCTTAGTGAGTCACTTGTATGTAAAAATTTCTTTAAACGAGAAACATAAAACACTGGGTGCACCTTACAATCCTATGGTAATTCTAATTTATAGGCCACCTTGCCTATTACTTTTAGAATTAACCGCGGTCCATAATATTGGGGTGATAACTTAGCACACTCGTGCAATCAAAGACTTGTGTAAAAGAACTCTGAGAAAAACTTTTTCTCCTTTCTTAAATTCTCTAACGGACCTGTTTTCATCCGCATGCGCCTTAGCTCTATCCATAGCTTGGCGAATGTTAGCTTTCGCAAGTGCTAGCATCTCCCACATCTAAATCACAAAGTTCGCGGCACTAGGCACTTTTTGAGGTACTCCAACTGTAGTTGGATTTGTTGGTCTATAACCATAGTTCAGCTCAAACGAACTGAATCCTGTAGAGAAATGTTTTCTATCATTGTAGGCAAATTCAAACAATGGCAACCACTTGTCCCATGTGTATTGCCTCAATGAAACATATGCTCTAAGTATATCCTCTAAAATTTGGTTGATTCTCTTTGTTTGACCATCCGTTTCTGGGTGATTCCCAGTACTCATTTCCAACTCAGTCCTTAGTGTCTCAAACATTGCAGTCCAAAAATGATTGGTGAATTTAACATCCCTATTCGACACTATGGATTTAGGTAATCCATGCAGATGAAATATATGTTCAATAAATAAATCCACCACTTACAGGGCACTAATAGACTCTAGTTGGAATGAAGTGAGCCATCTTGGTAAGATGATCAACTATCACAAGGATAGAATCATGTGTCGCAGGTAGACCTATAATAAAGTCCATGGAAATGCTCTCCCCCCTACTTAGTGGTATTTCAAAAGATTGTAAAAGTCCAGGTGGCTTCACCCGTTCTATCTTACTTGATATGAAAAACGTCACATATTCATGAATATTTTTTTTATTTTTAGCCAAAAAAAATATAGCTTCACGAGATCATACGTTTTCTGGAATCCTGGATGTTCCGCACATGGGCTATCATGGCATTGTTGAATGACTCTCTGCCTAAGATCATTATGATCAGGTACTGCTACCTTGCCATTTCTTTTCAGCATACCATCTCTTATGGTATATCTTGCATAATTTTGGCCTTTTCTGGATGCTAGGTCACCCTTTTTCCGGGGTTTCAACACATGAGCCTTAGGCCAAAGGCTCTGGACAAACTCATCCACCTTTTGAGTTTCTCTAATCTCGATCATTAGAACACTCTCTAATATTGTGATACTCATATTATGCATAATGCGCTCTCAAGTTAGGTTGTTTACAAAAATGTTTCAGAGTATCATGATCAACATCAACATAAAACTGTGATCCATATAAATAATGTCTCTATGTTTTCAGAGCAAGGATAACATCATACAACTCTAATTTATGAGTTGGCCAATTTTATTGAGAGAGAGAAAGCTTCTTGCTAAAGGCTACTGGCCTTCCCTCTTAGAGGAGAGCTGCTCCTACTGTAATGCCACTTGCATCAGTTTCAAGGAAAAATGGCTTCTGGGGATCAACTATTTTTAACACCGGTCTTGAGACTATAGCTTGTTTTATGGTGTTAAAACTTTCGTATTGATTCTGTCCCCATATAAAAGGTACTTTATATGACGTTAGATCAATCAATGGCAATACTATTTTGGAATATCCTTTGATATGCCTTCAAAAAAATTGAAAAAATCCCAAGAATGAACGCAAAGCGGTCAAACTCTGAGGGATAGGCCAAGTCAGTATCGCAGCCACTTTCTTTGGATCCATTTCCACCCCCTCAGGAGTAATAATGAATCCTAAATATTCAAGTCTTACCATATGCAGTACAATTTTCTTTTTATTTACATAGAGACTGGCTTTCCTCAAAGTACTGAACACTATTCTTAAGTGTTCATGATGCTCATCAATACTTTTGCTGAAAACAAGAATGTCGTTAATAAAATGTACTATAAACTTTCTAATATATAGGCGTAGTAAATCGTTCATAAGCATGACTGTTGCAGCTATTCAAGTTCAAGCATTCAAATTCAAGTTGAGCTGGATCAGGTGACAACTATGCCATGGAGTTGTCCAAATGACAACCATGTCACCGGTCCGACCAGGTGACAACTATGTCAAGGACCTGTCCAGATGACAACCATGTCACCGGGTGACAACTACGTCAGACAACTAACCAGGGTGACAACTATGCCAGACAGCTGATCAGAAGACAACCATGTCAACGAGCTGGCCAGATGACAACTATGTCGGTGAGCGAACAAGGTGACTGCAATGTCACCTTGTCAAGCAGGTGACAACTATGTCAACTAGAGATAGAAATAACTGTGGTCACTTGCATACTCCGACAGGATCTCTCGTGATCCCACCTGTGAGAATTATGTCAATGGTGGTGCAATGGTGATGCAGGGGTAGTCAACCCAAGAGCTCACATGGAGAAGATAAATGCACACCAGCAATCAGTTAGTCAAAGGGCTAAGTAGCGCATAGAGAGATGCATGGAGAGGTGCACATGGGGTATTAGAGAGGTGCACATGGGGTAATCATATCACCAACTGGGAGGAGGCTGGCAAGTCAAAAGTGGTTGAAGCCATGAAGAATCCTAGGGGTAGAATGGCTAAAGGACCGAGAGCCACCACCAATGGGAGGGAGGAAATGAGATTTTCAGCGAGAGAGAAGGACCCTCCATTGTTTTCATGCGTTCCATCGTTTACAACATCGTTCATGATGCACCATTGTTGTTGACAACATTGTTCTACATGCACCCTCGATGACACCAGTGGCCCTCGCTAACTTGCTCGTCACACTAGTGGCCCTAGGCCTCCGGTAACACTTTCGGAAGTGTTAGGACCCCCCCCCCTCAAATAATTTCTGGCGATCACGGTGGGACACTACTAGTGTTGAGTAGCACAAGTGAAGTGGTGCTCTAGGGTCCTAGAGAGAGGTCTTATGCCAAGTAGTTCTGAAACATTTGAAGGAGCTAGTGAGAGGACAAGGAGGTCCTTGAGGAGAGTGGAGAAAAGACTTCCAATAGACAAAAATCGGTACAAGAATCATTACGTGCGACGGAAGTTTGTGAAGTCCTTAACTCGAGCACAAAGTGAACAATTGACGTGCATTTTCAAGTGTGCATGGCGGATCAACGCAAAGTGAAGCCTATGGGGGCTGTCAAAGGTGTTCACATGAAGATTGGAGGAGTTACATTCGTGTCCAATTTTATTGTACTTTGATATGACTGAGGGTGAGTAGACTTATCCTCTACTTCTCGGTAGACCATGGTAAAAGCCATTCATGATTAGTCAAGCGATGAAGTTCGGTTGCCTTAGGGATCCACATCCCTAGAAATAGACATGGTTACTGGAAGGGCTCATCACTGACCAGTGGAACTTGGGGAAGAGGATTTTGAAGAAGAAGAAGGGGTGGAGGAGTGATGGGCACTTGGGGATTGGCCCGTACGAAAAGAAGAGCTGGCCTATGTGGAGGACTCACCCTTCCAAGATGAAATTTATGCAATAGTAGCACGAGATGATGGTGAGAGCTTGACGTACTTGTTGGAACATGCTGGACCAGATGAGGAAGAAGCTGTCATCTTGGATATGATGGGGGCCTTAGCCATCAACATGGTGGAGTTGTGCCTAGAAGAGGATCCTGAAGCCCATCTTTGTACTTCATGGAATGCGCAAGAGGTAAGCTAGGAAGCCTCTGCACCACCTGGTTTGGTTGACCTAATGTATGAACGGATGCCTTTTGGTCTTTGTAATAATCCTCACCTATACCAGTGGTTGATGACCACAAGTACCAGACAAAGTGGTGGACAAGTCAGTAGGGTGACTCAAAGACAAGACCATGAAGAAACAATGGAGACACATGACCCGGATGCCTCATACCAGGAAAAAGACCATGGGGTCACAACAGAGGAAGACGATGCTAAACAAGAAGATGATGAACTGGCTGAGCACAATGATGGTATTGAAGAAGACACTCATGAATTTGTGGAAGAAGAGGATGACCACATAAATGATGTGGTAGCTGAGCACAATGATGGTATTGGAGAAGACACTTATGGATCTATAGAAGAAGAGGATGATGACCTACTTATTGATGTCAATCGAAGGCGGGTGGTGCCGAAAATGACTCTTGGAAGGGTTATTGAATCCATTGTGCATCCTGACCAACCCAGAAGAGGCCAAGAGAGTGGACAACTTGAAGGAACCGTCCACATTCACACTAGAGTCTGGAACTGCAGACTTGCAAGGCAAGCCCACAGCATATAGGGAGAAGAAGATGTTGCAGACCTTGCTCTACTCGACTTATACATGTCAGAAGTTGACCCCCCAATGACACATGAGGTTCTTGAAACTACATACGAGGTGGATGGACTACCATATAGAGGAATGCTCAAGCAAGCACAAAAGGGCAAAAAGAGAATGGGCCCAAGCGCTGCCTCTACATCTCAACCATTTCCAGAAGACACCCAACCATCCCTTCCGAGGTCTTGGATGGAAGAAGTAGTGGGGGATCTTTCCTTGGATGATACTCTTGCACATCCAGCAGTGGGAGAATCAGAACTGAACAACTCCACATCAGAAAGCATACCTCAGGTTGACCATGCCAAGGATTGGAGGTATCTTAACATTGGGACAGAGGACCAACCACAACATCTCAAGGTAGCCAGTTGGGTCTGGGAGCATGATTATCTCCTTGTTGCATTGTCTGACTTTTTTCAAGAGTATGTTGATGTATTTTCCTGGTCATATAAGGATTTAAAGGGAGTACCCATTGAGTTCATGGAACATCGCATCGATTTGTATCCAGAGGCAGACTCGTTGATCAGGGGACCATATCGCATGAATTCTAACTATGGCAAGGCTATCCATGCTAATATTCAAAAAATGGAGCAAGCGGGGTTGATCTACCCCGTTGACTACTCAGAATGGCTCAGTGGCATTGTAGTGGTGCCCAAAAGAGAGACTGGCAAACTCCATGTTTGTATCGACTATAGGAGTTTGAATATCGCCACACATCGGGATAGGTTCCCTCTCCCCTTCATTGACAGGGTGCTAGAAACCATAGTTGGTCATGCTCTCTACTCCTTCATAGATGGATACAATGGGTACAACTAGGCTCAGGTGCGAGAGCAAGATCAGTTGAAGACTACCTTCGTCACCCAATGGGGAACCTATGCTTACCGGATGATGCCCTTTCGTCTGTGTAATGCATCAGCAATGTTTCAACGTCTTGTCACCAAACTCTTCTAGGAGAACATCGGAAAGCTTCTCAAGGTACTCTTGGATGGCTTCTCGGTGTTCAATGGTAAGAATGCTTCTCATCTCGAACTTGCTGTTCAAATTGATCACATGAGTAAGTTGAGGTGGGTTTTTGATAAGTGCAAAGAGGCCAGGTTGTGCTTAAATCCTGACAAGTGCTTCTTCCTCACCTTGCCGGGGGTTCTCCTTGGCCACATTGTCTTGGTTGAGGGAATGACTATGGACCCAGTAAAGGTGGAGGTGATACTGACCTTGCCTATTCCTTGCACACCTCAAGAGTTCAAGTCCTTTTTGGGACATGTGGGTTATTACAAAAGATTCATCTGGTTCTATGCCGACATGGTGGTGGCACTCACAGAACTCCTTCGCTAGGAATAGTCCTTTACCTGGTCTGCACCTCAACAACTAGCCTTTGACAATCTCAAGAATTGTCTAGTGAAGGCACCCATCTTGTGGCAACCTCAATGGGATGTTACTTTCCATGTACATGTAGATGCAAGTGGACTGGCAATCGGCGCTATATTGGCCCAACTTGATGAAGAGTACAAATTGGACCTACCTGTGTATTTCGTGAGCAGACAACTCAACATAGCAGAAAGAAATTATAGCACCAGTGAACGCAAGGGTTTGGGCATGGTCTATGCCATGACAAAGTACCTGCATTATCTCTTGGGCAATAAGTTTATAATCATTACTGATCATGCTCTCAAGTACTTGTTGAATAAACCCACGCTTGGGGGTAGACTGAGCAAGTGGATACTTCTGTTTCAAGAGTTTGACTTTGACATCCTAGTGAGAGCAAGACGATTGCATCAACTTGCAGATCACTTGTCAAGGATCTCTTTAGGTGAAGCAGCCATAGGAGTTGATGATGACCTTCCAAATGCGGGCCTCTTCTATGTCAGTGTCACAATACCAACAGATGATTGTCTGTTTATGGTGGATTGCTTTCCATCATGGTATGCAAAATTGTACATTCGTTGTCCACAGGTGAGTTCCCCAAAGGACTGACCCCAACACAAAAGGGGAGGCACATTGTTCAAGCTGCTCCTTTCAAACTAATTGCGGGTCAACTATACAAGTTGGGGAAAGACCATATTTTAAGGCAGTGTGTGCTCCCTCATGAAACACAACCCATCCTTCAAGAGGGTCACTTAGGAATGGGGGGAGGTCATATGGCACCAGAGGCCACGGCTAGAAAGATAATGCGCTCGGGGTTGTGGTGGCCAAAGCTGTTCCAAGACTGCTATGCTCTTGTGCGCCACTGTGACTCATGTCAAAGAGGTAAACCAAAGCCTACCCGGAGGGATTACCTACCCCTTCAACCGTCCAGCCCTATACCACCCTTCTATAAATGGGGATTGGATTTTGTTGGACCAATCTCTCTTGCCACTCGAAGAGGGAACAAGTACGCCCTGATTGCTACCAACTACGGCACCAAGTGGGTGGGGGTGGAGGCTAGGCTGTGAAGACATGTACCACTCAAGTTGTGGCTTCCTTCTTGTATCATCAAATCATCTCAAGGTTTGGATGTCCTGTGGAATTGATGAGTGACAAAGGTACCCATTTTCTCCATGATGTTATTGCTGACCTCATCACCCAACTATAAATCATCCACAAAACATCTAGCTCATACTACCCTCGAGCCAATGGCTTGGCTGAGAGTTCCAATTAGACTGTGTCTCATATTGTGAGTCATTTATGTCTCCATTCCTTGGAGGATTGGGATGTTCTACTCCTCGCTAGTCTTTTTGCCTACAGGATAGTGTACAATGGGTACTCACCATTTCAACTAGTTTACGGCCTAGACACGGTTATGCCCTACGAATTCCACATGAAGACCACTAGGGTTATGGAAGAGATGGATGGTAACTTGGAAGTATGCACGCTTGAGTGATTATGGGATCTGGAATCCTTAGACGAACATCGCTGTGAAGCATCCTTGCTCAGGAAGTATGGTAGAGGAGGGAGAAAGCATGGCATGACATGAATCTCAAGAAGAGGGAGTTCAAAGTTGGTGACTTGGTTCTGCTATATTCGAGTAAGTTCCTGAAGCATAAACCTAAGTTCATTAGTGGGTGGACAGGTCCTTTCTATATCATCAAACTTATTCCAAGTGATGGTGTTTACTTGGCCACCTTGGGAGGGAAAAGGTTAGTAGCACCCGTAAATGGATCAAGGGTACAGAAATATTATGTTCAGTAAACATATCTCTCATGGTGATTCTTGTATTGCCGTTACTTCCAAAAAAAAAAAAAGGTGTTCTCTCTCCTTCACTTTGATCTCTAGGTAACCCATGTCTTCCCCTTTCAAACTCTTCATTCTTGTCACTGGTCATCCTAGTGACAACCTGCTCACTGTGCTTCACCATGCTCACTTGTCACTGGATCATTCTAGTGACATCCTTGTCTCTCCGGGTCACCCTCCTTCACCATATTCACTCTTGTCACCCTGCTTCACCATGTGCAATCTTGTCATCCTCCTTCACCATGTCCACTCTTGTCACTAGGTGTGACAACCTTAACACCCTCCTTCACCATGTTCACCCTCCTTCATTCACTCGTCACCCTACTTTACCATGATCACTCTTGTCATCCTACTTCACCATGTCCACTCTTGTCACCCTGCTTCACCATGTTCACTCTTGTCACCTCATTTCCCATGGACTCATGTCCCTTGGTCTTCCAATGATCATTGTCTCCCTCTGTCTCCAGCATCACTTGGTCATCACTTGGTCACTTGGTCTCTCAGTGACAACCTTGTCACCCTGTCGGTCCAGTGACAACCTCTCGGTGACAGCCTTGTCACCTCGTCGTCCCAGTGACAACCTTGTCACCTTGTCATCTTAGTGACAACCTTGTGACCTTGTCGTCCCAATGACAACCTTGTCACACCGTCATCGTAGTGACCACCTTGTCACCACCCCTAATCCCAGTGACCACCTTGTCACCTTGTCGTCCCAATGACAACCTTGTCACCCTGTCGTCCCAGTGAGGCACTCCCCATGGAAACATTATTCACAGTAACCGAATATGAAGCTGGACTCATACTCACACTCACACTCACCTAGGGAGAGGTGTGTATGCACATTATGTGACATGCAAGAGGTTGAGATGGAGCAGCAGTGCACTCCCTCTCTCCATCCTCTCCAACAACTGCCTCTCACCCTCTCCATCACACCTCCCTCCCTCCCTCTCCTCTCCCATCGCAACCCACCTCCCTCCCTCTCCATCGCACTTCCCTCCCTCCCTCTTCTGTCCATCACAACCCCCCCTCCCTCCCTCTCCATTGCACCTCCCTCTCTCCCTCTCCTCTCCATCAGAAACCCCCCCTCCCTCCCTCTCCATCGCACCTCACACCCCCCCTCCTCCTCTCCATCGCAACCCCCTCCCCTCCTTTCTTCTCCATCGAAATCCCCCTCCCTCCCTCTCCTCTCCATCGTAACCCCGCCTCCCTCCCTCTCGTTTCCATCGCAATCCCCCCTCCCTCACCCTCCATCGCACCCCCTCTCCTACACCCCCTCCCTCCCTCTCCTCTCCATCGCTAGCTCCCTCTCCCTTCTCCATCCCACCTCTCCTCCCTCCCTAACCTCTCCATCACACCCCTCCTCCCCTCACCTCTCCACCTGACAACCCCCTCCCTCCATCACCTCTCCATCGAATAGCCCCCCTCTCTTACTTCTCCATCGACAGACAGCCCCCTCTCTCACCTCTACATCGATAGCCCCACCTTCCTTCCCTTGGTTATCTGGTGCATCACGGAGCAGCTTTTGCGAGGCAAGTTCATGCCACAATCACGTCCTAAGTACAAGCCTCGCCTACCGAAGGACACTCTCTTCACTCCCATCTATGCCATGATGAGCTCCAAAGCTCCTTCGAATCCCACCCTCGGATCTTCTCCTCTTCCCACTTCTCCCCTTCCCATGTAGGATTCCTAGGGCATGGCTTCTCGGAACTCCCCTGAAGACATTCCACATCTGAAACACCCTCAACCAGACATCATAGTGTTTTTGGATGAGGATCGTGCCCATTCCCTCACAGCAGGATTCACCCACCTCCTCTCATAGTGCTTCAGCATCTAGTTCCAATCATGGTGGTTCGGACTACTCTCCTCCAGCAAGATCTCAGGCCCTCGACCCCACCTCCCCTTTTTGCCCCACATCAACTCATTCCAGGGTGAAGGTGGTATACAAACTTCTGCTCGATCCCAATCTGTCGCTCTCATCTATCTTGTCCACCTCAGAGATTGAGGCATTATTCTTCGCAGAGTGGTTTTTCCCTCGGTGGATGGGAAGATGTGCATGACTTTCATCCGAACTTGTGACATGGATAGCGACACCTTTGAGTTCCTCGGTTCATGACACACTCTTACACCGGCTCTAGTGTCCACTTACCTGCACCTTCCCACCCTCCCAGTCCAGCCAGCTTTTGGGGAATCACAATTGCTTCTGTCCTTCCTTACACAGTAAAAATTGGGGAATCACAATTGCTTCTGTCCTTCCTTACACAGTAAAAACCTCAACGGAGGGGATACGAGTGTCATAAAGCAATAGATGCTACAAGCAAGGAAGCCATCATCACCCGTTACTTCTTTTCGCGCATATATTCTGCACTAGGGCATTTTTTCATTACAAAGGGTATTCGGCTAACCCTCAACACCCTCTTAATCACTCAATCGTATGACTTTGCGGCACTCTTCTACTCCTTTTGAAGTATAGTCCGCAAGCGTCAAGGTACAGATACTTGCACATGTGGGCCCCATCTCATATACTTTTTGCATCAGTGGAGTGTAGCATGCCCTTCCCCTCCGACACGGCTTCTTCCTTCACCTTCGATCTTTGCATTTCTGACAGCTATTGCCACTCCCACTCCCTCATCTTCCTCACTTACTGTTCCTTCCAGCTCTTTGGTTTCCCCCACTATTCCATCTTAGTTCCCTACTCCCCCTCCTATCATTACCCCGCTCCCTCCCTCCTGTCCTCCATCCCCTCCTCACCACCTCTCCCCTCTGACAACCCCCACTTCTTCCACTACTGGGGTGTCTTAGCAGTAGGTGATCGATGTCCCGAATACTCCTCCAGTGGAATTAGGGAGCCAGGTGCTACCAGTACTTTTTGCAGGCATAGGATCAGGAATGGTCGGGGTGACTGTAAGTTTGTGCATTCCTTCTCCCGTATGTACAGTCAGTGATCCCATCATCGCCTACTCTAGCCAAGATGATTCTGTAGCTCCCATGGTTCATGATGATTCTACAGCTCCCATGGCCTCCACGGATCAGTTCCTTCCACTTTCCATGCCACACGACGTTAGTTCTGTGCAGATACCCTCTTCCTACAGGGCACCATCATCTCAGGCATCTAGGGGTTTCGATCTCTTGTTGGCATTGGGCCTTCGCTCTCCTCTTAGTAGGATGGTTACTCCCTCATTAGGACAGTCAGCTTCTTCCTTCCCCTCTCAGTGGCATCAGCTAGGTCCCTCATTAGGATAGCAACTTCCCTCTCTCTCAGGACAGCCAGTTCCCTCTCTCTTCATTGTCACTTCCTCAGGATAGCAGGTTCCCTCTTTCTCAGGATAGCATGCTCCCTCTTTCATTGTCAATTCCTCAACTCCAATAGTTCTTCTCCTCGATGACAATGGATGGGACCACCTGACATAGCTCCACCTCGAGTAGGTCCACGTGTTTTTGCGGCCACTTCCTTGCCCCTTGAAGTTGACTGTGCTCCTCTCAAAGCAAATGACATGTCGGACCACTATATCGCAACATCCTTGGGACGATCATTCTCTAATGATGCACAGTGGGAGGCACAGAATCAAGATTACGACAAACTCCTTCATGAGCTCAAGCACACACGCTCTCTCATAGATGTGAAGGAAGAGGATGTTGACCAAGTCGTGACCATTCCATTGCGCAATGCCTTGTCCACCGGCGCTCTCAGATCTACAACTTCTGCATGCATGCTTAGTTTCAATGCTCTCGCCCCAGTGGAGGATTTGGACAAGTTGGAAGATCGAGCCATGGTAGGAGTTTTTGAGGAATTTTGTGGGATCCTAGAAAAAGCAAGTGGGTTGAGCTACAGGGACTGCTATGCTTGGGCAAAGCGCTCTATCCACATGGTGCAGCGGATCCTCGACGACACATTCAATCAGTTTGGTGCAGCGCTTCTCAATTCCACGAGACATACACAGTGCATACAATCTTAGATGCAACACCTTCGACTGGAGTATGAGCGTCTCATGTGCACACAGGAGTAGGGATGGGAGTCACAGCTTGCAACAAAGGAGGCTCTTTGGCACAAGGACAAAGATGAGCTTCAAGGGCAACACCACATGGAGTAGGAGGATTGGGAAAAAGAGAGACGGACACTCACATATCAGCTTACAACTTTGTAGGAGGTGCATGCTAGGCTCCAAAAGCGCCACATACATCCGAGCACGTGACTGTTGAAAGTCGGATTAGTAAGGTCAAAACACAACTTGTAGGCATGACAGCCTATAATGCCTCCCTTGAGACATCACATCAATCCCTACAGCAAAACCTTTCCTCTTTGCAAGATGAAGTCGCCCTTCTCCAATTGCGCCATGAACATTATAGGTCAGCCTATCATCGATACAAGGGGAAGTATGAGAACTTAAGGAATATCATGGACACCATTGAGGAGGAGAAGCAGGATGATAGATGATCGAGAGGATTGGCAGCTCCTTGAGGCTCCCTTGGTGTGCAGCTTGACCTCCCTTTTGGAAAGCTCCCACTTTTGTATCTCATAGTTTTTGGTTTATTGTTTCCTTGGATCCAACTCTCACTTTGGTACATAGCAGTTTTGGTCTACCGCTCTCATGATCCAGCAAGCTGTTGCTCTTGGACATGTCTTTCTTCTTCGGAGATGTATGGTCTTTTTCTCGATGATGTCAATGGACCTTACTACTACATGGCATGATTAGCATGGTGTCATCTTTTGATCTTGGGTTGTTTTCATCCACTGTAAGGCCATGATTTACTTTGCATTCTCTTTTATTTCAGCTAATGTTTCCTCTATCAGGCCGTGAAACATTTTTTAATTCTGTTTGGTGCTATGGGGCCATGAGCTCTTGTAATTAAAAAAAAAAAATTGCAACATTGTACTCTCCTTTAGTTTTGGGATAGCCTTGTTATACTACTCTTCCACAAAAGATTGGCCTCTCCATAATCCATTCACCCCCATTCATCAGGATGGTGAATGATAGTGGCAGGGGAAACTATTGCAGATATTCAAGTTCAAGCATTAGAATTCAAGCCAAGCTGACCAGGTGACAACTATGTCACGGAGCTATCCAGATGACAACCATGTCACTGGTTCGACCAGGTGACAACTATGTCAGGGAGCTATCTAGATGATAACCATGTCACCGGGTGACAACTACGTCAAACAATTGATTAGGGTGACAACTATGTTAGACAGTTAAGACTAGATGACAACCATGTCAGCGAGCTGGCCAGATGACAACTATGTCGGTGAGCGAACAAGCTGACTGCAATGTCACCATGTCAGTGAGCAAACAAGGTGACTACAATGTCACCATCTCAAGCAGGTGACAGCTATGTCCAACTAGAGATAGAAATAATCGTGGTCACTTGTGTAGTGCAAGATCTCTCGTGAGCCCACTTGTCAAAATTATGTCAATGGTGGTGCAGGTGCAGCCAGCCTAAGAGCTCACATGGAGAAGATAAATGCACACCAGCAGTCAATCAGTTAGAGGGCTAAGCAGCGCACAGAGGGGTGCACAGAGAGGTGCACATGGGGTATCAGAGAGGTGCACATGGGGTAATCATATCACCAACTGGGAGGAGGCTAGCAAGTTAGAAGTGGTTGAAGCCATGAATAATCCTAGGGGTGGAATGGCTAAAGGATTGTTACCTTATCACACGACGACCACCTGTCGACACATGTTGACCACATGATGACATCTGTTGACCACATGATGACATCTGTTGACCACATGTTGACCATGTGTCAACACAAGTTAGCCATGCGATCACACGGGCTCATCCAAGAGTACTATCCGAGGCAATCATGTAACGACACATGTCAACCACAAGTCGACACATGTCAACCATAGGTCAACCAAGAGTATCATGTCCAAAGTGATCTCATCAAGAGCTGCGCACATGGAGAGTGAGCTTAGCACATGGAGCAGTCAGGAGTATTTACATTTACACAGTGGTTCAGTGATACAGTGGTGCAGTGGTGTGGTGATCCAGCTCACCCGCACATGGAGAATTTACACCATTAGGCTGGCGAGTTAGGGAGTCAAGAAGTCGCCATAGCCATCAAGAGAGCCAGCGGCGCAACGGCTATCCTCAACAGCTAAGGAGATAAGAGGATGACCAATGGGAAGAAAGAGGGGGATTCTCAGCGAAGAAGGGACCCTCCAAGGCAGGGGATGAGGATGAAGGAGAAGGGGGAGAGAGGGAAATTCATTCAGCATTTGGCACTGGAGTGAAAGAGAGGAGAGTGAGGAGAGATAGAGGCTAGAGCTACGAGCTCGCCAAGGAGAGAGTGTGGAGAGACTTGTGTGTACCCTCTGTCTACTATGGGGATAGACTTGTGTATTCTTGTGACTTGCGACTTGTGATCTGAGGACACTAGTCGAGTGATATGTACTTTGGCCAACTCGGTCACTTTCTCATCTCTCTTATCTCTTCCCGATATGGGGATTGTTCATCAGGGTAGGATTTTCTTATTTTGCTTATGTTGTGGAGTTTGCCGATGATTGTCATTTAGCATAGTGCACTCGTATGTCATCATTCACTATAGTATAGCATACGACACTTGCACACTACTGCATGGTGCACTCTACGCGATCCATTGCATTAGAGCATTGCAAAACTCATGCTTCTCATGCCAATGGCCTTTGGCCTCCGGTAACACCTCTGGAAGAATAGGAACCCCTCCCCTCAAATAGTTTATGGTGATCACAGTGGGACACTATTGGTATTGAGTAGCATGACTAAAGTGGTGATCTAGGGTCCTAGAGAGAGGTCTTATGCCGAGTAGTTCTGAAACATTTGAAGGAGCTAGTGAGAGAACTAGGAGGTACTTGAGGAGAGTGGAGAAAAGACTTCCGACAGACCAAACTAGGTACAAGAAGCATTACGTGTGATGTAAGTTTGCAAAGTCCTCAACTCGAGCACAAAGTGAGCCCATTGGAGCAGTAGCCAAAGCAAACTACATCGACACTCTCATTGACTTGGATCAATAGGAACCCTGGTGGTCTGATTCGGACTTCGGAGAAGAAGAAGTGCAAAGTAGAGAATAGGTGAAAGAAGAGGGTACTAAGGACGAGGGCTCCTCAAGGGCTCATCAAGGTCAAGGCAGCCCCTCTCCTTCTCCTGCAATGTTGTCTTCATCAACCACCTCTTCTACCGGAGTGGTGACTCCATCTACTCCCGCCTCGACCTCTTGTGGACAAGCTACTACCTCATCTGTTATGCATAGCTCTGGGCTCCTAGCTAATCCTTCTTGTACATCTATCCCATTGAGGGATATTTTTTCTCCAGCCATGCCTTTACCTACCATGATGGTTTCATCTCCCTTTCCATCCACACCAGTGTTGCCTTTTCCACCACCTCCTTCCTTCCCTTCTGCCTACTCATCCACAACTTCAACTCCATCCCTCTCTTTCCCAAATGCTCTCCCATCCTCTTTCACCCCCACACCTTCCATGTTCTCACCCTTTCCCTCTGCAACACCAAGACCCTGTGAAGATAGTGGGAGAGAGGGAAGGAGTCTCACTTGTGGCTTTCTCACATACACAATGGGGGAATACACACAAAGGTGGAGGCTAAAAATAGTTTTTCTCTTCTTAGTTGTGAAAGCCAAAAGAACTCAAGTACAAAGAAATAGAAGAACCCTATATGTGGGTCTCAAACCAAACTTAGCTAACTAAGGTGGCATACTAACTGAGCCACAAACTAGAGTAGATAAGGATAGCTGTCATCCAGCTATTATTCATGGGCGATGTACCAACCGCATCTCCAGCTAACAAGTAGGTGACATAAATGCACAATGGTCACCCTGGCATATCGCGAGTGGAGCTCGATATCTCAACACTCCCCCTCGAGCTCAATCCCAATTCTTGCACACCAAGCAAGTCTCTGAACTTGCGCAGCTTCTCTGTGCCCAATGCCTTCGTGAATATGTCAGCTACCTGATCCTCTGTGCTGACATAAGCTAGATCAATAAGACCTAGTAAAACCTTCTCCCGCACATAGTGATAATGCACCTCAATGTGCTTTGTTCTAGCATGAAAGACTGGGTTATTTGCCAAGTGTATACTGCTCATGTTGTCACAATAAATGACAACTGGCCCATCTATAGACTGATGCATATCATAAGGTAGCTTATGCAACCAAGCTACCTCACATGCAGCCATTGCTGCACCCCTGTACTCAGCCTCTGTGCTCGACAAGGCAACTGTAGGCTATTTCTTGCTGCTCCAAGTGACTGCAGCACTCCCAAAAGAGAACACATATCCACTGGTAGATTATCTATCAGAAATACTACCAGCCCAATGAGCATCAGTGTATCCATGCAACAGTATCTGAACCCGAGCCTCATAAAATAGTCCATACTGCAATGTGGGCTTCACATACCTGAGTATGCGTCTAGCCGCATCCAAATGTGGTTTCCTTGGGGCCTACATAAACTGACTTACCAATCCAACAGCATAGCTTAGATCTGGCCTAGTAATAGTCATATAAATCAAACTTCCTGCTATGCGTCTGTACATAGTAGGGTCTTCCAAAAGCTCACCTGCATCTGTGCTCAGCTTCACATTCTGCTCCAAAGGAACGGAAATAGGCTTACAGCTTGTCATCCCATATTTGGATAGCATGTCCAATCCATACTGCCTCTGCAAGTGCTGTATCCCACTTGGTGATCTAATCACCTCAATGCCCAAGAAATAACGTAGCTCTCCCAAATCCATCTCAAACTTCTGCCTCAATAGCATTTTCACATGAAGGATATCTTCATGACTATCACCTGTGATGATCAAATCATCAACATAAATGACAAGCAACATAATACCTTTCTTTGTTTTTCTCACATAGAGTGAGAAATATGCCTTGGAAATCTAAAAGCCAATAGTGACAAGATCTGTCCTATCTTGTCAGACCATGCTCTAGGTGCTTGCTTCAAGCCATACAAGGCTTTCTTCAACCTGCAAACAAACTCAGGATGAAGAGCATGAACATAACCTGGTGGCTGCTCCATAAAGACCTCTTCTTGCAAATCACCATGCAAGAAGGCATTCTTCACATCCATCTGATGTAAAGACCATCCCTTTGATGCAGCCATAGCAATGGCTGCTCTTACGGTTGCCATCCTTGCAACCGAACTGAAAGTTTCTTCATAATCAATGCCATATGTTTGTGCATACCCCTTGACAACTAATCTTGCCTTGTATCTATTCACAGAGACATCTGCATTATGCTTGATCTTATAAACCCACTTATAGCCAATTGCATTCTTGTCTTTAGGCAAAGGCACCAATTCCCATGTAGCATTTGCTTCCAAGGCATCCATTTCTTCATCCATGGCTTTCTCCCATTTTTCATTTCCCATGGCTTGCTCAAAAGAAGTGGGTTCTGGTTCCTATATCACTTTGACCATATAGGCATAGTGAATGGCTGTAAATCCATCATATTTCAGTCTATCCTCAGGATACCTAACCCTGGTAGACCTGCACAGAATAGGCTCACTTCTAGGTGCTCTCAAAACATCCTTGGTCTTCCTTACTCCAGGTGTAACAACAGAAGGAATACCCAACTCATCATCAATGCTCTGTTCTGAGCCACTAGATTCACCATCCACATAAGAGTGACCTGCATTCACATTAAACATGGGCTGATGTACCTTCTCTTTGCCTTTTCGTGATACCTGCATACCACTATCTACATTGCTTTGAGGAGATTCTCCTGATCTCATTCTGCTTGTCCATGGCAAAGTATGTGAACCGCTGCCAGAGGACACTGTAGGTCCACTGATATTTTGTGATTGCTACTGTGAATTCTGTGCAGCATTACCATTTTGTGCATCTACATCAATCATCACATTTACTGGTTTATACCAGCTGCTCATCTCATCAAAAACAACATCTTTGCTCATTGTAAACTTACGAGTAGAATGGTTATAGCATCTATACCCTTTCTGCTATATAGAGAATAACCAATAAAGATGCACTTCTCAGCTTTTGGATCCAACTTGGACCTCAACTCATCTGGCACATGGACATAGGCAATGCAACCAAAAATTTTCAAATGAGAAATGTCTGGTTTTCTACCAGTATAAATCTCCTCTGGCATCATGCCATGTATTGCTGCAGTGGGAGTCCTGTTCATTATGTAAACGGCTATAGCAACTGCTTCAGCCCAATAATAATCTGGTAGATCTTTTTCATTTAGCATGGCCCGAGATACCTCTCCAATATGCCTGTTTTTCCTTTCTGCAAGTCCATTTTGCTATGGGGTATGACTGCATGAATATTGCTGCTTTATGCCATGCTCCTGTAGGAACCTTGCAAACTCATTTGAGAGGTACTCTCCCCCTCCATCTGACCTTAGGCATTTTATTTGCAGGCCTATTTCTTTTTCAACCATAGCTTTAAAAGCTTTGAAGTGGCCAAACACTTCACTTTTCTTTTTCATAAAATACACCCAAAGTTTTCTGCTAAAGTCATCAATAAATGTGACAAAATAGTGAGAGCCTCCAATAGATGCAGCTTTAGTAGTCCACACATCAGAGTGGATTAATTCCAATGGCTTTTTACTCTCTTGAACATGCCTAGGAAATGGTTTCCTTGCCTGTTTTCCAAATTGACAGGCTTCACAAACCTTATGCATTTCTGCAACCTTGAATTTAGGCAATTCTGCAACAATATTTTGGGCTTGCATTGATTTAAGTCACTATATATTAACATGACCAATGCGTTTATGCCAGATATCAATATCTGCAACTACACCAGTCCCATGTGCAAACATTGCTGCACTCAATTCAGGCATGTCCACATCCAACGTAAACATCCTGCCCTTCTTCTTTCCTTTTGCCATCAAGCGACCGTTATTTTTTATATCCTCAACAAAGCATCCATGAGGATTAAATCTGACCTGCAAGCACTGCTCAACCATTTGACCAATAGAAACCAGGTTCTTGGTGATATTCGGGACATGAAATACATCGGACAGGTATTTCTTTTTTCCATCCTGCATAGACAAAGGAATTTTACCAATCTGCACAATAGGATGTGCAGTATCATCACCAGTCTCCACAAATCCTGGTTTTTTGATTTTCCTTGCATCCTGCATCCATTCTGCATGACCTGTCATGTGGTTTGAAGCACCTGAGTCAATATACCACACATCATTTCGTCCTTCTGCACTTGTCCCAGAATTGGTCATATGCTGCACCATAAATAGATGCTCATTTCTGTCATCACCCTGTCTACTGGAAGATGCATAATTGCCTTGCTGCAATTTTCCATTCATAATGTCATTCTGCTTTTTGTAGCAGTCCTTAGCCATATGACCCATTTTACCATAGTGGTAGCATTCAACATTGCTGTTTGCATTTTGGTCTCTCTGCCATCCACCATGGCCTCTTTGGCTCCCCCTGCCTCTAGAGTTACCACGTCCTCCTGCATAGGACTGGTTTTCTTGAAGTTGCTGCATATTCTGATTTCTACCATGACTTGCAGATCGGCCTCCTCTACCTCTGCCTCTACCTCTTCCAGCATTTGAGTAGAAGATAGTTTCTTTTGAAGTTCCTCCTGAAGAAGATGCACCCCCATTTCTCTGCTCTTCAGATATTAGAAGAGCAAGCAACTCTTCAAAATCAGGAAATTTTTCACGGACGGCAATGGATGTCCAGAACTGTGCATAATCCTTTCCTAGACCATTCAAGGTCACAGAAACTAGATCATCATCTTCCACTGGCGACCCAATGGAAGCAAGTGCATCTGCAATTTTCTTCACCTTCATGTGGTAGTCATTTATGCTCAAATTTTCTCTTTGCACATTGTGCAACTCCTGTTTGAGCTGCATTTTCCTGGCTTGCATATTTGTGCTGTACATTTTTGCCAAAGTATCCCATGCCTCCTTTGGCATATTTGCATCCTGAATATGCACAATCATAGAGTCCGAAATATTGATAGACAGCTAGTACATAACTTTTCTAGCTCTCTCATGCCATCCTTTAAATGCCTACATTTCCTATTGATTGGGAACATTAGGAAGAACAGGTTCTTCTTCATTTCCTGTAATAAACTCCCAATAGCCTTTTCCCATAAGGAAATTCGTCATTCTAAACTTCCATGCCTGCAAGTTGTTCTTGTCAAGCTTTTTAGTGACAATCTATGAAAGAGAATCAAATGCCATTACAGAACACTGCAAAATATTCTGTCACTGCAAAAAACACAGCTTTTGCCTCACACGGGCAGATCTGCAAAATTGACGAAAGTGGTATTTGACCACGCAGTCACTTCCTAGTGATGATTTTGCATCAACAAGAAACAAGCATGATTCTGCAACTCCTAATATCGCTGCACACAGGCATATGATGCAATTTCTACGGCAACTTTTCACCGACTAGCCGAGCAGTGGTCACACAGCAAAAATAGGGCCTTTTTCTGAGTGCCTGCGAAGAACTTCCGCCTTCAAAATGGGCCCCGAAATGGCCTCGAATCAGAAAAATAAAGTCACCAAGGGCTTTGCCCTTACCCGTAGCATATACTGTGCTCTCGCCACACCTCGAAGTGCGTTTCAATCTGAGACAATGCACTCTTGCACTTCTGGCTGTGCTACCTACAGAGATTTGCTCCCAAACTCGAAATAGGAAAGCAGCACTGGTCCTCTTACCAGGACACGGCGAACTTGGTTTGCTTTCTTGAGCTCCTTACCACGAACAAGGCTCTAATACCATGTGAAGATAGTGGGAGAGAGGGAAGGAGTCTCACTTGCGGCTTTCTCACATACACAATGGGGAATACACACAAAGGTGGAGGCTGAAAACAGTTTTCCTCTTCTTAGTTGTGAAAGCCAAAAGAACTCAAGTACAAAGAAATAGAATAACCCTATATGTGGGTCTCAAACCAAACTCAACTAACTAAGGTGGCATACTAACTGAGCCACAAACTAGAGTAGATAAGGATAGCTATCATCCAGCTATTATTCGTGGGCAGTGTACCAACCGCATCTCCAGCTAACAAGTAGGTGACATAAATGCACAACAGTCACCCTGGCATATCGTGAGTGGAGCTTGATATCTCAACAGACCCCCCACTTACACGCTACCATCTGGGTACACTTCCTCTATGACTACATCAGTAGTGACTTCCCCATTGTGGTCCTCCATAGGAGGAGTTGTCGGGGTGGTCTCCTCCTTGGGAACACAAACACTCATTACAGCCCCATCGGGACTCCCTCCAACTCTTGCATCTTCTCCAACCTCTTGGGTGGGGATGGCCGTTCTCAGTCCTCTGGATAGAGCTAGACTTCTTGAGCTACTCAATAAGGTCCACGTGAAGACTCAAAAGTTCAAAGGCCACCTCCATGAGGATGCGGAAGCTCATGTGAGGAAGTTCGTCACAGCATGTAGAGCTAAAGGTGTGGAGAATGAGCATGCATTCCTTCACATCTTTCCCTCATCATTGGAGGATGCCGCAGATGTATGGTATAGTCAATTTCCTCTAGACCAGTTCCAAACATGGACAGACCTAAGGGAGGAATTCTTACGTACTTTCAAGTTGGAGAAATTCAAACACATGATTGTCCAAGAGTTATCCACTGCCACCATGAAGCCTGGAGAAAGCATCTCTGAGATGTACATAAGGATGAGGGTCTTGGCGGCAAAGATGTCTATGCCACCTAATGATGCTGTCATGAAGGGATGGTTTTTAAAAGCATTACCCCCTTCCATTGTTTGGTGTATAAACTCCCTAAACATGCCTCACTTCAAGACTTCCTAAAAGAAGCTGTCAAGATGGAACGGTCACAGTCAAGCTTTGCCTCATCAACGAATACGACCACCCAACTCCCAAGAGAGGAGGGATTATCCGCATGGTAGCAACTCCAGAAGGAGTTAGAAGAAATCAAAGAAGGCCTGAAAGATAGAATAAAGGTGGATGGCCAATCATCCTTTGAGGCCCAAATTCAAAGTGGCCTTTGGTGCATAGAATGCAAGGGTTCTAACCATGGTTACTGGGAGTGCCCCTCCAAGCATCTACCTCATTTTGTACATTTTGTGAGATCCATGGACATGACGCCTCTGAGTGTAGGTACCTCAAAGGATTAAGGAAGCTTCTTCCAGGGTATACCTTGGGGGAACCTCTAGTTGCTGCAGTCAACAGAATGGTACCCATAACTTCT
Organism: Dipteris shenzhenensis; assembly: GCF_047967505.1. Taxonomy (NCBI): domain Eukaryota; kingdom Viridiplantae; phylum Streptophyta; class Polypodiopsida; order Gleicheniales; family Dipteridaceae; genus Dipteris; species Dipteris shenzhenensis. The sequence goes on along the minus strand of NC_141601.1, from coordinate 42,350,865 downwards.
GGCCTAGCAGAAGTATCTCCTGCTCCCCCTCTTGCATGAGCATCTGAGCCACCTCCTCCTCCTGTCATGCCACCTCCATTGCTTCCAACTCCCCCTTTGCTCCAAGCTCCTGCTCCCAATTCAATTGGTTCCCCTTATTTCTATCCTCAGCCATACTATGCCCCGTACCAACCACCTATGTCAGGAGGTGGCTATGGACCCTCTTATCAATGCAGTTGAAGGGGTGGTTTCTGAGGTGGATGTGGAGGTGCAGGCAGAGGTACAAACTTTAGAAGACCCATCATGTGTTACAGATGTGGCGAGTACGGCCACTACCAAGATGATTGTACACAGCTATTCGGGGGACCCTCTTGTACACAGTGCAACACAAATGACCACTACACCAGAGATTGTAGAAGAGTGGAACCCGCATCCCGAGTGAATATGGTTGATGTAGTAGTGGCGAGGGCAACAGTTCCCATTTGATTGGCACAGTGTTGAGCACTGTGACACGGTCACATACAAAAGGTGACAAATGTAAGGGTGATTCAGAGTCAGCATCAGAGACCTCAGCACCAATGAGTTCGACAAGTGTTCCCCCACTGAGGTCATTCTCCTCCTCCAAGGTACCCAGTATGCCTAGGAATAGACCACCCATGCTGGCTTTTGATAGTGATTCGGAAACAAACTCAAAGGGCACACAGCCATTAAGGTCAACCACTAACTTTGGAAGTGCCTCATCCTCGGGTGATCACTCTATGCCTTTGAGGTAGCAAGAGGTGGTAAAGGGTGTCACGAGAGATCTTCAAACAAGTTCTGAAGATGAAGGTAGCACACCTCAGCTTCCATCCTACAAGTCCAGAACTGTGAGGTTTGTAACAGAAGTGACAACCCTCGGACAGCACCGGGATAAGGAGGCACGAGTAGGTCCTCCCACTTTGTCCCCAACAGCACTCAACAGAGAAGGGGCTATGGGGACAAGACCTAGTCTTGCCCAGGAAAAAGGGAAAGGAGTGATGGAAGAGAAACCACTGGAGACAATGACTCACAGTTCAGACCTACATCCACATCCTCGTGTATGTTTCGACCCTCAGCCAGAGGCTAGGAGGATGAGGTTGCAGAAGGCTAATGCTAGTGTCCACCACTACTCCCTGTTTGAAGATCTTATGAGTTTCAAACCCAACCTCACTCTATGACAACTTTGTCTATTGTCCCCCCAAATCAAGCATCAGACTATTACATTTTTGAATTGCCTCCCAGGAGGTCGACACAAGGGATCTACTCCGAGTGAGCCAACACCAGAGACATTACTGGCTCAGCATGGGTCTACACTAGACCACTTCTCTGCCTACGCTACCCTCACTTGTGAACAAAGTCCCAAGCTCACCGTGGAGATCCATGGAGTGGAGCTGAAGGACATCTTCCTCGATGGTGGGGCAGCTGTGAACATTATGCCAAAAGGTACACTCCAAAAACTAGGGTTGAAGTTGACAAGTGATGTTCACTTTCAGGTACACATGGCTGATCAACACAGAGTAAAACCAATGGGTGTAGTCAAAGGTGTTCACATGAAGATTGGTGGAGTAACTTTTCTCTCCAATTTTGTTGTCCTTGATATGACCGAAAATGAACAAACTTACCCTCTACTTCTTGGTAGGCCATGGTTGCGGTCTTCAAAAGCCATTTAGGATTGGTCAACTGATGAAGTTCGATTGCCCCTGGGATCTCGACATCCCTCGAAATAGATATGGTCATAGGGTAGGCAAGGCACATACCAATAGAACTAGGAGAGGAGGATTTTGAAGAACAAGTTGGAGCCGAAGAGGAGCATTGGGCCTATGGGGACTGGCCCAGGGGTGGTGACCAAGATATCAATGAGGAGACAACCCTAGAAGGATTTGAAAGTTTGACCTACTTGTTGGATCGGGTTGATCAAGAAGATGAGGAAGCTATCATTTTGGATTAGATGGGAGCCCTGGGCTCCTTAGAGGTCAACATGGTGGAACTATCCTAACAAGAAGATCAAGAAGAACACCTACTTGTAGTCTCAAAAATCCACCCAGAAGGACAAGGTCTAGCTGAACTAGTTTACGAAAGGATGCCCTTTGGACTTTGCAATAGTCCACACATGTATAAGAGAATGGTCACTAGGGGTACTACAGTGGACACCACTGATCGTACTGAGGACAATGATGGTACTGTAGTAAACATTGAGGATCATCCAATGGACGACATGGAGGACATTGGTCAAAATGATGCTGACAATACTATAGGATACAATGAAGGATCTACTATAGACGAGGCTCATACTTCACAACCCACCAATGGTACTCCAGAGTACAATCATGGTATTATGGTGCACAACCATGGTACTACGGTGTACAACCATGGTACTGTTGAGTGCAATGATGGTCATACAGAAGACAGAAACACTAATGAAGAAGAGACTGATGGTGATAGTGATTTAGAAGAAAGTGACATAGACAATGCTGAACTTGAGGAGAATCACCAGCAATAGCTTGAGGTCTTGAGTGGACCCAAGGTGCATACCGAATACAGAGGTGAGGACATGGCTGATCTCACTTTGCTTGACCTTTTCTTATAAGAAGCCGACCACCCCTCAATTCAAGACCTTCTAGAAACCACTTATGAGGTGGAAGGCTTACCTTACCAGGGCATGCTGAAACAGTCATCGAGGCATCGAAGGCATACAACATCTGCAACATCTACTGATTCTACATCTCAATCAATGCCTGAGAACCCCCCGGTTACTTACCCCCCATCTTGGTTTAGAGAAGTGGAGGGGGACTTTCCCCTTGAAGATACTCAAGCACATACAGGACTGAGAATGGGTGAACCAAGTACCTCAACATCCCAATGCATTGCCCCTGTTGATGAGGCACGGAACTGGCGATATCTCAACATTGGAAGTGAGGACCAACCCAAGCATTTGAAGTTAGCCACTTGGGTCTGGGAACATGACTATCTTCTAGCTACAGTCACCGACTTTTTTAAAGAATTTGTGGATGTCTTTGCTTGGTCCTACAAGGATCTAAAGGGGGTGCCCGCTGATTTCATGGAGCATAGTATCGACTTATATCCAGATGCAGACCTTGTGATTAAATGTCCATACCGCATGAATCCCAACTACGGCAAGGCAGTCCAAATAGATATACAAAAAATGGAGCAAGCAGGATTAATCTACCCAGTGGATTACTCCGATTGCGTCAGCGGAACTGTCATTGTACCCAAAAGAGAGACCGGCAAACTTAGAATATGTGTTGACTATCAGAGTTTGAATGCTACAACACGACGTGATAGGTTCCCCCTTCCCTTCATAGATAGAGTGTTGGAGACAGTGGCAGGACATGCTTTATACTCATTCATGGATGGATATAGCAGGTACAACCAAGTCCGAGTGAAAGTACAGGATCAGCCCAAGACTACCTTTGTCACTCAATGGGGAACATATGCCTACGAATGATGCCCTTTGGACTATGTAATGCCTCGGCAACCTTTCAACGACTTGTAACCAAACTCTTTCAAGAGAATATCGGCAAGTTTCTTGAGGTATTTCTAGATGACTTCTCTATTTTTAATGGTAAATCAGCCTCCCATCTTGATCTGGACATACAAAATGATCATCTACATAAGTTGAGATGGGTCTTTGATAAGTGCAGAGAAGTGTGCTTGTGTTTGAACTCTGACAGATGCTTCTTTCTCGCACTCCGAGGTGTTCTCCTTGGTCATATTGTTTCTACTGAGGGCATGACCATGGATCTCGCAAAGTTAGAGGTGATCATCTCATTGCCCATCCCTCGTACACCCAAAGAGGTGAAGTCCTTAGGGCATGTAGGATATTACTGAAGGTTCATACATTTCTATGCTGATGATTTGAAGCATCGCCTCGTGAAGGCCCCCATCCTCAGGCAGCCTGATTGGGATGTAATTTTTCATGTGCATGTGGATGCTAGTGGGTGGGCAATAGGTGCTATATTGGCTCAACCTAACCAGGATACCAAGATTCATTTGCTGATCTACTTCATGAGTCGACAACTCAATGGAGCAGAACGCAACTATAGTACCATAGAAAGGGAGGGCCTCGGCATGGTTTATGCCATCACCAAGTATCGTCACTACCTCTTGGGCAACAAGTTTGTGATCATCACTGATCATCAAGCTCTTAAGTATTTATTGAATAAGCCTACTCTTGGTGGCCAGATAAGCAGATGGATTCTTCTTTTTCAAGAATTTGAATTCGACAGTGTGGTGAGGGCTGGGGGAGACTACATCAACTTGTAGACCACTTGTCCAGGTTACGTTCCAGGGAACTAGCCAATGGTATCACCGATGAATTACCCGATGCGGGCTTGTTCAGAATGATGGCACTACCTAATGAATGCCTATTTGCAGTGGACTGCTTCCCACCATGGTATGCCAACATAATACACCTCTTGTCCACAGGTGGCTTTCCTCCAAGATTAACTCCAACAGAGAAATGCAAGTGGATCCTTCAAGCTACTCCTTTTAAGTTGATTGCAGGTCAATTGTACAAGCTCGGGAAGGACCAGATCTTGAGACGGTATGTGCTTCCACATGAGACACAATCCATTCTTAAAGAGGCACATGCTGGCATAGGTGGAGGGCATATGGCCTCAGATGCTATTGCTCGAAAGATCATGCGAGCAGAGTTCTAGTGGCCCAAGCTCTTCCACCACTACCATGCTCATGTGACCAGATGTGATTCATGTCAACAAGCGGGCCCCAAGCCTACAAGGCATGAGTACCTCCCTCTCAAACCATTCACTCCGGTGCCTCCCTTCTATCGCTGGGGATTGGATTTCATTGGACCCATCTCTCCTGCCACACGTCAAGGGAACAAGTATGCTCTGCGTGCCACCGACTATGGAACCAAATGGGTCAAAGCCAAGGCAGTCAAGAACTGTACATCCCACATAGTAGCCACATTTCTATATGACCAGATCATCTCTGGGTTTGGTTGTCCTATTGAGTTGATGAGTGATAGAGGGTCTCACTTCCTAAATGACACCATCATTGCACTAGTTCACCTGCTACAAATAGTTCACAAATTTTCATCTCCTTGTTACCCACGTGCCAATGGTCTAGCTGAGAGCTCAAATCGCACAATGTGCGGGATCGTGCATCGACTTTGCCTAAATTTTTTGGCCGATTGGGACGACATGCTTCCAGCTGCTTTATTCACCTATCGAACGGCTTACAAGGCGAGTATTGGGTATTCACCCTTCGAGCTGGTCTATGGACTGGAGGCCGTTATGCCTTATGAATTTCATCTTGACACTCATAGGATTCTTCTAGACAAAAATGACAACATTGAAGCTTGCACAATGGAACACTTGTGGGATTTGGAAGCACTAGCAGAGCATAGACGTGAAGCAATTCTCGCTCAAGAAGTGTGGCAAAAGCGACAAAAAGCTTGGCATGACCGGAACCTCAGAAAAAGAAATTTCAAAGTCAGAGATTTAGTACTCTTGTATTCCAATAAGTTTCTCAAACACAAACCTAAGTTTGTCAGTGGTTGGACAGGCCCATTTTTCATTGCCAAGCTTATCCCAAGTGGCAGAGTCTACTTGGCCACTTTGGAAGGCAGACTCCTACCTGCACCAGTGAATGGATCACGCATCAAGAGGTACCATGATCAATGAGAAAACACACTCCTAGTCCTTCTCCTTCCTGGTGACATCTTCTCCCTCTGAGTGAGGGCCACTTTCTCTTTCTACAAGGGTCCTCCTCTCTACCCCTGGTGCCACTTTCTCTCTCTCATTGGCTCCTCCTCTCTCCCCTTGATGCCACTTTCTCTCTCTACATGGGTCCTCTTTCCACCCGAGTGTCACTTTCTCTCTCTAAGTGCATCCTCCACTTTTCACGCCGACCCACTTTCTCTCTCTAAGTATGACCTTTTTTTCATCTCGTGCCACTTTATCTCTCTAAATGACCACCCTTTAAATGCGACCTCCCTTTTCCACTATGTGTCATTTTCTCTCTCTAACTATAGCCTCCCCTTTTCATCCTGTTTTACAAACTCCTTCTCTTTCCACCCTCTGTCCAACTTCTACCTCTCTCTTACAAAACCCTTCTCTTTCCACCCTCTGTCCAACTTCTACCTCTCTCTTATAAAACCCTTCTCTTTCCACCCTCTGTCCAAGTTCTACCTCTCTCTTACAAAACCCTTCTCTTTCCATCCTCTGTCCAACTCCTACCTCTCTCTTACAAAACCCTTCTCTTTCCACCCTCTGTCCAACTCCTACCTCTCTCCTATAAAACCCTTCTCTTTCCACCCTATGTCCAAGTTCTACCTCTCTCTTACAAAACCCTCTCTCTTACAAAACCCTTCTCTTTCCACCCTCTGTCCAACTCCTACCTCTCTCTTACAAAACCCTTCTCTTTCCACCCTCTATCCAAGTCCTACCTCTCTCTTACAAAACCCTTCTCTTTCCACCCTCTGTCCAAGTTCTACCTCTGTCTTACAAAACTCTTCTCTTTCCACCCTCTGTCCAACTTCTACCTCTCTCTTATAAAACCCTTCTCTTTCCACCCTCTGTCCAACTTCTACCTCTCTCTTACAAAACCCTTCTCTTTCCACAATCTGTCCAAATTCTACCTCTCTTACAAAACCCTTCTCTTTCCATCCTCTGTCCAACTCCTACCTCTCTCTTACAAAACCCTTCTCTTTCCACCCTCTGTCCAACTCCTACCTCTCTCTTACAAAACCCTTCTCTTTCCACCCTATGTCCAAGTTCTACCTCTCTCTTACAAAACCCTTCTCTTTCCACCCTCTGTCCAACTTCTACCTCTCTTTTACAAAACCCTTCTCTTTCCACCCTCTGTCCAACTCCTACCTCTCTCTTACAAAACCCTTCTCTTTCTACCCTCTGTCCAAGTCCTACCTCTCTCTTACAAAACCCTTCTCTTTCCACCCTCTGTCCAAGTTCTACCTCTCTCTTACAAAACCCTTCTCTTTCCACCCTTTGTCCAACTCCCCACCTCCCTCTTACAAAACCCTTCTCTTTCCACCCTATGTCCAACTCTCCACCTCCCTCTTACAAAAACCTTCTCTTTCCACCCTCTGTCCAACTCCCTACCTCTCTCTTACAAACACCTTCTCTTTCCACCCTATGTCCAACCCCCTACCTCTCTCTTACAAATCCCTTCTCTTTCCACCCTCTGTCCAACCCCCACCTCTCTCTTACAAACTCATTCCCTCTCCACCCTTTCCACCTCTGCCTCCCTCTTACAAACACCTTCTCTCTCACCCTATGTCATTCCCCCACCTCTCTTCTACCAATACTTTCTCTCTCCGCCCATTGTCACACTCATCTCTTTTTCTTCCATCTTCCATCATCCTGGCGATGCACGTCCAACCTATTTTTGGCAGTTAGCTAAATGTGGGAAATATGCTAAATTTGGCAAATAAGCTAAATTTGATGAATATGCTAAATTTAGTGGATATGCTAAATTTTTGGTGAATAAGGTTAAGTTTGGTGGATTTGCTTTTTGGCTCTCGCTCCCCTCCATCGGTTCTCACCACCCTTTACACACCACACTCAAAAGCGCGCTAGTTTAGCGGCCAACTATCGTCCTCCCAACTCTCCTCTCTTTGGCAACCAGCTCTCTCCCTCCTCCTTGGCAACCAGCTCCTTCTCTTAGCTCTCCTCTCCTTGGCAACTAGCTCTCTCCCTCTCCACGTAGCTCCCTCTCCTCCCCTTCTCTCCCTCAACTACCCACCACCCTGCCCCTCCCTTCTCTCCCTCTACCTGCCCTCCCCCCCTCTTGCGCAATAGCCCCCCCCCTCTCTCCCTCTACTCGCCACCCTGCCCCTCCCTCCTCTCCCTCCTGTGCAATAGCCCCCCTCTCTCCCTCTACCTGCCACCCTCCCTCTCCCCCTCTCTCCTGCGCAGCCCTTCCCTCCTCTCCCTCTAACTGCTCTTCCCCTCTCTCCTACGTAGCCCTTCCCTCCTCTCCCTCTACCTGCCCTCCCCCTCTCCTGTGCAACAGGCCCCCCCCCTCTCTCCCTCTACCCGCCACCCTACCCCTCTCCCCCTCTCCTGCACAATAGCCCCCCCCTCTCTCCCTCTACCTGCCACCCTACCCCTCCCCCTCTCACCTGCGTAGCCTCTCCCCCCCCTCTCCCTCTACCTGCCTCCCCCCCTCTCTTGCGCAACAGCCCCCCCCCCTCTCTCCCTCTACCCGCCACCCTGCCTTTCCCCCTCTCTCCTGCGCAGCCCCTCCCCCCTCTCCCTCTACCTACCTTCCCCCCTCCTATGCCCGTCACCATAGAGCTATCCCTACGACCATTGGGATACCTCTGGGGTAGTCCAAAATATAAAAATTCAAGAATTACAGTTTAGCGTGAGTGCCTTAGTTAGAGGTCTCATACATGCACTTGAGGTCTGGGAGAATTTTGTCCAAGGATCCTGTGTCGTAAGATAGTGCTTCGAGCTACGCTCAGCCCACCTTTCGCCCTAGCTGGGGATCCGAAAGCTTGATTCCTAGCTCCCACTCAGTAATAGGCCCCCGACAGGAAGATGGAGAGCTTGGATGAAGTAATGCAAGATCCCTCAGGTCCAAGGGCTTCCAAAGCCCCATTCACTAGTGTGGCCTCTTCCACCTGTCGCACACCTTTGGTTGCATCCAGACTAAGAGGTATATTCTCCAACATGTTCAAACATTTAGGTCAAACAAAGTCAGCAAACATGGAGAACCCCTTTGTCAGCATCTCTGTGGGAAGGGAAGGTCAGCAACATCCAGCTCCCGAACCACAGACCGAGACGAAAACCACCTTCACAAATCCATGACCCTCCTCCTATGTAAGACCTCCCCAATGGGAATGGATGGATGATAAATATCCTTGGATGAGGGAGTTTCGAGGGCAAGATCCCAGCCGAGGTGATGCGAGAAACTTCCAATGACGGGTGCCTTATGAACCCCCAATAGCCTATGTGCCACCAACTTTCATCAATTATGGGACACCATAGTTCCCACCTTATCGCCCATTGTGTGAAACCACTGTTCCCATGCCTCAGGACCCACCTCCTCTGGGAGTACGTCCATTTCCATCCATACTTGTTGCACCGATGAATGCAGGCCTTGGCACATCCGTGCCAATGTCGATACCAGCAACTACATGGATACCACCACTAGGGCCAGGCTTAAGGCCAACCCTACGTCCCGTCAGGCTCACAGCGACACTGTCCCCACCAGCTTCTCAAACAGTGTTAACTAATGAGGCACTATGCATCTTGGTGAATGCCCTAGGAAGGGGGGCCACACCACCTCCACCCAACCCAATGTTTCTCGCAGGGGTTGCGAATCCCTCAAGGAGCCAATCAAATTCCTTGGAGAAGGAGACCCGGTCTCCCATGTGGAGCAATTTGAGCAAATTTGTGAAGCTTTTGGTGCTCCCAAGGACCTAGAAATGGCCAATGCATTTGGTCTCAGCTTGGATGGCAAAGTAGGCTAATGGTATAGGGCTCTCACCCTAGAAGAGAAAGTCAACTAGGCTCGCGCCTCCAGCAGCCATAAATGGAGCCCAATTAATCAATTGTATGAGGTAAAGCAGAACGAAAAGGAATCCCTTAGGGATTACATTGCTAGGATCAAGCACCTCAATGCCCATTGCTGTGAACCGTATGAGCGGATGAGCGACAAACGACTATTACCCTGCTTCCTCATCGGATTGGCAGACCGAAAGTGCCACGACCACCTAATGATGATGAATCCAACCTCCTTCGATCTATGCAGTAAGGTGGCCATCCGCATAAGTGACAATATGATGGATAAGGCGAATTTGGATAAAACTTAGAATCCCTCAAAAATAGCTCCATTAGTTAGGTCTTCGAGTGTAGAAACGATGAAGAAGGAGATCAACGAGCCCAAGGGCTTCGATATGAATGAGTTGGCCTCCAATCTGCTAAATCAGCTAGGCTAGTAGTGGAGGACATGAACCTCCAAGGAGGCATCGAGCAACCCCCACTTGTTTCCATGGAGAGACAACGTTTGGTGTGGGATATGCAACAGCAATCATCCCTCCAATGAGTGTCTGCGCTTGAGGGCTAGGACGGCACTCTTTTTGCACATTGCCATAGGTGGGAAACCATGATACCTCCTAATGTCAATTTTCGAGGTCCCTTCCCCAACCCATGTATCAAATGAGACCCCCATTAGCCCTAACGGCTCTGCCTAACCCCATGAACACATAGGGTGGTCCTTTAGCTAGTTCAAGCTAGTACAGAGCTCAGCCAACACCATTTACCACCACCCATATTGGGCCTGCAACCTCCACTACCTCGAATAGCTCCAATCAATCAAGTGCTAGTAGAGGAAGTGCCCAATGACTCGAAGGAGACGGATCCAGATCACGGACCTCACGATTACTACCCCTACGAGGAAGGAAGTGGCACCCTAAGCCACTACCTCCCGCTAGAGGACTAGCAGGTTCCTGTGTTTCGGACCACTTTCGTGAAGTGAAGGGTGAGAGACCTAAACTCAGTTGCCCGAAGGCCCCCGCTCCAATCTTATACCTGCAGGGCCCCCACAGAGCAAGTGAATGCCCCTATCGAGGTACTTCGAACACTCTGGTGTCATGCTTCAAGTGCCAGGGGCCACATTTCTTGAAGGACTGTCCCTAATAGGATTGTACCCCTGTAGCTCCACCCATGACGAATCCCACACCCTTGTGTGTAGGGTGTGGGACTGAGCATCTACTCCAGGACTATCCCGTGAGAAGGCCGACAACCTTGATCATCCTGCCAAAGAGCACTAGCCTTAACCTGCTTAGCATCGAACAAGGCTAGGTGGTTGTTGCAGTGCCGCTAAAAGTCACCACAAGGATGCAAGCCAAGGCATTAGGCAAGGCAACGAGGAAAATGGCAAGGAAAGATAAAGGAACCCTACCGCCAGCAGGCCCTGGGATCCCTCAACATCACCTGACCTGGTCAAAGAAGGCCATAAGGGTATGTGATGGGTCTAACAAGGTGCTTATCTAGGATGATTCTGATGAGAAGACGGCCACTCTTGCCACCTCCTCTGCTTCCAAACATGCTTACACCTAGGGTGACCCTGAGGTACCTTTGAGTCTAGAGGTAAACAAGCTAGTGCATGCCCAAGGCCTAACACCCTTGCCCTCCCATAAGGAGACCTATCTTGACCCGGTCCTAGAAAACCAATACATAATAGATGCTCAGAACTTGGTATGGGACTACCAAGAGAAGTTCAAGCATCAACTCAAAGCAAGCAGAGGGTCAAATACTATCCATCCAACCCACCTAATGGGCCACCAAGGGGTGAAATCACTGAAGGTGCTGGAAAGGGTGAAGGAAGATGAACATTCTAGCTTCAATTAGTCAGAAGCTCCGAATCTGATGAAGAAAATGTTCCAAGAAGACCCAATGCTGCAAAACCTATAGGATGGAGACATTTATAGTTTTGAGGATCTGTTATCCATGGAAGGAGAGTCTTCACGAGAACCCTGCAATAGTGCTGAGTTGGCTGCCTTCCTATCGACAGAGGCAAAAATGCCGATCACCTCCCTACTAAGAGAAAATCCCATCCTCTAGTGTGATCTATCCAATTGGATGAACAGGCCGCTCTTGCCCCTAGGCCCTACCAGAACCAATCATCACCGAAAAAGGGGCAAAACCTACCCAAGTTTCCCATCAACAAGCTAGGCTAGTACTTCGAGGGTGATGACATGAACGTTGCTATCCCCATAATCTATCAGCATCGAAAGGTTGATGCCATCCTGGATGGGGGAGCGGGAGTGAGTGTCTGTACCAAGGAATGTTGGGTGAAATGGGGAAAGCCCGCACTCGAGCAAACCCATATGTGGTAGTAAAGTTAGCCGATGGTAGAACTGCCGAGCCCTTGGGAGTGCTTACTGGCATAAACATTAAGGTATTTGGATTCACGTACCCCGTTAGGTTCATAGTCATGGAATTCACTTGGCAGCCAAGATATGAAGCTATCCTAGGCAGGCCCTTCTTACTAATGTCCAGGCTCGTGCACAACTGGCATACTGATAACATCTACTTGCAGCATGAGGAGCAAATCATGCGAGTAGACTTGCACACCTACAAGCCCACCCATTGTCGGGACACCTTTTCGCAATAGAATCTGACACACTCACTTGAGCCACCTTTGTGAAGCTATTCCAACCCTGTGATGATAGGGAAGATGATTAAAAGGAGTTTGGTGGTTCCCCTAAGAATATTTAACATGCTCAAACCCTGAGAGGTAAGCAAGGAAACTGCAAGAATAAAATACGATCTCCACTAGCTATCATACGTGGGTGCGACGCTTGCTCACCATGACTTCTCCTCTAATTGGGGAGCCAGGGTGAGTAAAATAACCTCTCCCATCAGCTCTATAAGCACAATGGAAGAGCCCCCTTCATAGGTCCAAAACTCCCTGTATCCAAAAGCCCGGTTAAGGCCAAAAGGACCATTGCTTTGGCAGAAATAAAGGAGGAGGCTAAAGAAAAAGAGGACCTACAGTAGGTACCAGCCCATTACAAGGCCTACACGATTGAGGATCACAAGACCTTATACCAACAGGCCAAGAGATCTCGAGGAGACGGGTGCTCCCAAGGGTACGATGGGCTAGCCTCGGTCAAGGAGGTAAACCTAACCCCGAAAGGGCAAGACCCCCAACCTGTATTCGCCATCGATGATCTCACCCCAACGAGGAGAATGCTTTAATAGCTCTCCTACAAGAGTACAAAGACTTCATGGCTTGGAAATACACCGACATGGAAGGGGTGCCTGCCAAAGTAGTGTAGCACACAATCCCCATGCTAGACAATGCCAGGCCGATACGTCAACACCCCTACCCTATGAATCCCAAATATGCACTCATAGTGAGGGAGGAAATCCAGAAACTCATAGATGTGGGATTCATCTATGAGATTGAGGATACGGACTGGGTATCACCCATCATGATAGTCCTAAATAAAAATGGAAAAATTAGAGTATGTGTGGATTTGAAAAAGGTCAACGCTACCACTAGATGTGACCACTACCCCTTGCCATTCACAGAACATGTTTTGGAAAGGGTAGCCGAAAAGGAAGCCTATAGCTTCCTAGATGGGTTTTTGGGTTACAACCAAGTGTGTATCGCCCTGCAAGACCAACATAAAATAGCCTTCGCAACTGATTGGGGTGTGTATGCCACTAGGGTGATGATATTCAGATTAACCAATGCCCCTGCCACCTTCCAACAGATGATGATCATGGTATTCAAAGAATATATGAGAGACTTTGTGGAAGTCTTCTTGGAAGATATCTGTGTGAACTCGACATGGGATGACCTCAGGCTCGTCCTCGAGAAGTGCCACTTATACTGCATATTTTAGAACCCTCTTAACTACCAGTTCTGGGTCAAACATGGTGTCATTCTTGTCCACATAGTGTCCTAGAATGGAATCTCTATAGACCACAATAAAATCAAACTCATCTTGGAGTTACCAGCCCCACCAATGCCAAGGAAGTCCAACAATTTACTAGACACACGGGCTATTACAAGAGGTTCATCTTGTTCCATGTGAATGCCCATTATACAAACTATTAGTGTTCGCATTATGGCTCTACAGAACATCCTACAAAGTGGCCACGCATGGTACACCCTTCAGCCTAGAGATAGTGATGCCAATGGAGTATGTTACCTAGCCTCTGCCTTACCATTAAGGAAATACTTACAGAGAATGCATTAGCAGAATGGCTAGTTGACCTCGAAAGGTTAGAAGAGACAAGGCTACATGCAACCTACTCTCTCTGGGTAGACAAGGCTCGACACAAAAAGTGGTTCGACCGCAACCTCAAGAACAAGGATCTAGTAGAGGGGGATTTATCACTCCTCTATAGTGTTTGAAATACCAAGTGCAAGCTCAAGTATCGAGGTATGGGTCCCTACTGCATGGTCGAGATCACTCCATAAGGGGCGTGCTGAATAGCCACCCTTGATGGGACGAAAATGGATGGCTACCTTAATGGGAGCAAATTAAAAAGATATTATGGGCCACTCACACTCTCTACCCTTTAAGCCATCCATAGAGAAAAATAACTCAAGGTCGAGGTAGCCAGGATGAAATGCCAAGCCATTGAAGAAGCCAGAGCTTGTAATGCTAAGCTCAGATAGCATAAGCAAATGACACTACTTAAGGCAATGGCTGAATAGGTGGAGCTAACAGATGAGCTAACAGTAGAATCAGCTAGGTTGCTTGTTCAATTGTAGGTCTTGCGCATGCGTGTCAGAGCACTTGTGGATTCGGGAGTGAGTCACAACTTCATCTCTTGAGAGGTATGGGAAAAGCTACAGGTACCCCTAACTCTCACCGTCGCTTTAGTAAGAGCTATCAATGGCCAACTCATACAAACTTTGGGTTTTGTGAATTTAAGTCTAGGGAGTAGAAATACACTTTTATGTTCTCCCCATAGAACCAACTGATGAACAGGCAGTAGAAATACACTTTTATGTTCTCCCCACAGAAGCAACTAATGAACAAATCATACTAAGAAGAACCTGGTACTACGCATGAACTGTTAAATCGACTGGTGCACGTAAACTGCTTCGCTCACAAATGGTGGTAGAATGGCAGTAGTCCCATTGTGTGGACCAAGTCCTACTCCTTTAGGTCCATCCTCACTGCCCCATGACAATGAAGTTACACAAGAGGATGGATTAGAAGCCCCATCCACCTCCACCCCCCCGATAAGAGTCCAATCCCAAAGGGAGAAGAAGGCTAGCCGCAGCGGCAACCTGATGCCATTGCCGTCATCCACTCAGGAGAGTCGTGATATGCAAGTACAAGTGGCTATCCTTTGTGCTCAATGCTACTTCAACTAGAGCCAATGATCAGAGGGGGTCCAAGCAACACACATGTCCCTAATCACTCCAAAGATGTCTCTCTCAAAAGCATCAGTGCCTAGAAGAAGAACATGCTGCCATCCTGTGCTTCAAACTCCAAGCTCCAATCCACCTCCTCCACAGCAACATCCCCCTAAATGTTATGTTTGCACCAAAGATTTGGGAGACTGAGGCAAGAAGGTCGCCTGGGTGCCAAAGATGATTGTACAAATCGCAAAGGCTCTGAAGGTAGCAACACAAGAAACTCTATCAACCCAAATGTAGAACCACAAGAACCTACCAATAATGAACCAAGCACATCACACTAGCCCTAGAGTCCCGACATGCTCTATTACCACGAATAGTCCAACTCAACACGAATATCACCAAAGGAAGCTAGGAAGCAGCAAAAGAACTAACCCCTCCACTGCCGGGTGTTACACAAGACCTCCCTCCAAATCCAAAGGCGACCTCGAGGGTAATTGCGATCATACCATCTCCAATGGTACTGTTCTTATCATGAAAGCAAGGGTCTATGCCAAGGGCGATCACACAAGAACCTGCTTCTCCCATGACAATGGACCATTCCACGACAACTAGTCACAATGCCAATGTGCCTCTAGCATTTAAGGTAAAAAACAAGCTAGACACTTACTCTACGTGGCTCTTAACATGCTATGCGGTAGTGCGGCATCCGTCCACACTGCATTCCTCATAATCATCGAGTCCAGGTCTAGGTGAGTCAGTACAGTAGGCATATCACCTGACACACCCGTGGCCCACAAGTCACTACCAAACACACATGCACACGCACATCCATGGTCAACACTAGGTGATTAGGGTCAATACGTTGCTTTTTGCATTTTTCCACCACCTTGCACGTTGCCTCACAATCCATCCCACACCACACAGGTGCACTCCACTAGTTCCTATCTCCCACTCCTGCACACTTTAACCCTCTTTTCCTTCTCTACACAGTCAGTATCCAGCTGGACGTGGCTATAAAGTTATCCTGTCGACCATCGCCATCGACATATCCCACCAACCATCATCGTCTCCAGACTTCTCCAACTGTCATCATTGAAGAATCACACTAGTTATGGCCATCTCCATATCACACCGATCATCGCCGAAGTCTTATCCCATCGATTGATGCCATCAAAGAATCATGCCGGTCATGGCCACCTTTGTACTCTGTCAATTGTTGCCATCTCGTACACCATCGACCCTCGCCATCATTGTATCTGCCAACCGTCGCCATCCCTTACCCCACCAACTATTGCCATTTGAAGGTCCCACCGGCCATGGGGATACAAAATCTATATAAATAGGCCCTATCCCACCAGATTGTGGCCATACCAATTTCCCCCAGACTCTTGCAAAATTTCCTCAAATTTCTCAGAGCCTCTTGTCCTCTTCCACTGCCTTCCAGCATACTCTGTTTATGTCCTCCCACTCGTCCTCTTCCACCGATTTCCTCATTTCAGCCCGTATAGAGCCTTCTTTAGCTTACATACCTTGTTCTCAGAATGGGGGGCCTCAAACCTAGGTGGCTGAGACATGTACACCACCTCCTTGAGGTCACCATTCAAGAATGCTGATTTAACATCCATTTGATAAACTGGCCACTTATTATGAGCAGCCACTAATAGTACTATGCGAATAGTGGTCATTCTGGCAGTCGGAGTGAAAGATTCTTGAAAATCAAACCCAACCTACAAAAATCCTTATGCAACCAATTTGGCTTTGTACTTTTTCAAAGTCCATTGGCCTTGCACTTTACCTTCCAAACCCACTTGGTGCCAATAACCTTTCTGTTAGGTGGTCGATCTACCAGCTCCTAAGTTTCATTCTTCATGATGCTATCGTATTCTACTTGTATAACATTTTTCCAATCTCGGTCTGCAAGTGCTTCCTCTAAACTCGCAGGCTCCTTTACTTCTACAATAATCTCAGCCATCAAGGCCATATTGACTATGTGAGTAGAAGCCCTTCTTTGCTCCTCGATTCTCTGAGACCACCTTGGTCCATCTACATGCTGCTCAATAGACATAGGCATCTGATTATCATGGTCGTAGAGCTACCTTACCCATCACGGCAATGGATTTTCTGGTGGTGTAACAATAGGTTGGTGACTTATACCTTCATCATTGGATATTTCCTCCTCCTTTATAGCTCCTGGGAGAGGTCCCTAGTGAATTACCTCTTCGCTTGATGATAAAGTGGAAGAGCTCTTCTCTACCTCCACTGCATGTGGCTACTCCCTGAATCCCACATCGCGGCTTGCTATGATCTTCTTTGCCTCTCGGTCATACAACTTTTAGGATTTCTTCTCATCACAATAGCCTAAGAAGATACATTTGGTGCTTTTTGGTTGTAGCTAGTTTCTCTCTTTGTCTGGTACATGCGCATAGCATTCACACCCAAATGTTCTGAAGTGGGAGGCAGATGGCTTCTTACTGCTGTAAGCCTCATGTGGTGTGATTTGAGTGCCTTTGTATAGTTGTGATTAAGGATGTAAACCATAGTATTGATAGCCTCAGCCCAAAAGTGGTTTGGCAGTCCATCACTTTTCAACATATACCTCCCCATCTCCACGGTGGTCCGCATTCAGCATGAATTTTGCTGAGGCATATGTGGTGTCGTCGTTTATTTGTTGATCCCTTTGCTCTTGCAAAAATCTCCAAACTTTGTAGAAACAAACTCACCACCACCATCCGATCTGATTTTCTTCACTTTTCTTCCTGTTTTATTTTCAACAAGCTATAGCCATTCTTTAAATTTACCAAAAGCTTGAGCCTTTTCACAAAGTACACCCACATCTTCCTACTATAGTCATCAACAATCACTAAAAAATAGGAAGATCCCCCAAGGCTTGTGTAGGCATCTTACCGCACAAGTCAACATGCACAAACTCTAGAGGAGCGTTTGCTCTATTCTTGCTTTCTTGTGGATTCACCTTTCTCTGTTTCTTGCTCATCATGCAAACTTCACATGGTTCTTTGATTTCTACTACTGTACATAAGTGAGCAACCATACCTTGCTTCTACATCTCCTTCAGCACTGCAAATCTGATGTGGCCAAATCTTTCGTGCCAAAGTCTACTTGTACCCACTCCAACGGTGGCTGTAAGAGCACTTAGCTCAAACAGCTTGTTCCTCCTTACTCCTGTGCCAACAAGATTGCTTACGCTATCAAAAAATTTTGCTCCTGTCTTGTTGAACCTCACCTCATGGTCAAGGTTAGTTATGGAAGCAACTGATAGCAAATTTCTCTTGATTTGTGGAACATATAGCACATTAGATAGTTTCTTAACATCTCCATTTACAGAAACAAATGAAACTGTACCTGTACCCTTAACAGGGCATTTTGCATTATTTCCAACCGTCATGGTGATGGGTTCCTATAGAGGCTACATGGAACAATATAGACCCTTCTTGTAGGTCATGTGATGGG
Source organism: Dipteris shenzhenensis (assembly GCF_047967505.1). Taxonomy (NCBI): domain Eukaryota; kingdom Viridiplantae; phylum Streptophyta; class Polypodiopsida; order Gleicheniales; family Dipteridaceae; genus Dipteris; species Dipteris shenzhenensis. Next base: position 42,332,553 of record NC_141601.1, on the reverse strand, counting down.
AGGCACCACTATCCAACACCCATGAATCAGTGGTTGACGCTTCTTGAACTAAGGAACACTCTTCCTCAGTGGCTAGAAATAGATCCAACTCTGCTTCCACTATGTTAGATGTCTCTTTCCCCTTATCTGTCTTCTTTAGGGTACCATTCTTTTCATATGCTTTCTTGACTCGGCAATTTGCAATCACATGGCCCTTCTTCTTGCAGTAGAAGCATTCTCCCTAAAACTTCTTCTTGCCGCCCTTCTTCTTTTTGTCACCACTAGTAGAGGACTCACCTTTGGTGGAGGAACCACCTTTGCCTTTCGCAGTGGTAGAGAACACAACATCCCCATTGCCACCTCCATCTCGAGCTTTAAGCCTCAATTCCTCCATAAGTAAAGCACAAAACTCCTCAAATGAAAATGGTTAGGGTCTCACCTGAGTGTTAAGCGCTGTTACCAGTCCTTCAAACCTTGGTGGACATATCCGGAGACACCGCCGAGCTAGCTCTTTGCTAGTCTTTTGTATCCCAGCACCAGCCATCTGGTCACGTAGATTTTTGATTCGAGTTATGAATGCCTTTGCTGTCTCTCCTTCATTAAACTTCTCAGCTACGAGCTGATTCTATAGGTTCTAGATCCTTGTCTAAATCTGCATCTCATACTGACTCTTCAATATGTTCCAGGCCACAGTTGCCTTAGATGCATGTTGAATCAAGGTCAAAACACTATCAGTAGTACTTGTAACTAGGGCTCATAGAGCATCTGCATCCCTATGTTTCCAAGCTCATAGGAGGTCGGCATTAGGAGGTATCATACTCCCTGAATTTGCTGGGTTGGGGGTTCCTTGTGGTTCTAGATCAGTCCCCTATACTATCTCTAGAAACTCATATGAATCCAAAATAGCAGTAATTTTAAACTTCCCTAAAGTGTAGTTCATACCATCTAGCTTGCCTTTAGTGAAGGCTGGTGGGCGAATCCTCAACGCTTGGATTGTTGGTATAGCAACAGTTGCTAAACTCGAGCTGCTTCCTATTGCCATCACTTCGTATGCTGTTGAAGCCCTTGCCTCTCTTCTATTCTTTGATCCTTAGAGCCTCCTGGGCTCTCATACCAACTTAAATTACACGGCGCAGCAGAACAGAAACTGAACAAAGAATAGAGAGTACACAGCAAACTGCGAACAAAATTTTCCTTCAATACTGATGTAGTACAGATGATGGCTCCGTCCACCCATGCACTCCCACAATGGAGCTTAGATGGCAATCTAGACAGATACTAGGTGAAGAGCTACTAGTTGGAAGATCTCTGCTCGAAAATTTGATTTGGTGCAATGGACTGGGGAGGTCGCCTCTTTATAGCTATGAGGACGGTAGCCGGATCAACGTAGTTGGTGGAACCGACCATAAACCTAATCGGTGAAGCTGACCAGTCAACCTCTTGGTGGAACTGACTAGTCGTCCATGGAAAATTCAAGGAATATTCCCTATACCATCTTAGGCCTAAACAAGAATAAGGGGCTCCCACACAATCACCTTTCTACCATCAACGGTCTCATTGATAGACCTCATCTGACATGCAAGTTAGGATCCATCTAGTGTCCCAGGCTCACACATGGCTTCTCCTCATATGGGGGCCTTACAACTTGAGCACCTTGGACCACTCGTGGTTACCAGGAGGGTGGGGCATTGAGCATATCTAACATGCCCCACCTACCAAAATTCCACCACCTCCTCTGGATCCCGTCCAACCCACCCAACAAGCCACCCAACCTCCCCTCCCTCGGACAACACTGCCCGAGTATTCTTCCAAAGCCTCTAACACCACCACTGCATAGCACGAGACCTCCCCATCCATCTTTTCTACCGCTTCGGTCGACCTTCCTGACGAGGCCTTCAACACGTTACTCAAAGCAAACAATTTTGTATAGGCAGTCGAAGAGACAATGCCAATAGGCACAGTAGAGCCAAGCCCATGACATTGCAGATGACGACACTCCGCTTGATCCTCCATCGCCACCAGAGAATGTCTAGTGGCACGTTGACTTGCAGTCATTTCAAGAGCTACTGGACAGTGCACTTATGCACCATTTGAAGTGCCAACTCAAGAGCTCCCACCTCCATCTCTATGAAATCTTAGAGGTGCATCTCCTCACACAATTCATCACCCAATCCTTCGACAACTGGAGACACTTGCATTGCATCCATTGCATTGCATCCAAAGTGCATAAGAGGAGGATACAGCCTCACCCCCGATGCTCCAGTCCCAGCGACCAATGTAGATGCCAGTCTATAACCATGCTGGTGCCTTCCCTTCTTAGAGCTAGAGAAATTCTGGTGATACTACCACAGTGCCCACGTTGATCGCCGAATCCACCCCCTGTATATGCCATTAGTACGGTGTGGACTTGGGTAGAATTCAGAGAGCTCCAACAAAAGGATCCCAATATGTTGTACAACTTTCGAAAGTACATATTCCCCAAAGAGATAACCCAAGATGGATTTTGCTTCCACCTCTAGTCATTCAACGACATGTACGGCTTGGTACCCGATCCCATCATTGTAGCAACAGTCCACTTCAACCACTTCCTCCTCTTACTCTTCCATGATCTCCTCGCCCATAGCCACCCCATTGATGATCACCTGCACAATCTGATACAACAAATTGTCTTCAATCCCAACATCAGTCCTATGTGATTTCAAGACCTTTGCCTCTACCTTTGCATCCGCAATCTCCACGAACACCACATCCACACGTATGAGGATATGCACGCCACCCATTTTCGGAAGTATTTCTCGTAGCTCACTTAGCTCACTCCATGAAGCTGGACCACTATGCAACTCTCCAGACAGTCCTCACCACACACCTCCTCCAACATGGCTGACCCAAGGGCAAATCAGCAAAAGGAAGGGGTGCATGTTAACATCCATAGAGTACAATTGCCGAATACAGGGTAATTAGTGATTTGAGGTGATTAGGCTTCATGATTTACTTCAACAATTATAGCCATGGAAGGAGTATAGTACAAGCTTAGGAAGTTTGAGCCCCAAATACCCCAAGGCCAAAGATTGTAGGCCACATGCAGAGATCGTATGTTCTAGCTGCCAAGTTATATGTTCCAACTACCAAGTTGTATGTTCTAGCTGCAAGATGTGGTTAAGTGGTGTCTCACAGGAGTTAAGCCTTGCCACTCCAGGTTTTGAGCCTTGTACATGGGGTTTGAACCATAAATGGCTTTAGGCTTGGGGGTGCTCAGGGAGTTTGAGCCCCAAACAGCCTAAGCCTTAGAGGTGCGAGGCTAACACAAGTGCTATTTGGGGGTCGGTTAGGAACACCTCCTAATGTGGAGTTTGTCCCAAGTGCTCTTATATGGTTAACAAAAGCGCTAGTTTTTATAATAGGGAGAGATGGAAAGAATAACAATATGCCTTGGCACCCTATGGGCCCAAGAGCCTTTTATTGTAAAGAGAGGGAGAGTGCTAAAAGGAAAAGGGTTAGCCTCCCTTCAAAATGTGACATGTATAAAAGGCCAAATGGTTGACTTTGGTCTTCATTGTTGTTTGCACAAGTTTGAATACAAGCTCCCTCTTCTCTTCTAAGAGTGTTTTGGGTGCTCCCTTATTTCCCATTGTAGTACCCTTGTGCTTGCCACTCCATCCCCCTTCACTCTCCTCTTCCCTTCTCCTTCTCCCTCCCTTCTCCCCTCTCTTTTCCCCTCTCCCCCTTCCCTCTTTCTGTCATGGAAACACATTGCAACAATCCGGAGGTTGCTTGAGTGACACATGCAGATGGCTCATGCCTCTCACAAGGAGTAGCTTGGAGTGGAGGCTCCATTAGCATCTCTTCAACACCTCCATGACATGTAAACCACCATTGAGACCTACACAATCATGATGACCATAGCCATCGTCTGACACTCTGATACCAAATGTGAGATTCCATGTACAACCTATTCTAGGTTTCTTTAGTCTACTATCAGTCACGGGGAAGGCACACATTATTTTTCCTCCCAGCCAATTCTTGGTGTTCACAAGCTCTCTCTCTCTCTCTCTCTAGATCATAAACGTACATGAAAGCTCCTGCTTTGCAAAAATCCACCAAGCCCCAATTCCCTAGATGGATCTAGTATGCCACATGTCTTCATTCTAGGGTACCTCTTAAATGCACCATATACCCCTCTCTTGTGATACCATTATTCACTTCTCCCTAGGCACATTACACATTTAATGCATTTAAGATCCACAACCTTAGACCCATCTAGTCAGTGCCTTGTCATTCTCATCAAGGACCTTGACATAATCGTTTTGACCATTTACATGAAGCCCAATAAATATAATACAAACATTGATCCTTTAAAGGAACATGTCAATTGACCCTTTCGAGGTCATGTTACCTCAACTTGGGCGTAACACTCCTCCCTATCCTGCACGCTGTCTGTACCTCCTCAACAACCCCTCTCTCCCCACATTGTTACGTTAGGTGAGGTTAGGTTAGGTTATGCTAAGTTAGACTAGGCTAGACTAGGTTAAGGTTAGGTTAGGTTAGGTTAGGCTAGGCTATTAGAAATCGACCAACAGAGGGTATGCACAACAAAAGTTTGATAGAATAGCCCTGTTGAGATATCGAGCTCCACTCGTGATATGCCAGGGTGATCGTTGTGCATTATGTCACCAACTTGTTAGTTGCAGATGCGGTTGGTACACCACCCATGAATAATAGCTGGATGACAACTATCCTTATCTACTCTAGTTTGTGGCTCAGTTAGTATGCCACCTTAGTTAGTTGAGTTTGGTTTGAGACCCACATATAGGTTTCTTCTATTTCTTTGTACTAGAGTTCTTTTGGCTTACACAACTAAGAAGAGGAAAATTGTTTTCAGCCTCCACCTTTGTGTGTATTCCCCCATTGTGTATGTGAGAAAGCCACAAGTGAGGCTCCTTCCCTCTCTCCCACTATGTTTACATGGTATCAGAGCCTGGTTCATGGTAAGGAGCTCAAGAAAGCAAACCAAGTTCGTGGTGTCCTGGTAAGAGGACCAGTGTTGCTTTCCTTTTTCGAGTTTGGGAGCAAATCTCTGCAGGTAGCACAGCCGAAAGTGCAAGAGTGCACTGTCTCAGATTGAGACGCCCTTCACGGTGTGGCGAGAGGGCATGTCCACATCCAACATAAACATCCTGCCCTACACCTATGTTGGCAAGGTTGTGGCCTGTTGGTGACTTTATTTTTCTGATTCGAGGCCATTTCGGGGCCCGTTTTGAAGGCGGAAGTTCTTCGCAGGCACTGAGAAAAAGGCCTGGTTTTTGCTGTGCGACCACTGCTCTGTAGGTCGATGAAAAGTTACCATAGAAATTGCATCATATGCCTGTGCGCAGAGATACTGGGAGTTACAGAATCATCCTTATTGCCTGTTGATGCAAAATTGTCACTAGGAAGTGATTGTGTGGTCAAATACCACTTTCATCAGTTTTGTAGATTTGCCCGTGTGAGGCAGAAGCTGTGTTTTTTGCAGTGACAGAATTTTTTGCAGTGTTCTGTAATGGCATCTGATTCTCTTTCACAGATTGTCACTGAAAAGCTTGATAAGAACAACTTCCAAGCATGGAAGTTTAGAATGATGAATTTCCTTATGGGAAAAGGCTATTGGGAGTTCATTATAGGAAATGAAGAAGAACCAGTTCTTCCTAATGTTCCCAATCAACAGGAAATATAGGCATATAAAGGATGGCATGAGAGAGCCAGGAAAGTTATGTACTGGCTGTCTATCAATATTTCGGATTCTATGATTGTGCATATTAAGGATGCAAGTGCGCTAGAGGAGGCATGGGATACTTTGGCAAAAATGTACAGCACAAATATGCAAGCCAAGAAAATGCAGCTCAAGCAGGAGTTGCACAATGTGCAGAGAGAAAATATGAGCATCAATGACTACCACATGAAGGTGAAGAAAATTGCAGATGCACTTGCTTCCATTGGGTCACCAGTGGAAGATGATGATCTAGTTTCTATGACCTTGAATGGTCTAGGAAAGGATTATGCACAGTTCCGGACATCCATTGCCTTCCGTGAAAAATTTCTTGATTTTGAGTTGTTTGCTCTTCTAATTTTTGAAGAGCAGAGAAATGGTGGTGCATATTCTTCAGGAGGAATTCAAAAGAAACTATCTTCTACTCAAATGTTGGAAGAGGTAGAGGCAGAGGTAGAGGAGGCCGATCTGGAGGCTGTGGTAGAAATCAAAATATGCAGCAAACTCAAGAAAACCAGTCCTTTGGAGGACATGATAACTCTAGAGGTAGGGGGAGCCAAAGAGGTCGTGGTGGATGGCAGAGAGATCAAAATGCAAACAACAATGTTGAATGCTACTATTGTGGTAAAATGGGTCATATGGCTAAAGACTGCTACAAAAAGTAGAATGACATTATGAATGGAAAATTGCAACAAGGCAATTATGCATCTTCTAGTAGATAGGGTGATGACAGAAATGAGCATCTGTTTATGGTGTAGCACATGACCAATTCTATGACAAGTGTAGAAGAAAGCAATGATGTGTGGTATGTTGACTCAGGTGCATCAAACCACATGACAGGTCATGCAGAATGGATGCACGATGCAAGGAAAATGGAAAGACTAGGATTTGTGGAGACTGGTGATGATACTGCACATCCTATTGTGCAGATTGGTAAAATTCCTTTGTCTATGCAGGATGGGAAAAAGAAATACTTGTCTGATGTATTTCATGCCCCGAATATCACCAAGAACCTAGTTTCTATTGGTCAAATGGTTGAGCAGGGCTTGCACATCAGATTTAATCCTCATGGATGCTTTGTTGAGGATATGAAAAATAACGGTCGCTTGATAGCAAAAGGAAAGAAGAAGGGCAGGATGTTTACATTGGATGTGGACATGCCTGAATTGAGTGCAGCAATGTTTGCAAATGGGACCGGTGTAGTTGTAGATATTGATATCTGGCATAAACACATTGGTCATGTTAATATACAGTGACTTAAATCAATGCAGGCCCAAAATATTATTGCAGGATTGCCTAAATTCAAGGTTGCAAAAATGCATAAGGTATGTGAAGCCTGTCAATTTGGAAAATAGGCAAGGAAACCATTTCCTAGGCATGTTCAAGAGAGTAAGAAGCCATTGGAATTAATCCACTCTGATGTGTGGACTACTAAAGCTACATCTATTGGAGGTTGTCATTATTTTGTCACTTTTATTGATGAATATAGGATAAAAGTTTGGGTGTATTTTATGAAAAAGAAAAGTGAAGTCTTTGGGCATTTCAAAGCTTTTAAAGCTATGGTTGAAAAAGAACAAGCCTACAAATAGAATGCCTAAGGTCAGATGGAGGGGGAGAGTACCTCTCAAATGAGTTTGCAAGGTTCCTGCAGGAGCATGGCATAAAGCAGCAATATTCATGAAGTCATACCCCACAGCAAAATGGACTTGCAGAAAGGAAAAACAGGCATATTGGAGAGGTATCTCAGGCCATGCTAAATGAAAAAGGCCTTCCAGATTATTATTGGGCTGAGGCAGTTGCTATAGCAATTTACATAATGAACAGGACTCCCACTGCAGCAATACATGGCATGACGCGAGAGGAGATGTATACTGGTAGGAAACCAGATATTTCTCATTTGAAAAATTTTGGTTGCATTGCCTATGTTCATGTGCCAGATGAGTTGAGGTCCATGTTGGATCCAAAAACTGAGAAGTGCATCTTTATTGGTTATTCTCTGTAGCAGAAAGGGTATAGATGCTATAACCCTTCTACTCGTAAGTTTACAGTGAGTAGAGATGTTGTTTTTGATGAGATGAGCAGCTGGTATAAACCAGTAAATGTGATTGATGATGTAGATGCACAAAATGGTAATGCTGCACAAAATTCACAGCAGTAATCACAAAATATAAGTGGACCTAGAGTTTCCTCCAGTAGTGGTTCACATACTTCACCATGGACAGGCAGATTAAGATCAGGAGAATCTCCTTAAAGCAATATAGATAGTGGTACGTGGGTATCACAAAAAGGAAAAGAGAAGGTAGATCAGCCCATGTTTGATGTGAATGCAGGTCACTCTTATGTGGAGGATGAATCCAGTGGCTCAGAACAGAGCATTGATGATGAGTTGGGTATTCCTTCTATTGTTACACCTAGAGTAAGGAAGACCAGGGATGTTTTGAGAGCACCTGGAAGTGAGCCTATTTTGCAGAGGTCTACTAGAGCTAGATATCCTGTGGAAGGATAAAATATGATGGATTTACAGCCATTCACTATGCCTATATGGTCAAAGTGATACAGGAACCAGAACACACTTCCTTTGAGCAAGGCATGGGAAAAGAAAAATGGGAGAAAGCCATGGATGAAGAAATGGATGCCTTGGAAGCAAATGGTACATGGGAATGGGTGCCTTTGCCTAAAGACAAGAATGCAATTGGCTGTAAGTGGGTTTATCAGGTGAAGCACAATGCAGATGGTTCTGTGAACAGATACAAGGCAAGATTAGTAGTCAAGGGGTATGCACAGACATATGGCATTAATTATGAAGAAACATTCAGTCCGGTTGCAAGGATGGCAACCATAAGAGCAGTCATTGCTATGGTTGCATCAAAGGGCTGGTCTTTACATCATATGGATGTAAAGAATTCCTTCTTGCATGGTGATTTGCAAGAAGAGGTCTTTATGGACCAATGGACGGTGGGTGGATGGCGAGATTGCCCATAACTTTTGGTGGTTTTGTCAAAATGTGCTTCCTTAAAAAGGATAAATGTTTAGAATTTCAAGCTCTACACTCTAACAACCATCACATGACTTGATTTATTCCTTAAGGTGTTGTTTTTTTAGAAAAATTGCATTTTCCTAAACCGGTAATGAAGAGCTTCAACTAGGATTTTCCACACAAAAAAAAGCTTGAGTTGGAAAAACTTTAGCTCTCCTAGCTCTTGAGTGATATGTTCATGAAATTTTGAAGTAGTTTGTTTTTTACACACCTGCATATGTTTACTCGTTACTTGAGATGCTAGTCTTCCCGATAGCAATGCCAAATGTTGGCTCTTTCCCATGTCTTCCGTGGAAAGAGCAGGGTTTTCTCAGTATGCAGGGTTCCGAGGCTTTTTATCACCTATAAATATATTGGCTTTTTGTAATAGGATTGTTAAGGACCAATGGACGGTGGGTGGATGGCTAGGTTATCACTGGCTAGGTTACTTTGAGCCCATCTCGCCAGTGATAACCTAGCCACCCACCCACCGTCCATTGGTCCTTAACAATCCTATTACATCGAGAAAGATTGGAGAGCGTTCACGTGACCATCTCTTCCTCCCTTTGGATTTCCGTCAAAGCTTTTTGTTTTCTGTCAAAGTTTTCCATCCGTCAATCTTTTTTCTTTTTTCTTTTTTCCCCCTCCCCCTCCATCTCCTCCTCCTCCATCTCCACCACCCCTTCTCCCCCCCTACTCCTCCACCCCCACTCCACCTTCCACCCCCCCCTTCCATCTCCTCTACCCCTCTCCACCACCAACCCCCCTCCACCACCAACCCCTTTCACCCCCCTCCATCTTCCCCTCCACCCCCCTCCATCTCCATCACCAACCCCCCTCCACCACCACCCCCTTTCCCTCCCCTCCACCACCACCACCACCCCCTTCCCCCCCCCCTCCATATCCCCCTCCACCACCACCCCCTTTCCCCCCCCTCCATCTCCACCTCCACCCCTCCACCACTACCCTTTCCCCCCCCCCTCCCCCTCCATTTCCACCACCCCCCCTCCCATCTCCACCCCCACCCTTTCCCCACCTCCCTCTCCACCACTCCCCCACCCCCTTCCATCTCTGCCACCCCTCCCCCCCCCCCCTCCATTCTTCCTCCCCCCCTCCCTCCCCCTCTCCCATCTCCACCCCCACACCCCCCATCTCCACCCCCCCTCTCTCTCTCTCTCTCTCTCTCTCTCTCTCTCTCTCTCTCTCTCTCTCTCTCTCTCTCTCTCTCTCTCTCTCTCTCTCTCTCTCTTTCCCTCCCCCTCCCTCTTCTCTCTCTCTCTCTCTCTCTCTCTCTCTCTCTCTCTCTCTCTCTCTCTCTCTCTCTCTCACTATCTCTTTCCCCCCTTCTCTCTCTCTCTACCCCCCCTCGCCGGCCACTCCATGCACTAAATAATGCTAACTACTAACTTAAAAGCAAGGGCCTAAGCCCTTGCTGCAAGGGGCAGTGGTGCTTGCAATGGCGCCCGCGCCCGCGCACAGCGCCCACCCTGCCAGTGAGGCGATGACGCTCGCTCGCCCCGTGCCCTCACCCTCTTTCCCCTCCGCTCGCCCACCTAGCACTCACCCCCTTCCCCCTCCACCCGCACCCTCAGCCCCCTCCCCTCCTCCCACGCCCTCACCCCCTCCCCTCCACCCTCTACCCTCCCTTCCACCCACCCCCCGTCGCCGTGCGTAACCCCCCCTGCCCCTGTCATCATGCAAAATCCCCCTCGCCCCCCCCAACAAAAATGAAATTAAAAAAATTAATCTGTTATATTAAAAAAAACTAACCTAAACCTAACCTACTCGTTAGATTAACCTAGGTTAAGTTAGTAGGACAGGTTAGGTTAGTAGCTTAGGTTAGGTTAGTGTTGCTAGTGGTTAGGTTTGCATTAACTCTAATCAGGTTAGTATACTAACCACTGTTAGTTAGACATAAATATAGGTTAGGTTAAATCTAACCTAACTGTTGTTAGGATAGGTTAGCTGTTGTTAGGTTAAGTGAAACTTATTAGGTCAGTTAAATCAACTAGTTGTAGTTAGCTAGATCCACATTTAGTTTAGGTTCAATTAGATCACTTATAGTAATTGTCCAGTTATAGTAATTGGATAATTAATGTAATAGGCTAGTTAGACTAACTAGAATTAACTTGGTTCAAACCCCTCAATTGGACCTAAAGTCCATTCACACCAAACCTTAAGACCAAGGCCCCCCCCCCCACCCACCGCCAAAAAAGGTCCATTTTCCCCCTTCTTTAACCCCTCGTAAATCATCTGTTTGGGACCCAAAATAGACCCCGTTTGAACCAATATTTCACACATAAAGACATCACGCTACGGGGCATTTTTCCAACCCATTGCACACCATTTTGACATCCCTAGCACTCGCTCATTTGTGCCCCTATGCAGGCCTCGTTTTGCACAAATTCGCTCGTATCTTTACACCGTGACCTCCGATTGACAATCCATTTGCACTGGCACATTTCCCTATGCATGTAGGACAATCTTAGGCACATTATTAACACGACAATCCCTACACAAACTAACACCACTCTAACCCTCCCAACAAAACTACGTTAACACTCGCACTTGTGGTAGAGACACCCTTTGCAAATCTCGCCCAATCTGCATGCAGCTACGTTTCGGCCAATGCCTCTTACTCCAACACTCACCAAATCCACATACAACTCCACTGCAACCACCACCCCCGACAATCCTCTACCCCAAATCCCCTCCTGAGATTTAATCACTCCCTTTAACTCCTCCATGCCACAACATGGATGGATGCCATCGCGACAATGATGGGGATATCGACCTCAATGCAAAGATTGACAATTTCCTTAATCAAAGAAATAATAACACTCAAGGCAAGCGCCCCTTGGGAAAACTAAAACTTCCCAAATATAATGGTAGGGGAGATCTAGCCTGATTCCTCTAGCAATTTGATGCCGCATGCCGAGCAGGGGGAGATCAATCCCATGAAACCAAGGTGGCTTGGTTTCCCATGGCCTTAACTGATGAAGCATCTGAATGGTACCTAGACCTTCTAGTGCAAGAGCATGCCACATGGGACCTACTTCAAACAAAATTTAAAAGATGCTTTCAAATGGAAAGGCTACAAGATGATCCTGCACTCCAACTAAGCAAGATTGAACAAGGCCGTCGAGAAGATGTACGCACGTACCTAGGTAAGATGAAAAGATTAATTGCCAAATGTGACCCATGCACCGATGCAAAGTACCTCACGACCTAGTTCATTGCAAGAATAATAAATAAAATCCAAAAGGATATGAAATAGATTAGCTATGAAACATTTAGTGCTGCTCATGTAGTAGCTCCATTGACATCGAGGATGGCATGACCGACTCTGACACTAGTAGTGTGATGATGAGAGATCTAGTGCTCGAGATAAGCGCTCGAAAAAGGGCAAATCGAAGTCCACTACGGAAAGAAGACATGATGCATGACCATGAAGCTGAAAGAAGACATGATGCAGGCCATGGAACAAAAACTTCACTTGTCTCAGCTAGCAACTCAGACATATCCATAGTGAGAAAATGTCTGGTTTCCACACTACATGGACAATCATATAGCAAATGAGTGCTTGTCCTAAGAGCCAAGATCACTGCATAAGCAAATCCACCACCAAGGTTGTGGTGCCATATCTGGGTCATCGACAGCCATGATGAAAATAGTTGCATCTTCAACATGCACAACAACCCACCTCGACCTCAACAATACCAAGTGGCACCCATGTTAGTGTACAGAAAACTAGCACTTGCACAAGCATGCCCAGCTCTGAGGCTAAATCATGTTCCCATTCGGACACAAGTCCCACAACTACTCAGGAATTCGAATCCACGACCATATCCAAGAGCAACAAATCCAGTTCCTCAAGCACTTCCAATACATCAATTACAAGCCAAGGAACTAGACTCGTCATTTGAGTATGAAACAGAGTACCTAGTGTACTATGTAGAAGATGCAGAGGGTCTAATACTAATTTATGCAAATCAAGTATGTCCCAACACATGTCGAGCACCAATCAAGTGCTACGGTTGTGGCGAAAATCATCAGATTGTAGAGTGCCCTCATCGTGGTAGCCCAGCTACTTTCCAAAAACCTTGCAGAGATTGTGGCATGGCACATGCCTGTATGGATTGTCCCATGAAAAATAAAGTTCCACAATAAACATAGGTTAAGCCTGACATCCCAATCGGCATCATTGGGGTGGACCATCAAAGTCTGGGTCCAACAAGTGTAATATCACAACCTGTAAATGTAATTACATGCCAACAGAAAGAGGCCACCAAGGACCTTAACATTCCAATCCAACCAAAGCGACTTCTTAAAAAGAAAGCACAAGTGCCTCCACCTCCACCAAGCAATGAGTAGCCGAGCTCATCCACATCAACTCCCGAGCCTCAAATAAAAGAAGCTCCCTACCCAAATGCAGAGGTGGAGAAGGCTCGTTTTCAAGCATTTCAACAATGGGTACAAAAGGAACAAGCTCAATTTGAGGCTGAGAAACAAGCTCTCAAGACCCCAATCCATGACTTGGCCACACAAAGTATTGAAACTGTACTCGAGCCTCTATTCCAACAACATAATGTACCACCATGTCAACTTGAAGGAGCTGCACTCTCTAGCATCTTGAGTTGCCTTGTGTCAATTTCCATCGGAATCCTCCTACGGAATTGTCCCAATCTCTGGGAGAGTTTCAAAGGATGGATTGAACTCGCAAATCCCCCTCCACCTATGAACGACATTGAAGATATCCCTGTGCGGATGGATGAGAGAGATGACATACTCAACATTACTGTGCCTTTGATCCACAAGGCATATAATGAAGTCCAAGCCATAGTGGTTGGTCGGGCAGGTGTAAATGTCCTATCAAAGGATCTTTATGAAGAATGGGGTCTCCCACCAATGCAAAAGTCTAATTTCAACATATACCTTGTCGATGATTCACGAGCTAAACCCTTGGGAATAGTAAATGGCATGTCCACAAAGATCACAGGAGTCCGCCTTTCCCTTCAATTCACAATGTTGGATCTCCCTAAAAAATCCTATCAAATCTTACTGGGACGTCCTTGGATACGAGAAGCATCAGTCCTCCATGACTGGGGAATTGATAGACTTATGAACAGGAGCTGTAAAACTGATTGTGCCTAGAACATTGGATGACACATCTTCAACAACAATCTCAAGCAAATCAGCTCCCTTGCAACAGCATGCCATAGTGGGCGATTCACAAAGCAATGTTAATAATTGGATACAAACATTGGAAACCATCGACAACTGCCATTCATTAGACCCCATCTTCTCACAGGATTGATTCTAAGGTGCTACAGGTAGATCCTCCACTCACACATGAAGAACTAATCGATCTAGAGGTTCCATTATTTATGGTTGACCTCGAGTGGGATAATGAACCTAAAGAAGTTACCCATACCAATGATGACTCATATTTTCCTTGGGACCTTGAAACAGAGGTTGAGAATGCTGAAATCGAAGATCAAATCTTTGATAATAGCTTAGCCAATCTGCATGCCCTAATGGCAGTCAAGCTCCCAAAAGTTGAACCTCCAAAGTTGAATAACAACAGAAGATCCCACAAGAAAGCTGGAGGAAATCGCAGAAAAGCCAAGGCCAAACACTTCAATGAATTCAAACGAGTCCGTCAAATTGTACCTTGCAAAGCTAGCTCCCTCAAAATCAAAACCACCACCTCTTGAATGGTCCCTTGAGGGACTGGAAGGAGTATGCATAGCAAATGAACCCTTACTTGGAAACACCTTACAAGTGGACAAGTTACCCCATAGTTTCAAATGTAAGAAGTTTCAAAAATATAAGCCACATGCACGAATGAAGCTCGTTCAAGAGACTTCAGAAAAAGAAAGTCAAGAAGAGCCTAACAAATTGGTAAATGCAACTATGCTACCCAGTGCACATGGCACATGTCAGGCTAGTTCAACACCATCAGAGGGTGATCTTAGAGAAGTGCCAGAATATTTCAAGAATTACACAATTGGCAGTGCGCCAATAGCAATGCCAAGACCACCAAGAGAATCTGAAGTTCAAGAAACTGATAGCACTGGAGAAACTCCAATCTATGAGGGACTGGCAAAAACATGCACAATAAGCCTTGCCCTTGAAGGGGAGGAAGAAAAACTAGTTTTCATTGGGAAACAGCTTTGACAAGAAGATGAAACCAAACCTAAAGCACTCCTAATGGAATACCATGACTAGCTAGCATGGTCATACAAAGAGATGAAAGGAATTTCACCAAATGTGGTAGTACACACGATACCTATAAGGGAAGGTGCTCACCCTAAGGTATGTCGACTTTATCACACAAATACTAAGTATGGCACCATGGTTTATGAATGACGAACTGGAAAAACAAGGGAAAAACTCCTAGATGCTGGATTCATCTATGAGATAGAGCACAGTGATTGGATTTCACCCATCAACCCTAAATGCAATAAGACACTCAGAATATGTGTAAACTTAAAAAATGTGAATGCCGCCACAATTAGGGATCACTATCCCCTACCCTTAGCAGAAATAGTGTTGGAAAAGGTGGCAGGATTTGAAATATATAGCCTCTTGGATGGCTTTAGTGGCTATAACCAAATGCAAATTGCTCCTAAAGACCAATCAAAAACAACATTTGCTACAGAATGGGGTATTTTTGCTTATAGAGTCATGCCATTCAGCCTTTGTAATGCCCTGGCCACATTCCAGTGAGTCATGTTCACAACTTTCAAGTCATTTTTGAATAAGTTTTTACAGGTGTTCTTGGATAATTTGTGCATCCATTCAAACAAAAAAAACCACTTCAAATGTCTTGAAGTAGTACTAATCAAATGCAAGGTGTATGGCATCTCCCTAAATCCAACAAAATGCCAATTCATGGTCACCTACGGAGTCATTTTGGAACACATTGTCTCTCAACATGGGATTGCAATTGACATGGACAAAATCAAAATCATCATGGAATTGCCTCCTACAAATTCCAAAGGTGTACATGTCTTTATGGGACATGTTGACTATTATAGAAGATTTATATTACAGTATGCCATGACTAATTTACAAATTATTAGTGGAATTCTTATGGACCGAAGAGTGTGACCAAGCCTTTGGGCTTTTAACATGGTGCCTAATCAGAACAACCATCCTTATATCTCCCAATTAGAATATTGATTTTCATGTTCATACTGATGTATCCAAGTATGCAATTGGGAGTGTGCTTTGTCAACCTGGTGAACATAAGAAAGACTACCCATTCTACTTCACCAGTCAACAACTCAATGATGCAGAGATCAACTATACCACCATAGAAAGAGAAGCCCTAGCAATGGTGTATAGTGTAAAGAAATTTCGGCACTATCTACTGGCAAATGATTTTGTCTTCTACACCAACCATCAAGCATTGCTTTCTCTTGTGAAGCATCCGTGTACAATAGGAAGAATAACCAAATGGCTCCTCTTGCTTCAAGAATTCAACTTCAAAATAGTGGTCCGCAAAGGTGCCCAACACTACATTGCCGATCACATGTCTTGTGCCAAGTCGGGAGAAGAAGACATTGGAGTAGAAGACGACTTACCAGATGCCACACTATTTCAAATAGATGTTGTTCCAGAGTGGTGTGGAGATATCATTAGGTACTTATTGGCAGGAAGACCACCCCCTAAAATGAAAGCAGTAGATGCCAGAAAATTGATTCTAAAGGCTGCACCCTATCAACTCATTACAGGACAATTGTATAAGATGGGCAAGGACTAGATATTAAGAAGATGTGTAATGCCTCATGAGATCACGCCAATCATGAGTGAAGCCCATGAAGGCATTGCAGGAGGACACTTCCAAGGGGAAGCCATAGCAAGAAAAGTTCTCCTTGTAGGCTATTGGTGGTGGCCAACACTATGGGTAGATGCCTATGAATATGTAAAAGGCTATGATGTATGCCAACGGACTACTAAACCACAACACAAAGACTTCAATCCCCTAACAACAGTTGTTGCAGAAAAACCATTTGAAAAATGGGGTATTGATTATGTAGGTCCCATACATCCAGCAGGCAAAAGGAACACAGGCTCGCTACATCATTGTGGCCACTGATTACTTTACAAAATGGGCTGAAGCTAAAGTAGTCTCAAAAAGGCAGATGCCAGAAGCACAACAAGATTCTTATACAAAAATGTGATCACTCGATTCAGATGCCCCATTGAAATTGCATCGGATAGAGGCACACATTTTGTCAATGAGGTAATCCAAGAACTCTTGTCTGGCTTTATGCTAATCCATAGAAAAAGCACACCACTCTATCCCCAAGGGAATGGACAGGCCGAATCCACCAACAAAATAATATGCATTATCCTCACCAAGATAGTAGAACCACAGCATTCTGATTGGGTAGAGAAACTGAATGCAGCCTTATGGGCATATAGAACCACACTCAAGGTCAGTACAAGGAGCACACATTTTCAATTGGTGTAGGGACTTGAAGCTGTGGTCCCACTAGAATTTGTAATGCCAAGCCTATGCATAGCATTATAGCAATGCATGGGAGATCATGAATCCTTGAAAGAAAGACTCTTTCAGTTGAAGAAGCATATAGAGACAAGACTAGTCACCTACCATGCCATGACAACAGAAAAATGCAGAAGAAAGGCATGGTTTGACAGAAATCTTATAGCTAAAGACATCAAGGAAGGTGGCTTGGTCCTGTTATACAATGCCAAAGTACACAAGGGGAAACTGAAGTATCTAGGACAATGACCCTACCGAATTGATTTTAACTTAGGGATTCGATGTGATTCCTGAGTTCTAGCTACCCTATGAAAATCCCAGCAACAAAAAAAGCATATACTTAGTCCCTACCTAGCCTACTAGGTCACATGCACTTACACACTTTTGCTTAGACACATAGATGATTCACATGAATAATTGTACCACACACTTTCATTCCACACTCTCAAAGCATGTATAAAAATAAGATCTCTCACAAACACACAGAAAGGTCATACCTGCATGCCAACCAATCTAATGATCAATGGTACACCACATGCACATGGATGCAGGTTCAGAAAAGATGCCGCCACTAAAGAGGATGCACAGAAAGAGCCCACCGCCTCAACCACAAGACCCCCTCTAGAGTTCACAGCCATCTACATCCTCTTAACCACGATAACCACAGGCATTTGTGGTCTAGAGCGATAGCTTTGAAGAGGATTTAATGCATGACCAAGAAGAACAAATGCCACCCCAGTCACCACCAGCCTACACAACCATTGATGGTGCCCTGTCATTGGAACTTGTTTCGCCACCCACATCGACTTATGCTCTTTCCCAAGAAGCAACATCTTACTTAGAGCAAAGGGGTCTAGGCAGTTTGCATGAGAGCCTAAAATCCTTGGAGGATAGTCCTACAACGACCACATACATTAGGGACTTTCTCCATTCTTACCACTCCAGCAATGCAAAGGTTAGCAAGTACGGTACAATCACTGTACATCAAAGCCCACTAAACATTATCCTCAATAGTACAGTCATTCAAAGGGCTTTCTCACTGCCAACACATGGTGCTAAATACCCTACACGACCTACTGATGCAAAGTTTCTCAAAGTACAGTCTCTCCTCATCAAGGGCACACTGTTCCATAGGGATGGCATATTGCTTCGCACAATCCTTAACCATCGCCTCAAGGAAGCAGCACAATTCCTATCCACAATCCTGGGGGTTAAGTGCAGCAAGAATCGATCCCTTCCACTCCGCACATTTGTTTTGCTGAGTAGGAAGCTAAAACAAGACTAGGTCCAGCACTTATTCATCTTCTTTACAAAGAAACTAGATGGTTCATCATGCCAAAAATGTAAAATTCCACACTTATTGGCTATTATCATAAAAAAAGAGCTACAAGAAAGAGAAATGGCTCTGCCCTAGTCACCAAAACCAATTGAGGAGTTGGACATACCCTTCTGACCAGTATGGGAGCCATCACCAACTTCTTCTACTATCACATTGATAAGTGCAGATGCCTTAGAAAAAATACCTATTTTGGAGTTCGGGATTGAGGAATTGCCCCAAGAGATGCTACAAATGCAGTGCACAACTGCAACCAATATATAATAGTAGCAACCAGAGTCTGAGGCAAGATCAGCACCAAAACCTGAGGAAAGATCGGCACTAGAGCCTGAGGCTATAGAACCACCCATCGATGCCATGCCAGTCGATAAGCCACAAGGGGAGCTAGTGCTAGATCAACAGTATGAGTATTGTACACAAGGGACTGAAATACCATTGGAACAACCTCCCCCAAGTACTATTGAATCATCAAAATGACTACATGGGCACCACTTATATCAATAGTATCACTAGTCCTCATCACCATTTGTCATTCTCCAACATCAAGCTAGCCAAATGATCCAAATGTCAGAACTATTCAATAGCTTAGCCAAAGAAGAATATGCAAGAGATTTGGATAGATAGTCTACAACATAAATCAAAGATTAATTCTAGGCAATTGCCATAGAGGTCATGGCACTTCGAGCACAGATAGATGAGAAGGAGGTAGAAGAAGTGTGCATGAACCAAGCTCTCTAAGCTCAAGAGAAGGCAGTGAGGGATGTGACCTCCAACCTCCATCAAAGTCAAACACATCTGACAGTAGTAGTACAAGCAATGGCAATCCTAAACACCTACTATAACTCCTTGACATCCACACATGCTCAGAAAATGGAGGTAATGGCACTCACTCTAATTCACAAAGAAGAAGAGCTCTAGGATTACAAAGACAAGCTTGAAGACATGAAAAAATCTTTGGTAGTATGAGCCTTCAGCATTGACGAGCTTACAAGGGAATGCAAAATCTTAAAGGACCAACTTACTACCGCTCAAGAGGCCAACACTTCACAAGCACAAGTCTTGGACCAATGGTCCAATACCACTGAAGACATTCCTCAATAGGCAAAGGTCACCTTGCAAATGAGAAAGCTTAAGGAGGCATATACAACCATCTACTAGTGATACAAAGAAAAAATAAATGAGATGCACTCCCAAAAGATAATCATCTCCAAGCTTGAACTCCAATTGCTAATGCACACCAATGAGGCATTGGAAGACAACACCAATGAAGCCCCACTACAATGCACAACAGTGGCGTACCAAGAGCTTGTGGCTGCTCTACAAGTGGAAGATCATCTCAACATAAACCTGCTTATCCAATGGAAGCAACTCCAAATCAGGATCATATTTGCTCATCCTACAATCAAATGGGAACGTTCCATAGGGACCAAAACCTTGCACATAATTTGCCAAGACTTGTCTGAAGATGAGAAAAATACCTTCTGCTTGTCTACACATGCTGGGTTTATAGCACTCAGGATGGATGCTTTCATTGCATATGAATGTCTCATGGGTAGTCCTCCCCTTAGGGTTATTGCAAGTTTGTTGCCATTGCTACAAAGGCCATCACTATTATTTGCAAGGCACGACATAACTGACACACCACCCATGCAGCTAATGATCCCATCGCACTAGCAAAAAGAAGTGTCGAAAGATGATAGGGCCTATCTCACATCCAACTTCCCATATCTAACCACACTTTCTGCCAACCTCATAGCCTCACTTACCCTTGCTACTACTCCCACCCTCTTAACCTTTCTTGAGCTCCATCTTAACATCTATTCCCTCCATTGTCTTTTTGCTCATACCTCTCACCATTTTCAACTAACCCAACAGTCACAAACTTATGAGCCCCTCACATCTAGCTTCTTCCCCTCCCTTGCTAATCCTACCCTTGAGGATTACCAAGCTGCTCAAACCATTTGCCCAGTTCTACCCCGCCTCCCCTCTGCTCCCCCTTTACAACTAACACTCTTCCATATTTCTCCCCCTAGTCCCTAGATTCTCTCCCTGCCCCGTCATCACCTCTGACACTAGTGCTTCCATCAACAAGTAATGACAGTATTTGATTTTGAATATCAGGATCCAAATAATCCAATTCGTACTCCCATGCCAAGTTCCAATGATGGGTATGATTTTGATGAGATACCACTTCCCAGTCACCCCATCAAGGAATTTTGGAGCAAATATCCTTATATGAAAACTCAAGGTGGATAACTTTCCTACCAACCTTCGTCGGCATCAAATTAGTGAAGGTTGAATAAGCAAGTTAGATCCACAACCTGATTGGCGCCATCCTAAGCTCTTTGATGTAATCTTCTTGAAGGAGTACCTACATGCACCTCCATGTCTCAAAACCCATCCCAAGTTCTATGTAGTTCCACAACATAAAAAATGGGAAGCCAACATACACACTTTGGATGAAGATCGAACCATTAATTGGCCAATGATTGAACCATACTCTGGTGTAGAATGGAATATCCAAAGCACAATGATCCAAGCACTTCCACAGCATGAGCAAATAATGCGTGACAACATTGATCATGTCCTTCGCCTAAGTGCTATATTCTATAAAACATTGGAATTCAATCTGGAGGTCCCATGTTACCTCGATACCCATTTGCTTCCACTGAGTTTCAATCCCAATGAACAGGTCAATGCTTAGATTACAAGCCGACTCTATTAAAGAGTGATCTTCTAAGAAGCACGCCACATATCTTTGTTCGAACAAATGGTGGATACAAGCTACCTAGAAATTGAGCAAAAATTGTATGGTGCCAAGGCTTTACAGCAGGATCGACTAGCACGACACAAGTTCCATAGCCACTAGACTAAAGGCATGGCAATCTAGGTATGTGCTCGTAAAATAAGCCATAACCCGAGGATCGGGTAATAAAATGGATTCGGGAGTATGTTGTCTCTGTGCCAACATGGACTTAGGTAGAATAGAATGTATGTATAGAGTAGCAGCAAAGCTCCGCTTGTACTTGCATAAGGCTAGAAATAATCCCTCTTAGAAATCCAACTTGCATGTTCTACATGCAAGTTCTATGTGCGATTCCTACATGCGAGTTCTACATGTGAGTTCTACATGCGAGTTCTACATGCAAGTTCTACATATGATTCCTACATGCAAGTTCTACATGCGAGTTCTACATGCAACTTCTACATGCGAGTTCTACATACAACTCCTACATGCGAGTTCTACATGCAACTCCTACATGCGAGTTCTACATGCAAGTTCTACATGCAACTCCTACATGTGAGTCCTACATGCAACTCTACATGTGAGTTCTACATGCAACTCCTACATGCGAGTTCTACATGCAACTCCTACATGTGATTCCTATATGCGAGTTCTACATGCAACTCCTACATGCGAGTTCTACATGCGAGTTCTACATACAACTCCTACATGCAAGTTCTACATGCAAATCCTACATGTAACTCCTACATGGGAGTTCTACATGCAACTCCTACATGCGATTCCTACATGCAACTCCTACATGCGAGTTCTACATGCGAGTTCTACATACAACTCCTACATGCAAGTTCTACATGCAAATCCTACATGTAACTCCTACATGGGAGTTCTACATGCAACTCCTACATGCGATTCCTACATGCGAGCTCTACATGCGAGTTCTACATGCAACTCCTACATGCAACTTCTATATGCAAGTTCTACATGTAGAGAGATAATGTCTTACAATTCCTACATGCAGAGAGAGAAGCTCTCCAACTTGTATAAATACCCCATAATGGAATGAAGCCCACACTCTTTAGGGCATTGTGTTGAGTTCTACTTTGGTATTCCAAGCAATTGTCTTAAGTTTCCATGCTTCCTTGCACTCCATGTCCAAAAGCATGTACTAACCTTGCAACTCCTCCAACCTTGCAACCCGTCCTCTCCCTCTCCAACCTTGCAACCCATCCTCTCCCCCTCCTCCTCCCTCCTCCTCCTCCCTTCTCCTCCCCCCCTGCCCTCCTCCTTTCTTCTCCTCCTCCCCTCCTCCCCCTCCTCCTCCCTCCTCCTTTTCCTCCTCCTTTCTCCTTCTCCCTCCTCCTCCTCCTCCTCCCTCCTCTCTCTTCTTTCCCCCATGCTCTTACACCTTCTTCCTCTCCCACTCCTATGCTCCCCCTAAACCCTTAGTTCTTAATCTCCATGATCTACAAGGGAGACGAGTTCTCCACCATGTACTCTACCCTTAACCTTAAAACCTCTTCTAAACTTTGGAACCTCTCTCTAAACCTTGGAACCTCTCTCTAAACCTTGGACCTCCTTCTAACCTTGGAACCTCTTCTAAACCTTGGAACCTCCTTCTAAACCCTAGAACCTCCTTCTAACCCTTAACCTCCTCCTAAACCCTACAACCCCCAATGAAGATGAAAGCCTTCATTACCTCAACCATGATGATACACGTTACTTTTACACATGCATGCACTATGTTTGCTTACCACACTTAAGCCTATGTCTCTCATCAAAACATGACTCGAGGTCCTAAGCTACACGTATACTACAAATGACAACCTCAATATATCTGTAGATGACAAAAAGCCTCAAAATCCTGCATACTGAGAATACCTTGCTCTTCCCCTGGAAGTCATGGGAAAGAGCCAGCATTTGGTGCCACTGTCGGGGAGACTAGCATCTCAAGTAGTGATAGTAAACATACACAAGTATGTGTAGAAAACAAACTACTTTGAACTTTCATGAACATATCACTCAAGAGCTAGGAGAGCTAAAATTTTTCCAACTCAAGTTTTTTTTTTAAAAATTCCTAGCTGAAACACTTCATTACTGATTTGGGAAAATGCATGTTTTCTAGAAAAACAGCACCTTAAGGAATAAATCAAACCATGTGATGGTTGTCAAAGTGTAGAGCTTGAAATTTTGAACATTTCTCCTTTTTACAGAAGCACATTCTGACAAAACCACCAAAAGTTATGGGCAATCGATGATTAAAGGTTCTAAATGCCATAACCCAAAAGGAAAATTAAAACCACCTCCCTAGTCAAACTTGGACAAATTCAAAGGTGCACATGTGTTTGACTAAATCCACAGCTCCCCCTCCTTCCCTATAAAAGAGCACCCATCCCTCTCATACTTCTCCTTTCACATCTTGCCTCCATCCTCTTTCCCATCTCGAGCCCTATGCAAGACACTCCTCCCTCTCCACCATCGACCACCACCTTACTCCCATCCTCACATGGTACATCACTTCGAGCCCACCATCTCATAGGCAACGATAACCTACCCATCCACCCACCATCCATTGGTCCTTAACAATCCCATTACATTGAGAAAGACTTAGAGAGTGTTCAAGTGACCATCTCTTCCTCCCTTTGGATTTCTGTCAAAGCTTTCCGTTTTCCGTCAAACTTTTCTATCCGTCAAGTTTTTTTTTCTTTTTTCTTTCCCCCCCCTCCTCCATCTCCCCCTCCATCCTCCCCTCCATCTCCACCACCCCTTCTCCCCCCCTTCCATCTCCTCCACCCCCACTCTACCCTCCACCCCCCCTTCCATCTCCTCCACCCCCCTCCACCACCACCCCTCTCCTCCATCTTCCCCTCCACCCCCCTCCATCTCCACCCCAACCCCCCCTCCTCTATTTCCCCTCCACCCCCCTCCATATCCACCACCAACCCCCCTCCTCCATCTCCCCCTCCACCACCACCACCTTTCCCCCCCTCCTCCATCTCCATCTCCACCTCCCCCCCTCCACCACTACCCTTTTCCCCCCCCCTAGTCAATTTCCACCACCCCCCCTCCCATCTCCACCCCCACCCTTTCCCCCCCTCCCTCTCCACCACCCCCTCCACCACTCCCCGAACCCCTTCCATCTCTACCACCCCTTCCCCCCCCTCCCTCCATTCTTCCCCCCCCCCCCTTCCCTCCCCCCCTCCCATCTCCACCCCCACACCTCCCCATCTCCACCCCCCCTCTTTCTCTCTCTCTCTCTCTCTCTCTCTTTCTCTCTTTCTCTCTCTCTCTCTTTTCCCCTCTCTCTTCTCTCTCTCTCTCTCTTTCTCTCTCTCTCTCTCACTCTCTCTCTTTCCCCCCTTCTCTATCTTTCTCTCTCTCTCTAACCCCCCCTTGCCGACCGCTCCACCCATAAACAACCCTAACTACTAAATTAAAAGCAAGGGCCTAAGCCCTTGCAACAAGCAATGCACCAATGATAGAGCCACTAGCGACGATGCTCGCTTGCCCCATGCCCTCACCCTCTTCCCCCTCTACCCGCCTGCCTCCCTTCCCCCTCTGCCCGCTCACCCCATGCCCTCAGCCCCCTCCCCTCCTCCCGTGCCCTCACCCCCTCCACTCCTCCCTCCCCTCTAGCCTCCCCTCCCCTCTACCCTCCCTTCCACCCACCCCCCACCGCCACGCGTAAACCCCGTTGTCGCCGCGCAAAATCCCCCCCCAAAAAAATGAAAAATTTTAAATTAATTTATTATATTAAAAAAAACTAACCTAAACCTAACCTACTGATTAGATTAACCTAGGTTAAGTTAGTAGGATCGATTAGGTTAGTAGCTTAGGCTAGGCTAGTGTTGCTAGTGGTTAGGTTTGCATTAGGTTAGGTTTGCATTAACTCTAATTAGATTAGTATACTAACCAGTGTTAGTTAGACATAGATATAGGTTAGATTAAGTCTAACCTAACTAGTTTTAGGATAGATTAGCTCTTGTTAGGTCAAGTGAAACTTGTTACGTTAGTTAGTTGAACTAGCTATAGTTAGCTAGATCCACAGTTACTTTAGGTTCAATTAGATCACTTATAGTAACTGTCCAGTTATAGTATAACTAGACAATTAATGCAATAGGCTAGCTAGACTAACTGGAATTAACTTGGTTCAAACCCCTTAGTTGGACCTAAAGTACATTCACACCAAACCTTAAGACCAAGCCCCCCCCCAACCCCCATCAAAAAAGGTCCATTTTCCCCCTTCTTTAACCCCTCGTAAATCAGCTGTTTGGGACCCAAACTAGACCCCATTTGAACCAAGATTTCACACACCAAAACACCACACTATGGGGCATTTTTCTAGCCCATTGCACACCATTTTGACATCCCTACCACTCGCTCATTTGCACCCCCGTGCGAGCCTCGTTTTGCACAAATTCACTCAT
The DNA here is from genome assembly GCF_047967505.1 of Dipteris shenzhenensis. Taxonomy (NCBI): domain Eukaryota; kingdom Viridiplantae; phylum Streptophyta; class Polypodiopsida; order Gleicheniales; family Dipteridaceae; genus Dipteris; species Dipteris shenzhenensis. Next base: position 42,306,791 of record NC_141601.1, on the reverse strand, counting down.
ATCTTTACATCGTGACCTTCGATTAATGATCCATCTACACCGGCACATTTCCCTACACACGTAAGACAATCTTAGGCACATTATTAACACGATGGTCCCTACACAAACTAACACCACTCTAATCCTCCCAAAAAAACTACATCAACACTCCCACTTGCGGCAGAGACACCCTTTGCAAATCTTGCCCAATCTACATGTAGCTATGTTTTAGCCAACGCCTCTGACTCCAACGCTCACCAAATCCACATACATCTCTATTGCAACCACTACCCCTGACAATCCTCTACCCCAAATCCCCCCGTGAGATTCAAGCACTCCCTTAACTCCTCCATGCCACAACATGGTTGGACGCCGTTCGTGAACAATGATGGGGATATCAACCTCGATGCAGAGATTGACAATTTCTTTAATCAAAGAAATAATAATACTCATGGTAGGAACCCCTTGGGAAAACTGAAACTTCCCAAATATAATGGTAGGGGAGATCCAACCTGATTCCTCCAGCATTTTGATGCCGCATGCCAAGCAGGGGGAGATCAATCCCATGAAACCAAGGTGGCTTGGTTTCCCATGGCCTTAACTGATGAAGCCTCTGAATGGTACCTAGACCTTCTAGTGCAAGAGCATGCCACATGGGACCTACTTCAAGCAAAATTTAAAGGACGCTTTCAAATGGAAAGGCTACGAAATGATTCTGCTCTCCAACTAAGCAAGATCGAACAAGGTCGTCGAGAAGATGTACGCACGTACCTAGGTAAGATGAAAAGATTAATTGCCAAATGTGACCCATGCCCTGATGCAAAGTACCTCATGGACTGGTTCATTGTAGGACTAAGAAAGAAAATATGAAAGGATATGAAAAAGATTAGCAGCTATGAAACGTTCAATGCAGCTCATGTGGCAGCCATTGACATTGAGGATGGCATGACCGACTCTGACACTAGCAGTGAGGACTGCAGATCTAGTGCATGAGATAAGAGTTTGAAAAAGGGCAAATCAAAGTCCACTGCTGAAACATCAAATGAAGATCACCTAAATGCCGTGACCATGAAGCTGAAAGAAGACATGATGCAGGCCATGGAACAAAAACTTCACTTGTCTCAGCCGCCAACTTAGACATATCCATGATGAGAAAATGTCTGGTGTCCACATTGCATGGCCAATCATATAGCAAATGAGTGCCCAATCCTAAGAGCTAGGATCACTACACAAGCAATCCACCACCAAGGTTGTGGTGCCATATCTGCATCGTTGGCGGCCATGATGAAAACAATTGCATCTTCAACATGTGCAACAACCCGTCTTGACCTCAACAATATCAAGCGGCACCCATGCCAGTGTACAGGCAACTGGAACTTGCATAAGCACCCTAGCTCCGAGGCTGATGAATCCTATTCCTATTTGGACACAAGTCCCACAACTACTCAGGAATCCGAATCCATGACCATATCCAAGAGCACCAAATCCAGCTCCTTAGGTAGTTCCAATACATCAATTACAAGCCGAGGAAGTAGACTCATCATTTGAGTATGAAATAGAGTACCCAGGGTACTATGTAGAAGGTGCAAAGGGTCTAATACCATTTTATGCAAATCAAGTATGTCCCAACACATATCGAGCACCAATCAACTGCTACGGTTGTGGCAAAAATCACCGGATCGTAGAGTGCCCTCATCATGGTAGCCCAGCTACTTTCCATCCACTTTGCAGAGATTGTGGCATAGGACATGCCTGTATGGATTGTCCCATGAAAAATAAAGTGCCACAAAAAACAGAGGTTAAGCCTGATGTCCCAATTGGCATCATTGGGTTGGACCATCAAAGTCTGGGTTGGCAAGTGTAATATCACAACCTATAAATGTAATTACACACCAACAGAAAGAGGCCACCAAGGATCCTGACATTCCAATCCAACCAAAGCGACTTCTTAAGAAGAAAGCACAAGTGCCTTCACTTCTGCCAAGCAATAAGTAGCTGAGCTCATCCACATCAACTCCCGAGTCTCAAATAAAAGAAGCTCCCTACCCAAATGCAGAGGTGGAGAAGGCTCGTTTTCAAGCACTTCAACAATGGGTACAAAAGGAACAAGCTCAATTTGAGGCTGAGAAACAAGCTCAAGACCGACATTATGACTTGGCCCCACAAAGTATTGACACTGTACTCAAGCCTCTGTTCCAACAACAGACTCCACAACATAATGTCCCACAACGTCAACTTGAAAGAGCTGCACTCTCTAGCATCTTGAGTTGCCCTATGTCAATTCCCATCAAAATCCTCCTTCAGAATTGTCCCAATATCTGGGAGAGTTTCAAAGGATGGATTGAACTTGCAAATCCCTCTCCACCTATGAATGACATCAAACATATCCCTATGCAGATGGGTGAGAGAGATGGCATACACAACATTACTATGCCTTTGATCCACAAGGCATATAATGAAGTCTACGCCATAGTGGATGGTGGAGCAGGTGTAAATGTCCTATCAAAGGAGCTCTATGATGAATGGGGTCTCCCACCAATGCAAAAGGCTAATTTCAACATATGCCTTGCCGATGATTCATGGGCTAAACCCTTGGGAATAGTAAATGGCGTGTCCACAAAGGTCGCACGAGTCTACTTTTCCCTTCAATTCACAAAGCTTGGATCTCCCCAAAAAATCCTATTAAATCTTACTTGGACGTCCTTGGCTATGGGAAGCATCAGTCCTCCATGACTGGGGAATTGATAGACTGACAATCCAAAATCGTGACACCGCAATCACGGTGAATGTGGGAACAGGAGCTATAAAACCAATTGTGCCTAGAGCATTTGATGACACATCTTCAACAACAATCTCAAGCAAATCAGCTCCCTTGTAATAGCATGCCATAGTGGGCAATTCACAAAGCAATGTTAATAACTGGATACAAACATTTGCAACCATCGACAACTGCCATTCATTAGACCCCATCTTCTCACAGATTGATGCTAAGGTGCTATAGGTAGATCCTCCACTCACACATGAAGAACCAATCGATCTAGAGGTGCCATTCTTTATGGCTGACCTCGAGTGGAATAATGAACCTAAAGAAGGTACCCATACCAATGATGACTCAGATTTTCCTTGGGACCTTGAAACAGAGGCTGAGAATGCTGAAATTGAAGATCAAATCTTTGATAATGACAACCATTCTGCATGCCCTAATGGCAGTCGAGCTCCCAAAAGTTGAACCTCCAAAGTTGAATAACATCAGAAGATCTTGCAAGAAAGTTGGAGGAAATTGCAGAAAACCAAGGCCAAACACTTCAATGGATTCGAACGAGTCCAAACAAGGATCGTCGAATTGTACCTTGCAAAGCCAGCTCCCTCAAAATTAGAACCACCGCCTCTTAAATGGTCCCCTAAGGGACTAGAAGGAGTATGTGTAGCAAATGAACCCTTACTTGGAAACACCTTACCAATGGAAAAGTTACCCCACAATCCTACATGCAATTCCTACCAATGTTTAAGTCCTACACGCGATTCCTACATGCGAGTTCTACATGCAACTCCTACATGGAAGTCATACATGCAAATCCTACATGCATGTTCTACATGCGAGTTCTACATGCAACTCCTACATGCAACACATGCAACTTCTATATGCAAGTGCTACATGTAGAGAGAGAATGTCTAATAATTCTTGCATGTAGAGAGAGAAGCTCTCCAACTTGTATAAATACCCCATAATGGAATGAAGCCCACACTCTTTGGGGCATTGTGTTGATTTCTACTTTGGTATTCCAAGAAATTGTCTCAAGTGTCCATGCTTCCTTGCACTCCACATCCAAAAGCATGTCCTAACCTTGCAACCCCTCCTCCCCTCTCCTCCAACCTTGCAACACATCCTCTCCCTCTCCTCCTCCCCCCTCCTCCTCCTCGTCCTCTCCCTCCTCGTCCTCCCTCCTCTTCCTCCCTCTTCCCTATCTCCTTCCCCCCATGCTCTTACGTCTTCTTCCTCTCCCAATCCTATGCTCCCCCTAAACCCTTAGTTCCTCAACCCTTAACTACAAGGGAGATGAGTCACCATGTACTCTACCCTGAACCTTGGATCCTCCTAACCCTGGAACCTCTTCTTAAACTTTGGAACCTCTTCTAGACTCTGGAACCTTATTTTAAACCTTGGAACCTCCTTCTAAACCTTTAACCTCCCTCTAACCCTTAAACTCCTCCTAAACCCTGCAACCCCCAATGAAGGCGAAAGCCTTCATTACCTCAACCATGATGATGCACATTCCTTTCACACATGCATGCACTATGTTTTCTTACCACACTTAAGCCTACGTCTCTCACTGGAATATGACTCGAGGTCCTAAGCTACACGTATACTACAAACGACAATCCCAATATATCTTTAGGTGACAAAAAGCCTCGAAACCTGCAAACTGAGAATACCCTGCTCTTCCTACGGAAGCCATGGGAAAGAGCTAACAATATGTATAACATGATTTGGTGCTTTTTGGTTCAATGAAGAGTTCCAAATGTAAAGTTTGTAAAAGTATGTTGGGCACACCCCCTTTGTTTTTAGTGTCCTTAATTATCCAACATATAATATTTCATTTTTTTCGTTGAGAGTATTTACATATTGTCTTATGATGTAGTTTAGTGAAATGCTATATTCATTAAAGTGTTTTTCCAAGCTTGTGTAGTAGGTCATAAATTCCATGAAAATAAGTAAGCAGTAGCAAAGAATCTTACCATCTACACATAGTCATTAATATTGATTTATAATAAATACATATGCACCACAAAGTGCATCTTATAAAAAAGTGTATACATCTTATGTTCTTAAAATTAGAAAGGATTTTAGAATCATCTATTTTTGTTTTTAGATCCAATATAAAAAAGCAAAAATTTTCCTTATATTAGGATATCTAAAATTACATGATAATAATATTCTATATTAAAATTTCATTGTTTTTAATAGGTTTAAATCTCATCTCAATTATTAACTTTAGTTAAAATATATTACTATTTTGCGAGAATCTTACAATCAGGTAACACGCAATACTTCTGATTTAATATGCGATAGTGTTAAAATTGCATATTAGAATACTCCTCAGAGTATTGTCCATTTAGTAACATAGTCTCTTGCCATCACGATGTACTTGTTTTGTGTTGGTTGCATGACTCTCTTATAGTATCCCATAGAAACAAGGCCCCACCCCATTTCCTAAGATAGTACTAAATGTAAATGCATTTGATCCTTAGGTAAAGGTATATTCTTTGGCATACATCACATTGCTTGCAGTATTTTGGTACTTTATATAGTATCGTGCAGCACCACAATCAAAATCAAAGAATCTTCTTAGAGGTAAATTCAAGGGAAGTATGACCTCCAATACTCCTTGATGGCCTCTTTCAAGACTAAAGGTCTCATACATCAATATTACTCTCTTCAAAATCCCATCTCAACTATATTTGTATAAGCTCCCAACAATTATAGTTCATCAATTGCAAAATCTTGCATCTAGTGAAGTGTCAGGGGTTTTCTTAATATATATCTATACCTCAATATCAACAAAAAAAACTTTTACTACCATGATGGTAGTTCTTATGAGTGTAATCAAATTCTTGTGTGTGTTACAATTGAGGACAAAGTACAAAAAGATTGTGTTTGCATAATTGGAGTGCTACATTGCACACCTTGCCAAGCACAACAAATGACATGTAGTGGAATTTTTGCTTGGGTTGTGAGAAGTTCTAATAGTGACGTTTATAAAAAGTAACTCAAGCTGCATTTACATGCATACCTAATTTTTTATGTTTGTAAACAAACTACAATGGCCTATACAATCAAGGACTCATGCCTCACTATTGAAATAGTGCCATTGGGTCAAGGTGATAGACGTGTGGCATTGTGTTCCCAATTTAAGGTCTAGGATATGTAGAGTCATTTCACCAAGCTAATTATATTTGACTAAAACAACAAATAAGTTATGATGGATCTTTGCATAATATATTGACACAAAAACCTCATTAAAAATGCTTGCACCTATCTTGGCTTTACACTTTTGTCTAATTAATTCCAGTATGATGGGGAGTCTTTTGGCATGATTCTTTATGCAAGTCAACTATAATCACGTCTTCACCAAAAAGGAACTTTCACTAGCATTTTTTCCTTAAAGTATCAATTTTTTAATACATAATCCTAGTAATAATTTTTCAAACATATTGGCTTGTGTTCTTGACTTGAAATCAACCCACAAAAATAATGTTTCCATAAGCTCTGAATTGTTAGGTTGCCTCTTCTTGTTTTACCCTTGTTTTAGTACCAAATCTATGTTAAGGCCACCTTGGTAATCCAATTGGTTTATAGAGGCTTCCATTAAGGTACGCCAATGGTTTTAAATGTCACCAATTACTTTTATACATTGATAAGAGGACCCTTTGAACTTGCAAGGAATGGGACTTAATTCTTAGTATTTCTTTTAATTCCAAGACTTTATAAAATTGGTATTGTTTGGTTGAAAATAGAGAGAGAGTTTGTATTAATGCATGTTGAGTTTTCTTGTTTAGAGTAGCAATATGCAATTTCCAATTTGTACTTTTATCCTTGAAAGGTGGGTGTGTGTGTTTTTAAATTAGTATCCCCTTGCGATTACACCATGTTGTGGCTAGATGTGTTTGTTAGTTTCCTTTATTTGCAGCCTTACTTATAATCGATATAATTTGGCAAAGTGGGTTGAAGCCATTGGATTACTCCTTTTGACCTACCTCTACCTCACTCTCCACTCTTGTTTATTTCTTACCAACTCATTTCTTATAGAAAATTGCTCACATTAGAGTACCATGACTATCCTTTACTTATATCAAACTCCTCCTACATGGTTGCCTTCCCCCTCTTACTGATTTTGAGGCATTGTAGGCCATCATTTGCCCTTAGTTGCCCATCCAAGCTCTCCACAGAATTATTAGTGTTTATACTTTCCCCACTCCCCTTCCCCTTACTATACCCTTGCACACTTTAATCATTGCCCTTACCCATCTCCTTCCCTAATCTTCTTGGTGTACTTGCATGAATTTGAGCCTTATCTCCCCACAATTTCCTTCTCTCCCCATAGATATTCAATATGATCACTTGTTCACCTATGAACTCTCGAGATGTGCCTTGATTTGGAGAATGCAATGGGGTTTTATTTGAAGTCAATATTGGATAAAATGGAAAAATCCCAATTCTTGGTGAAGATTTGTAAGTTTTTGTCACAACCCCCTCATGTGAAATATCATTGGAAAGATCTCAAAGAGTAGAATCTAAAGCAATCTCCAACAAAGTTGAAGTTTGGGTTCATCAAGGGAACAAGGAGGTGATTGGATCAAAGTCATCAGCAACAGAAGCATTAGAGCCGAGGGCCTCGTCAGGGCTGCTATCTTCCATCTTGATGACTCTGGTAATCTTTTTCATGCACCTGATATTCTTCTTTAGTGTGTGCTTCGAGTAGCACTTTGCCGCTTTTGGAGGTCTTTGTTGGGTCGGCCTCCAGTGTTGCGCCTGATGGTGGTACTGAAAAGGGAAACAAGACTCAGTAAATTTGGTCAATGTGGCTCCAACCATTCGCATATTCTACGAGGCATTTTGCCTCATTGAGTAAGCACTCTAGGAATAGTCGTGCCCATGCAGGCATACCTCCTCTACCTACATTAACCACACTATTGCATCAGCCGAGATGTTAACAATTTTTGCTTGCCAACCAAATCAGCTCTAGAAAGAACTTGAACTAGGGGATGAGGGTAGGGTCAGTAAGGTTGATGAGGAGGTGCTATTGGGAAAATTTCTTGCCAAAGAGAATCCCTATATCATTGGGCTTGGCACTAGAGCATCTAACTTTTCCATATTGAGGGAGACGAAGTGTAGTGGGGCGACCAACTTTGTATTGAGCATGTATACCCTGGAGGTGACACAAACTAACTTTCCTTGTCGTAGATGTGTCATAATTCTATCAGCCATTGGGTGAACGGGGATTGTGCTCCATGGTAGGCTTGCTATATATCTCTCAATTGTGTGGTTGTCAGCCATTCTTGGACAGAAGGCTTTGCAATGTTGAAGGTCAAGAACTTAGTGTAAACCACCATGGTGGGAGCTGGATGGATTTGATGTAGAGTGCAAGGGAGGAGGGAGGAAGGAGGAGGAGGGAGGAGGGAGGAGGAGGAGGAGAAGAGAGTAGGATGGGAGATTGCAAGGTTAGAGCATGCTATCACATGATAGTGTCGAGGGAGAATAGAACACTGAACCCAAAGAGTGGGAGCTTCTTTGCGTTGAGAGATATTTATACATTTCATTACATCTTCTCGGTTAGATCCTCTATTGTTCAACTCTTTCTAGCTTAAATATTCAACATTATCTTGCTAGAATACTCAACGTATCCTCATAGTGCTCAACTTGCAGAACGTAATCATGTTCTCATGCCCAATAGTTTCTTGCTGAAGAGCTCAAAGTAATCTTTCTCATAATAATCTTACAAAGATGGTAAATAAATTCTCCAATTGCTCAACTTGTTGTATGGAATCTTGTTCTCATGCTCAGCTTAAAAGGTCAATGTATTCTTTCTCAATGTAAGCTCATTGAACGTACTCATGCTCAATTTAACTCTTCTCAAAGTGCTCAAACTTATTTCTCTCCATAAACTTTGATGCTCATGATTGGTTCATGCATTTTTACACATGCGCAAGCACATGTGTACACACACACACAGACACACAAATAAAATAAAATGAATTTGATTAGTAAATCTATCTCACACACATAGGCACTTATTTCTTCACACACACACACACACACACACACACACACACACACACATACACACACACACACACACACACACACACACACATGAATACTTCCCTAACTATGAATTATTCTTTTATGTACCCCTATGAAATCTTTCCTTTACATTTTCTTTTTAACCACCCCAAATACCAAACCCACTAATCATCCCATACCTCCTCTAATCCCTTCTTATCCCATGCACTCATTCGCTTCTTACTCCACTTGTGACTTAAACTTCACTTGTGGATAAATTGTTTTTTTAATTATCTAAGAATCCATATGGTTGTCTATATTCCTAGGTAAAGCGATAACAAGCGGGGGAAAATAGGCATTACCTGTCTACGCAAATGTAACTATGATGTGTGAAGATAGTGGGAGAGAGGAAAGGAGTCTCACTTGCAGCTTTCTCACATGCACAATGGGGGAATACACACAAAGGTGGAGGCTGAAAACAGTTTTCCTCTTCTTAGTTGTGAAAGCCAAAAAAACTCTAGTACAAAGAAATAGAAGAACCCTATATGTGGGTCTCAAACCAAACTCAACTAACTAAGGTGGCATACTAACTGAGCCACGAACTAGTGTAGATAAGGATAGCTGTCATCCAGCTATTATTCATGGGCGGTGTACCAACCGCATCTCCAGCTAACAAATCGGTGACATAAATACACAACGGTCACCCTGGCATATCGCGAGTGGAGCTCGATATCTCAACACTCCCCCTCGAGCTCAATCCCAATTCCTGCACACCAAGCAGGTCTCTGAACTTGCGCAGCTTCTCTGCACCCAATGCTTTCGTGAATATGTCAGCTACCTGATCCTCTGTGCTAACATAAACTAGATCAATAAGACCTAGTAAAACCTTCTCCTGCACATAGTGATAATGCACCTCAATGTGCTTTGTTCTAGCATGAAAGACTGGGTTCTTTGCCAAGTGTATACTGCTCATGTTGTCACAATAAATGACAACTGGCCCATCTATAGACTGATGCATATCATAGAGTAGCTTATGCAACCAAGCTACCTCACATGCAGCCATTGCTGCGCCTCTGTACTCAGCCTCTGTGCTCGACAAGGCAACTGTAGGTTGTTTCTTGCTGCTCCAAGTGACTGCAGCACTCCCAAAAGAGAACACCACTGGTAGATCGTCTATCAGAAATACTACCAGCCCAGTCAGCATCAGTGTATCCATGCAACTGTATCTGAACCCCAGCCTCATAAAATAGTCCATACTGCAATGTGGACTTCACATACCTGAGTATGCGTCTAGCCGCATCCAAATGCAGTTTCCTTGGAGCCTGCATAAACTGACTTACGAACCCAACAGCATAGCTCAAATCTGGCCTGGTAATAGTCATGTAAATCAAACTTCCTACTACGCGTCTGTACATAGTAGGGTCTTCCAGAAGCTCACCTGCATCTGCGCTCAGCTTCACATTCTGCTCCAAAGGAACTGAAATAGGCTTACAGCCTGTCATCCCATATTTGGACAGCATGTCCAATCCATACTGCCTCTGCAAGAGCTGTATCCCACTTGGTGATCTAATCATCTCAATGCCCAAGAAATAACGCAGCTCTCCCAAATCCTTCATCTCAAACTTCTGCCTCAATAGCATTTTCACATGAAGGATATCTTCATCACTATCACCTGTGATGATCAAATCATCAACATAAATGACCAGCAGCATAATCCCTTTCTCTGTTTTTCTCACATAGAGTGAGAAATCTGCCTTGGAAATCTGAAAGCCAATAGTGACAAGATACTGTCCTATCTTGTCAGACCATGCTCTAGGTGCTTGCTTCAAGCCATACAAGGCTTTCTTCAACCTACAAAAAAACTCAGGATGAATAGCATGAACATAACCTGCTGGCTGCTCCATGAAGACCTCTTCTTGCAAATCACCATGCAAGAAGGCATTCTTTACATCCATCTGATGTAAAGACCATCCCTTTGATGCAGCCATAGCAATGGCTACTCTTACGGTTGCCATCCTTGCAACCGGGCTGAAAGTTTCTTCATAATCAATGCCATATGTCTGTGCATACCCCTTGACAACTAATCTTGCCTTTTATCTATTCACAGAACCATCTGCATTGTGCTTGATCTTATAAACCCACTTACAGCCAATTGCATTCTTGCCTTTAGGCAAAGGCACCAATTCCCATGTAGCATTAGCATCCAAGGCATCCATTTCTTCATCCATGGCTTTCTCCCATTTTTCATTTCCCATGGCTTGCTCAAAAGAAGTGGGTTCTGGTTCCTATATCACTTTGACCATATAGGCATAGTGAATGGCTGTAAATCCATCATATTTCAGCCTCTCCACAGGATACCTAACCCTGGTAGACCTGCACAAAATAGGCTCACTTCCAGGTGCTCTCAAAACATCCCTGGTCTTCCTTGCTCTAGGTGTAACAACAGAAGGAATACCCAACTCATCATCAATGCTCTGTTCTGAGGCACTGGATTCACCATCCACATAAGAGTGACCTGTATTCACATCAAACATGGGCTGATCTACCTTCTCTTTTCCTTTTCGTGATACCTGCATTCCACTCTCTGCATTGCTTTGAGGAGATTCTCCTGATCTCAATCTACCTGTCCATGGCGAAGTATGTGAACCACTACTAGACGACACTCCAGGTCCACTAATATTTTGTGATTGCTGCTGTGAATTCTGTGCAGCATTACCATTTTGTGCATCTACATCAATCATCACATTTACTGGTTTATACTAGCTGCTCATCTCATAAAAAACAACATCTCTGCTCACTGTGAACTTTCGTGTAGAAGGGTTATAGCATCTATAACCTTTTTGCTGCAGAGAATAACCAATAAAGACGCACTTCTCAGCTTTTGGATCCAACTTGGACCTCAACTCATCTGGCACAGGGACATAGGCAATGCAACAAAAAAATTTCAAATGAGAAATATCTGGTTTCCTACCAGTATACATCTCCTCTGGCGTCATGCCATGTATTGCTGCAGTGGGAGTCCTGTTCATTATATAAACTGCTGTAGCAACTGCTTCAGCCCAATAATAATCTGGTAGATCTTTTTCATTTAGCATAGCCCGAGATACCTCTCCAATATGCCTGTTTTTCCTTTCTGCAATTCCATTTTGCTGTGGGGTATGACTGCATGAATATTGCTGCTTTATACCATGCTCCTGCAAGAACCTTGCAAACTCATTTGAGAGGTACTCTCCCCCTCCATCTGACCTTAGGCATTTTATTTGCAGGCCTGTTTCTTTTTCAACCATAGCTTTGAAAGCTTTGAAGTGCCCAAACACTTCACTTTTCTTTTTCATAAAATACACCCATAGTTTTTTGCTGAAGTCATCAATAAATGTGACAAAATAGTGACAGCCTCCAATAGATGCAGCTTTTGTAGTCCACACATCAGAGTGGATTAATTCCAATGGCTTTTTACTCTCTTGAACATGCCTAGGAAAAGGTTTCCTTGCCTGTTTCCCAAATTGATAGGCTTCACAAACCTTGTGCATTTCTGCAACCTTGAATTTAGGCAATCCTGCAACAATATTTTGGGCTTGCATTGATTTAAGTCGCTGTATATTAACATGACCAATGCGTTTGTGCCAGATATCAATATCTGCAACTACACCGGTCCCATGTGCAAACATTGCTACACTCAATTCAGGCATGTCCGCATCCAACGTAAACATCCTGCCCTTCTTCTTTCCTTTTGCTATCAAGCGACCATTATTTTTCATATCCTCAACAAAGCATCCATGAGGATTAAATCTGACCTGCAAGCCCTGCTCAACCATCTGACCAACAGAAACCAGGTTGTTGGTGATGTTCGGGACATGAAATACATCAGACAAGTATTTCTTTTTCCCATCCTACATAGACAAAGGAATTTTGCCAATCTGCACAATAGGATGTGCAGTATCATCACCAGTCTCCACAAATCCTGGTTTTTCCATTTTCTTTGCATCTTGCATCCATTCAGCATGACCTGTCATGTGGTTTGATGCACCTGAGTCAACATACCACACATCATTGATTTCTTCTGCACTTGTCACAGAATTTGTCATATGTTGCACCATAAACAAATGCTCATTTCTGTCATCACCCTATCTACTAGAGGATGCATAATTGCCTTGCTGCAATTTTCCATTCATAATGTCATTCTGCTTTTTGTAGCAGTTCTTAGCCATATGACCCATTTTGCCACAATAGTAGCATTCAACATTGCTATTTGCATTTTGGCCTCTCTGCCATCCACCACGGCCTCTTTGGCTCCCCCTGCCTCTAGAGTTACCACGTCCTCCTGCATAGGACTGGTTTTCTTGCGTTTGCTGCATATTTTGATTTCTACCACGGCCTGCAGATCAGCCTCCTCTACCTCTGCCTCTACCTCTGCCAGCATTTGAGTAGAAGACAGTTTCTTTTGAAGTTCCTGCTGAAGAAGATGCACCCCCATTTCTCTGCTCTTCAGAAATTAGAAGAGCAATCAACTCCTCAAAATCAGGAAATTTTTCACGGACGGCAATGGATGTCCGGAACTGTGCATAATCCTTTCCTAGACCATTCAAGGTCACAGAAACCAAATCGTCATCATCCACTGGCGACCCAATGGAAGCAAGTGCATCCGCAATTTTCTTCACCTTCATGTGGTAGTCATTGATGCTCATGTTTTCTCTCTGCACATTGTGCAACTCCTGTTTGAGTTGCATTTTCTTGGCTTGCGTATTTGTGCTGTACATTTTTGCCAAAGTATCCCATGCCTCCTTTGGTGTACTTGCATCCTGAATATGCACAATCATGGAGCCCGAAATACTGATAGACAGCCAGTACATAACTTTCCTGGCTCTCTCATGCCATCCTTTACATGCCTGCATTTCCTGTTGACTAGGAACATTAGGAAGAACAGGTTCTTCTTCATTTCCTGTAATGAACTCCCAATAGCCTTTTCCCATCAAGAAATTCATCATTCTGAACTTCCATGCCTGGAAGTTGTTCTTGTCAAGCTTTTTAGTGACAATCTGCGAAAGAGAATCAGATGCCATTACAGAACACTGCAAAATATTCTGTCACTGCAAAGAACACAGTTTTTGCCTCACATGGACAGATCTGCAAAACTGACGGAAGTGGTATTTCACCACACAGTCACTTCCTAGTGACGATTTTGCATCAACAGGCAACAAGCATGAATCTGCAACTCCCAATATCTCTGCACACAGGCATACGATGCAATTTCTGCGGCAACTTTTCACCGACCCGCAGAACAGTGGTCGCACAGCAAAAACAGGGCCTTTTTCTGAGTGCCTGCGGAGAACTTCCGCCTCCAAAACGGGCCCCGAAACGGCCTCAAATCAGAAAAATAAAGTCATTGAGGGCTTCGCCCAACTCCCATAGCATATACTGCGCTCTCGCCACACTGCGAAGGGCGTCTCAATCTGAGACAGTGAACTCTTGCACTTCTGGCTGTGCTACCTGCAGAGATTGGCTCCCAAACTCGAAATAGGAATGCAACACTGGTCCTCTTACCAGGACACCACGAACTTGGCTTGCTTTCTTGAGCTCCTTACCACGAACAAGGCTCTGATACCATGTGAAGATAGTGGGAGAGAGGAAAGGAGTCTCACTTGCAGCTTTCTCACATGCACAATGGGGGAATACACACAAAGGTGGAGGCTGAAAACAGTTTTCCTCTTCTTAGTTGTGAAAGCCAAAAGAACTCTAGTATAAAGAAATAGAAGAACCCTATATGTGGGTCTCAAACCAAACTCAACTAACTAAGGTGGCATACTAACTGAGCCACGAACTAGTGTAGATAAGGATAGCTGTCATCTAGCTATTATTCATGGGCGGTGTACCAACCGCATCTCCAGCTAACAAATCGGTGACATAAATACACAATGGTCACCCTGGCATATCGCGAGTGGAGCTCGATATCTCAACATGATGTTCTAACACCTAATTTGTTTGGATGGTGGCACGTAAGTGGACCCCGACCTCGAAACTTGGACTGCTTGAGGATTCGACATCTTTTTTCAATATTATGTTTGTCAAACTCAATATTATAAAAAATTCTTAATTTTGATCAAAATTTTTGTAAACTCTAGTTGCATTTTTCAACTTAAATGTCTCAAACATTTTTTCCTTATATGTTTCTCTTTTTTAACTTTTTATCCAATTGATGGAATGAATTGTATGGCTCAATTATTGATGGGACTTTTTAATCTAAACACACACACACACACACACACACATGCATGCATGCATGTGTGGCAACAATAGGGTTGAAAAAATAGCAGTATATATAGTTTTGTTTCCATTACAATCCACCCTCTACATGAGGGGAAAATCAGATGTATCAGCATATACACCCGGGTAGGATAGACTAACAAAACGTTCATCATAGTGCATGATGTAGCAGAAAGAAACAAAATATGAGCTTCATTCTGAGTCCGAAGAGTCCGAAGCAAGAAGGATGGAGCCATTGTGTTGGATTTCATTGCGGTGTTTCTATTGGTAGTCACTTCATCATCTTGGATGACCATGGTCTCTTTTGAAGGTCGTGATGGCTTGTGTAAATCTCTATTGATCCTGCTAACCATTCCAAGAAGAAAGAATCAGGATTACTAGCAGTATCACTGAACTGATAAGCAGATAAATCATAAGACCTAACAAGTGTCTAGACTGATTGCCAGAAAAGAAAAAATAGCAGTTTAGCCAACATTGGCATCGATGCTGCTATGGTTGGTTGACCTGACATGATGTAACCAAGGGGGATTACCTTACAATGCAATCACTTAGATGCCCATATCTATGAAAATCTTTATGAATCAATGGGACAGATACAACCATGAGATACACCATATCCAAGGAGTACGCATGGTAGTAATAGTTTGCAGAGCTGTATGAAATTGGGAGAGTGACCCAGGTACACTAACTCTTGCCATACTTCCCCAACTTCATGCTCCATTAGCCTCACTTGACAGAGTATGTTCAGAGGGGAATTTATAGCCCTCATTAATGAGGCTCCCCTCATGCTTGGATTGAGGGAGGGTGTTGGAACCTCAAAATGAGGTTTGCAATCGAAGCCCAAGGCCCAAACGAGGCACATTGTGGGGCTGCCATATGGTAGTGCCCTTGAAGATATCCCACATGCAATGTGTTTAAATGAGTTGGTAGGCATATAAGGGCTAGAGGCATAACAAAGTTCTCACACCGATTCTATTTTATGGGCTTGAGAGGCTCTCGGGTGGCTAGGCACTTGGGGATAGGTACCCCATGCACTTGAGGGGTAGTTGCCCCAAGGTACCCCATGCATTTGGGGATAGGTACACATATTGTCAAGAGAGTGGGAGAGAAGTAAGGAGTCTCACTTGCAGCTTTCTCACATACACAATGGGGGAATATACACAAAGGTGGAGGCTAAAAACAATTTTCCTCTTCTTAGTTATGAGAGCCAAAAGGACTCTCTAAGTACAAAAGGAATAGGTGAACCCTATATGTGGGTCTCAAACCAAACTTAGCTAACTAAGGTGGCATACTAACTGAGCCACTAACTAGAGTACATAAAGATAGCCGTCATCTAGCTATTATTCACTGTTGTTATTATTCATGGACAGTGTACCAACTGCATCTGCAGCTAACAAGTTGGTGACATAAATGCACAACGGTCACCCTGGCATATCGCGAGTGGAGCTTGATATCTCAACACTCCCCCTCGAGCTCAATCCCAATTCCTGCACACCAAGCAGGTGTGTGAACTTGCATAGCTTCTCTGCGCCCAATGCCTTCATGAATATGTCAGCTACCTGATCCTCTATGCTGACATAAACTAGATCAATAAAACCTACTAGAACCTTCTTCCGCACATAGTGATAATGCACCTCGATGTGCTTTGTTCTAGCATGATAGAATGGGTTATCTGCCAAGTGTATACTGCTCATGTTGTCACAATAAATGACAACTAGCCCATCTGTAGACTGATGCATATCATAAAGTAGCTTATGCAACCAAGCTGCCTCACATGCAGCCATTGCTGCACCCCAGGCAACTGTAGGTTGTTTCTTGCTGCTCCAAGTGACTGCAGCACTCCCAAAAGAGAACACATATCCACTGGTAGATCGTCTATCAAAAATACTACTAGCCCAATCAGCATCAGTGTATCCATGCAATTGTATCCGAACCCTAGTCTCATAAAATAGTCCATACTGCAATGTGGAATTCACATACCTCAGTATGCGTCTAGCTGCATCCAAATGCGGTTTCCTTGGAGCTTGCATAAACTGACTTACCAACCCAATAGCATAGCTCAAATCTGACCTGGTAATAGTCATATAAATCAAACTTCCTATTATGCATCTGTACATAGTAGGGTCTTCCACACCTGCATCTGCACAACTTCACATTCTGCTCCAAAGGAACTGAAATAGGCTTACAGCTTGTCATCCCATATTTGGACAACATGTCCAATCCATACTGCCTTTGCAAGATCCATATCCCACTTGTGGATCTAATCACCTCAATGCCCAAGAAGTTACACAACTCTCCTAATTCCTTCATCTTAAACTTATGTTGCAATAGCATTTTCACATGAAGGATATCTTCATCACTATCACTTGTGATGATCAAATCATCAACATAAATGACAAGCAGCATAATGCCTTTCTCTATTTTTCTCGCATAAAGTGAGAAATCTGCCTTGGAAATCTGAAAGCCAATAGTGACAAGATACTGTCCTATCTTGCTAGACCATGCTCTAGGTGCTTGCTTCAAGCCATACAAGGCTTTCTTCAATCTGCAAACAAACTCAGGATGAACAGCATGAAAATAACTTGGTGGCTGCTCCATATAGACCTCTTCTTGCAAATCACCATGCAAGAAGGCATTCTTTACATCCATCTGATGTAAAGACCATCCCTTTGATGCAGCCATAGCAATGACTACTTTTACGGTTGCCATCCTTGCAACCGAACTAAATGTTTCTTCATAATCGATGCCATATGTCTGTGCATACCCCTTGACAACTAATCTTACCTTGTATCTGTTCACAGAACCATCTACATTGTGCTTCACCTTATAAACCCACTTGCAGCCAATTGCATTCTTGTCTTTAGGCAAAGGCACCAATTCCCATGTAGCATTTGCTTCCAAGGCACCCATTTCTTCATCCATGGCTTTCTCCCATTTTTCTTTTCCCATGGCTTGCTCAAAAGAAGTGGGTTCTGGTTCATGTATCACTTTGACCATATAGGCATAGTGAATGGCTGTAAATCCATCATATTTCAGCCTATCCATAGTATACCTAGCTCTGGTAGACCTGCGCAAAATAGGCTCACTACCAGGTGCTCTCAAAACATCCCTTTTCTTCCTTACTCCAGGTGTAACAATAGAAGGAATACCCAACTCATCATCAAGGCTCTGTTCTGAGCCACTGAATTCACCATCCACATAAGAGTGACCTGCATTCACATCAACCATGGGCTGATGTACTTCCTCTTTTCCTTTTTGTGATACTTGCATACCACTATCTGCATTGCTTTGAGGAGATCCTCTTGATCTCAATGTGCCTGTCCATGGTGAAGTATGTGAACCACTGCTAGAGGACACTACAGGTCCACTAATATTTTGTGATTATTGTTGTGAATTCTGTGCAGCATTACCATTTTGTGCATCTACATCATCAATCACATTTATTGGCTTATACCAGCTGCTCATCTCATCAAAAACAACATCTCTGCTCACTGTAAACTTATGAGTAGAAAGGTTATAGCATCTATACCCTTTCTGCTGCAGAGAATAACCAATAAAGATGCAATTCTCAGCTTTTGGATCCAACTTGGATCTCAACTCATCTGGCACATGAACATAGGCAATGCAGCCCAATAATAATCTGGCAGCTGCGCTTGTCACAGAATTGGTCATGTGTTGCACCATAAATAGATGCTCATTTCTATCATCACCCGGTCTACTAGAGGATGCATAATTGCCTTACTACAATTTTCTAGTGTCATTCTGCTTTTTATAGCGATCTTTAACCATATGACCCATTTTACCACAGTAGTAGCATTCAACATTGTTGTTTGCATTTTGGCTTCTCTGCCATCCACCATGACCTCTTTGGCTCCCCCTGCCTCTAAAGTTACCATGTCCTCCTCCATAGGACTAGTTTTCTTGAATTTGTTGCATATTTTGATTTCTGCCACGGCCTCCAAATCGGCCTGCTCTACCTCTAACTCTACCTCTTCCAGCATTTGAGTAGAAGATAGCTTCTTTTGAAGTTCCTCCTAAAGAAGATGCACCACCATTTCTCTGCTCTTTAGAAATTAGAAGAGCAATCAACTCCTTAAAATCAAGAAAATTCTCACGGACGGCAATGGATGTCCGGAATTGTGCATAATCCTTTCCTAGACCATTCAAGGTCACAGAAACTAAATCATCATCTTCCACTGGCGTCCCAATAGAAGCAAGTGCATTTGCAATCTTCTTCACCTTCATGTGGTAGTCATTGATGCTCATATTTTCTCTCTGCACATTATGCAACTCCTGCTTGAGCTGCATTTTCCTAGCTTGCGTATTTGTACTATACAATTTTGTCAAAGTATCCCATGCCTCCTTCGGCGTGCTTGCATCCTGAATATGCACAATAAATACTGATAGACAGCTAGTACATAACTTTTCTAGCTCTCTCATGCCATCCTTTAAATGCCTGCAACTCGTGTTGATTGGGAACATTAGGAATAATTGGTTCTTGTTTAGCTCCAGTAATGAACTCCCAATAGCCTTTTCCGTTAAGGAAATTCGTCCTTCTAAACTTCCATGCTTGGAAGTTGTTCTTGTCAAGCTTTTCAGTGACTATATATGAAAGAGCATCAGACGCCATTACAAAACACAGCAAAAATATTCTGTCAATGCAAAAAATACAACTTCTGCCTCACAAGGGCAAATTTGCAAAACTAACGAAAGTGGTATTTGACCACACAGTCACTTCCTAGTGATGATTTTGCATCAATAAGCAATAAGAATGATTCTGTCACTCCCAATATCTCTGCGCATAGGCATATGATGCAATTTCTGCGGTAACTTTTCATCGACCTGCAGAACAGTGGTCGCACAAAAACAAGGTGCTTTTTTGAGTGCATGTGGAAAACTCTCGCTACCAAAACGGGCCACGAAATGGCCTCAAATAAAAAAAATAATGTCACAATGGGCTTGGCCCTTGTCCGTAGCATATACTACCCTCTCGCTACACCGCGAAGGGCATCCCAATCTAAGACAGTGTACTCTTGCACTTTCTGGCTGTGCTACCTGCAGAGATTTGCTCCCAAACTCGAAAAAGGAAAGTAACACTGATCCTCTTACCAAGACATCGCGAACTTGGTTTGCTTTCTTGAGATCCTTACCATGAACCGAGCTCTAATACCATGTGAAGAGAGTGGGAGAGAAGTAAGGAGTCTCACTTGCAGCTTTCTCACATACACAATGGGGGAATATACACAAAGGTGGAGGCTGAAAACAGTTTTCCTCTTCTTAGTTGTGAAAGCCAAAAGAACTCTTTGAGTACAAAAGGAATAGGTGAACCCTATATGTGGGTTTCAAACCAAACTCAGCTAACTAAGGTGGCATACTAACTGAGCCACTAACTAGAGTACGTAAAGGTAGATGTCATCCAGCTATTATTCATGCGCAGTGTACCAACTACATCTGCAGCTAACAAGTCGGTGACATAAATGCACAACGGTCACTAGCATATCATGAGTGGAGCTCAATATTTCAACACATACCACCATTTGGTTGGGTCAATTCGAATTCTTATCATCCCACACATTAAGCAAACTCAAAACTAAAACAACTTATAGATGAGGGAAGGAGTATGGGGAGGGCAGCTAAGCGAGGGAAATCCTCACTTGCTTTGATGAGAATTCACACCACATTGCTGCAAGATCCTCACTTGACGACCCATAATGGAGGAGTAAATGCCCATCTTTTCAATTCCACAATTTGCAAAAACTGTCTTGCACCTTCACAGCTTGTGGATCATCTGTGCATGTGAGGCAACTTGCAACAATGAGTGCAACTCTTACCTCCAATTGCATTGGTAGATTGAACAAGTAGGCTTCAACTTACCACGTGGGCCCTAAATGCTTCAACCTTTTTATTTTTATTTTGATTTGTACTAAAATTGAAAGTGCCAATAGCGCTCCCATGTTGGGTGACCAAGATAGAGCCTTGAGCTACCATTGGAGCTTG
Organism: Dipteris shenzhenensis; assembly: GCF_047967505.1. Classification (NCBI taxonomy): domain Eukaryota; kingdom Viridiplantae; phylum Streptophyta; class Polypodiopsida; order Gleicheniales; family Dipteridaceae; genus Dipteris; species Dipteris shenzhenensis. The sequence goes on along the minus strand of NC_141601.1, from coordinate 42,285,772 downwards.
AACTCAGGTTATGCACATATACACCTACACATTACTCGCTTGGTCTAAACGCCATTTCAACTTGCACCAAACATATGGCACACATATTACTCTTGACAAAATATGTGTGCCTCAAGATCTATGGAGCACTCTAAGGTGGATAGAACCTATGTAGAGACATGATGAAGAGAGTGCTCATGACATGTACCTCAAGTCAATTAGGTTCCAAGATAGATTAGCTTGGACTCATAAAGAGAATCTTGAGATAGTGCAAAGTGCTTGATTGATTTTACTACAAATGAACCTCCCTTTTATAGGTGAGGGTACTTACATCCATTTGCTTGAACACATGTGGGATATCTCCTCCATGCCATGTGGCAGCTTTCCCTTTACTCATACCTTTACTCTACAAGTGCTCATGGCACCACAACTCTCAACACCTCCCCTTGGTGCCATGATCCTTTGGCTACTGCAAGGTGGTCAGATGTGAGTTATAAGATCAAATCCTCCCCTGGGTGCTTACATAGCTACTCTCAAGTGGTCAGGTTTGATATACAAAATATAGGCAAGGTTGGCAAGGTTTTTGTTTCTCAATACATTCCATTGATGTCACCTTTTGGCTCATGGCTTAATGACGACTCCACGTAGTTGATCTACTGGTTCTTCAATCTGCAATCTTCTTCCTTGTGTCCCAGCTTCTTGCAATGGTGACACTTTGGTTTTTTCTTCAATCTGCAATCACTTTGATAGTGAGCCATCCTTCCGCAATGGTAGCACTTCGTTGATGTTTTACTGAATAGTGCTTGTTCTTCATTATAGCTGTTGCATGTTGATGTCAATGTCGATGTCGATGCCTTCAACTCTCTTTCTTTTTCAAGAAGAGAGGATACACATTTCTCAAACTTTGGATCTGGCAAATTCTTCAAAGTGGTTGTCAGTGCACAGTACTTTGCGGACAGTACTTTGCGGGCATGCTTTTAAGGAGAATTGCAAGTGCATCTTTCTCTCCTACTTTTGCATTTATGCCCTCTAGTTGGGTCATAATGCTTTTGATTTTGTTGACAAATTGTGCCATGGATTCATTGAAGCCCATGTGCATACCATAGAATTCAATCTTAAGATGGATTTCTTGGTTTTTGGCTTTTGCACCAAACACTGTGTTCAACTCATCCCATGCATCCTTGGCATGATCCTTGGAGTCTATATGATGAATTATGTTTGGACCCAAGTGCAAACCAATGAGTGATAGTGCTGCTTCATCTTTTTCCTTCCAAGCATCATTTTGTGCAGTGGGTATGTCTTCTTTTACAGTCTTCCAAAACTTTTGGTGCATCAGGAGATATCTCATTTGTGTAGACCATGTGTGAAATCCATCCCCGGTGAACTTCTCAACAGTTGGGGTGCGGAGTTGGGGTGCGGATTACCATTGCAAAGGTCTTACCAGTTGATGATACTTTCAAATCTAGTAGTGTCTAATTGCATACAAAAATTTTGAGTTGACAGGCACGTAGAGCTCAAAAAGATGATCACTTTTCCTTTTTGCAGCGTGTGCAAATTCTTCTTGGATTGCAAGTTACGACTTGTTGAATTTTTGTGAACAAGAGGGCCTTTGATGATGTGGCACAGGGATTCACATGCTGAATTCCATACTGTGCTTACAAAGGGACTGTGCTTGGGTGGCACTATGCCATGTGGCAACCTTCTAACCCAAGTTAGTTAACCCAAGATTACACAAACTTAACCATGATCCAACTAACCCAGGCAGTTGAACCTAACCATAGTTCAATAACTCAACCAACCCTATCTCACTAGGAGTGGTTCCAAAAATGCCATGTGTCCTAAGGTCTATACCTTAGGGAAGAAAGAGAGAAAGCTGAGGCTTCTTTGCATGACGCACGACGACAGCAACAGAGATGCGGGTGCGGGCATCGACATGGCGAATTGGATGAGAAAGAGTGAGGTAGATATTCCATGGAGGCGACTCGAGGCATTGGGAGTTGGCTCTGACAGCGGCTCATAGATAGCGTTGGCTGCTCAAGCAGAGATCGATTGGTCGATTGCTTAGAGCGATGCAATTGCTGCTGGCAATAGCTCGATATTGGAGGTCGCTAGAGGTTGCTGGCTGTCCAAAGCCACTCTTGCTGGGGACCGTTGGAGGAGGCTATGCTTTGCTACTGGTGATACTCAACCGTGAGGCGGGATCTACAGCCTGTGTGCATTTTGCGAGGAGAGGCACACTGTGGAGGAGGCGTCGTAGGTGACCGTCCGTGAAGGCATTTGGAGCGGTTGTGACGCTGGGCTGTTGCGCATGTGGACTGCTGAGCCGTTAGATGGAGTCCGTCGTCATAGTTCGTAGAGGCCCGCGGCTGTTTGTTGCTTGATGGAAAGGTCTGGAGCCGTCGTGTCTGCTTGCACGTAGAAGTTGAGTGTCATTGTAGTTGGCTGGTCGTAGCTATAGTAGTTGCTTAGAGTCATAGTTGGAGTAGATGAAGTAACAAGCTCTATCTCCCCTTTTCTCAAACATTCTCAGGCTCTGTTTCTCAATCGGAGAAGAAGGAATTCTCGGAATTCTCTCGGAATAACTCTCAAACTCTCCCTATATTTCTTCTCAAAGCATCACTCACAATCTCTCAATGGAATGAAGAGAAATCCTCACAAAGAACTCAAGCGATGAATGGAAATATGGATGGAAATTTTCCCAAAGTGGACGGAAATTTCTCTCTCAAGGGACGAAAATTTGTACTCAATCTACAACCAAAACTAACCTAGGAGAAAAAACATGAGTTCCTAAGGTGTGCCTACAACTAATCTAGGAATGGGAGCAATCCTAGTGAACTACTAATGAGCTAAACTAGGAGAGCTAAACCTATGCTTTGATACCATGACAAAATATGTGTGCCTCAGGATCTATGGAGCACTCTAAGGTGGATGGAACCTATGTGGAGACATGATGAAGAGAGTGCTCATGACATGTACCTCAAGTCAATTAGGTTCCAAGATAGATTAGCTTGGACTCATAAAGAGAATCTTGAGATAGTGCAAAGTGCTTGATTGATATTACTTCAAATGAACCTCCCTTTTATAGGTCATTTGCTTGATCACATGTGGGATATCTCCTCCATGCCATGTGGCAGCTTTCCCTTTACTCATACCTTTGCTCTACAAGTGCTCACCACAACTCTCAACAACTCGTGCTTTGTGCATTGTCCATTTGCACACTCAATTGCTTTCTTTCCCTAGGGCACTTGGTCGGACAAGATGTTATTGGAAGCGATATCTTGCGGTGCAAGTTCAGATGCAAGCACCCTTCGAGACCTCAGGTGCATGTGGGTGCATGTAGGTGAGTCACTCTAGGTGGACACCTCTATAAGTCTAGTCAAGCAATGCCATTGCCAAGCAAGCTCTTTTACAAAAAGTCTTCCACACATAAGCTTACTATTTTGCTACAAAAGTTGGAGGAATCAAACACGACCTGATCCTAGGTACTTGTCCCCCTTAACGATTGATTCTGCTGCTTTTATAGGATTTGTGTAAATGTATCAGTTTGTACCCGCAGTTATGCTTGGTATTGAAGAAGAAATAGGAATGCATGTTTGACAAAGCTGTTACGAAATTATCGTGATGAAAATCTTGTGGATGAACTGCAAGGCAACGAAATAATTCCCCCCACACTCTCTTCCCCCACCTGCCTTCGTATCCTTAGTGTCACACAGACGAATCCTCTGCAAATTGCTATTAGACTGAAGCTACAGCATACTTAGGTTGCTCACACCGTCTAATTTTGTCACAACCCTCGTCGATTTTCACTGATGTATCTAACGTTTTACTCAACCACCTCCCGGTGTTGGAACTTTTTCCAGCATTGACCTGTGTATTTTGCCCTTTAAAAAGTCAAAATCGTATTTGTCTCTTTACCACGAGCTCTGTGCACGAGCTACAACAGATTGTAGCTCCACATGTCATACAAAAGTGTTAGGAAGCTGCGGATTAGGTCAATCCTTCTGCCTTTTTACAAAGGCAAATACTTACCACAATCTGCCTCAGGTTTAGGTATCGAAGCCATACACAAATTGTGAATGTCGCCCATGGCAAAGAAACATTGAATTTCCAATTAAGGGTGGAAGAGAGTGAAGGGATAGTTAGAACAAACCTAAGATGTTATAGACTTCTCCACTGTGGGCTGGTAGGTCCAGCCTTTGATTCTCCCTAATGCAGTTTAGGTAACATTTTGCACCCGCTAGCCATAGGTTAGTCGGGCTGATCTCTCCATTGTTAGAGGAATCAATTCTAATGTCTGAAACAAAAAATAGATGTGTCCTTTTCATTTACTTGGTGAGGTTTCTCACTCAAGGCTTGAAACAGCTCCTCGTTTGTAAGAGGAGCTGGATGCATGAATTGACGGACCATTGCACTTAATCAAAGCACAGAAATGAATACAAAGTATACGTACTCTTCTTTGCATGCCCTCAAGTAGATCGGCTAAAAAAGTACGTCCCTGTGATTTGTTTTAACAGACTACTCTCTCACACAGATAGTGCTTCAGCTGATGTCCGTACTCAAGTGTGTTGCCCACTTGCACCCATTCACCTATCTCTTTCTCTCCCCTGCTGAGCTTGTAACAATGCCCAATTCATGCATATTCTTCTTCAGCAGGCAGTGGAAGACCTACACATGCACTAGCAGGACTGAAAGGAAGACTTAGATATGAGCTATCATAACTGAAACATGAAAGAGACGACCTATGGTTGGGTTGCATTTTGCGCTTGTACTGAGTGCATAAACTGAATTGTCTTATGGATCTCACCATTGTTGCTCCACATGGGTCGAACAATTCTTGCTTGATGGTGGATACTCAATACACCTTCGGGTGTAAATCCAAAAGAAGGATAATTGCTGCATGCTGGCTGATGCTGTGGGATGACATTAGTGGGGATGTCATAGTAGCTGGATCTTGCTAAGCATGACTGGAGTTTATGATTTACCTTTTGCATGGTTATCATGAGGTTAAACTGCATTGTTTCTTTTCATATTAGTGGATAAGTTTGGGCATGTTAGAGATATGTTTTTTGCTGTATCAAAGTACATGCAAGCTTTACCTTGTGAAGTTTTTGTCCAAGTTGCATTGAACCATGACATTTGATGTCGCTCTCAAGTTCGTGAACAAGTTTGTCCCATTCTTGTCTTTTTGAAGCTGGAGGACCAGTTGGGAGATCGGTTTGCATAATGATTCACTGACCCTGTTGACCTTGCATACTACAAAGTTGTTCCTAGAGGCAGTATGAATGAAAACCGCGAGAGCAAGCTCAAATGCGGGAGTACATCATGCAATGCATGAGGAAAAAACAGCTCAAAGTGAGCTAATAAAGAACCAAGGTGGAGGCTGAAAATGCCATCTCAACCTTGAAGGAAACTCAGAGAAGAAAGGAGATCCCCTTCAAACTTGGAAAAAGTAACTCTCCTGGCAGTGGCTGCTCTAGAGGATCCCTGCATGCTCGCCCAAATGGCCATCAGAGTGGGTACTGTGTCAGTCCAAATACTGGCCATAGTCTGGGAAGGGTGAACTTGGATACCCCTCATCACCTTTGTACACCTGGCTCTCCAAATATGCCAAGCTGCAATGCTAGCCAAAATCTCCCAAGATGTGTCTACTGAGGCATGAGCAGCTCTGAAAGGAGTGAGGGGAACATCCTGGAGAGAACAAGACTCCACTGAATGTCGTTGTATGATGAAACCTGGATCTGGATCATGTCTCTCAAAAAACACCTGTGGGCCCAGAGATAACCAAGCCACTGAACCCCAGGTCATATAGAAAGGTGCTGTATGAAAGATGCTGAAAATCCTAGCAACACGTTTCTAGATCGTCCTTGCCTGTCTACACTCCCAAAGGCAATGCTGTACTGACTCAACTGCCATGTGACAACGAGGACAAGTAGGGTGAGCCTCGAACCTAGATCTCCACAGGTTCACTGCAATCCCTCCATGAATAGAAAGCCAAAAGAAGAGAGTGATCTTTCTATTCCTAAGGGATTTCGAGAGCCTACGCCAAAAGTTCTTCCGCACAGCTGCGAAAATCTGAAAACTATCCCAATGTGGCACTCTGGAGGGCCTCCAACCTCTACCGCTGAGCTGAAATCTCCAGGCATTTCTAACTGTATAGCGAAAGAAGGAAAAGCTCTTCTCTCGGTGCCCCTCATCAATCCATTCCCACTCCCTTGGGTCCCACTGCAAGAACCTAATAGGGGAGCCACCATACAGCCAGAGTCTCCAAGACCCCATCATAAGGAGAATAGGATTAGGGTCAAGATACCACTGTGAATCCCTGCCCCCACTCCATGAATCCTGCAATCTTGACAGGCTGAAATGCAACCTCCAAAAGAATATCATCAGAAGATTTGATAAGTCTGCCTCCCGACTGAACATCAAAGACAAGGGTATCCTCATGTGCATCCTACAATGCAATGACCTGTAACAGAATGCCCGTCCCTGAGAACGCTCCCCACCAAGTGGACTCTGTAAGTGGCATGTCATCTGTGTCAATCCACTGTGGCGGAATGGCTGCTTGTATCTGCTGTATCCTGAGTGCACTCCCTCTGAGGTGGCCAACTGTTAAAAGTCTCTGATCCTTTGAAAGTCTCATAAAGGCCTGCCAAGCGCCTACAGTAGAGGCAGGTCCCCTCTCCCATCTAGACCATTGCATATAATGTGACACTCTGAGTGGCCTGCCATGATGATCCAAAATCGAGTCATTCCACATGATTGGTTGCCTTTGAATCTCTTCACGAGAAGTGGGTGGAACTCTGCGAAGTGTGTTTATGAAGCAGCCCCAAGCTTTCAGAATAGCAGCCATGAGAGGGGAAGGGGGGGATTTGAGATGGGCTGAAGTAAAGATCCATCTGCTGCTGTCCAACCAATCTCCCCCATGAGAAGGGGTGCAAGACTGAATGCTGCGTGAGAAAAAATCCTTCCAGGGCTCCTGTCCAGGCATTAATCCTATAGGCATTTAGATATTGAGGTGGAAGAAATGGCTTCCTCTTTTTGACAAACTGGCCCCACTCGCCTATGAATGAGTTAGTGTGATCCACCCTCCAATTGCACCAGCAAGTCACTAACTCACCATGAAGGTGTGTGAATGGGAGCAAATACTGGTCATTGGCCTTTACCATGAAACAGGTCAAGATCTCACATTGCATTCGATTGATAAACACACATGCTAGTCAGGAATATATGACAGCCAAAAGTCATATACATAGCATGCATGCTCCAAAACAGGACACGGATCATAGTACAAAAGAGTCCCACAGAGTACCTCACATTTGTAATGCAGAGCTCCTACAGATCATGTATCTAACATCTGTAGCGCAAAGCTGCTACAGTTCATGTACCAAAAGGGGACCTGTATGCTACCCCATCGCCGCTGTACTCCATTTGCTGTGTGCCCTAACTGGAGGGGCTTCTATGTTAATTGGGAGGACTGCCAGCAATGCACACCAATGGCCCAATGGGGCCTTTAATCAAGGTGCTACCACCATAGGGCAAAGTTCCCAGTGGAAACTGTTTCTTTCTTGGCAACTCATGCATATCTTGGTAGGGCATTGTGGCCACCACCTCATATGAAGCTGAGTACAGGATGGCCTTCACAACAACAGTCCAGTGTGTATAGATTTTTGAGATCTTTTTAGAAGTTTGCAGTCAGCCACTCCTATCCTCGTTGACAGTCAAAGTGCTATTGCAGTAGCACGGAATCTTGTGTCTTATGCTCGCACAAACAAATTGAGATACACCATCACTATGTCAGAGAGATTACATGCAGGAGAAATCAGTGTGATCTATCGTCGGTTGCGGTACTTTTTATCTCCAGTTAGGGGGGGTTTCCCTCCTTACGGTTAGGTTAGTTTGTTATGCTCATTGTTTCCAAGAGCTATATAAGCCCCCATCCCATGCCATCCCATGCCCCCATGCTGGGCCTTTGCTGCCCAATCATGTGTCCTGTTCTTCCACCTTTACTGACTCACGCACAGCCCATGCAGCCCATGCAGCATCTTTCTTGATCAGATCTAGCCCTGACTGTGCCAATTCTTCCAGCCTTAAGTTCTCATTATGCTATCCATATGACAGCCATCTTTTCTCATCAATATGTGGCCTGTGTGTCAAACTCGTTGCTAACCACATGGCTACCCATGTGGTTCTGTGGGTATCTTCTTCCAGTGAGATCGGCACCAGTACCCCCAGATGGCAGCCTCTAGTCTCAGCGCCTCCATCCTATGCAGATGTCGTCTGCCCTGTTGCTCTCCTCAGAAGGGGCTCGCAGGTGGGGCGATTACTCATCTTTTCCTTCCAGGCTTACCAATTGATTTCCATAGTCATTACTGCACCTGACACTTCCATCAATGGGCATTGTTATGGCTTCTGTCTTAAACGTTGAATATGAGTCTGCTTGCCTGTACTGAGGGCTTGGGCCAGCTTTTTCCTATTGCGCTACCTCTCTCTCTCTCTCTCTCTCTCGTTGTTGTGTATGTGCCCAAAGTCTCTGTTTGACCCACCTCTCTCTCTCTCCCTCTCTCTCTCTCGTTGTTGTGTATGTGTCCAAAGTCTCTGTTTGACCACGTCTGTCTCTCTGTTTTCACGTTATTGCCTGATTTGTGGTATATCGGGCAGCTTTACAGAGCAGAAGCCTTCTTTGGTTTGTGTGGGTAGGGCTCTGATCTTATCATCCTTGTCATTGTGCAGCAGGGGAAATGACTCAGAAAGGTGGTCTTTTCAAAGGGCAGCAGAAGAAGAAGACTCCTGCCAACCGTCACGGCAAAACACTGCATGTCCGTAAAGGTTTGTACATCAGGTTTTGAGTTACCGGTTAGAGTTTTGGTATATAATCTGACAAGTCAAAAAATTCACACTTCTTATGTACCTACCAGGGTTTGTGTTGTTGGCACAGCTTATCATATTCTGAGCCCTGCTTGAGAAGGCTGAGTATCTATCAGTGCTTGTCTGTAGAACTTATAAAATGGTACTGTTACTGGGAATTGCAGGTAAAGTATTCAAGAAGCCCTCCGAACAGACGGAGGATATGGAAACAAGCAAGGTAAGCTTTTGCAGTGTTTTCTTCTCTCCATTCATGTCTACCAGCGGTACTGCAGGATTTATCAGGATTCATAAATCTAAATTGGCCTTGTTCAAGCTCATGATATTCTATTTTCCTCTCTCAGGAGGTTCGAAAGTTCATTGATCAAGCTAATGAAGCAAAGGCTGCAGCAATTGCTTGTAAAGAGGGTGCTCGACTGAGCCTGATTCGGGCACCAACAGAAGCATCTGGTTCCTCCAAGAAGTCAAAAGCTTTGGCATTGTCGAAGAAGTGAAATGAAGGACCTTGTGGAGTTTTAATGAGTTTTTATTAATGAATCTATCAAGCAAGGTGTGGTTTGCTTTTGGTTGGCATGTATATTTCGTGCCTCTTGAAAGCTGTTTGGTACAAGTTCATTCATAGCATGCGTATGTGCGTGCGTGCGTGCGTGTGTGCGTGTGTGTTGTGTTATGTGTTGTGTACATATATATACACACACACACACACACACGTATGCATGTATGTTTTTTTTTGGGGGGGGGGAGTGTGGAGAGAGAGATTGAGAGAGAGAGAGAAAGAGAGAGAGCTCCATACTCACACAGCATATACATGTGTATGAAACACATGCATGTACACACACACACCCACAAATGTAGGTACAGAGAGATATTATAGATATAGATGTAGATAAAGATATAGATGTAAATAAAGATACATATATTATAGATATAGATATAGATATAGATATAGATATAGATATTACTCTTCTAATGGGTCTTCTAATCTAAAAAATTGGTGATCTGCGCATTCAAGCATCGGATTTCTACCGGATTTGTTCCATCAGGTTTGTAATTTTGTGTTTTAATTGTCTTCACATTCAGAAATTGCATTGGATCAACTGGGGGTCCCTATTTAGCTCCCCTCCCCTCCAAAAATCGATCTCGTGTGTGGGTACTGTCTATGACAAGTGCTTTCTTTCAATCAAGATTCCCGCTTTTCTGTAGCTTAGGCTCCTGGACAAGCAATGTACAAACTTCCTAGCACTATCACCAACATAAGGTCTTTCCCAACATGCCGTCTTCCCAGATCTGATCTGTGTGCATACATTTAAGGCTCTTGTTGGTGCGTTTTTCGAATCGAAAGCTCTAAATCAGCCGCTTTTTTTGACGATAAGCCAAAAGCTATCCAAAAGGGAGAACCCCAGTGTAACCCTCCATAAAAAGAACTGTTGCCGAAGTGAAAGTTTAGAATCCCAAATATATTGTAACCTTTTGCGCTACCACTTAGAGAAGTGTGCATGAAGGAAAACCCAAGGAGAAGGCAGCAAGATCTTATATAAAGTTGTAGCTATGATATTAGCTAACAGTGACGGATGGCATGAATATCAAGATGAGCTACTGGCTGAAACTCATGGAGCATGTTTGACAAGAAACCCATATAGGTCTATAATGTTCTCCCCGAGCGAAATTTTTGACGGTTGCAGGTACAGATATAACCGTATTAAGCACATCATCGATTTGCGATATACCTTTAGACCAAAGAAAATAAGAGCTTCGAGGTTCTTCTAAGGCCAAAGGAGGCGTGAAAGCCTTTGCCCAATGAATACTCTCAGTAAGCAAATAGTTACCTACCAAAATATTCATGCCATTCCACTTAAGGTGTGAGAGTATGTGCTTCCATTAAACAATTAAATGAGAGACATAAGGACATTGCTTAATTTTGCCTTCAATGTGAACTAGTAGCGAGTCCCATTGAGTGGGTTGCCAGTGACAAAAAATTGAAGAGTTCTCCATGAGATGTCTGGTGGGTGTAAGTGCCTCACACGGCAAAGCCGGCTCTCAAAACAAAACAAGTGCAAAATCAAGTGTCGCATCTCCATGGGTGATCAACTTGCATGAACTGTAGCATCCTTATGAGCTAGATGTGAATATTGAGGATATTGATTCCTCACTCTTCTATGCATTTTACGCATGCAAACGTGATCCACTTAAAGCAACGTAAGAGCTTTGCGGGCGCAAGCATGACTGCCAGAAAAGCTCCATCATAGTAGACATAAAACAGGCAATGTTCTGCTTGGTAAACATCAAATGCAAATAAAATTGGATGTATGCTATCAAAATTGATTATACATTGTGGTACCGAATGTGCAAAGGCCATGTTGCCATTTCTAATATTTGAGCTTCTTCTTAAGCATGTTAAGCACCCAGTCCATTTGATGATAGTGAGTGATCGTGCACCACAAAGGGTACTAATTACGTTGGTAAAACAATGTTCCCCAGCCATAGCAAGCGATGCCAAGATTTCTTATGTAGAGACAGAAGTTTTAGATTTTTAAAAATTTACATGCAGACCAGGAGCCTCACCATAAAGTGATAGAGCTTGCATAAGACATGAAAGATCTCTAGAGTTCAGTATTTTGGAGTAGGGAAAGGGATCATCCACATATGCTTGCGATATCAAGAGTCTGCTGCCATGTATCGGTAGACCATTCAAGGCACCAAAATTCACCAAACGATCCATGTATCGTAGCATCATATGAGTAGCTATGGCATAGAACAAAGTATTAAGAGGGCAACCTTGTCTCACCAAACACAAAAGTGTCCAATTATGCATAATATCACTTGCCAGAATGCCACCACCTTGACTCTCTTGATAAAGCCAATAAATAAGGTGTTGCATTTTAGCCCCGAAACCCAGAGCTTGCATGGATTGCGAGATAAAATCCCATTGTACCGTGTCAAAGGCTTTAGCAATATCCATCTGTAACAGAGAGGACACCCTGCTTGGTGTACTTGGCATATTCTATCCCCACATATAATATTGTTGGTGATATGCCTATGGGGAATAAAACCATATTGAGTAGGATGCAACCCATCATGCAAAAAAAACTTTTATTATCGCCACGATCATCTTAGTTTGGCAAGAGTAATGGTCTCCAATCTGTAAAGGATGCACATAAGTTCCTTTTGGGGAATAATTTTACCAATCCTTTTTTCCAACTAGATGGCATATGTTGTGTGTCCCATGCAAGTTAACCATAAATAGTATTGTAGGTGATATGGCATCCCAATATTGTAAATATAAACTCCACATTCCTCACCTCGGACCCTGGGGCAGTCATTTTGTAAACATGTAAGATAGCAAGTTTGTTCATGGAAAGGGGTTTTTTAGTTCTGGGGACTTACGAGCCTTTTACAGACACGAGGGGTTAAAAAAAATACTTATCTAATATAACTACGGTCTATAAATGTAAGGAGGGGACTTATAAATTCAAAATTACATGTATACAAACAGAAGAGGGGTAAACAATTATGCAAAAAAATGTAAAATTTAAAAAGTAGGGGTATTTTAAATGTGCACTTGCTCGCACGTGTTTTATGGGTTTTCACATAGTGACCGCCCCAGGCCTCAGACTCTTCCATTTGCCATGAGCAAGAAAGGCATCTTTCAACTCTCTCTCCATGAAGGGAAGGTCAGGCTGCATAGCTTGTTGTGGAGATAGAATCGGAGTGACATAATGAAGGAGTTCCTATTGGTCTTAAATCACATCTTGTGATGGAGGATCATGCTGCCCAAAATGTCGAGCAAAATGAGAAACACAAGCCTTAGCAAGCTGTGCTCTAGACTTTGTCCAAGTACAGTCCAAAATTTTAACACGGCATATATTGGCAATTTGTATGTTATAATGGAGATTTTTGGAAAAATCCTTTGAGGAATAGCCTTTATCAGTGAAGGCTCTTTGCCTTGCCCTGGTTTCACATTTTTGAACTTTTCTATGTTCATTGTAGAGCGAAGGAAGTGTACAGCCTGACACAATGAAGTGGCCTCCTCTTGAGTTGTTTCCCAAAAGTGAATAATTTTGGTCAATCCTTGACAGTTATCTTTAGCTATAGCAACACCCTCTCTGACAGTACACATGCAATTCTTTCCATAATCGCATGACATGCTACATGTGGGTGACAAAAGCTCTCCATCCAAAATCAACATCTATGTGACAATGTGACCGTAGAGGAACAATTGCATCTCTCACCGTGGTTTTATATGCCTCATGCTACATATAGCTATTATTCACTATAAGCATCCTTTTGTCTGGTAATCTGCCTTGTTGCAATTCATAAAATGACAGTTGCAACCATAGAGGAGCATGATTCAAATGGGAAAAGCATAATCACTCCACTTTTTCTACTGCACATTATGCTAAAATGTATAGACATGAAGAAAAGGTTGAGTGCTTTTCCAGAGGTCAACAAGACCAAACAAAGAGAATGATTGAGTCCATTGCCTTCTCTCAAAGGCAAGCATATGTGTATGGCCCGATGTGTTATCACATGGTTGAGGCGCATTATTAAAATTCCCACAAAGAAAGGCATTTTACCTCCATGGATAATTCAACATGTTCTACCAAATCCAAGCTCTATGGTAGGAAGATTGTAGAGCATAGATCGAGATAAAATAAAGAGGGATAGTCTCGTGTGGGAGACCAAGGCAAAAGATGCACCACGTGCTGCCCATAGTAGAGGTGAGGATGCTCTAAAGGATTTGTTTATGGACTTCATATGTCATTATCACTTCAAAACAGCCTCGGGCTGCATTATGAATTTTCTGCACAAAGCATCCACCCAAAGTGCGTGTTAGTCAGTTTCCCACATTTGCAGTAGTTGCAATACATCTAGGGGGGGGGGGAAAGCACTTCATTCTTGGCATAATCCCTCATGGGATCCACAATATAATACACCTCAATAGTAATACCAACTATCGGACTAGGCTCTTTCCAGTTCTTTCGAATATCTTCAAATCTCTCATGCATAACTTCATACGCTAATTGTGCCTCACAAGAAACATTTGAAGGGTCATCCTGACCCATGGCCTACTTTTTCTTCTTATTCCGATTTTGGAAGGTTGTATAGAAAAGCATATGGTTGGCCTCTATAACCTTTAATTAGTTCCTTACATTATGGAAATTGTATTTCTTTCATTTTTCTTCTACTTGATCTTTTTATAAATAATGGAAAAATGTGAGGCGAGCCTTTAGGTATATGATGATGTAGGAAAATATGTCTTTGTAAGTATATAGTGATGCTACATAATATTATTAATGTTAAGACATAAAAGAGGCATCGAGATTAGTGATATAGCTATTGTATGACACAAAATAACCACGCCTTTGCAAGAATACCTATGCATCTCTAGAAAAAGAGTCTATGCTTTAATGGCATTTTCAACTTCCATATCAATTTCAATTTTGCTTTCCACCAAGATAAAGACTTATTCACATGTCAAAGAGAATTTGCATGATGAGCAATCCATGGAGGAGGTAAAATTAATCTATAACCTGTATGGAAGTCAATAAATGCAAAGGTTGAGAGGATAAAAGCCTGGACTTGAAGACTACAGATGCCAATCTTGAAGCCTGTCTCTTACTTCCATTGGTGGAATCGGAACAAAAGGGAGTAAGAGATCTGCAATAACTTTCCATGTGGGCCTATGATGCATCCCAAGATTGTATTGTTGACAAGCTGTTGGAAAAGAGAGAATATGCCCGTGAATATCTACTACATCATCAATGATCTGGATGCCTAACTTCATGAGATTGTAAGCCCTGATTGGTTGTTGTACAGCAAGAGGAGAGCAAAATACAACACTCCAGTGAAGGCTTTCGAATCGAAGAGATGAAGCTATAGAAGCAGGATGGGGAGACCATTTGATACGAGAGAACACCTACTTCCAATCCTGAATCAAGGCAGTAGAAAATGGACAACCAGGTATTTTACCTTGAAACTTTCCAAGTACTACTTCCCATGTATCAACAAGCCAATGCCCATAAGCA